>NC_134710.1:148099331-148699331 GCF_043290135.1 Rhipicephalus microplus | reverse complement strand
TCCGAGGTCTTGGGCTTCGCCTTACTACCCTGTAATCCTCGGCCGACTTCGCCGTATGAATCGTCGTTTGAAATATATTGGCGTTGTTTGATGTAATTTGATGCCTCCGTCTTCTTTGCTTTATCTATGGAGGGGATACAGCAAGCCTAATACTCACATTACCTACAACACATAGGCATATATATATTATAGAGCTGTTCGCCTCGTTGAAACTGAAGTTACGGTGTTCGGTCATCGACTCGAAGGCCATGGGTTTGATCTTGGCCCGGTGGTTTAACTTCAATAGCGACAAAATGCAAGAGGCCCACCCCCCTGTGACGTCTCTTGTGATCATATCCTGGTTGATTGACGTAGAACCTCATATAATAATAATAATAATAATAATAATAATAATAATAATAATAATAATAATAATAATAATAATAATAATAATAATAATAATAATAATAATAATAATAATAATAATAATAATAATAATAATAATAATAATAATAATAATAATAATAATAATAATAATAATATAATGAGAGCTGTGAAGAGCAGCCTCCCAACATTGCGAAGCTTGAACTTCGCACAGTAGGCCGGGTGCAAGGGATCGCTGAAGCACACAAGTGTCTGGCCATTTAAAGTGGCCCGATCTCCGTCGCGCGCTATTTCGCTTCTCCTCGTCACGTGATCCTTTCGTTATTCGAAAATGGGAAGATCCCACGTACAGTGGGAATAGATGGTATGCGAAGCAATAATTGATGAAGGTTGATATGCCACTTTAAAGTCAGCGCAACGTACGAAGTGGACGTAGCTTATGCCGCACATAACCTCCACGTCATGGTTGACATGTTTGCGCATGTCATTTGCCTTCCTCATCCATTCGAGTCACGTGATAAAAATTTGGTATTTATGGAGCAACGAAACATCCGGGAGCGCGCTATGAGTGTAGCATGTAGTCATGTTTTACATGACATGCATATCAAGATTATCATGTTTGAACTAGTCATATACCTGCGTCATCCATCCACGCCGTAGACTACGAAATTCGCTATATGTGAAGCTAGCGAAACGACCACGAGCACACCATGAGCGTGGCGTGTAGTGATGAGTTACAAAATTTGCACGTCATGATTTCCACGTAAGGGTCTGTCACCTTTGTTCGCCATGCTGTCATGTCATACCATACCAGTTTTGCAATATGTCCTTTGAACGAAACCACCGCAAACTCAGCAAGACAATGAATTTTCAATCATGATATATCATATTTTTATCACACACATATATTTTCATGTTAAAACTAGTCGTTTGCGCTCGTCATACAGCCTTGTTATGCCATACAAATTTTGGTATTGATATCATTATCAAAACAGCCAGGGGAGCTAAATATCCTAAGCGGATAGATAGATAGATAGATAGATAGATATTCAGATAGATAGATAGATAGATAGATAGATAGATAGATAGATAGATAGATAGATAGATAGATAGATAGATATGCTTCTCAAAGTCACCAAATTTTGTTAAAAATGTTTCGCATTAAAGAAAAAAAAACCTCTGCTTCAGTGTGGGTCGAAATTGAACCCGCATTCGGTATATGTTTGCATACGCGCGTTGCTTGTATTTCTTGGCGGTGCAGCTAGATGGGACAGCCTGGCCGTAGGGCAAACAGAGGTTGATTGATTGATTGATATGTGTGTTTTAACATCCCAATACGACCATACGATTATGAGAGACGCCGTAGTGGAGGACTCCGGAAATTTCGACCACCTGGGGTTCTTTAACTTGCACTCAAATTTGAGCACACGGGCCTACAACATCTCCGCCTCCATCGGAAACGCAGCGGCCGCAGCCTGGATTTGAATCTGCGACCTGCGGGTCAGCAGCCGAGTACCTTAGCCACAAGACCTCCGCGGCGGGGCACAAGCAGAGGTTAATATGGATGTATGACATCTATAATATATGCTAGGTTATATAGATGTATGGCATGCTATATGGCTGGCATTCAACATATTTTATACAGATTCATCTAGAAAAGAACATTCATAGCCCACATTTATTATGGCTCAGGAATGGTTAGCACAAAACAAATATGAAATGTGTAGGTGTATATGCGGCCAAAAAAACTGCTCGGTAAAGATGGTTTTTACGGCTTTATATATGAACCTCATGACAGCTGCCGTACAAAGCGTTTGTTACTGTTGCCACAAAATACACTTGAATAGAATATGGGGAAGTCTTGCCCTCTAAATACTCGACGTGAAAATTGAGATAACTGTGCTGATAGGTGACATATAAACAAAACAAGCAGCAGTGAGCTGCATTGATAATGCAATATTTCACTACCTAGCGATGATTAAGTGGGGGGGGGGGGAGAAAATGTAAAAATTGGGGTACGTAATGTGTGTCCCTGCTTCACGCACCATGTCGTATCTTTGAGAGAGTTGCCAAGAAATAGAAAAGCTCAAATACTACGTCAATTGAGTTAAACGATAAGAGCTCTTAGAAATGTATTTGTGGTATGTTTGAACATTTTCCTCTCAGGGAAAGCACCTGGTTGTTTTCATGCTCTAACGCATGCCGTCACGGCCATTTTAATGATGCAGCAGAAATTAAACTTGATTCATGAAGCGTCCATTCAATGCGGTGATGCGCGTTTTATCTGATTACCTACATCTTTTTTGAAGGAATACAGTAGTGGAACCTTCACTGTCTTTCTACGCAATTATAGTTTTTAAAGACAATAACTAGTACGGGAGTGGCTTGGAGGAGATAAATTAAAACGCAAAATGAATGTTATAACAATGAAGACGGCTCAAATCTGGCAGAATTTCTTGCGTCTACGGCTTTCTACGAGAAGGTGTATTACATTAAAAAACATGGCTCGACGTTTCAAAAGCAAAAGCTGCTGAATCCTCTGGGAGAAAATATTTCGCATTGTGTGCGTTGCGAGACAGAATTAACATCTAATGAACGCGTTCAGTGAGGCAAACAATACTTGAAACACCATACAGCACGTTAACTGATCCCATTTTTTTTCTGTGGAACAATGCCGCTTGCTGGAAAAATAATGTAGACTGCATACGAGTGCCTATCTATCCGATTACTATTCAAGAACTGATGTAAGCTTTTCAATTTATTACGGAAGCGTTAGATGCCAATGAAGCAGAAGATCCAGCGTCTGTAGGCTATAACATTATTAGATGACTTGAAAACTAAGGTGACAAAGTGGTGACATCACGTAAGTTATGTTGGCCATTTCGAAAATTGCTTTGACCCATGTTCAATTATGACGTTGCCCTCTTACAAAGTTGACTTGGACTACACCCGAATTTGGTGGCCTCACTATTTATTTCGTCTGATTTTAGTACATGGCCGTGTTTTCAAATCATGCGACAATACCTCGTGACATGGATGATGGTGCACTATTACCTAGCCAGTCGCACCAGTCTGCTCCGTGCTGCATTTGAATTCAATTCATCTAAGCAGACTTCAAGTGGCTCCAAACTTCTCCCTTTATTACTGCTCATTTCGTTGTTTTATTTACATGGTGCTTCCTTTTAGATCACGAAGTCGTTATTGACTGTAGTCGCACCGATGTCAAGCTTTTTCAGCACGCTTACGCCCACTTAGACTATGCTGGCTATTCAGGTGACAGACTGCTCATTATTGTACACGGGATGCCGTTGCACTCTATAGTGTTCGCAGTATCCTGATGAGACCTATTGCTCTTTTAAACTGTCACATAATGTTTTGTCAAGAGTTCTACCTTGCCTTTATTGTAGTCACTGGAAACTCAACAATTGCGTGATTATATTACTCTCTCTACTTTTCCTTATAGACGTATTAAACTAATCAATACGGTGACCTTCTTCAGCGCACTTCAGTATGTCTCCCACTCTGAGGTCATAGATTATTTCTTACCTTAGTCCTTGTGTCTGTGTACGCCGGACGTGTTGCCTAGCATGAAGTGGTCTTCCAACTCCTATACAGGGTTCCTGTTATTGCGATAGCAATTGTATGCATCCTTTCAGCTGTATTTGGCCGTCGGCGTCGCCGACACTCACCCTATATGAATATGTATATATATATATTTGAAAATGCAAGAAAGAAAGAAATCCAGAAAAAGACTCTGCCGCGCAGAGTCTAAAACCTCTGCGTCGTGAGTGCAAGGCGTTAGCCACTGAGCCACCGAGGAGCATATCCTTGAACGTGCAAACGGGAAGCTATTCATATCTACCACTTACTATTGGTGATGGGCATCTCAGAGGGGAACTATCGTGTTTTCAGCATTAACAGCAAGATGGCGCAAGGAGAAGGCGGCGCGCGTGCTTTCATCTCCCACGCGTACTTCGCCTCGTAAAGCCCCTGAACGCACACTCGCTTGCCCTTATCTCGCGGTTGGAAGCGTATTATGTCTTACTGTCCTCAAGCTTTCACCCTAACGATTCTGTTGTAGTTACCGGGCGCACAAAGGTCACTGCAATCGTTGCACAGTCTCCGTTTGCGAAAAGAGCGCACTTTTCAGACACAGCGAAGTAACGACTGAGACGATTATTTGCGTTCTGCTGTACACGTGAGTACGTTTCGTACGTTATTTGTGCGTAAGAAACACAGGGCACGTTTCGATCTGCTTGTCATTCTGCGTGTGACCCTTCAATTTGCTGCTATTGCGTTCATTGCTTTGACTTTGCAGCAAAACTGTGACTTCGTTTTTAATCTATCTCGCTTGTGCTTGTTATTATTTACGACTGCCACCAAAAAACTCTGGGCGAGACTTCGATGAGCCATAACAATATTGACGCTGACAACCACGCATCCCTGGCAAAGAACTGTTTATAACTGTAGCTTTCATCAGCTGAGCACCATGTTGTTGAAGACCAATTTCACGCGTTATGCCTCGGGGAGAAAATGTTCAACCTTCTCAGAGAATCTGGGCGTCCACTCTAGGTGCTACGAACATGGAAGGCTGGAATCCATATGATTTTGTGTCTTTATCGAGGCTTTTATTCAGTGCTGCATAATGAGCACGTGGACTTAGAAACTAAGACACCTTTGTACAGTGGCAATCATTGTACTAAAAATAGGTGAACCACCAATAAGCTTGCGTAATGACAAAATACCGCTTGTTGTACCTTGCTCATGGCTTATTTCCACACACGTGGGGAGTTTGGTAGTGCTGAGGGGTCTTTGTTCTTACTTCATTGCGCTTGAAAGAATGAATGATATGGCAAAATTTCTTACTTAACATGCGGGAATCCCTTGTTCCGACGTGAGCGTCAAGATATGGCCGGGGCGAAATCATCGCAGTGCTGATGCAGACAATTGTCACTATAATATTTTCACGTGGCCTGCTCGTGAAAGAACAATGATTGAGAAAAGACGAATATCTATATGAGCTGCTGCTTGGCCACTTCTTGGCCATTTCCTCAGCATGGGTGAGTGACATCTATTCAAGGAACTTGACTTGACTTAGTCGACCCATGAGCCGAATAAAGCGAGGTTTTTGTCAGAAGCGTTAAAAGATTGGTGGAGGAGCTGGGTACCACGACTGACGGTCCAACCGATGCACATGACCTCGCCCAGCAGCCGGAACACAAGCCCTGTGCCCGCGGACATCCCTGTTCTCAGAGCAAGCCGCGGCCATTGAGGCATACCGCCTAAGACACTGACAGACTACTCACACAGTGACCATGACTTCGTCACAAGCTGCCGTGAAAGCTGCCGCCCCTTCCGCGCCGATAAACTGCACCGTTCATACCCACTGATGCCTAGTGCGTTTCATGGAGAGCAGCGTGAAGATGTTTATGACTGGCTGGGTGAGTTTAAACTTGTCGCAGCGATCAATTACTGGTATGAAGCTGCAAAGTGGCGGAATGTCTGCATCTACTTAAAAAACAGTGCCCGGACGCGGTTCTTGAATAGGGACGATGTTTTGACATCTTGGCACAAGTTCTAGCGTTGCCTTCTGAAGACTTACGGGAGTCCCTACCACCACGAACGGGCATCACGTGCACGGCAGTCACCGATGCAAATGCCAAATAACCGAGATCGTCACGATATATGTGGAAGACACGACATGGCTTTTCAAGCAAGCGGATACTCTAATAGAAGAAAGAAAAAAAATGTTGAGCCTCCTCATGCGAAGTGTAAAAGAACTTTTTGTTGGTGTGGTGTGCAATTCTCTCAAAAGTGTAGCCGAGTTTCTTACTGAAGTGGCAACAATGGAGCATGTACTGCAACAACAGTTTGCCCTGTTTGACCATCAAGTGAATGTCGCAGTAACTCCCAAAATTTTTGCCACCTCTGGGAACAAGAGCACCGAATGTATTCGCGAAATAATCTACTTTGTAGTTCGCGAAGAAAAGGAAAACTTGTACGCAAGACAAATCGAAGCTGGTTCCATCACCAAGTGTCATCTGTGATGAGGTCCAACAGGTGCTGCACGCCCATTGTTTTCAAGTGATATATGTTGATGCGGAAACTGCTACTCTGTCGACTAATAGTCGCAGCAGTACGTATGCGAAAGCCTCGCATAGTGCCACGCTTCTCTGCAGCCCAGGAGTTCTGACCCAGACAATGTCGCACGTCTCAATTCAGACAATGCCGTATGTCACGACCAAGACAATTATGCCGCCAGTCGCTATTCAATCAGCGCATGCTTCGGGAGTTTGATGGTCGCCGAGCACCTACGCTAAGCCTGACTTCTGGCGTACGTCGGACAGAGCCGACGTACGCCCGACCTCTCTGCAACAACTGCGATGAGATGGTCACATGTGCCGCGAACGTCCATACCGACTGCTTGGGTGGTGAAAAATATTTAATTATGAAAGTCATGTACAAGGAGGGTGGGGAACGGTCTTTAAGGGGCCGCCCCGTACAAAAAGTAGGTGGGCTCTCCTTACGGGATCCCATTTGCGCCAGCTGCGGCCCTGGCTCGCTCAACCAAGACCTGTTTGGCCATCAGGTCAAAGCAGCCGAGCAGGGCTGCCTCCCAGTCCTCTCGGGAAAGGTTGGGTATAGGGTGAGGTTTGGGGTTTTCGGCATGCCCACACCTTGTGGAAAATATAACAGTAATTATTCTAAGAGTGCGGGCACCTCCCCTTGAAAGCGGGGTGGAAGTGTTTCAGACTTGCCAAGCACAACAAAGTTTTGGTGTAAAGCGAAGGAGGATTCGCTCCTCCACCTTCGTGAGGCCCTTACAGGGTTTGGGATAGACGTGATGGCCAGATTTATAATATTTTGCGATTTCCTTAAAGGCGCAAACAGGATTTTTTTTGAGGTCCGAATGGGTACCGCATGAGGACAATGCCTGGAGAGTAAGCGCGCAGGCTGCAGCATCGGCCGCCTCATTATCATCGAGGCCCGTGTGAGCCGGAGCCCATACGATCGTTCGGTGCGCGGGAACACCATGATAGTCGCTATTTTGCAGAAATTTGTGGGCCAAGAACGGAACGTAGCCCTGTTCAATGTTCCGGCAGGCACCCCTTGAGTCGGTGATAACGACCCCCGAGTCCCGTTCTGCGGCTGCTAATGCGCTGGCGATTTCCTCCGCGTGCGTGATGTTATGTGCAGAGAAGGTGAGTCCATTTACTGGGTTGGTTTAGTGAACGACCACAGCCGTGTACCAACCTCCGTTGTGCGGGCCAGAGGTGTCCACTAAAAAACTCCGAGTTTGTGACCATAGCGGCGAGCCAAGGCTTCTGACCACGCGAGGGGTCGACAACTGTGGTCATCTCGGGTCATGTTAGCCGGAAGAGGGTGCATATGCAGGGAGTATTTTCAAATTTCAAGAACGTGTACGCTCTCTTGCGTTCGTATTCTGTGATGTATGTGTAGTCGGCGAAAAAAGCGGTGACCCGTTAGTGTCGGGGACAGTCTGGTATATTGGTTTGTCAAGTGTGCCTCTAGGAACTTTTTTAAAGGTGTTCACCATTCCCAGGTCCAGAAGGCGCTGGTTGGAGGTGTTCACCGGAAGGTCAAGAGTGTGCTTGTAGATTTTGCGGAGAATGATTTCAAGTGCATCCTCGTCGAACTTGCGTAGGTGGAGGCATGGAACCGAGTAGAGGACTCGGCTGGTTACGAATGCATGCGCCAGCCGTAAGGTACTTTTGCATCATAACCTCCCGCGCTTATTGGAAACCCGGTGGGCCATTTAGCCCACCTGGTCCCCCACCTTACGCAGTTTAGCCGATATTGTGTCTTCTCAGCAATTTTTGCATATGAAGAGCCCCAGTACTCTGATCTCATCGCGTTCAGGTATGGGTCCACTGTGAAGTGAAGGGGTCAAACTTGGTGGTGCACTTTGGCGATGAGCGTATGTGCACGAATTCTGATTCGGTCGGTGAGCACTGCAGGCCACAACGACGCGCGTAGTTTTTCACGATGTCCACCGCTTGCTGCAGGTAGGCCTCCATGCCTCCAGCCGAGCCATGTGTCACCTATGTGGTGATGTCGTCTGCATACAGCGCATGCTGAATGCCTTTGACTTTCGCCAGCTGAGCCGGGAGTCTTAACATTGCCAGATTGAAAAGGAAGGGTGAAAGGACCGCTCCCTGTGGGGTCTCTATCGTGCCTAATATGTAAAGGCCGTGTTCAATGTTTTGAATCCGAATGTATGATTGTCGGTCAGTTAGGATTCTTAGTATAGTTGAAAGTGTTTCGACCGCAATTCACCTGTGAGAAATGTGCTAAAATAGTGTCGTCTGTCACTTTATTGAAGGCCCCCTTCAGATCTAAAGTGAGTACAACTTTGCCATCTTGGGGATACTCAACCGGATCGAGGATCTCACGATCGAGCTGAAGCAAGACATGCTGCGTGGACCGGTGTGGGTGGACCCCGGACATAGTGTCTGCAAAAGCAATTTTGGCTTCCAGAAACTGAGACAACCTGTCGTGCGCTATCGTCTTCATTATTTTTTCCGCACAAAAAGTAAGGGAGATGGGGAGGAGGTTGTCCGTGCTAATGGCTTTGCACGCTTTGGGTCCGAAGGGGACCAGGGCGGTCTTCCACTCAACTAGGAGAGGTCTTTTTCAGATACAAATGGAGTTTATGTATGCAATGAGAATGGTATAGGCAGAGTCAGGAAGGTAGGCAAGTAATTCAATGGTGATTTTATCTCTTCCCGGGGCTGTTTTTTGCCTCATTTTCTAGGGCCGCCTTCAGATCATGTAGCTGGAACAGCTAATACAGCTCCGCGTTCTCGGTACCTGCAGAGGAGTACGCGGGCCCTCGGGGGTCCTTCTGTGTGGGTAGGTATTGGTCTCGAAGTGCACATGCGAATTTTTATGTGTCTACATCGAAGCTGTGAAACGCTTGTCGGGAATGGTTTTTTGTCTCTGTTTGAGTTTGGGTCGAATCGATCAAAGCGCGGAAAAAACGCCAGGTACTCCAGCTGGACATCTGTCGAGCAGCCGTGTTGCATCGGTCCACCTAGTTAGAGTGAGCGAGCTGGGCTGCATACTCTGCCGCTCGCTGGGGGACCTCAGTGATGCAAGTCTTCAGCTTTCAATTGTGTTTTTGCCGGCGCCATCGGCAGACGAGGCTGTTCCGGGTAGTCCAGAGGTGAAGGAGGTGGTTATCCACCGCCGGGGTCACCTGGGAGAGTTTAATCTGTGTTTTTGTGGAGCGAAGAATGGAAAGCAGTTGCTCGGACCAGACATGGTACCCTTTCTCCTTAATATAGGTAGAATAAGTGTACGGTTTTTGAAACTTCGTCCAATCAGGTAATTTTGCCTGTCCGTAGGGTCTTGCCAAAGGATGTGTGCAAATCAGCAGTGGTCGCTGCCGAGTGTCTCCTCAGTGTTGACCCAATGCACATACTGTATGTTTTTGTGAGGTCCGTACACGTGTACCGAGTCCTGGAGTTATCCACACGAGTTGGGTAGGCAGGGTTGGTGTGGAGAGTTAGGCCCAGCGTGGACAAAAGTTCCGTCAACTTACGACCGCGTTTCTCTTCACCTACGTACCCCAAAATGTACTAAACGCTTTAAGTCGCCCGCGATCACCAGGGGATCCCTGGCAAGAGCCTTGAAGGCGCGGCTAAAAAAGTCTGCAAATGTTACGTTGGCTAGTCGTGGTGCGCAATAACTGTTTAGCACATAAAAGGGTGGGTCCTGTTCACGACGCGGAAGGAGTGTCACCATCACGTACGAAAAGTCCGGCTTAAGGTCAAGATCAACTAAGTTGGCCGTATAAGCTTTGTGCACGCAGATGCAGCAATAAGGGTCCTGCTGAAACGTAGTATAGTTTGTGAGTCTGGCAGCACTCCCTGGCCCCGGCTGAGGCAGGTGCATTTCCGATGGAGGCGGAAATGTTTTAGGCCCGTGTGCTCAAATTTGGGTGCACGTTAAAGAACCCCAGGTGGTCGAAATTTCCGGAGCCCTCCACTACGGCGTCTCTCATAATCATATGGTGGTTTTGGGACGTTGAACCCAACATATCAATGAATCAATCAATAGATCAGCACTCCCTGGCTCCTGGAGGGCTACACCGCAGAAGGGTTTCCAAATGTTTCTAGGAAAAGCCGAAGATTGGCCCGCTTGGTGTGAGCCTTAAAGCCCCAACAATTTCATTGAGTGATTTGGATCTGATTGGCCGAATAGAATAGCGGGCATTCCCGAATTCTAATGGTGCCCGCCATGGTCGGTGGAGTTAAGGAGTGATTGTCATGATGGCGCTCCAGAGCCAGCGCTCATGGAGAGGGGGGACTCCTAAACTCCGGAGGCAGAACAGTTGTCATCATTTTTCGCCTAAGCATTTTAAGGTGCCGGCCAGGCACGTCCTCAATGGGGCCGGCTCGTTTTGCGAAACACACGACTTGTTGGGCTATGAGGGTAGGGATGGCCTCTGTCATTTCAGGAATGGCGGCATTTACGGCCGCTGAGATTTGTGTTTCAAGGTCAGTTAACCGTCTGCCTATATGGACCCCAAGGGAGCTCACACGGGCCTTGAGTGTGGCTACCGCGTCCGCTACCTTCACCCTGGTCTTACTCTCCATTACCTCTACTGCGAGGGTAGGGGAAGGTGAGATGACTTGGTTCTGTTTGGCCTCGGTGGCCCCTAGTGTGTCCTTCAACTCTTCGATTTGTGCCTGAAGGTTAGCGTTAATATTTTGGTCGGCGTTACGTGTCGAAGAGGGAATGATAGGGGGGAATCAGGAGGCAGCCCTACCGTACCACTCACTTTGGCTCCGTTTTTAACAGCGTTAGCCCATGACACGGCCTCGCCGCATGGTTGCGTCACCAGTTGCTGCCCGGTTCCGCCATGCGTTGGTATCGACGGTGGCTGCCCGACACTTCCAGCCAGGGAAACTCGCTTCTCTGTCTTGGTGACATCCCGGTGTGGTCGCTCACTGGGACGCTGATGTTTGCAGCGTTTCTCCTATGCCATTTTGGACTTCCCGCCTTGTTTAGCGGCTACCTTAGAATTACGGTACTTGGCTGTGCATGCACGAGAGTTTGGGGCATGTGCTCTACGACAAACAGAACACACGGGTTTGCACTCATGGGGGCCAGCACCTCCTCATCTGCGAGGAGAACATGCTGTCCACATAGGTCACACGTGTCTGGTCTTGGGTTAAGACAAGTGTCCATCTGATGGCCGACGACACCGCACTTGCGGCAGGCTGGGATTGTGCAATAGTAAGGTTTGACTGGGATCAGCACTGTGTTTTAGTGAACATAGCGTGGCTTTTTTTTGGTGGCAAAAGTTACACGCGCCTTGTTCGATGTCATACATTTGCGCACCTCGACAGTGGTGCCTGAATTCCAGCGCACACTCTCTCAGAGCATCTTCGTCGTATCGCAGTTGCGTACTGCGATGACTCCGTGGAAGACGTTGCCCCCATCTTGTCGCAGGTATCCGTGGAGAAGCACCTGCCTGTTCTCGATGTTTATCGCAAAGACCCTGATGACTTTCTTCGCCGTGTTTGGGTGCGGCGTGTGAATGACGATTCAATTTTGCTCTCTAAAGGGAATAACTGTCAGCGTCTCAGCTCGCTCATGCCCAAGATATGCCTTGAACGCGATACCGGACAAGTTCTCTGAGAAAGATTCAAGATTTATGGAATGAGACGTATTCACGTGGCTTCACGACTATTACATAGTCGTCCGGATTCGATTTTAAACAGGGTGAGGCTTCCACTTGGTCAGCACCTTGTTTTTGCGTCCCGCAGCGCGCGAAGTGGGAGGCAGCGTCATGTCAACTGATGTTCCGGAGACCGCGGCAGTGGCAGACGCCCCCTTCTTGGCGTTGGCTTGCGAACGGCTTTCAACCGCGTCAATGAGAGCTTGGCTTTGAAACTTCGGTAAAGAGACAGAATTCGGCATTTCGGTAGTCGTAATTGTATCTCACTCCATGGAATGTGGGTTGTATCCACGCTAGGTGACCGTAGACGAGGCCATGTTGATTGGGAACACCAGTCCCAAGTCACCGGCCGTAGGCGTCGCCTACGTGGTCGAGGAAAAATCGCCCGTGCGGTTGTCCGAAATCGGCCCACCTGAAGAATACTGGTATCTACGTCTTGCCTGTGAGTCACTAAGACGATTAATGCTAATCTTGACGGGGTACGGTGAATTTTCCTGAGGTTCCAGCCGAAAATCTGTGGAGCCGAAGCGCAGTACGTCCTGCACCATCACGCGCTTGCAGCACCCCCCTCGTCGGCAGCTTGGACTGTGCGGGCTTTTTAATTAGCTTGGCTCGTCTCCTAATTGGTCAGAGGCCAAGGGTAATTGAAGAATGAAGCCCAGCAGCGTGCATACTTTAAACGACGGTAATGGTGGTCACGATCTCCGCGGAGACTCGCAGCCACTGCTCGTACGCTAGGACAACGCAAGAAACAACGCGGTTTCCTCCTTTCCGCCTTGTTTACGGACGCAACGTGCGAACCCTGCTCATTTTTATGTTTTCGTGTGACAATAGCGATGAACTTGCTTCTGATGCTCAGCAATACATGCTGTACGCTGAAGAAGCTTGTCAAATAGCCTGAATAAACACCAGTCAACAACAAGAGGCAGACGTGCGGCGTTACAACCTCCGCCATCGAGGCGTCGCCGACCACCTTGGCGACCGAGTGTGGGTGTGGATCACTCGGTGACGAGACATGTCGAAAAAAAAAAAACTTCCTTGTCGTTATTTTTGACCGCACAAGATTTTCACACGTGTAACGGGCCTTACCTACGTGGTATTCTTGGACGGCGCAGTGTCTTCTCGTCGACAGCTTCGGCCGGAAACCGTGCAGTTCGTTCGACTGAAGCCGTACTTCACACAGTAGCCCTTGTGATTCTACGTGTTACAACGGGCAGTGAATTTTGGTTGCTGCTTTTTTCTTCTCTTGTGTTCTGGCGCCTTTTTTGGCGCTTGGCGCAAGTGTTGGTACAGTTTTTTATTTGTACTGTGGGTACTGGCACTCACTCTCTTTAGTCTTTTACATGTGCGTGTGTATACTATGCTTTCATTTGTTTTCTTACAAGCCTTCGAGTCAAAGCTTTCAAAGGGGCACTAATACCACATGGTATGCTTGTAAGAGAACCACGAGTGGAAGAAGACGAAGATCTAGCTGCTTGGCTAGTATAGCCAACTAGCCCAATAAAGCGAGGTTCTCTTCAGAAACATTACAATACTTCAGAAGTGGTGCAAAAAACAAAAACAAAACATGGCTCCCACCGTGAAACTTCCAATGAATATGTGAACAAACTTAACGGGCAGTCAGTGCGTTCTCGACTAAAATTGCTCTGGTGACAGCTATAATGGGGGCGAACTTTAAGTTCGCGCTCGTCGGAGATCAAATTCACAAAGCACTTCCTTCGTAGGTGTTATTTGCTACTGGTCAGCCGATATCGCTACTGGTGGGACTTGCATCCAGATTGCACAAAAATGTCTCTCACAAACCCAGCATGAGACATTCTTGTGATTACAGGCCCAGCACTTCACTGACAAAAACAAAAGAAACATATAAATACATAAATACCATACTCACAACAAATGATAGTTATGCAAACACGGGCATCAATTAATCATGTTCAGCAGATACAAGTAAAATGCATGAAATGTACCTGAACATTCTTGTATAAACGCTCCTTTCTGTTTGTTTAAAGGATGTTATGAAAGCGTTTGCTATCCTTATGATCAACGTTTCTCTTATGTAAAAGCCACGCGTAGTTGGTGACAACATAGATGGTCACTTAGCTGTTACACTAATTGCATCATGACTGGCTGGCACTCAAACAGAGCCTCACGAAGCACTGTTATGCAACAGGAGCGCTCACACACACACACGCGCACACACACACACACACACACACACACACACACACACACACACACACACACACACACACACACACGCGCGCGCGCGCGCACGCACAGGCACGCGCACACACACACAGACAGACAGACAGAACCAAACAGGCAAACAAAAGTATGGACATCTACATAAAAGCGCATGTCGAAGACTGTACGCTACCTACTACCTACCACATGTGCCTGTAGAGAGTGCTTTGCCTTTGGCGTGATATTTGTAAGGAGAAGCCAAGCAAAAAAAAAAAAGAGTATACACCTTCAGGTATTACTGGGCAGAATACTAAAGGAGCATTGACACCAACTTTCGTACACGAGATGTGTCATTCATTCAGTTTACTTACTATGCATGAGTTTTTTTAGCGAAGTATGAATCTCATTCATTACGTAGAAGTTATTCTATTTCGAGCGCAAAGAGAAATCATGGCTCATCGGCGCGTTCCCGCTCATGAGACATCGACAGAATTTGGCGTGTTGATCAAGCTCCTAGTCCACGCCTGAGCCACCAAGCGACGATGAGCGAGCAACAATGACGTCAACAATTTCAGTGTTGTCATCGCGGGTTCTACACGTGTTGTGGCGACGCCTGGCTGCCTGGTAACAGCTTAACTTGCTTTAGCATGGTTCGTGCAGCGCGTTCGTGTGAATCCTGCGTTTTTATTGTGCCGCTTCGGGGGATTTGTCACGGATTCGTGAACGCGAATGTGATTAGTTGAAGCTAGGCCATGGCGGACAAGCAACACGAACGCAGCGGGGCTCGAACGTGCGTCTCCAGCTGTCTCGTCACTGCTCTGTCGGGTGTTGATTTCAGAATCAGCGCTCAGGAAAGGGTCTCACCAAAAATTATTCACCACAGCGCGAATCTTAGCAATTCCATAATTCTGAGTATTTTGATTGCCGCTTGATGAAGATTATGACTGTGGCGCCGGTAATGGTTATGGGGATGACATTACGATACATGTATGCGCCGAGGAAACGAAATGTGAACTGAAAATCTTGTCAGCATTTCGTGTGGCCAAGTGACCAGACGGGGCGGGACCACGGGAGGTTACCACTTGGCAGCGCTTGCAGAGCTGAAAATTGGTGGGCTTTGCATGGCATTCGTTTTGAATTGGGTTGGATACTGGTCAAACTGACAGATATTGCACATATTAATTTGTTCCTCTGTTGCATTAATATTGCGATAGCATTTATATGGACAGTGGCGGCTGGTCGTTCGCGATGCCACTGTCAATTATATATATATATATATATATATATATATATATATATATATATATATATATATATATATATATATATATATATATATATATATATATATATATATATATATATATATATATATATATATATATATACGAGGAAAGATGCGCTAGCGTCCTCTTTCTGTGAAGCAAACGGCCGGAAAGGCGCTGTTCACTCTGTGGCATAAGCCACGGATGGTGGCTTATGCTTACGTGCTTTTTGCCCCACAGCAGGCGGGAGCTTCTTCTCTCAACACGAAAAAACGGTGCCATAGGTTTGCCTGGAGTAGCCGTGTTCGCTTACACCAGCGTTTTGTAGAGTCACGTGAAATCGAATATAAATGAGTTTACTACCAGCCTCACTTCGTATATCAACGTCGTCCCGACGCACGAACCTTGTTCGTTCGTTTGCAAAAGAATTAGGTGGTAGTATGTACTTTGCAACTGTACTGTGTCATAGCGGGCATTCTAGGGTACCCCAAAACGGTTGATATTACGCGCACATATGTTTGCTTTTTTTTGAAATGATTGGTGCTGCCACAGAGAACTGAAATCAAGCTAGCAGTACAGAAGGTGATCATCACGGAGTCCGATAACGCTTTCTTGTTCTAGTTTAGAAGAGAAGCTCAAGCTTCCTGAAAATTGTCATGTTGTCTGTGAACGAAATGTAAGTGGTGAGACCATAGCATTTGTAAAGCTATACGAGCCATCTACTGTCTCTTGAGATATTGTGTGTGGCAGCGTTTGAGACAGCAACCTGATGACTGAAGTTCCTCGTTGCTGCTCGAGCGACTCACCCACCGAGTGCCCCCTCACCCGGCACCACTCCCTTCTTTTTTGCCTGAAGAAAGTCTAGCATGGTGTTCCTTCTTAAGAAGCCGTAGACAGCTGGTTAAAAGCAAGAAAGATGTTATTGCATGCGCCCTTCGTGCGACGAAGATGGCCGTATAGTTCATCATCTAGTTCCATCAGGTGCTTCGGCCGCGTTAGTGCGCAGCGTTGATAAGCACTTACTCGCGTATAATACGTATGATGCGCAGGCGATGCTATCGATGGAGAATTTAAATGAAACATAACTTCAATGACCGAAGCCCTCAGAAAGTGTGCATGCATATAATTGCTCCCACAACGAAAAGAAATCGTACATTAACTGCAATACGATAAGAGCATTGCGGCGAAATTAACTGGTACTGTGGATGCCTGCTCATCTGAAGGAAGAAACACAGTCCTCTCCATATCACTGATTATCCGCTGCTGACCTTGTTCTGCTTACAGTGATGTTTAAGAAACGAGCGATTGACATTCTGCTAACACCTTTCGTGGCCATGACCTGCTTTTAATGTTATTGTGAGGCTTAGAGCATTTTGGTGCCATCTGGTGGGCCATTTGAAGCGTGTATGGCTGAGGTGGATTCAGACAACCGTTGTCGATATTGCTTGGGCCGGTCTTTCAAGTGTCTCCGCAATACTGTCGGGCACAGCATGATCCTAAAAAAAAAAAGCCTCATATCGAAGCAGTGGTACCGCTTATACTCGGAGTCGACCTTAAAAGGGGAAGCGAGCCAGGCTAAGTGGATAGGCCGAGGCACAATTTTGACGTTGTACGGCGCATGCTTTGAGGCTGGCGCGCCGAAAGAAGGAGGTGGTTGAATCCACAGATTGTATATGTTACCTTTCGAAGGTAACGCATTCCGAGCGAATCGCGATGTGTGTGGCATTGCCGTTGGAGGATTACGTACGGCGCAACTACATCGTGTAGCCCGAAAAGATTTAGGTCCGAAAGTGTTCCGCTGTCAAGGAACCGGAGAGGCACATATATACGCTCCCTGGAGATAAGTGAGAACCTTCACACCAAATGAATGTTTAATGTACGCGCAATAGGAAAAATATATAGGAACTTACCTATTTGCAATTGATGCGCACAGCAACGCCAAGATCAAGGTACAAGTCGACAGATGAAAACACAAAGTGAGAACAGATTGAATGAGCAGAACAAAGTGACTCCGACAGGCTGGTCGACCTTTCGATAGAAAGATCTGCCTTTGTCAAACGCGCTTTGTCCTCTTCGGCGTGATAGATTTAAGCAGGTTAAAATATGAAAGATTAGATCCGTGCAACATTGCTCTAACGAAAACACGAACTTTTGAGATTTTATCAACGACGCAAAAACTCCACGCTTCGCTCCCACCATATCGAGAACCACGTGTGACAAATCTTTATTATGACTTATACTACGCCCGACCACAATTAGGTCATGTATATAGCGCGAAAAATTCAGCCAAATATAAAGTTTATCACGTCAAATCATATTTTTACCACTCAGCTCTAATGCTGACTACCACTAGGGTGTTTGGGGCTAAATAGTCGTATTCGGAAGCAGGGATTACAGGGGAAAGACAAATGCGCTACCTCGCAGTACAAGCAATGGGTTTACAGGGCATGGGACGTTATAGTGCGGCAATTTCATCATAGCTGCATTCGAAAAGCTATTTCTCATTTATGAATAGTAGTTGCGGTTTGTGATTGAAGACACTTGGTTGAAAAAAAATGAACACATTTAGATTGCGATTTCTTGTGATAAGCACACACGTGCTAAATGTTAATCACTTTATTTGTGGTGGCAGCCTTGATTGGTGCCACTCGATTTGTACTTCCTGAAAATAAATTTGAGGTCTATGTTGGTGCTCAGTTAACGCCATAGAAAATTACGTTGACAAGATAACAGGAAAGGAAAGAGAATAGAAAACTAATGAATAAATTAATAAATGACGCCTCTATCTAATTTAAAATAATTGTGAAAGAACTGCACTGCGATCGAAAGCGTAAAACGTCGATCACACATCGATGATGCATAATGACTTCATTTACATGCCATCTGCCGTTGCTGAACGCGTATAGCAACAGGAAAGGAAACAGAATTTCGGCGGTGCTTTTCAGCTTCCTATAGTTTATTTACAACAATGTAGAAATTCATAAGCTAAAAACAAAAGCTCGAGATTCTCAAGCAGCCCTTTTGTTGAGATTCGAGGCCGTGTTTCCTGGCACAGCTCGTCTCTCGAGTCTCGAGTGAGGTCCTAAAGGACTCGTGGTGCACTCGCAGAACGTGGGTTCTCAAGGAGTACCGTGGCGCTTTTAGTCCACTGAGAGCCTATACCGAAGCAAGTGGATGAGCAAGGAATAGTACATATGAAAGCGTGCAGTCACGGCCTGTTCTTTTAAGTGTACTCCGCTACATGTCTAGTCGCTCGATCGATACGTCGCTATGTACTCGCGCAGCTTTTGAGACAATACGACTATATCACTCAGAGGCCTTGGAAGCTGCGCTTGAGAGTCTAATCAGGGATGGCGACAAAAAATCTAGTTCTCCTTCTTGCGTTTTTTTTTTGTCGCTACAGTGTGCTCGAAGCGGTCCAAAGCGCTGATGAAAGAATCGGGATCGTTAATTAGCAATCGTTAATCAGCCCGACAATTGCCACGTTTTTGCCCACTTTCATGCGTGACGTGCTGACAGTGCATCGTTGATTGTGGGAATACGAGCGCTGGCATGGCTCTTCACTTACATTTTCGGGCTGGTGGCATAACGTAGGTCAGTGAAATCAGGTCTCAGTAATTTGGGAAGAGACGGCGTAACAATGTTGCTGTCTAAGTAAAACACTTTTCAGTAACCAAGAGACGTGGTGCACGATTTCAGAAAAGGTGAAGGCATCTTCCACACACAGTGTTGGAGCCCGACAGCGACATAACTTTTATGGTTTCTTCGCATTCCGTTCAGATTTGTTTGTCAAAAAAACCATACATCTCCCCACGGGCCACCATGGTGAAATCTGAAAGCTTCACGGGTGATTCTCATTGAGTTTCCGTTTCGTTTCACTTAACAACACAACCCCATGAAAGTAAGCGTGGGAGAATGTACCGAGAAGAGAGCAGATTTTTGCACCAGGTTGCTGCATCTTCATTTAGAGATTGTACGGGATTCTTAGCAGTGGTGCTCGAGGTATCATGAAGACGGTGGCTTCGTGGTTGGTGTAGTGTAGCGTCAATGTGTCTTCCTGCAGAGGTTCGCGTTTTAAATTTGCAAAGACGAGGTGTACGCACATTCCTCTGATGGTGGTGGGTTACTTGTGATCTTAAGAAATCCATCTCAAACAGTATACGCCGAACCCTTGTTGCTTCCGTAGCAGTCTACTGCCGACGTTGACGTTTACGTTCGGCTTCTCGAGCCTTCCTCTCCTCAATGGCGGTGGCACTGCCGCTGCAACTAGCACTGACGTAGACGTTGTTCATGGCGTTTCGCACACTGTTGCGCTGGAAAAGAAGGACGGAGGCATAGCGAACGCGTGCTTTATAGTGCCTCGCGACACTTGCACTGCCAACTGGCATACACTTAGAGAGAGATGAAGAGTAAATTTGTGGTGCTGCACCTGTAACGGAGAGAGAAGGAGATCACACCTGCGTAGGAGACGAGAATGAGGGAGAGCTGCGCATGCGCAGTATTAGTGCGGACGCTGCAGAACAGACACTGTCCTGTGCATAAGTTACACTTACATCTAAAAAAACGTGGTGATTTTTGAGAATATTGCTTTCCAAGCTGAATGTTGTTAAAATATGCACTTGCAATGACGTATCTAAACCATTATACAGGATGGGCCAATCGCTGTCCCACGAAAAGCTTCGGGTAACTATGTGCAATGACGGCTAGCTCTAGTTAGAAAAACAATAGTCGGCAGCGGACATCGATCATGGTTAGTCATGTTCTAGATAGTTACAAGCTATGTCTGAGAACGAGGTGGAGGTTTTAGGCTTTACCTTTTTAAGGGAAAGAAGCGTCGAGAAACCGTGGCACCCGCATTTTACTGTCTTCGCTCTTCTTTTTATACTGGGGACTTAAAATGCATGTGATAGAAAAACTTCCCACGCACAATGCTACATAAAGTAGTTTTAGTACAGGCTTCACAAAGTTTTGTGTAAAACCTCAAGACTGTGGAGAGGCACGATCTCAACGTGGAAGATATGAGGCCCGGTCGTCAGCTAAAGTTCTGAAGGAATATCAACAAAATTATTACCAACCGAACTCTCTTGCGAGTCTTAGATTGTTGGTAATATCTTAACGGATCAATTTGTGGTTCAGTTCTTTAACTCTTTTGTTTTATCTGTTTTCTTAGAGGTACAGCATTTCCCCCACCTGTTATAAATGCTTTACTTCATGCTGAATGAGTGTCTTGCATACAAAACTATACGATACGTTTCGTTTTTCACCTTGTCTTGTAAAACTCTCTTTATTGTGGGCTCACGATGCGTTGCATAAAAAAGGCATGTTTTCACCTTCTCTCATGCCGCCAATATTTTGTGCAATCTATGAGTATACATAAGCCAGGATATTTTAGGCGTGTAATTGCAGACGAACATTGTGTCTAGGAGCGTTCAAAATGAACCATCAAATACAGTAATAAGGTACAGGGACAGAGAGGTCAATTGGCAGGCAATGGGGCAGGTACTTCTCGGCACCAGCGAATCAACACGAAAACGCAGTAGTGCCGCACTGCCAAGGAAGAGGATTGCGGGTTTGATTCCTTGACACGGTGGTTGCATTTCGTCAGGAGCTAAGTCAAGTAGCACCTGTGATCTTGTATTTCAGGGGCATGTGAATCACACATGGGAAACGCTGAGGAGTCAAAATTGGTTACCGGTGTACCCTCTACCGGGGGCATAGGTCGAAAATTTTACGGGGACGGGAACACCACCTTCTCTGAAGTGGGAACCCGGGAGGCGGATGCGGTCGAGCGTCATTTGGTACTCTTTATGTCACGACGAAAAATTTGGGAGGTAGGGGGGGGGGGGCGGATACAGGCCGGGTGTGCCAACTCCTGGCTACACCACTGCCCCCTACGACAAGGGTCATAATCATATTGCGGTTTAGACCCGTAATCTACAGAATTCAAAATAATTACAATATACGTAAGAGTATGACAACAAGGAAAACAGATTTATGTTCCCGCTTAAGATGTCATACATCATGTACCACATACCTTTCCAGCCCCCTCGTTGGCTGCACAACACTTTATTAATTGAGATATTTTACAAGCTTTAATCAGACTGCGTACTTACGGTCAGCCTCGTGTGCCATTTATTTGAAGTTTGACGTCGAGTACTTGTCGTTTTCACATAAATCCATGAAACTTGCGCTGAGGTAGAAGAAAAAATTTGGTATCTGTCATGCCGTATCTTTGCTGTAGCTTGTGATGCAGCAAAACATGAAAATGATAAAAAATATAGTGATGGTAAAATTTAACGCACCCTTTCGTAAGGATTTGGCAGCTTTCAAGCGTCTACTGTTTAAACAATTCTCATAGCATTATGCCTGATGTGACCACCGCCTCTGCCTCGCAATATTAGCATCTGTTAACGGGACTTCCTGCACCACATGACGTTAGGGTCTCTTTCGGAAGCATTTCTGAGCTCCTGGGTGACTCTGCGGTAGAATACTTGACTAGCAACGCAGAGTATTCGGGTTCTATTTGGTCTAGAAAACCTTATTTTTATTCTTTGAAACAAAAGATTTTTGCCCACGGAAAACGTTATTTTTCACTCAGAAGCATGCCGCCGAGGCGACGCTGCATTTTCTGTGAACAGACTCGCCAAATTTTTGGCGTTAGTGTGTGCAACTTTACACTACGTCAATATCATGTTTATGTATTATTCCCCTGTATATTTTTATGCTCCACGTTTATGCTACTGTTTGTCAGTTAATAACTGCACACAAAGGGGAACTCTTGTGGAATTACTCTACTGCACTTTATGTCAATGATGAAAAAAGTCGTAGCAGTGAGTCGGTATAATATGCGTTCGGTTTTATACAAGACACACAAGAGCCGGATGAGGCCCTCAATAACATCTGGCAAATCGACTGGAAGTGGTGCCCTTCCAATTGGCTAACACTCACCGCCGCGGCCTAGACGCTACCCACGGCAATGCTTGCCGTGCGCAAACACATCTTTCCAGCCGAATGAGTGGTTAGATTTTTGACAAGACCGCGTCCGTCGGAACTGCTGCCATAAGGGATTACGTTTGCAGCTTGGGCCCCATTGTTTGCTACGAGGTGCAAAACTGGCGGCCCACGGAGTTTGTTCGTGCATGCGTCAACACTGGAGATTGAAAACTTTTTCTGAGGAAACATAGAATAGGTAGTATAGAAGCACTTAAGAATTTTATTACAAGTGCTTTGTGTACTCCCAAATATTCGCGACTTTCTGTAGCTTCTGCGTTGTTTACGGGGTTCTCTTTTTTTCCGGTCACTCATTGTTACTGGGGCTCGGCACCGTTGTTTGCACACCGTGTTTTGTTCCAATAGTGAACGTACACCGCTCTATAACGGTTTGGGCTCTTGAGCAATGAAGATTGCAAGTCGGTGAATATCCTGGCTTTCGTGTTCAAATTACATTGAAAACGCACAATTTTCAGACAAAAGCTAGAACACTTTTAATTGGGATTGTTGTATTTTAGCCCGTAATGAAAATTTATAGGTCCTCAGGTTAAACCGAAGTTGTCCTAAAATGACAAGTTGCTCAGAGGGGTGTTAGAGACAGAAAAGAAACATGAATTTTACACCTCTGTAACTTTGCATTGAAACAAATGTTACAGCGTTGGGAATATCATTTGTTACATTGTCTACAACAAAAAAATTCCCTCATAAAGTACTACCTTGCTTGAAAATAATACAACGCTTACCAAAGCTTACACTTAAAATGATTATTTTGTTTGTGAGGCCTGAATCTTCACTTATGACTTTCTGATTGATTGATATGTGGGGTTTCACGTCCCAAAACCACCATATGATTATGAGAGACGCCGTAGTGGAGGGCTCCGGAAATTTAGACCACCTGGGGTTCTTTAACGTGCACCCAAATCTGAGCACACGGGCCTACAACATTTCCGCCTCCATCAGAAATGCAGCCGCCGCAGCCGGGATTTGAACCCGCGCCCTGCGGGTCAGCAGCCGAGTACCTTAGTCCCTAGACCACCGCGGCGGGCCACTTATGACTTTTTTAGGCACACATGGGAACTCTCTTTGTAGATCAATATACTCTTGTCGGAGAGTTATTTGACACAGAGTTAACGTATCTTTTTAAGGGAAGTCATGTACAGCCTGTTTCACACTTAAGGGAAATTTAGGAGCGAATGGCATCATATGGCAGTGCGACGCGGTCAGCGCTGCAGTCAGGCGCCAGCGGAGGCTCGCGGATGCGCACGCTCTTGAGGAGCCTGGTGTTGAACCGCATCGTCTGCGAAGGCGATGTGCGCCGGACACTATGTCAGGCAGCTTGTTGATTTCATCGTTTGCTGCAAGAACCATACAGTTTCCCAATATACACTACAGGGAACTCTGGCGCTTGTGTCTATGGGAGCTGCAATGTACGGCGCTTCAGCGAGCATGGGAATGATGGGTAGTACACACATTTGTCTAATTTTTGTACTTCTGGCCTGCTTCTAGCTCCGTGTGTGTTCATGTGGCTTGAAGCTGTTTTTTCACGAAAACATAAATTAGCAAATGTTCATCGTTTGCGCTTCACAACCTTATTCTTTTAGACTTACTTTCCAAATCGGCTCACGAAGTTCAAAAGGGTTCGTTCTTTCTTTCAAAACAAAACCGTAACCGGCAATAAACGAAGCCACAAGTACGATTCGCTGCCCGCAAGTACAAAGGCCAGACAAATGTGCGTACTACCCATCATTATCATGGTCGCTGTACAATCGCAGCGCCAGAGTGCCCTCTAGTTAATTTTGAGAAACTCTATGGCAAGAACTAGGCTGATATTCTGTACTAAACGTTGTGCGATGCCAATCTGTCAGACTTCATTGGCGATAATAGGGTTTTAGACACAGTATTTGGCTGCATATAGTGTTTGTTCTTTGTAAACGCCATGATACTGAGTGCGTACTATAAACGTCAAATGATACCCGAACAGCGTCAATCCTTCGAAATGGTATAGTGCGTGCCGTCCAGCTATCACCGCGGACAGGCACGCGTATATGCGCAGAGCTGCAGAACAGTATGCGCGTGCCTGTCAATGTTGATAACTGGATGGCGCACACTACACTGTCGACAAGACTTACCGCTCTTCGGGTTTCATTTGACGCTTATAGTACGCATATTTCTTCTTTGTGTGTGTACTACAGTGCGTTGCGATGAGGACGACCATAATGAGCACTTACCCTGCGTGGAATTGAGTTCATGCTAAGTGCCAAGAAATCACTCTTTAGTGACTGCGGGGAGATATGCGGGTTCAACCCAATAAAACAAACGAGAATGAGTTCAGAAATATTGTAGGTTGAGATAATGACCTGAAAGGGCGTCTTCTCGCAGGCATTCGTTACATAAGGCAACACTCACATGCTGGCGTCGAAACACACGCATGGAGCTTCCAGCTTCACTTAATGCATCGTCATTCCCCCTGCGACAAAGATGACAAAGCTCATTTTGGACGGCAGGGAGTCGTACAATGGCGCGATAAGCGATATCGCCCCAGATCCCACAGTAAGTGAAAGTTGTCCGCTGCCCGACAATGCGGCCAACAGGCACCGCCGTAGCCGACGACGCGTTTAAACCAGGTTAAATCGTTCGACAATAGGTAGTTTTAGTTTCACGTACGTAGAGGCTTTACGTAATAATTCTATGTGTTAGCAGAGCGCATGCTCAGAACACAGTGACCGTGAGCTTGTTTCAAGTACGTAAGTGGGATTCCATTATATGCGCGCGTTTCTCGTGAACGTAGACAGCCTCGCGCGGGTGCTCGAACAAAATAGCGTGTCGAGCGTTTGCTTGCATAGAAAAACGGCGACAGGATGACTGGAGTGGTTCCACGCTTTCGCTTGTAGAAGAACAAAGATTGATTGATTTGTGGGGTTTAACGTCCCAAAACCACCATATGATTATGAGAGACGCCGTAGTGGAGGGCTCCGGAAATTTCGACCACCTGGGGTTCTTTAACGTGCACCCAAATCTGAGCACACGGGCCTACAACATTTCCGCCTCCATCGGAAATGCAGCCGCCGCAGCCGGGATTCGAACCCGCGACCTGCGGGTCAGCAGCCGAGTACCTTAGCCACTAAAACACCGCGGCGGGGCAAGAACAAAGATTTATACCTATAGATGGTTTTCCGCAGTGGTGAACGGGCGCTGCCACAGCTGAACACGGGATCTTATGGTCTTCTCTTTTCCACTTCTTCGCCGTTGCCGATGGCCGGCCGATTCGCTGCCACCACCACTCCTAGGTTGAAGGCTAACAAAGTGGGCACAGCACACAGTCCGTTCGTATCTTTTTTCTTCTTTTTTTTAGGCAGCGTGCCATGTCGCCTTGTGGGTGACAGAAATCGGGTGCCTATTTCCTGCTTCAAGAATCACAACCACCACCATTTGTCGCCGTAGGCTGCAGGCTACGTGCGCCACAAGCCACATCGCAGCCACGCCGCCGAGGAGAAGACCGTGGCACTTAGGTGTGGTGGCACCATCTAGTTTTGCATAGACGATCTTGCTGCGGAAAACGGCCAATTACCTGATGTCAGGAAATGCAAACTTTTTGAGGATAACACAAGGCACACAGTGTGGTGGACATAGATCACAGTCCGCTTGACAGAGTTGCACAAAAATGTGTTAGCGCTCACGCTGTTTGCGACCGGATGGACCTGCTGCTCGCGCAACACGCCGAGTGACTATACTTCGCAGGCAAGTCACTTGGTGTGGTGGTCTCAACTTAGTGTACAACGCACACTGAGAACTAGACTGGTCATTAGAATGTTTTCCTTGGTGACACTTCCTAGGTCCCGAACTGAGGCGGAGTACGCGAAACAAAACCAGTTGCTTGAAGAAAATGTTATAATTGTGAAAGATAACAGCTATAAAATATAATGCGAATTTATTTTCAAGAAGGTACAGTTGGGCCCAGGCATTGATTGTTTGATATGTGAGGTTTGACGTGCAAAACGACCATATGGTTATGAGGGGCTGCTTAGTGGAGGGTTCCGGAAATTTCGACCACCTGGGGTTCTTTAACGTGTGCCCAAATCTGAGCACAAGGGCTTACAGCAGTTTGGTGCACGACTGCGCTGTGTGTTACGAGAAAAACATAGTAATACTCAATCAATTGCGTGGGCGTATTTATCGAATGAGCTCATAGGCGTCATAAAGCCTGCGCATATGTCGCCCTTTGAAACGAGAGAGAAACGAATATTAAACTTGCCAGTAACCACCACTAAACTGTGCCTACTCCTCAGTCAACTTGGTTTTTTTCTCTTGCAATAGTGAATTGTAACAAAAACACAAAGCTGCTGCCATTATCGCAGGGGGAACCATTACAGACATCAGTTGTTTGTGTTTAATAAATGTGCCCATTTTAGCAGCATGTGCAGATCCCGTGTATCTAGAGTACGCAGCGGAAGTTGAACGGTCACTTAGTAAGCTGGCTAGTCATTTTACAGCGAGTATCGCCTACGTCAGCATGGCGTAGTGATTAGTGTGTTCAGTTGGGAAGCTGCAGGCCGCGTGTTCGAACCCTCGTGGTCGTGTATTTTTACGAGTGTTTTAAGCGTCGCTTTCTATATAATTAGTTTTGTTTGTGTATGGCAGCTTGTCACGGTGATTCTGAGAACGTTTCGCACTGCGGCATGCCCCATATGCCACCAATAATTCCAGCACCATAATCCACCACAATGGTGGATGGTGGAATCCACCATTCCTATAGTGGACGTCTTTTTCAATAAGGATTGCAGAGGAAAATCAAGCAGTTTTGACGTCGCAGAAGATTGGCGGGGCGCACACATCACTATACGGCAGGCACGTGATGAGGGCTGCTGTTTCTCGACACTCTCGCTCTGTTGTCTTACTGCTCTCGTGATGGTTTCAGCCACCTACGGCAGGAATGCCGTTAAAAAAACGGCATTTATGAAGGGACGCTATCTTAACAGATTTACCTCATATTGAAGCACTCACATCTTTTAGTTTTGTACCACTTGTGGGACTCCGATTTGGAAACGGCGATGTTGCCAATGCTTGAGCATCCATAGTCTTAGGCATTTCCCCACGGTAAGATGCAGGAGGAAGGGGAGGAAGGGAAGAAATGAAAGGCAGGGAGGTCAACCAAACGCACGTCTGGTTCGCTACCCTGCACTGGGGGAAGGGGTGAGGGAATTAAAGGAGAAGAGAGAGAGTTGCGAAGGGCAACGTGTGTGTAGATGTGACCTTGTCCATTGCACGCTTATAAGCGGTCGCGTAGTCCGGTCGTCTTTAGAAAACTTAGCAATGCCCGCATCGCTTTGCTGGCCTGCGACGCGTAGAGCCATGAACCAAGGATCTTCTCTTCGGAAAAAGGTTTACCGTCTAGTGTCTCTAACGTTTCGCTTAGCAAGTTGCAAGTTTCTTATGATTTTGGGTGGTCATCGTAGTGACGCTAAGATTTGTCGCAAATAATGACGCTTGCATTTATTGCAAGATACGTCAGAGGACTGACGATTCACTTTTGCCATTTCCACTTACAAGGTGAGGAATTGCTCTAAAGGTTCCAGACGACAATTCGTTTCAGGGGTCCTTTAAGTAGCACGTGAATATTACTGTGACATATAGCGCCCGTAAGAGATGAAGTCTTTGCGTTATTGCTTCTGCTATCAGTGCCTCGCATTAAGAGTGAAATTGTGACTATTATTTTTGTTTACATAATATTAACGCAATAACCAATATTTACAAAATATGATATGAGGAGGGAGGAATAAACTTTATTATAAGAAACCAGCAGATTTAGGTGGCCGGGCCTACGTCTCCCATGAAGGGACGTCAAGGGCTTGCCTCGACGCCACCTTTTCTTAATCAATGCAGTGGTTGCAGCGAAATAAGTTTTTTCCTATGATTTATCATGATTACAGGCATTTAAAGTGAGGACCGAGTGGAAGTAACAAACCCTAGTCGGCTGATAGCTTTATTGATCTGCAAGGATGATCGAAAGAGCCCTGCATTGTGTAGACATCATCGAACCGAAAGAGATAGAGTGAAAAAGGCACGCAAATACGCAGACGTTTTTATATTATTATAGCATATATATGGCTGCTACCTTGGGCAAAATGTTTGTCACGTTGCTGATTCTGCCAAAAATGAAATCTAGTTTTGATGATCGATCTTTTGATATGTGGGGTGTAACGTCCCCAAACCACCATATGATTAAGAGAGACGCCGTAGCGGAGGGCTCCGCAAATTTTTACCTCCTCGGGTTCTTTAACGTGCACCGAAATTTGAGTACACGGGCCTACAACATTTTTGCCTTCATCGGAAATGAAGCTGCCGCAGCCAGGATTTGATGCCACGACCGGCGGGTGAGCAGCCGAGTACCTTAGCTACTAGAGCACTGTGGTGAGGCGCAGTTTATCTTTGAAACCTCTAAATCTAAGTCGGAGTTCAGGCGAAAAAAAAAAAAACTGTCACTGCATGCTTCCATATAGTATAAAGAGAGTTCTTCAGAATAAAGTATGCTGCGCAAAAAGTTTTTTTTATATATACATTAAGTTCTGGGCTTCATATATGCCACACCCCTAACATCCCTGTGAGTACGCCGTGCGAAGGTGTCCGAATTAATCCTGGCCATGCGCAGTTCTTCACATGAATATCAATGTAATTACACATGATACCTCACTTGTAGCAGTCATCAAAATTCTAGTGCCTGGGACGTGTTGCAACGGATGACCTCAAATTCAGAACCGCAATGCCACAGAGACGTTGTTTTAAAACACGGATCTTCCTGTGAGATAGATTTGAAGAAAAGAAGCCGACTTGAAGACTGCTTTATAAGTTCACAGTGTGCGAGTGCCAATTCTTTCAAAGCATTTAAAACTTCAACAATACTGTACGACATGCAAAGTTAACAAAATACGATACTGGAATCAGGAAAACATAGCTGAATGAATGGCTTCCTCCTAAACAAATGATTCGAGGCGCTTATATATGGGCGCTTTGTGCACAAAGCGCTAGCTGTAACACGAATGCGTGACGTCGAGGTACATTTCAAGCTAAATAAAGGAACAAATATAGAAAGCAGGGCACGGAAGTCGTCCGAGGAAGTCTTTAAGCTGCCGTCAACTTTACACTATCTGGGCCACTTCTCCGGTGTCGGCGAGCTAAAAGCAAACAAAAAAAAGCAGGTCGAAAACAACGCAGGGCACCCTCCGGAAGCCTTTTGGATAAATCGAAAGCATTATCGTGAAGGGCGGAAGAAGGTGGGGGTGCGAGTTAGTGAGGCGCCCTGTCGAGAGTGGCCGTGGTTCACTGAATCCCAGCTTACCTCGTTTCGCCGGCCTGTTTGGCGCCCTTTTGCCCTCACCCTTGAGGACAAGCCGAAAACCATTGCGAGAGAGGACCACGGACGCAGTCATTTCGTTCTCTTAATTGGATCCCAGCAGCGCCTGCCGGGCCTCATGAGGAAACTCGACCAGCAACGATAAGACGCCACGCAGGCACAAAACTAATGCAGCCAAGATTCGAAAGAACCGATGAGGCCCGGCACGGAAGGCCAAGTACGTCGCGCGGACCACCCACGGCTGGCAGAAAAAGAGACAGAGAGGACAGCAGCGGGGGACAAGACGGAATTAAGCAGCGCCTTCGCTCAGTACATATACATCAGAGAGCGCAGGAAATCACGAAAGTTTGCGGAAACTGCGCCTGGCACAGACGCGGTGAAAACGCTGCAGCGTAGCACTGAAGAAAACAGCGATGTTGGAGGTGGGGAACGCGCTACGTGCGGTAACTCGGTTATCCTTATCAGTTGTTTCCAAACAAAGAGAGGTTGCCGTCCTTGGGGCATTTCAGTTTGTGCTTGCACTTTGCCATCTTATTTTACGAGCACTGCGCATGTGCTTATCGATCACTCTGCTACTTCTTCAGACCATTAAACTTTATTAGATTAGATGGGACCACTGTCCCCCAACAAATGATTGATGTAGCTGAGCTGCCCGGCATTCCAAGGAAGAGCGTCATGTTGGCACTTTTTGCCGTGGTGCTGAGTGATTTCCCCAGATGCAGCCTGGTCTGGCACGTGCATGGCACACTCGCTTCTAGAAACCCTTTCGCCCCATTTTCGGAGCGTTTGCTATGGCCAGTGACACAATTGTTTCACAAGTAACTCGGCAGCCACAGTTGCCAATGGTTTCTTGCTGAAATCACATCCTGAATAGTAGAATCTGAGGCTAATGCAGTTCGAGAACTACTGTTTTGAGGAAAGAGTCCTGTAAGTTGTGATAATGATCTATATTTCTAGCCGACATAATTTTCTGTTGTTTTACGCCAGTAAGTGCACGCATAATATAAAGAACGGCACAGAAGCGATGACCTTGAGTGTTGCGTTTACAGCGACAGAAAGGCTTGTAGCACGCCGTCGTAAAATGAGAACATGAAGTATATATTCTCACTCATCGCCTTTGCTCATTGGCATGTTATACCGAGAGAACTGGTGGTGATTTGATCTCCCCAATGAGCATGGGAAGGGCACTGGATGCTCTAAAGCTAGCAGTTGCAAGTGTTCACCAAACGTGATTGGTCATCTGCTGCTGTGGGTTCACAATGAGATAAAAAAATATGCCCCAATATTACAGTGAAACATGGCCCGCAATTCATTCGTACCGCCACTTCACGTATATTCAGACATCAGGTTCCCATAATTCTTATTTGCGAACCCAATGCATACGCTTCTATAAAACTGTCACGGGAACAACTTGTTTCTTCTCTTAGTGATGAACTCAGCAATGTTGTTGTTTACAATCGCATGAATTTTACATATAGCCAACACTTCTCTCTCTCTCTTTTCATCTCTTAATCCCCTTCCCCCGGTACTTAGGCAGCAAATGGGCCACTCATATCGTCGGCCCTCTTGTGCTTATTCCTCGGGATATATGCCGATAGTAAATAAACTACACATCAGAATGATTTTCCCTTTCAATGTTAGAATGCGCATAATAAAGTTTACGCTAAAAATGACCCTTGTCACCCGTGTGCCATTTCTAAACCTCTCACCAGATTCTTGCGTGAGTGCAGTTGGGAATTTGAATCAACCGACTATTTTTTCAGTGCAGCTTTGTTTACTGTTCCTCATTGTAATGAGCACCGTCTCTGTATATATCCCATTTCTCTCGAGTTTTCCTTTCTTGACACGGAGTTGGAGTGCGAGTTTTTATATAGGCCACCCTCCGAACATTTACATGCTAAATGCTCTGTCTCTCTCTCACTCACTCTGTCGTTCTAGATCGTAGGAAAGCGCGCACTTTAAGCGAATACATTGGCGGCGGCATCATTAATTCGTTATAAGGAGAAAACAACGTTTTCAGTTTACGCAGATTTGCCGAAACACTAGCGGAAATATTTTTCGCCCGAGTTATTTGAACTGTAGTATTGCCTTCAGGAGGGGATATAGCCAGACGCAATGCGCAGGGCACGATGAAATACAGCAGGGGACATGCTGATACAGCCCCCGAGATGTAATTTTCTGAAAGAGGCTCAACAGACTCTTTCCGTATACTCCACGCGTTTGCAAAAGCGCTTGAAGTCTCAGGTGAGCATTGTTGAGAGGTGCTGGATTGGCCTAGTTAAGGCATGTTTGCCGTGAACGTAGAATGGTGGCTTTAACTAAAACAAGCATCGTATGACGTGGCAGACAAGGTCGAGAGTTGCAGAGTAACGCAACTTGGACGGGTAATGTATAATACCACGATATATATATATATATATATATATATATATATATATATATATATATATATATATATATATATATATATATATATATATATATATATATATATATATATATATATATATATATATATATATATATATATATATATATATATATATATAGCCATGTCGCTGGGTGTAGGACCAGATTCACCGCCTGGTTAGCCTAACTACAAAATGCGACTGCGTGTAGTTCGTTTTTTCCTGTTCTAGCCAGTGTTATAGCCCCTATGGAACTCTAGATGTTTTTTTTGTGTTTTTACTTCCCCACGAAAGCAAGCATTGGCAGCTACAGTTGAGTGTGTGCTTTAATTTTTCATTTTTTTTCTATTTCTATTTTCTAATCTCAGACGTAGAGGCATATGTTTCATACATTTGAAAAAAATTTTGAAAAATTATACCGTTTCAATACAATGCGACCAAAGAAAAGATTCGTCAAAGACTGGAACAAAATGCGAAAGTATCAAAGCGCACCCGGCAGTCTAATAGCAGAGTGGAGAGCTAAAGGATGTGAAGAGCAAAAAAAAAAAAAAAAAAACTAATGAAATGGTCCGAACATGAACGCGCGTTTATACATGAGTGCGCACGAGGAGAAATGTTTAACGCGCTGGAGGTCATAGAAGAAATGAAAACAGGGAGCGGAGAACGTCCAAAACGGCTACAGTGAAATCGAAGGCGGGAGCAAAGCGCAAAATGAATACCTCCTGAAGATGGCACGCACGATGAGAAATGTCTTCACGGGAACTGTAGTTGGCCCGGGTGCATTTATTTTACACGGAGAAGTTAGAAATGAGTCTTTGAGTTCTTGTGAAGTAATGCGATGCACAAGCTGTTTGAAGCGAGATTATATAGAGAAATAGAAAAAAAGCAACTGGCATACATAATCAGGTATTGGTTGTGCTCCTTACGCACCTGCCTTAATATGTGCACTTTTTTTCTGATATTAACACATTGTTTTTTCACTACTATACGTGGTGCCCTCAAAAATTGTTTTGCTAAAAGAAAAAAAATTTTCGGATGTGTAAACTTGCTCTAAAGATGGAAAATTTCTTAGTAATCAATGTGCGTACAAAGTGTCATTTAGAAAAATACTGCATAGTCGCGCGCACTTCTTAATTTATGGAAAAGTAGATTATGTATTGGAAATATGTTGCTAAACATGACCATGTTTGAGAGCTGGAGTTGTTTTCTACTGGTATATTGTCTGCTTGAAAAGCGGAGAGGTGCGCACGCACGCATGCGCGCCATTTAAGAATCACGCACGGTCGAAATTATCCGGAGCTTTGCCCTACAGCGTCTTTGATAGCCTGCTTCGCCATGGCATATTATATGTTAAAAGCTTACTAAGCAAGTGTACACCCACAAAAGTTTGGCAAGAAACGTTCCAAAGGGCTACCATGATTCGTTGAACCTCACCGAATTGCATCAGCGTAGCTCAACGAGCAGCATATGAAAGTATTGTGACGAACTGCAGGCGTCCATGATATAGGTGTTTTGATTCGGTAAAATGCACTTATCTTAAAATATGAGGCTGTTAGAAATATAGTAAAACCCCCTTAAAACTGGTTTACTGCGCACTAATACTTATTAAATAGATTTTTTTATTGTAACTCGAAATTCCTAAAGTATCAAGTGCAAGCATAAAAATTAACGCTTTAACATCTTTCTTTTTTGTGGTAACCAATGCTGTGGCTCGAGGAAGCTGTAAATGTAATAAAGAAACTTGCGAAGAACATCATTGTGCCTTTTTTTTTCTTTTTTGAAACCCAAATAGCAGCTGTTTAGGGGGGAAATATTTAATCAGCTATGCCGCAACAGACGGGCACAAGCTTTTAAGTCTCATTGTGACAATATGCTCACAATTCAGTTCTGTGGATCAGTGTGCACTACTGAGACGTGCATGCCATATCCACCAGACACGCAGCTGTTAATCCGCAGTCGCGGTGATGACGCGATTAGCTCACAGGCTATAACTTCAAAAGTATAATAAAGCTTTTTTTGTTTTTTCGCCAAGCACTTGTCGATTCACTTGAGTAAGTTTTACAGACGCGTGCCAGAGTGAGACCTAGAAAGCTTTTATTATTGTTTCAATGAGCTGACTGCTTTCTGCGTCTTTCTGTTACCGGTTAAGAAAGAAGAGGAAGATAAATACCGTCCTATAATTGCCCGCTCACTTGCTTATGAAGTGAGTGACTAGTAGTCACATTCGCACCTAACAGCCCAAACACACCTTTATTTTTAAAGCTCACACCTCACAATGCAAACAGAGCATTTGTTGCCAAGGGAACGTGCTGTAAAAACAGCAAGAACAAAAGATATTTTCCCATTTTCCGGGAGCCCGTGTCTTAACAGCCAGAGCATCCCTCCAGAGCCTGGTTGCAATGCATACGTGTACGTAGGCCACATCGGCCACATTATTCCTTTGCGAGAACTGATTAAACTTCCGCCACACACCTTGTACAACACGGTTGGCTTGGCAGGAACCTCCCCTGACCTTATCTTCTTCCATGATTGACGTAACTGTTTGATTGTCAATTCAAGACATCCGGTGTTATTCAGGTCACCCAGGTCTAATCGCGTCTAGTACGTAAGGAGCTGTGTCATGCTAGATACCTTTTACCAAAAACTTGAGCTCGTCAGCCATGTATACAAAGATGTTCCTAGTACATGCACCTTTTTTTTTTGACATATCATGGAATGATTTGTTCCTGGAGAAACCGGAATGACGGTAAACACGCGACAGGCAACAGCTCTTGCTCAAAAGTCCGATTAAATAAACCAGACCCTCTTTCAACGTACAGTCGACAAATGTTTCTACTTTTTTCGCACAGAGTGGCTCTTTGTGTTCGCTTCGAGCGTGTTACTTTTCACCAGCGAGGGTCAGTATAACGGGCTCGTTCTTCACGCGGCGCAGGGATATAACAGATGGACGTGCAGCGCTCCGAGCTCGATTTCTCTGTTTGCGCGCCCTTTTTCTCGTTCCTCCCCGTTATTTTTTTAGCTGCTTTGAAAGGCAGACATTTTAAGCCCGGATTTCTGCATTGCAAACGACCGCGTGGAGGAGCCCTGTCTTCGCGGCGCTATATTGAACGCGCGCCGACGGGATTTCTCCTCGCTCGTCGCATGCCAGCCATTACGAGCCACGCGCGCCGTGCGCACTTGTTTCGCTTCGCTGTGCCCACATACGGAAGCGATGATGCGTCTGACTGTCAAAAATTATGACAGACTACAGATTACCTTTTTTTCTTGCTTTTCATTTTTTTCAATCTGCAGAAAAACTACGAGAAATTTTTTGTTTTTCCATAACGCAATATACAACATGTTACCTCGGAAAAGAATAACTTAAGAAATAACACGAACATGAAAGAAACAAATAAAACAAATAATTGCATGCACCATACCACTACGAGGGATGCGTAATCCTGAGGAAGTCGTATAATCTATGCCATCGTTCTTGCTTCAGTCCGGCGACAAACTCTGAAAACTTGCCAGACCATTGGCATGGAAGCCCCGCCACCTATACTGTGACCCGTGTCGTCAATCGTGCTTGCTCTCCCACAGTTGTCGTGGTCGTGAAAAGAGCATTTTATTGAGTATGGTGTTGAGCGTGCGATGCCTGTTATGTACTCGGCTAAACTCAGGCAAGGAACATGAGACCACTGTAGGGCTTTTTTTAAAGGAGGCCTTCAGAAGCAAAAATATTTTGTCTCTTACCGAGGTTGGAAGGCTGCCGTATGGTCGAGGTGCCGGAGAAAACGCGAACCAAACAATAAATCGCAGCACGCAGCCTAGAATTTACAAATAATTCTCAATGTAAGGTAGAAATTATTCCATCACTTTCTTTTGACGAATGATGCCATACGGCCAAATGACCATGCCATATACTGAAATTCACGGCTATTGGCTGATTTGATTATCGTGAGCTGCAAGGTTACTGTGGTCGCCGCGGAAAACCATCTCGATACCCCCGCCCGTCCTTGCAATTGCAGTAAGAGTAAGCCATGCATTCGAAAAAACAAACAATCAAGTGTTCAAGGTCATGACGTGCGCATGACGTTGCTTCTTTCCACAGCGACATCTCTACCTGCTTAGTTTCCTGCGCGCTCGTCGGGACGAGAGAAGAGATAAAGCAATCACAGCATGCGACAAATCTCTGTATAATTTTGCTCGTACGTGATGGATTTTCAAAATATTCTTCAGCAATTGATTCGTGAGGCAAAAAACTCATTCAACGAAGCCATTCAGTCGTTACTTAAAGACAGTTGCATGGCCCCTTAAACGTATGATTCGATAACTCGTCAATCAAGTCACACTTTCCCAACTTATGAAAGCAATGGGCGACCGATATCTAACGACGGAACTCCTCTTATCTTAAATGCATTGACAGAAAATGTATTCTCTGATCTTCTGTCGTGAGTGCTGCCTTTAAGCAGTATGAACTAGCAATCCTAGATGCTAAGTAAATAAATGGCAACGCACGGAAGACACGTATATGTCCACGCCTACTTTCATCTTTTGTACTTTCTTTGGCAAGGACGATGTTGTATACGGCCTTTCACAGGTGGTACTGTCACAGTGCTTACGACTAACCATGTTTTGGGGCAATGATAGCTGATAATGTCTTTCAAATTTACTTCTTCAAGGTTAGTCGAAGTTTTCGTTCTCACTGGATCTTGTCCAACGATGGGCAAACTTGACGAAGGACACTGTGGCCTGTATTCAAAAACCAACTTTCTCTTTATCTTGAGTTGAAAGCACCGACGAATAACAGAGACTATGACAAAGTCAGAGACAAGCGTGGATATTTTGTCTGCAGAAGTATTGACTGCGTGACCTGACGACAGTCAGTCGAAATTTGTTTCCTTGAAATCAACGTAATACGTTATAAATAAATAATCCTCAATTAGTTTCAGCACGGAAACTAACTTAGTTGTATAATGTCTGAAATGTAGCGCCTCGTAAATATTAACAACGAGAAAACATTCTGTGTACGTGGACCATACAAATTCTGCAGTCTGTAGAAGGTAACTGGGCTAAGTGAGCAGATGTCTATACTCGGTCTTAAAAAGTCTGCAGGATGGATTTTGCGGAACAGCCACAGGTTGTACGCAGTAAACTTACACACTCTATATACAGAAAGGCCTAGTCTACAGATAGATGACAGGGGGTATGGAAGTCCGAATACACTTTTGTAAAGGAATTATTCAACGTGTCCTGTAGCTAATAACGCCACGTTTCAGTGTGATGTGACTCCATAGGGAAATAACTTTGTGATGTGCTACGCCTGCACACCATTTAGCATTAAAGCAGTGCCGTTTTCCCCAAATCTCAGAAGAACAGTTTTTAGGGCTGTTGCAAACAAATGCACCACCTCAGAAGAGGTGATGCCGTTTTTAAAACCCAGTGGTTACTGAAAACTGGTCCCTCTATTAGTTATTTCACGAAGAAATTACCCAGCGAAATGAGCAATGTTTTTCTTAATAATACTGAAGTATTAAAAACACGAGCAGCCCGTATACAGACTGCTGGAAGCTCACCCCGGTAGACAAACCACGGGAAATTTGTTATATAGAGAGATTTTGTTGAAACGAAATCAAATGTCATAACTTTTTACGAGGGTGGAGAGTTCGCAAAAACGAACTGATGGAAATGATTGGAAGTATTTAAGGTAGCATGCTCCATCGCATTGTTGCATTTTCACAACTGAATGACGTAGCTGTCTCGCAATAAACGCATACTTTGAAAACTCTGTGGCCATTATTATAATCTTTTTAATTCCTGAGGTAATAGGCGTCCGCGATTTTTTAAAATGTTTTTTGGGCATGATGAAGACAGCGACATGCTAGTAACGGCTACGTTTTCTTGTGAAACGTCAGTATGTACAACTCGGCAATAGGACAATGTACAAGTCGGCAATGGGACAGTGGAGCTGTCGGCCACGTCTTCGAGCACAGGCCTGAAAGCCAGTCTCTATCTTGGAAAGGGGCAGTCAAGTCTGACGCTAAATAGTGGGACAGTCCGACCCAACCTGTTACTGATAGCCCACGGCAAAAGCACAGCTATATAGGATAAATTCATTGCTGCAGTCGCGACACTCTTACGGCACTTCCGATCCTATACGCTTGAGCAACCGTAAGTGGTATTGTTGTTGGTTTCTCTGCATGTGAATCATTCATGTTTTATTCTCTGGTTCGTACTTGCCAGTGGCTATGCTATGCATGCACCATGATCTGTACATTGCAGTGAATTCGGAAGAACCGCAATGAGCGACTCCCGATTGTTGCAAATGCTTGATACCGGCTTACATGCTATGGTGGCCTGACGTGCTCAGGTACACCACAGATGTCTTGTGAAGCTTGCGGAATAGCCCCACCTCGGTGGTCTAGTGGCTAAGGTACTCGGCTGCTGATCCACAGGTCGCGGGATCGAATCCCGGCTGCGGCGGCTGCATTTTCGATGGAGGCGGAAATGTTGTAGGCACGTGTGCTCAGATTTGGGTGCACGTTAAAGAATTCCAGTTGGTCGAATATTCTGGAGCCCTCCACTACGGCGTCTCTTATAATCATGTGGTGGTTTTTGAACGTTAAACCCCACATATCAATCAAATCAAGTTTGCAGGAATATTTTAATTATTATATTACACTGCCACCAAGCCGAGACTTGACGCGCACTTGTGTCTGAGCAGGGTGGCCGCTTCGTGCCCCTTTGCCAGTGCGACGGATTTATTGGGTTTTTTCACAACCTTCTAGACTGAGCATCATGGACTTAATTGTTATTTATTCGATGCGATTCTCTCTACTCGTTGTAGAAACGTTCAAACGCGCACATATTCACCACAACGCCATACTGCACTACTTACAGCCTTTCCTAAAGCACACACATCTTTTCTTTCTTTTAATAAATTATACTCTGCCTATGCGCTAAGGTACACGAATCTTCTTTCAACAGTGGTTTCATGGCTCTCTTTGTTCCCCAAGACTGTGCCTGCTCCATCTCAACATTGCGTGCCATCTTCCCAGCCCTCCTATTCTTCGAAAACTGCGGGACACGCTTCACCTTCATCGTACTGCTGTGGAAATGGGGAATGGCTTTTTATGAACAGATGTCTCGCTCCGTCATGGTGTAAAGCTTTCCCGTTGTATTTCTTTTCATACTAAGTCTGTCTTTGCATTCAATGTTTAAGTGCAAGCATTATAACGTATCCAATTGCACCAACTCGCCTAAGTGTCATGCAGATAACTTAATGCGCAAAATCAATGATATCAAAATAGCAGCACAAAGCTCAAAACTTTTATATACAGCTCTCACTTAGTTGTTAGCTTCGCTATTTGCTTACACTCATATATTGCACGTTCGATGCACGCAGCATATATATGGAACAACATCCCTGTCAAATATCCACTGAGCTCGTCTTTCTGACAATTGCAGCAGAGCGTCCGTGCCTCGGCGTAGGGTTGGTCTCCGCACGTGGGCTTTGTCCGACAGAAACATACAACGGCCTGGCATTGTGTCAATATGAAGTCGGGCTGCATGGACACGGGGCCCATGCTGAACCCGGGGGCCAATCTCTCTTGAACCTTGTGCACATCTCAAGTAGGAACCTCTGGGGAACAATACTTTTGTGATAGCTTTTGTTAACATAAGAAGCAACTATAGATAGTTCTGGTTGCCATGCGGGCCCGTAAGTTTCGTGGATTGATAGCAGTCTTTGTTTGACATCTTTAATTTTAGTATTTTGGTCAGCGTCTTGGTGGTGTTCAGCATTCGTTCATGTTACCGTGATAAAAGCCGATGCGTCGGAATGAGTGGAAAAACTTACGCCGTAAAGTCCAGTAACTAAACTGTGTGCGACAGGTTGAGCCCGCCTATCCTAAACTTAACGATTGCACCTCATTTCACTGTACCACTCCAATTTTTTTTACTTTTCCTTCGAAATTTTTTTCCCTGCTATGCACAGCGAGATTCCGCAATTTAATTTTCAATTCGAACTTTCTACCTTTCACACAAAGAATCTCATGGCTGTTCCAACCTTGCGTGTCTCGATTCCATGATCTATTTCTTAATGATGTGCAAAGAAGGCATGTCAAGAACACCGCGAACTGAATTTTTGTGTACTTTACACTCTCAGTGACCGTTTTCTCTACCTCATTTAGCAATTTAGCCTCAGTGAGCTCCGTCTATGCAAATCTTACAAAAGACGCCTTTGAGAGTTTTGTGCACAAACGCAGTCGTCTGTTTTGTATTTGTCGCAATATCGCTGTTACTCATTCAGACAAACCTGCGCCACCCGATGTGTTCCATAGCCGTTCAGTGTGCAGATCCCGATAGCAAGAAACAAAACTTTCCTTCATGCATTCCTCAAAAGCTGTCCGTGAAGCTAGCTATTTCTAAAAAAAAAGTTAATTTACAAGATGTCGTGCCATGCATACATGCGTGTAGGCTGTATGCATGTTCGTCGTTATATTATGCATTTATTCTCTCTTGACTATACTTCGAAGTCTCATGCCAACCACACCCCTACTCGACACAAAACAAAAAAAAAAAACAGCAATATCCGCTCCCTCCTTTTTATGATCACACATAGGTGGACTCGCTAGGGCTTGGATGCGTAATGATTTTGCTCGGAAAGAAGCCACGCCTATAGGAAGAGGTTACAGACGTATGACCTTGTTGTACAAATCAGTAATATAATTCTCAAAACAACTGCATAATGCACTTTTGCATTTGCCATGCAAACATACGATGTGTATAAACACGGGTGGGGCAAATCTGTTATGGTCATGAAAGGTGGAAATTGGGACAATGTAAGCAATTGATACAGACTGTTGGCTATCGATATTTGTAACCTTGTGAATGCAGTCACAGTACAGTAACTGTTAGCTTTAATCGCTATCATGAATACGATCACTTTAAGCGAGCAACTTGCGTATAAGTCTTCAAATAGGCAGCTCTTTATTAGTGACTAGAAACATGGTTTTGGCACCAAAATTGACATGATTTGCCGCTCTCCACTAACGCATAGTGATATCTGGGATAATTTGTCTTCCCGATTATTACACTGGCGAATATACGATGCTCTGTTAATGTTTTGTCCGCTTTCCCTTCCTTGATATGCAGTGTAGCAAGTCATCGCTCACATATTTGTTGGCGGGATGATCTGCCTTCCAATTCAGAGCTTCTATTTCACTCTCAAATAAGAAAAAAGAAGAAAACTGAGGAGAGGAACACGTAAATAAATGACGAAACGTCGTACGGTTTAAACCATAAAATATTGTAGCTATGAAAACATCGCTTGTTTCACATTATTACGTATACAAAAGGAGTACAAGTGCCAAAAACGAGCAGCGCCTAAGAGCACGGTCACGTAAAAGCAAACGGGACACAACGCTTGCCCTGCGTGTTGGCATTTCGTGGCCGCGCCTTTTTGTTCACCTACAGTATTGATTGTAAAACAGCCCAGTCAGATACAGTAGTATGACTGGCACCATCAGACAACAAATGATATGCATACGTATATAAAACTGTGGCTGCACCTGCGCTATAGGTCATACGCGCGAAAAAAGAAAACTACTTTTTAATAAAGTTGGTAGCGCAGACTGATTTGAAGATTGAAAACGAATCAGGTAAGATTCCACTATTTGAAAATAACTAGTAAATAACTAATGCGCAAAATTTTTAGGAAAGTGTGACCTTAAAAACTGACGCATTACAACAAATGTTTGTAGAATAAAAGTGACAATCTTACGATTTGCTGACGACGTTTTCTTAGTAGCAAAAAGAATACAGTACTCAAAGGCTCTCATTATGAAGGCAACAGAAGAAACCAAGAAGGCAGTTTTTTTTAAAAATAATATAAAACCGCCGTTTCACCTAAAATAATGCCATATCAATGATATGCAATGTTATACGACGGTGAAGCTTGCAGCTAACTGATTTGTATCCGATATCACTAACCCTACAATTCATGCGTGGCTTTAACTAAATTAACTTTGTATAAAGACCAACGTACAGCGACGCTCAAGGTGGGCTTCAGCCATCAAAATAAGTGTGATGCAAAGCTTGGCGAACTTGGGCATGGTTTATTACAAAAGAACGTCCTCTCTGCTGGACCATTTTCATATCTCCAACATCCAACTCGGCTCCCTCCTCCACCCGCCGTCGCTATACTAAGCTATGAACTTCTTCCTGCTCTTCCTTTTCCTCCATCTTGCCCGGTCTTTTCTTTTCTACCCCCTTGCTATACCCTACTCTAAGTGACTATACCATGTTTTACCATCCCCTCCTTTTTATCCTCCTCACCTTCATATCACTTCTCCTCGCTCTCATTTCTCTTTGCACCCGCTGCTCTTCGATGCGATACTAGCAGCTTCCGACACTCGACTCCGCCCTACCTCCTGTGCCGCTGCTCCACTTCTCCGCTTGACCTCCACCTGAGGAGGCGCGAGATGCCCAGCCTCCTCGTCCGCCAAGTCATATGTCTCCATCCTCGAACTTGCCTCTATTTTTCACTCACCTCCACTATACTAAGCTACGCCATTCCTCCTCCTATCCCTCCTTAAAGGACTCGCTCGCTGGATTCCGTGCCGACCAGTTGTGCCGTCGCGATCTCCGACGACTGTGCAGCTCTGGCCGACTGGGTTGGTCCTACGCCACCTCTTGACGCCGGTCCGCGACGACGACGACAGCGTAGCTCTGGCCGACTGGATTAGCCCTACGCCATCTCCTGTCACCGACAAGAGCTCTCGCCAGTGGTGCCCCGTCCTCGGACTCCTGCGACCCTCTTCATCTTTCCTATCTTCTCCTCACTTCCGTCATTCGCTGTCCCTGCGCCTCGCTGTCTCCTTCCTCTCTATCTCTTTACCTTTTAATCCTATCCTTTTAATCCCTCCTTTGCCTCAACCCCTCGTGAGCTACTGTTGAGGTGTCCTCCCCCTGAGAGACAGCGACGGGACTCACTTTTCTCTTCTTTTTATTTAAAATCACTTTTCCCCTCCCCTAAATCACACCACTCCGCACCTCCACTTTCCTTCACCACACCTTGCCATACTATGGCATACATGGCTAGGCTATGCTCTAACCTCTCCCTTGATTATTTTCATCCTGCTCCTTCTCACATCACTACTCATCACCATCGTGTCTCTTTCTCATGGTAATTGTACGTACTCCATGGCTAGCTAGCTTCTACCCTCTACCCTTCTCCTCACCCTTCTTCAATAGGCTGTGGACAATAGTTCACCCATTTGAGCCGAGTCTGCTTCGCTGCAAAACGTTAATGTATTGAAATACGGCCGCTCCAGAGAGAAGAGGTTTTCTTGCTGTCACTCGTCTAAACGTGAAGTTTGTATTGACAGCCTAGAAAGTTTACGAGACCCCTCCCAGTGTCTTTCCCTCACGAGAAAAGGTCGCAGTTGCTGCTCAATCGACGTCGCAACACCCCCCACCCCCTCCTTTTCCCAGTGTCCTTGGAAGTTGGGCCAACATTTCCCCTTAATTTGAGGAGCAATCGACGGAAGGGCTCCAACAAAGAGTGGCGTTGTCGCACGCACCCACCATGCGGTGATAGCCGGCTCCTTTCATCTCTGTTTCAGCCGTGTGCGCTACTAGCGCTCACGTCTTTTCTCGCGGGGAGCACATACAATGCGCTGTGTAATGTTATCAATTTGGACTTTAAACGAAGAATTACGGCTACGGTAATTTTTTGTGTAAAGTGTCCATATAATTTTTATTGTAATATAACACAGGTAACCAGGAGTTCACTCCAGCAAACTTAGCAAACATGAGACTGAACTAGAATTTGACACTGGCTACGAACCTCTATTCACTGGCCGTGAGCTTAGAAAATATGCAAATCTATTTATATTCCAATACTACTTCCAAGGTCAAATGGTCTAGCAGATAAAAGGGGTGCCCGTTGTTGAACGCCTAGTATTACATACCTACAATGGGAAGGTAATATTCTGACAGGTTGTGTTAAGTTATGGAGCCGCACCTCTAAAAGATGGAAGGCGAGAAAGTGAGCTATACCGATAGACGCATACTTGCGAGGCTACCTCGAATCATGCATCATGGCAGAGATAGCTAAGCGTTGATACAAAGAAAAAATATTTATACTGTGACAAAAGGACTTTAGCGTGCTGGTGGTAACCGAACCCGGTAGCACTCGCTACCCCATCCCATCGGCGGAAACAAGAATGACCCAGTTTTTACTCGGCGGACGTGACTGCGTCCTGGTTTGCTTGGGCTGTACGCGAGCGTCAGCCGCGTAAGTAAGCGGAGGATTAAACGGTGTGGCCTCAGGCGCCTCTGAGATGAGTCGGCACTTTTTTGTACCCCCTCCACCTCGTGGCACGGAACCGGAGTTCTCGCACCGCCCTGGCGTGAATAGTGGCGTAATCGCTTAATCACTGCTAATGCCCATACGTGACCACATCGGAGGCACGCTTGGCGCACCGAACAGGCCCCACCATCGATTGGGGAACCCGAGCACGCAACGTTGACTCGCCTTTAAGGGTGCACACGCGGGCCATTATATCTAAGCCGACAGAGCGGTGCGTCAGGCTTTCCGAGACCAGAGGCGTGACTGGGACCATGGCGAAGCCCTGGAGGTGAGAGGGATACTTGTAAAGAATATTTTGTTAGCTGGCAGTATGAGGGCTTGGGGGACGTAAACTTTCCGCTTTGGCGGTCCATGCAGCGCTCTGAAGAGTCAGCTATCGTGAATCGTTCCGCACCATCTCCCCGTTACTCGCTTTTGTTATTTTTGCTTAATGACACTGCAACGTTATCTTGTTCTGAGCAGAGGCGTCAAGGTGTCTTCACTTCTCCGAGAAGAATTTACACAATGAGAAGAACGAGGAAACAATAAATAGCCCCGTAATTATTACGGCATATTAAGTAGGCTAGATTGCCGTCTCTATACGTATTTACAATGCGAAAGTGTCGAAAATGTTAATACGCACCACATTGCATGATTGATGGCCCGAATTAATTTTCGATACTTGGTTTTTTTGTGTGCATGTAACTTTCAGTAGTTTATCACTTTAGCACTTCTCCCTCAATTTTCTTTCTCATTTTCCATATATTTCTGTCTATTTCCCCTCTCCCATTGCAAGGCAGCCAATCGAGCACGTGCTTGGCTAATCTTGATGCATTTTTTCCTTGTTTCTCTCTCTTCCAGCAGGACAAGTTGGGGAGGCTGGGATCTAGTGCCGTTGAATCCCTGTTCTCGTACTTAGGACTGAGGCATATATATTTGACGATGCCCGTTTGTGTGTTAAGATTCGCTATACCAAGCGGTCCATGCCAGTAGTTCGTGACGCCCCGTTGGCGTGATGTGTGGTTGTGCAAATTACTTGTAATTACCTTTGGGAAACCAAGTATAAGAAATAATGACATCAAAACAAAAGTAAAGGACTAAGCAGTAGGAAAAAAAAGGACATTATAATTTTCTTTTTGCTACCGTAATGTTTCCGCGAGGCATTGCCCAGTTAAAATAGCACAACACGAACTTTAAAATTACATGCACGCTTGAACTGCGACCAATTTTACTGCGTTACTTTGTCAGCTTAGAAGGGTCATTTATTTTCGAACGCGAGTGTGTCATCCGTACCCTGTACACACAGCGTTTGCAGGCGCCACACTTTTCTCGGACAAAGTCGCGTTTGCGAGCAGTCCACTTAGCGTGTAATTTGGTCGCCACAATTACTCATAGCTCACGCAACAGCTCACGACGGCTCGAAGGCTGACATCGAGCGAGTATCTCGTTAGCGGGCGCGGCTTGACAGCCCAGCGACAGGGCTTTCGTATAACGCATTAAAGGCGCCTAAGTATTAACGCTGTGGAGAAGCTTTCCGGGCACTGTTTACTGTATACGCCAGGAGGAAATCTTGTTTTCAAGATGGAACGCCGAGTGCTTGCTAGAGTGTGTGGCTTGAAAACAAGTCTGTCACATGAATAGGACAGAGTTAGGCGCATAACAAGGGCCCATATACGTCTGCATCTGTTTATGAATTAGGAACAATAGGGTGGTGCTGTTTACAATAGCGACGCCTGAGTTGTGGGACTGGCTGTTCCCTAACACAGAGGAATGGGTTGTATGAGGTCTCTAATTACATTGCGCACTTGTAAGCGCTGTGTTTGAAACATCTTTGTACATGTCAGCAAACCGCACTGAAGAGACCAACGATATTTAAATCAAGGTATTTCACTGTATTAAACAATGCTTCATATCCCGAAGCGTGAACAAGGACCAAGCTGGCCGACAGAAAAAAATTATCTTAGTGCACTTAGCCCATTTTTATGTGAAGTTAACGAGTCTGTCAGAAGGATTTTGTTCTCAAGAACGGGCATTTTATTACGCTTTTTTGATGTTTACTCTAATATCGATAATTTTTTAAGGTGCCAATTACTTCATGGATACCGTGATTAACTTCCTGTTGAGGAACTTCGTAAGGCCGGACGTGACCAAATGTAAGCGGATTCATTGCATTGGTCACACTCTTTCATTGATTGCTGTGATACAACGTGTTGGAAGAAAAAAAAATCGGTTACGTCTAGCGACGAGATAGGGTTGAAGAGCTCATTTCGCAGAAATACCGGCATCGGCGTTGGTGTTGACGTCGGTGTCGTTGGTTATGAGCGAAAAATCACAATCTTGTGCAAACAACTGAAAAATAAAGAATGCAAAAGAAATAAATAAAAAAAATTCTGAGTCTGAGTGGGGTCGTTTGAGTGGGAAGGTGGTGTTGTACCATACAGCCATGCGTTTGCTTTTTTTTAATCTTGGAGAATATTTGATAGAATCGAAGTTTACACATATAAATAGCATACAAAATACTTGAGGCTGCTTCGAAAAATGTAGAATGGGCATTACGAAACAAATTTCATAGAACATTGTGTCTAAAGGGTATTTGAACTGCACACTTCGTAAAAACTGTGTACCAGACTAGCTGAAACTGCAAATATTCATAAAGGTCTTTTAGCTGCACAGTCTTTTGTACAAAGTGGGATCGCGAAAACACCATTGGTTCAGCATGCCTGTCTAATATGTGAGTTCTCCATAAACGGTGCATGCCAATTAACAAGAGCATGTCAACTGGCATATCATTGAATTCGGGTGGTACAAGATAACGAATGCTATGAGAATTTGAATCTAGTTGTTTTTTAAAAATTCCTCTGCCAGACGTTCCAAAAGAGGATAGCGTCTTTACAGCTAATTAAGCAACGCGTTTGCCTTTGAATACAGAGAAAATAACTTCCTCCGCTTGAAAATGCAGTGAAAGTAACTTTCATGCTTCACAAACACAGGCGTCCTGTAGACATGCTTCACAATACAACATGAAATATTGCAGTAATATTTCGTCGTACAAGCGTACATCGCTGTCAGGCATCAGAACATGTGGTTATCATGACTCCGAGACATAGGTCAGCAACATTTGTGGAGCTCACTAAGACTCAGTCATGAAATATATTTTAAGCACCCAGACTCACTCAGACTCACTACTCGATCTGAGTCTGAGTGAGTCCGAGTCAGCCGACTCAGGATTCCGTCCGCCTAGAATTAGCTTCTTCGACTGAACCGTCAATGCTCTTTAAGGTGCATTCAGACGACGGACCAAATCCGGATTTGTCGTGGACGCAGACGGCTAATCCGCGAATGATCCGCCTGTAGGTGCATCCACAGGACGGACGGTGTCCAAGAGAAAACAGCCGGATTACCCTCGACAGCAGATTAGGCGCTCACCTGCGCCCGCTGGCAGCAGACCAGTTTGAGAGTATTCAACATGGATGGCCGCAAGAAGCGACGCTTGGCTATAGCTTGGCTGCGATATCTGTCGTGTTGTGACAAATGAACGAGGAGTGTTATTCTTTCAGGAGAAAAGGAAGTAGCTGGCAGAAAGTTCTTTTAACTGGATTGTTCCCCTCTTGTAGAACTTCTGAACACGTCTCCCATCCTTTTTTAGAAGCGGAACGTCGCCGGTTGCAGAAGTTAGAATATTTCACCACCATGACGGCTAAGAATCTGGCGTGTCAAACGACGGTGGCGACATTTCCCGAGCCACCAAAAGTGATTTCTGCGTATTTAATCACCTGAGAACAAAGCCCCCGGAAACTAAGTAAACCATGCTCAAGCGTAGATGATGCCGACCAGTCATGCAGCTGTCCGCGAGCCATGGAGGACATGCCGTGAGCAGACGGAAAGTGTACTGGTTGCCAGAAATCCCGAGCTAATCATCTGAAGTATCGGCTTCCTCCCGCCAGAATCTTGATGTGAGAAATAGGTTGGAGTCATCCGTCCGTGAGCCACGCGGACGAGTCGCCGACGAGGGGAATCGCTGATGTGTGTTCACGTGACGCGCCGTCTGTCCCGCCACATCCGGATTCAGTCCGTCGTCTGAATGCACCATTAAGGCCAGTATCTCACCTGATCGATGCTTGTCTTGGTGTCGTTTGACATAGTAACATTTAAAACGAGTTCTGAGTGTTTCCAAGCCACTAGGTGATTTTTCTTGGAAGGGATGACAACATACGATGTAATCATTAAGAAGTTTTCTGGAAAAAATGGTGAGGGGAGGTAAAGAAATCCCCTTACGCAATTCACACTTGTAATTAATGAGATTTGAAATGGTGTATGATCGACAGTGATTTGAAATACTTGTTAGTGGGTGTTAGAATGACGTGAATCCAGGTGAGGCTGACAATAATGCTTAAGATACCTACACAGTACCTTAGATCGGCAAAAGAATATGTAAGTTACTCAGACTCACTCAAGAAATATATTTCGCGCTTTGGACTCACTCAGACTAAGACTCACCAAAATTTTCCTGAGCCGAACGGACTCGGACTCACGAAGAGTTTGTTCAAGCGGACTCACTCAGACTCAGACTCAGGAAAACATTACTCAGCCAGACTCACTCAGACTCAGACTCACGGTACACTCTGAGTCTTAGTCATTCTGTGTGAGTCGATTCATGAGTGAGTTCGCCAACATATGCTCCGTGGTTTAAAGCCGGTTACCCAATACAAAATGCACACAGATTTTGGCGCCCATTTCGATATAAGTAGTTGTTGCATAGCAAGTTCAAAACGATTTCATGCACTAGGTGCTTGTAGTACGCACTAAGGACAGAATATTACTATCGCACTCAACTCTTAAAGGCGAAACTTTAGAATCGCCAAGTTTTTCGAACTTAAGATTCATGGCAAGTGTTTAAACTGAATAAGTGCGGGCACCCAGACACGACCGCTAGAACAAGAAAAGGCACACGACAACTAGTTCTAGTTCCCGTGTATGTGTTCGCGCCCTTGTTCAGTTAAAAGATGAACCTATACCAACTAGTCCAATTATCCGTGCTACTTCATGGCAATGTTTCAGCCGTCATCGTAAGCTCGTCACTGTAAGCAAGCCTATGTAGAAGTAGTAGGGTAGAGGGCACTGTTAACGTGACCAAACGAGACAGATGGCCGGGCAGCCCACGTACACATCGCCGCCGTACAACGGAGCGGCGTTCTAATCATGAATTTTGTGACCATGGCGAAAAGTATTAACTAGGGAGGAGCATGATGGGATTAAACGGAAACGAGTGAATTGGACGCCCAACTCCCATGATCCCCAGGTAGTCTTTTATATTGCACTTGATTGCGTTGAGAAGGAGCAGTTTTAGCAGAGAAAAAAAATTGCGTCATCGCCCGCTCAAGGGAACCATGTGTAGATGCAAAGCATTTTTTTTCGCTGTCCCTGTGCCTCGCTCTCTTCTTCCTCTCTCTTTATGTTCCTTTTATTCCTATCCTTTTAATCCCTCCTTACACCCATCCCTTGTGAGCTACTGTTGAGGTGTCGCACTTGATGCAGACAGTTACGGGGCTCACTTTTCTCTTCTCTTCCTTTTAAAAACCACATAAGAAAAAAAGCAAAGCAGCGGCGTTAACGCCTACACTGGCGGAGGCGTTTACCCTGGCGCTCATCGTGGCTTTGCGCAGGAGAGAAATCAGGGGAGGCGCAAAGCACGCAGTGATGGACCGACCTTTCCTACGAAAACATGCCAATCGCTGCTAACGGATAACGAGGCACAGGAGACTCTGATTGGACACAGAGACCAACTACGCTATAATTAACGAGCACGCTTATTATTCAACAATGCACAGGAGGAATCTCCCAATGGCACTACCTTGGAGTTAAGTGAATCAAATGATTGTGCAGTGCGAGATGTCGGTTTGCACAATCAAGATACTCCCTCGCAGACGCTGCTTGCGTCGGCGTTGCGAGTGAGAAAAGGGTAGCGTAGAAAAGGAAATGGGGAGAGGACGCGCATGCGCAGCGGGGGTGTACACGCCGCAGAACGGGATGCCAACAGGAGAGATAGGGGGTAGTGAGCGCAGGCTATAACAGCCAACGCTGCCTGCGCCGTCGTTGTGAGACGAGAAAGGGGGAGCGTTGGAGAGAGGAGAGATGGGACAGGACGCGCTTGAGCGGAGAAGCGTTGACACCACTGGATCAAGCTCGCTCATAAGATGCTTCGCATCTAAAAGGCGCTATTCCTGGTACCCTAGTTGGGAGCACATCTTAGCGTTTGCTGGGGAATGGGAAGAGGGGAATGAAAGGATAGAGAGTGGCCTCCACGGCCGAGGACGCGGCAGGTGGCAGGCCAGTTGTCCAGTCCAGTGTCCGCAAGGAAGTGAAGAACCACCTTGAAGACCTGTGTGTGGTGGTGGGTAAGCAACTGGAGGTCCCTCCATGCACTTGCGCGTAGACCTTGGCACCGGATGCTTCATTTCATTGCGAGTCTCACTCAACACGTGCTCGTCTGGAAGTAGCCGAAGAGCTGGTTTAAGAAACAGGACGGGCGTAGCCAGATATGCCAGGTCCTGCAGAGCTAACTAGCAGATAACCATGCCAAAAGGAGGAACGCCCTCCAAATAAAAGAATCAAGGAAAAAAACAGCATGAATCATGAAAACAAACAAACAAACAAACAAACGAAGTGCGTTTTTTTATTCGTTAAAAGGACACCAAAGAACTTAAAAAACGAGTTTATGGTGTCATGACACGTAGCTTTATGCGGCTAACTGGAAAATTAAGTTGAACATTTGCATAAATCAACGAAGGTATCTTAATTTCATTGGAATCTAGCAACAGGTGCCTCGGCCGGCATTGAGAGTCTCGCCACCGCCTGTGATTGGTGGAAGCTTCGTGAGACTAATGTTCTGGACGGTGGAAACAGCTGACTACGCTCGCCGGCAGGCGATGTTGTGTTACTTAGTGTTTGTATCTGTTGAAATAGGTTAGTTGCTCTTAGTATGGGGAACTTCGGATGTCGCAACGAGTTTGCTGTACATCCGCAATGTTCGAGCCCGCCGCCATTGTACGAGTGACGACTGAAGACGATGTCGGTATAGAGAAACATACATAAAGAGTGGACACTCCCTAGGGCCTTGCGGCCTAGCTACTGCGTTGATTTTAGCGCAACGAGTGGTTGGTCAGACCCGATAATGTTTTCAGCATAAATAAAATAACATTTTTTTTCTTTCCAACGCTGGGATTTGAACGCATACCCTCATGCTCCGAAAGTGAGTGTCTTCACCAGTAGGCTACAAACTCATGCTTCCATGAAGGGAATACATGTACAGTACATCTAAATCACATGAGTGTGCTTCTATTTGTGCAATTTCTGCGTTTGTGCAAAACAAATGCAGAAAGACGACACTTTCTAAACATACTTTACTAATTTTTTCTGTAAGGTATTAAGTGTCCTCAGCGGGACATGATGTAGTGCGGAAATAGAAAATTACACATATTGATGAACTTTCTTCGTTGCGAAAAATTGATGCCAAAATTTGGTGTTTATTGTCCTCGGGAGGAGGCTATTTCATGATTAAGAAAGAAGTGAAGGTGGGAATGGGTAGGCCATCTAGCGGTTGATCAGACCCTTTCTTGCTGGGCTGCGAAAAGGCTCCAGTGGCCTCTCTTTATATAGTATACTTCTCTATGATGTCAGCACCAATGATGCGGTGCAGGAAAGACAGTTCTTACCAGACTCCTTGAGCCACGTGGGAAACAAATTGTTACGAATAAGATGCATGACAGTGCCTAATTCCACTGTAGTGAACTGATACAAATGATAAGCTCAACCATGGATAACGAACAGGAGCATCGGCAGCCATTTTACGAGCGTATTGACAGTGTCCGCTCTATATGCGCGCGCATTGTGCGGAAACATCAGCTTTTTGTCGATTTCACCGCTCGGAGTGCAGCGTCGTTAAGGCAGTGAGTATCGCACTTCGCAGTGGACAAGAAGCATGCGATTAGTCATTGTGCTAACGGGATAAAAATAGAGAAAAAAGAAAGCCACAAAAGCGCCGCTCTTTGCCGCAGTGTGGAGATGTGCTTTGAACTGTGCTGCAAGCATGCACAAGGATAGTTTCACTGATATGCTTATAGTTGCGTTTGCAATAACACCGCTTTTTCTCAATTCTGGCCAATACTACGATGATGGCATGTTGAAATGCAAGCGGTATATCAGCTACGTTAGAAGCGTGCAACTGTTGTGTAGAGTACCCGATTTTGATGCGTCGTACTGATGTCTGTGTACACGTGTTTTCGTCATAGGTGCTCATGAACGCACTGTGTCCAAACGGGGAAAGAAAAGAATACATACAAAACGTGCCGTGCCTGAATATTCATGCTCGGATATTATTTTTGCAATCTCACATTTCTTTTTTGTTGTTCGGTCTGTTAAAGGTACCATATCTTTATTTCGATATACTAATACATGGAGCAAGTCTGCATAAATCACTCAGCAGTTGCCATGACAAACCCCATTCAACACACTGTAGATTGTAAGCAGCAGAACAATGTTGTACAGGCCGAGCTTCTGAACAACAAAGCTAGGGGAATGAACACTTTAGGTGCTAGTGTTACGTTCGCTTACATTATGCACATTCTTAAATATTCGCTATTATTACATCTGTCACAAAGGTAATTATTATTGTGAAAGCCTTTATTTAGGTCAAGCGCTGCAACGTGCACACCTTGGATTACGATTTTGCTGGATCTGGTGGCATACGCCAGGGATCGAATGCCACGGTAGTGATTAAATGTTGCTGTCTGGATTACTGTATGAGTGATTGTCATACAGTATAGCATCGATGGTTATGGATTTTGATCGAAAAATATGACCCGAACCGTAATCGAAATAAAGCACCTGTGTTGCACGGTCCCTTTCGTTAGCGATCGAGACTGGCTCTGATTAATAATTTAAAGGCGCGATCGCTAGCTGTCGCAGCAACAGGGAGATTGTGGCCTGTCCCAGATTGAGAAAAAACTTCGGTGAATGATTTCTGCGTGACGGCTCGCGGTCCGCGCGTTCCAATGACATTCGAAGTGAATCACGCGGCAGGGAGGCAGTACAGTGCGCTGAGCACGGCTGCGGTATGCGCGTGCTCACCAAGTACGCTCCGCAATGACAGATGAGTAGCCTTACAGTCTTGCCTGAGTTTGCAAGTCATGGAGGCGGTGAGGGTCTCCTGAGACGCGGGAACACAGAAAGAACCGCGTCGCTTCTTAGTCGTGCACGCTTGATCGTCAAAAGCAGCGACTTCACGACAGCCGGGCATCGTACGTAGTAGCTGTCACGGAAGTGCTTGGAGCACAGTACACTTCCTCTCATAGGTTTGAAGTCTTTCTTTTTAACTGCAACGACACATTTTGCAGCCAACTTCTGATCCCAAGAAAACTTGCGAAAGGCGACCTTATCGCAACCGAAAGGGCTGGGGCAGCTATGTGCCACGCAGTAATTCAACATCGTGAGTCCACTTCAACATCACACAAACACTATTTTTTTATGTGAATGTCGGATGGTGATAATCTCTCATCACACAAAAAGATCGGTGCAATGGCCAGAAATCCCTAGCATTTGCATATTGGAAATGCTGACGAGGTGTTTTGCATTTGCATGCTGCTTTTGTGTGGAGATGTGGAATCAAATTCCGGCTCAACTACTCAAGAGATGCTGAAACAGCTGCTTAAAGACTAAGCCACATCAGTAGCCAAAGTAGCAGCACTGACGACACAGTAGACCACCATGCAGGACTGGTTTGCAAAACTTTGCCGGCTGGTTCACTGAATTGGGAAAAAGAACTGCCCACATTTATGAACACAAAAAGTTGTCACTTTTCTTAGTGAAACGGTCGTTGACCTCGAGGACCGAAGCAGTCGTTCTGTTCTCGTTGTCTGTGGCGTACACGAAAATCAGAGAGAGAGAAAGAGAGAGAGAGAAAGAAATATATCAGAATCTGGAACAGAAAATCATTACAGATATAATATGCGAAAAGTTAAATGCGTTCGCCAATACAGTGGGCCAGATACACCACCTCGGAAAACCCAAAAAGCAAAGACCTGTGATAGTATATTTTGAGAATTATAATGAAAAATAACTTGTTCTTGAATACTCGCACAAGCTTGAAAGGACGATAATAGCCACACAGGTTGACTCTACTCACGTATTACGCTGAGGAAACAAAGGCTGTTGTGGAACAGTGCCAAAAGCGAAAAGGGACAAGGCAAGAAAGTTCCCTTTTATTCACGATGAACTGTGAATTTATGGTGATTTATCTGTATGATTGGGATGAAGGCAACAACAGTCGAACAAAAGTGCCAAACCGAGAACAAAAGTTACTTAAAAAGTGACGTCACCAGTCTGGGTATTGTGATCTTCGGCACCTTCGGCTCTTAGATACAGATGCGCGCAACGCCGTAGACATAACTACGCAACTTTAATCGATTTATTGATAGATGATTCATAAGTGGGGTTTAACGTCCCAAAACCAACATATGATTACGAGAGACGCCGTAGTAGAGGTCTCCGAAAATTTTGACCACCTGGGTTCTTTACCGTACGCCTAAATCTGGGCAGACGTGCCTACAGCATTTTCGCCTCCATCGAAAATACAGCCGCCGCAGAACTTAAGTCGACTAATCTACGTTATGCTTCCAGTGTGGTTGTAATGACTGAAACATGGCTACACAGTGATAGTGTCACAAGGTGAGAGTAGGCAGAGGGTAGAAATATATTTACAGATTGTACACGGAGTACACAGTGTCTTTAAACCAAGATGGTGGAGTGGCAACAACAACACGAGCTTTTGTTCAATCGTCATCTTCGTCGCCTTTGTAGTGCATTCGTTGATGTTAATGATGACTTGTATCATATAGCCGCCGCCGGTAAAAGCGCTGTCTCGGCGCTTAAGAAAGTATGCGATCCTGCGCAGAGAATTACGGCTTAAGGCGGGAGACGTGTACAATATCAGTGGACGGCAGAGACGATGAGGATGGAGTGTCCAAGGGGGTGATCTCATAGGCGCCCTCGGTCAGTTGGCGCAAGACTTTGTAAGGCCCGTCGTAGCGACCGAGGAACTTCGAGGACAGGCCAACGTGACGGGAGGAAGTCCAGAGCAAGACCAACAATCCTGGGGAGTAAGAGGCAACTCTGTGACGGCTGTCGTAGCGATCTTTTTGAGATAGCTGCGAGGCAGAAAGGTGTTCCCGGGCAATCTGGTGGGCCGCTCGAGCCCAAGTAGTTGCATCGCGAGCGTACTCGGCAGAAGTGTCAGTATGCGACGGCAGAAGAGTGTCAAAAGGCAACTTGGGTTGATGTCCGTACAAGAGATAGAAGGGAGAAAAGCCAGTGGTGTCGTGTCGTGACGAGTTGTATAGGCAAACGTCACGTAAGGCAAAGTGGCATCCCATTCACGATGATCTGCGGAGGCGTAAATGGATAACATTGTCGTCAGTGTGCGGTTAAGGTGCTTAGTGAGTCCATTTGTTTGCGAGTGGTAGGCAGTGGTGAGTTTATGACGTGTGGAACACGAGCGAAAAATGTCGTCCCCGACCTTTGAGAAAAATGAACGACAACAGTCGGTCAGCAGTTGACGCGGCGCTCTATGGTGGAGCGCCACAAGGATGACGCAAGTGTTTTGCCACCATCCCACAAATTTTTTTTTTGAAAGAACAGTTGTTAACGTGAAGTGTGAGTTGTCGCACTTGTAAAAAGAAATTTACCGGCGTTGCTTGCGTTGCAACTTGATAATCTCGAAAGTATTACGCCTAATTTATCCTGTAGGCAGCGCTGTATAGTTATGATTGCGGTTTATAGGGCACTTCATTCGCCTCATGAATTTTGGCATTGTCTGTGTGATCATGTGGCGCGCTTTTTGCATGACAAAATCATATAGCAGGCGATATTACCTTTCAAACATTGATTAGAATCACCTATACTCAACTATTGCTACCTGTGACCATGTTGACTACATGGCCGACATATTGCTGAGTTATATTATTCACCAGATTGTAAATCGAGCAACTCGCTTCAAGAACAGTATTTATTTTTTATATATTGTCTTTATTAGCCATTCAGTTGAAAATTACAATATATGTGCCGAAGAAGGTATCTCTGACCGCTGTATGGTATGTCTCACGTATTCTTTCGAGGTAGAAGAAACAATCAGCACTACGGTTACCATTAAAAACTTCCCTCGTCCTAGAGATGAAAGTATTGTGAATTATTTACTTTACAACCTAAACAATCTTCAGGGCATACTAGAGAAGTACTGTGGAACTCATTTAGCAGTCTATGTATGCTTTGTCTTGATAATTTTGTGACAAACAAAATTTAAAATAACATGTAAAATAATCCTTGGAAAACAAAAGATATTTTACATCTCAAAGGAAAGTTTCAAAGAGTAAAGTTAGCTAAACGAAACACTAAAACGATGAAAATCACCCTATCAAGGCTGAACTAGGCAATCTATAATGCTATGCAACATTATTTCACCTACACGCTTCCTAACTTTTATAAAACTTTCTGAGAAGAATTGACGCTACCTTTACTCACAGAAAAATGCAGTTGATCGAATCATGTACGATGTCGTGCGAATCGATGGTAAACGTAGTATAGCTGAAAGGTTCAATGATTATTTTCATAGCGCTTTTTCAGTGAAACTGAACAATTACGTCAGAGCCATAAAAACAACCATAAAAATCCCCCTCCCCTTATTTCAGAGGCTGATGTTGTTTCCATGATAATAAATTTAAAGAATAAGTCATCACCTGGGCTTGACAATATACCAAACCCCTTTCTTCGTCGGTATGATGAAGTGCTTGTGAAATTCCTTGTTGTTATTTTCCATGTTTTTCTGTCATTGACTGGAAAATACCTCGAATCATTTCCGTCTAAAGAAAGGACACAACATGTTAATAATAGACGATCAACCAATATCACAAGCATCGTCAAGTTGCGAAATGCTGGAGCATGACATCTCAAATCACATAAGTAAGTTCTTAACTGACATTAATAGAATAGCCCCGTTTCAGCATGATTTTAGAAAAGGGCTGGCTACAGTGACCTAGCTCACAACAATCATACATAGCTTTGATGCAGTTCTAGACAAGTCAGGACAGCTTGACGTGATTTTCTTTCACCTTAAGAAGGCTTTTTATCTTGTATGTCATTCAAAACTACTTTTAAAGGTTCAGACTCTAAACTTACCAGATTTTAAAGTTTTTGGGGTCACAGCATATTTAGGTGACAAAGTACAATTGGTAAGTATCGATCGCCCGTGCTCGCGACAGTTACCAGTGACATCGGTTGTACTGCAGGCAAGTATCCTTGGTTCCCTGATAATTTCTACATACAAAACTTATATCGTTGATGAAATTTGTGAACCAATTTATATTCAACATTTTGATGATAATTGTGTGCTATTTAATGGAGTAAAATGCTGCGACTATCAAGAACTCCTTAGTCCTAACTTGCTAAAATTTCATAAATGATGTGAGCATTGAGACATCGTTCTTAAAACTCAAAAACCTTTTTCACAAAAATTACAAGAAAAATCCGCTGTCTTACCTATCCATACTTGCTTGAATTCATTCCACTCGTTGAAGTTACAAACTACAAATATCTGGGGATAACCATAACGAATACGCTGAAAATGAAATTTACGCATATCGAGCATTTGCACATCCTCCGTGCGAAAACTCTGTCTTCTCAGAAAACAGGTAAAATAAGCGCCAGATAATGCACAACAATTAGAATATTTCTCACTTGTTAGACCACAACTTGAATACGCCGCTATTGAGTGGGATCCACACAAGAAAAAAATATAAGCACTAGAAAGAATTGAGCGAGAGATATGCGGTTTTTTTTTTATTCAAAGTATCGGCAGACTGACTCCCCGACCACCTTAATGAGTCAACATGGTATTCAGACACTGAAACTTGGGCAGAAGGTACACAAATCAATGCTTTTTTCTCAGTGGAAACGAAAACAGAAAAAAAAAGTAGCGGTAAAACCAGACGATTACGCATCACCCCTTTCAACCCGACAAGCTTTGCGCCGTCATGCTGAATGCCTAACCCCGTTCAACACCAAAACTAATGCTTTAAAGTTTTCATTTTTTTCCCACATAAAAGTTATTAGAACACGCTCCCATTTACATGGCTACATAGCGCTGAACTATAGAGAAATTGTTATAGAAGATGTAGTAGTATGTTCTTTTGATATTATTATTTGTTGGTATAATTTCTTATTCATAGGCAATTTATTTGTTTTCTTTCTGGTACACTTAGAATTGAGGTATTTTCTGTCGGCACTTACTTTATTGATTATAGGCGTAGAGCATACTCTGGTAGTTGTTCTACCTATCAGTCATTTTACTTTTTTTTTATATTACAGTGATTTGCGTTTGCCTCGCCACGGTGGTATAGTGGCTAAGGTACTCGGCTGCTGACCCGCAGGTCGCGGGATCAAATCCCGGCTGTGGCGGCTGCATTTCCGATGGAGGCGGAAATGTTGTAGGCCCGTGTACTCAGATTTCGGTGCACGTTAAAGAACCCCAGCTGGTCGAAATTTCCGGAGCCCTCCACTACGGCGTCTCTCATAATCATATGGTGGTTTTGGGACGTTAAACCCCACAAATCAATCAGTGATTTGCGTTTAAATGTATGTATGTATGTATGTATGTATGTATGTATGTATGTATGTATGTATGTATGTATGTATGTATGTATGTGTGTATGTATGTATGTATGTATGTATGTATGTATGTATGTATGTATGTATGTATGTATGTATGTATGTATGTATGTATGTATGTATGTATGTACGTACGTATGCATGTATGTATGTATGTATGTATGTATGTATGTATGTATGTATGTATGTATGTATGTATGTATGTATGTATGTATGTATGTATGTATGTATGTATGTATGTATGTATGTATGTATGTATGTACGCATGTATAAATTTGAGGTATTTTGTTGTTTCAGTCCCTGACGTTTATTAATATTACCTATGCATGTATGCTTGGGTCCTGAATGTGCCGGCGGTATTTTATAAATAAATATATTAAATAAAATAACAGGCAGAAGTAATGGTTTGTTAGGCAACAGATCGCCGCAGACACGTGGCACAATTGAGGCTCAGCGGCCCCGGCAGCCCGGCCCAATCGCAAAGGTGACGTCAACGCCCCGCGTGTTTTTCTCTCCCGTGCTCTTCTCTTCGCTGCGTGCACGCCGGATAGCTTTCCCTGAAAGTTTAGTCGCTTATAGCGCCGTTGTTTGATCGAGCACGGCATAAAACACCTTCGTAGGAATGTTGAAAAAGGCCACAGATACCGAATCTGCAATGAATTCACGAATGGAAAGCCACTTCGGTGTCATTTAAAACATCTTGTAAATACAATAAAAACGTCTTTAGGAAGGAAGTACAAAACAATACCCTAATTATTTTGTGCAGCGAAAGAGTGCGAAAATAATAAAAAACGCCAGGCCTGCGTGGAACGCACAGCACTGTCACAGCAAAAGCAAGAAAAGTGGCCTTTCAGACCCCCTTTTTTTTAACAATCTTTGGGTAGATGCTGCAAGCACATTCGCAGGGTACCCACTACGCGATAAATCATCGTGTAGTAAGCAGCCATTCACGGTGCAATCTTTCGTCATTCTTCGGGGAAGTGTAATACCCGCTGCACACTTGCAACGAACTCTGCATTTTTTTCGCTGTGGCTGACTACGATGAAGAATTATGCCAGAAGATTTCGTAGCCCCCACAATATCTCCCTGTGGGTATGCGGCACTGTTAATAGGTGAACAAGATCAAGCTCTTGTAAAAGAGTAGAGCATTCGATGACCCACTTCTCGCGTAATGTGCAATTTGTGTTATGTAGAACATTGTTGTTCTTTTGGTGTTCTAAAACACTTTATCACTCACAATAACGCCATTCCTTTCCCGCCATTAAGCCTGCCTAAAGCTAGTTCACAAAATAGTTCCAAGCACCAGCGTGACTCAGTAGTAGAATTCTGGGCTGGCACGCAGGGGACCCGGGTTCAAATTTCATTGTTTCCAACGTGTCTTTGCCACAAAGGCGAAGCAATGAAAGTGGTAGTAACAAACTGAAAAGTCATGCGCGAAATGACAAGCAGATCGAAACGTGCTCCGCGCTTCTCATGCTGAAATAACACATGGAACGTACTAACAGGTACAGATAAGCGCGAATAAGCGTCGAAGTTATTACTTCGCTGTGTCTGAAAAGTGCGCGCTTTTGCAAACGGAGACTACCATAATTACAGTGACATTTGTGTGCACGGTAAATACAACAGAATTGTTCCAGGTAAAGCCCGAAGCCAGCCAAGACGCGAAGACGATCCTCTTCACCGCGAGAAAAGGGCGCCCGAGGGCCCCCTCTAAGCGGGGCAAAGAACGCGTGGGAGATAAAGAGTGCGCACCGCTGTGTAATGAGCCAACGTGCGCTCATTGCGCCATCTTGCTGGTAATGCTGAAAACACGATAATCCCCCCCCCCCCCCCCGAGAGGCCCATCAGCAGCGTTAAACGGTAAGTGGTAGATATAAATAGCTTGGCGTGCAAACCTTGTATGATGTGTTCCTTGGTGACTCAGTGGTTAACACCTCGCTCCCACGATTCAGAGGACCCAAGCTCGGTTCCGCTTGTAGGAATCTTCTACTGTGTTTTTTCTTGCATTTTCGTACATCTAGATGCGTGTGCATATACGATGAGTGACGGCAACACCAATGCCGGTGGCTAAATTTAGCCGAGAGTGTACATATAATTGCTATAGCAATAATATGTACTCTTTTGACGCCTTCCATGCCTACTGTTACACCTTTCACGCCTTCTGTGTCAATGCGGCAGGTATTCTTTCAAGCCAAATAATATACGGTGTCATGTGATACCTTTTTACGAGCTGAATATCGCTCGAACGCACTACATCAGCCATAAAAATTCCTTAAAAACTGCGTAGTTTGCAAAGAATGGGCTTCCGGAGAAATATTACGCTTTGAGGCGGAGGGAGGCCATTCAGTTGGTGCTAAATATATCGATACAAGTTTTCGTGGCCACGCACGTGTACTACGTGCCAACTATGGCAAGCCGGAAGTAAGGCGGAAGTGGTTCGTAAAGCCACGCAGACTGTGTGGGACGTGCATACCGGGGGCCGCAATTTGCGACGCGACTCTCAGGCGGCAATGACGCCTCTTCAATCACCTCTTCAATAGATAGATAGATAGATAGATAGATAGATAGATAGATAGATAGATAGATAGATAGATAGATAGATAGATAGATAGATAGATAGATAGATAGTTAGATAGACAGATAGATAGATAGATAGATAGATAGATAGATAGATAGATAGATAGATAGATAGATAGATAGATAGATAGATAGATAGATAGATAGATTAGTATGAGAGTGGCGCCCGCGAACCTGCCGATTACAGAAAGAGGTGAACAATGGCGATCGCGTGTGTGCTCGTTGCACGCGGCAGCCAAATCCAGTATGCATGATCCACCTGACTCTTGGCCTATCTTCTTGAGTAGGTAGGTGCCAATATTCCAAGGAGCATCAATATCATCAGCAGCAGCCGCTGGCAGTGGGCAGTTGCCGCCGATGCTTAAAGGAATAATTCTTAATTTATTAATTTTCATTACGACAATCAGAAACAGTCATTATTTCCGTACCTGGAATCATTTTTTCAGTGCTAGATGGCCGCTATTTCACACCCCACAAAGCATATTTGTACGAAATTCACTAAGGCCTCTCAACGTACGTATATGCGATATCATGCCGAGTGTCGATAATTCATAGACTGTGGGAATTCAATTTGACGCTATTTTTCCTAATAATGTCAAATTACTTCTCTATAATATTTTGAATGGTTTATTGCAAGATTAACTGCGCAATATTACAACAAACGTTGCTGTTGCTACAGACGCATCAGAATGCGCCGAAAAGTCAGGAGTTGCTATTTTCAGGCTAATTTTAGATTGGTCTTATTCCCTTCGACTACCCGAATTCATACCTGTTTTTGTGGCTGAACTTCTGGCAGTAGTGCTCGCTTTACGCAAGTTAGATACGGCAATTACATCAGCTGTTATATTAAAAGATTCTCTATCTCTCTGTAAGGCACTTTCTGGTGGTGCTGAATATCAAGTAACAAAGGCGTTCCGTGTACCTTCGCAATTGAGATAAGTCTGATTAGTGTGGGTGCCTGGACATAAAGGCTTATATCTAAATGAAATAGCCGATTACCAGGTCGTCAATGAGCGGACTTATTTTACCGCAATTGCCATCATCCGCTTATGTGACTGCTGCTCGATTCCGCAGACGTGCGCTTCTTTGGAAGTACAGCACTAACAAACTCTGCCGAATATTGTCATTTATTATATTCCTGGCGAAGAGCGTTTTGCCAAACCCGTAAACAAGAAGTAGCTATCACGAGGCTGCGTTGCCGGGAACCATATCTACGTTTCTAGAAACACAGGTCTTCTCAGGCACCTTTGCCACTGTGCGCGTTCTGTGGTGAACTTGAAACAATAAACCATTTCTTTTTGACCTGCAGACAGTTTAACACAATACAAGAATTGATTTTAGAAATACCTAGACGTGGTATTGTTATCGATTTATCTGTGCCGGTTATTTTGTCTTGTCGAGCTTTCGTTTCTGGGTTCTCCAGTGCCACAGCATGCGTGGCCGTCCGGGACTAGAATAATGAAACTTATACGTTGAGTGATTGTTCTGTATTATTATCCCAACGTGTTTACAACATTATATACGTATCAAAATCCTAGTATTCTAGTTGAGAAATAAATTCATTCTTTTAATTTTAACAGTTTTATGCAATAGATCAGGTACCACTATTTTCTAGGCCAGCAGTAATATTTCAGTTATAAAATGTCTATTATTCTAAAACTGCACAATATTTTATAAAACCACAGAATCCTTGGCCAATCCCCCTCAGTGGGTATGCACCACAGACAATAGGTGAACAAGAACAAGAATAAACAAGGTTACAGGTCTGGCTCCGTGTCTTTCCTGTAGGGTTCTGGGCTGAGCAGCCTCGAAACCTCTGCATTTTGTGCCCAACGGGAAGATCCCCACACCTGGGCCGTGGACATCTAGCCACCGATAAGGACGCTGCTCCAAGATGTGCTCTTCGACATCCGTCTTGCGGTTCCAACGGGCTCCCGACTTTGACCCCTTCGAAAGTGATGTCGGTCACAAGCAGCTCTGGGAACTAGAGCGGGCCTGCCTGGACATATTCCGCTTCGGTACTTGCGACCAGTTTCGGCTGCACCGGCCAGTGCAAATACTCCACGGCCTTTATTACTCCAGGATGATGACGCCCGACGTGATGCGGCACGTTTCTGTCACGTGTTGGTGCATCGCTCCTTTCATCGGCATGCAGCTACCCGTGCAGGCCTTGGAGGACGTCACGAGCTCGTCCCTTCGGGTGGCCTCTCCGATGACAAGCGACGTGGTGGTGACACGGCGTCTGCCAACGAGGGGGCAGCGGCCCCGCACGAGGTCAAACAGTCACAGGACGCGGGAGAACGAGGAGACAGGGCGTCTCCGGAGGACGATGCATAGTGCGCCGACAAAGGCCCCTAGAACGTGCACACCACACAGTCCACGGCGGCGCTCGTCCAGATCTCTCAGAAAAACTTGATGACCTCCGAGGCAGCGAGGAGGCCAGCGGTGAGTGTCGCACCAGCTAGTAGGACGTCGCTAAGGTTGGCATCGAGGTGGATGCAATGAGTGGAGACGCCGCGCGACGGGATGGCGCCGCGGCCAGAGAAAAAGAGGAAAAAGAAGAAAGCGGAAAATACACCACAACATGCGGCGCACTGTTGTGGAGGCAGAAGACCAGGGGCACATGGGAGGCGACTATTATGCAGAGAGACGGAGCTACAGGCTTGGAGCAAGCAGGCTGCGGTACGGACGGTGAACACGAAGATGGGAAGGTAGTCGAGCATTACAAGCAAGGCGGAGAACAAGCTCGAGCTCGTTACCATGAGGAGGACAAAGCTGGCCTTGAAGCTGAACTGGACGCTTCAAGCGTGATACATTGCAGCAGGCTACCCGCATCAGTCAGCTGGAGTATGAGTTGGGAAGCTTGACTGAAGAACACGATGGTCTCAATCATACGCACGATATATACAAATGCATGGCAACCATCATGTTTAAGGAGAAGGAGCACAAGATTTCTTAACTGGAGGACGTAATCTGGGAACTAGAGCGGACCTGCATCTGGATAAAAATGGCTTAAGACTCACAGGAGCGCAGTTGTATGAAGGGGCAGCCTGCAGATGCTCAGCAGCACCTCAAAGATCAGCAGCAGTACTGAGCCAGGTTCGAGGGGCAGTCGCTGGAAAGAGACTCTGAGCTATCAAACCGGCGGTGCAGCCACGAAGAAGAGATCCAATGGCAGCGCCTACTCCAAGACTCACAGCTGGGGGAGCTACGAATACAGAACTGACCTCCAGGCACAGGTGACCTAACCCCAGCAGTACCACGACTGAGAGACAGTCAAATGCAGGCTCTAACTTTGAAATGTAGCAAGAAGGAAACAGAGTGCAAGAGAATCATGAGCGAATGGAAGGGCTCAGGGCCAGTCAAAAGACTCTATCGGCAACGGTCTCCGACCTATAAAAGCAGCTTAGTCGGGTGTCGCGCTCTGACACCATCTTCAAGCACAATTTGCAGAAGAGCGACGTTGAGAGAGAAACATTGCAAGCTGAACTTACAAAGCTGAACAAGATGCTGGCTGTAGTATCTGTGGAGTCTAAGAGATGACGCTGGCACTATAAATAAACGGGAGCAAAAGACGCTCCGTGGGGATTCGACAGGCTGCCGTCGTCTGGGCTACATAACGCACACGACCTGGTGTCAGAAGTGGGGGGCATGTGTTAAAGACACCAACTAGACAGCATAGACAACGCGCATGACATAGAGTCAGAAGTGGGGTGCGTGTGTTAGGGACACCAACTAGGCAGCGTAGTGATTCAAATAGGCAGCACTCAACTAAATGGTAAAACGTGCCAAAGAGTGGGCCCTGCGCCAAGCCATGAACGACAGCACCATCCCTGCTACGGCTTCAAGTACGGTGACTTCGCCTGCTGGATCCAACAAAGCCGCTTTTCCATATTCGCCACAATATGCACAGCTGCGTCCGCGACCACCGTTCGACTTTGAGAATCCCGGATCCTGGTCAACGTTCCTGCTACAGTATGAAGATTATTCCTACGCCGCGAGACTATATGCTGCAGAACAGCAGGTTCAGGTGCGTTCCTTGCAGTACAGCATGGGTCCTCAAGCCAGGGTTTAGTTAGCGTCCATGCCACTTGGAGACGCCGCTCTTCAAGACTTCTCAGCTTTGAGAAAGACCGTCAGTGATCGTTTCGTAGATTCACCGAGCGAACTTTATGAGGGTGCGCGTTTCCATCGCCGCGTTAAAGAGCCCGGTGAGTCCGTCAACCTTTTTTTCACCGTTCTGCATGCCATGGTTAAACGCTGGAACTGTGGAAAATATCTCTGTGGCTTTTATTGGCGCTGCACGCAATGCCATCTAAACATGGCGTCCAATCCTAACCACTTAAACGTAAACATTTTGACAGCAATCTGTCTGGCTGGGTAGAAAGGTTTAGAAAATTGAAATTGCTCCAGCCACAGTTCAAAAAGAGCCCGACGTTTCGAGACCGACCCGGTCCCTTCCTCAGGGGGTGACTGTCTTGGTCATGGAAGTGTCGTCGCGTCGTGTTCTCTCACCACGGCTCCGGCTTTCCCTTTCCACCACGTTTCGGAGACCGTGAACGTACACCGAAGGCATTGTTCCCAGCGAGCGGTTCACGTTGGCAGGCGTATGCTGAATGTGCCAAGACTCGAGCAAGAGCCTCTTTCCCAAATTCCGTTCTGTTTCAATAACAGAAGCGCCGTCTAAGTCAATTTTATGGTCTTGCTTCTCGCAGTGCTCCGCCAGAGCGCTACGTTGCACTTCCATCTTCCTGACGTCGTTCTTGTGTTGGCGCATTCTTTCCGGGAAACACTTGCTCTCACCTATGTCGCTGGCTGGACACCCAGAACACGACACTTTGTAGACAACGCCCGGGTGTAGCTCCCTCGGAGGTCGGTCTTTCGGCCGCGGTAGCAAGCGAGCGAGCGTCGAAACAGGTTTATGGATTACCGTGACCCCGGCTTTTCCTAGGACTCTCGAGAGCTGTTCACTTATGCCCGGCACATATGGAATGGCGACGCGGTTGTTCGGCGCCTTCGTTTCTCTCGTGTGCGGTGGTGTGGCCAGGGCGGAAAGGGGGTCGAGCGGTGTGTCGCTTGCAGGTGTCTTTCCGCGGTGCGGTGGTTGTCGTCTCGACAAACGGCGTGACGCCCGGCGGATGAACGCTTCTGTGTAGCCATTCCTTCGTAGCTCGGCGACAATCCTCTTTTCTTCTTTCTTCCTCTCACCTTCCGACGTGCAGATTACTCGTGCACGTGAAAGGAGTGCCGAAACCACTGAAGCTTTGTGGGCAGTTGGATGACAGGACGAAAAATGCAAATACCTGCCGGTGTGAGTTGGCTTTCTATACACCGAAAAGGTCATGCGCTCGCCCTGTCGTCTGACTAAAACATCGAGAAACGGAAGCGCCCCGTCTCGCTCTCGTTCCACCGTGAACTGTAACGCTTGGTCGATGGAGTTTAGATGTTCGAGGAAGCTGTCTACTGCTGCCTTCTTTATTATGCAAAAACAGTCATCCACGTACCTCACAAATACTTTCGGCCTGTCAATAAAGGAGCCCAGTGCCGTCTCTTCTATGTGTTCCATTGTGAGGTTCGCAGCCGTAACGGAGATCGCCGCTCCCATCGCGGTCCCGCTGGCTTGTCTGTAGAAGCTCCCGTTGACGCTGAAATACGTCCCCTTGAGGCAGTATTCCAGTAGGCGACACAGTTCGTCGATGCCCAGGCAGGTTCTTTCATCCAAGAGCTCGTCTTGGTTCAACGCTGCTCGTGCGCTAGATACCGCTAGTGCTACGGGCACACTGGTGAACAGGGATACGACGTCGAACGAGACGAAGCACTCATCGCTGCTCACGGTCACATCTCTCATGCGCTCCAAGAAGTGGCTGGCGTCGCGTATGTGGGTTGGTGTTTGCCCCACGAGCGGCGCGAGAGTCCGGTGGATATACTTGGACAGCGCCCGGAGTGGAGATGTTGTAAAATCCACGATAGGACGGAGCGGAACTGTGGGCTTGTGGGTCTTGGGAAGCCCGTAAAATCCTGGTGCAGAGCCGTTCCGGCAGATGAGCTGGAGGTATGTGTTTCTCGCCTTCGGGTGCGCTTTAAAGATATCTGCCAGGAGCTTGTTCATTTCCCTTTGGACACTTGGTGTGGGGTCCTTCGTCAGCTTTTCGTAGGCCGGACTGTCCAGCAGGTCTCGCACTTTGTCGTTGTATGCCTCCCTGTCGAGCAGGACCATTGCGTTCCCTTTGTCGGCCGGGAGGATGACAACCTTATCATCATTTCGGAGCGCATGGATCGCCTTACACTCCTCTCTCGACAGGTTGTGCTCACGGCGCTTTCCTATTTTTGATAGTACGCCGATAGCCTTGAGACGCACGTTCTCCCGAATGCCGCTGTCGAGTCGCCTTATGCCTTCCTCCGTAGCCGCGATGATCTTCGGCAGTGACGGACGTGTCGTGGTCGTGTTGAAGTTGTGTTCCTTTGCCAGCACGCTGTGCTCTGTCGGGGAGAGTTGTTTGGAGGACAGATTGACGACGAAATTCTCGTTGTCAGGACTGTAGTGGTGTTTTTCGCCTTGAAGCGTCGCAAGCTTACTTTTGTGGGTCGCTTGTTGTTTCTGCGCTGTTGTTGCAGCCACATTTCGTGCGAACTCCTCTAGTGACGGAAAGATGTCGGGCAGTCGATGTTGAAGTTGCCGTCGTAGAAAGAACAGGTCTAATTCCTTCTTCTTGATGACGCTGTGGCACTCATGGATTCGGGCGTTTAGTAGCCGCCGTTCAGCTTGTGCGATGATCTTGTTGCCCTCCGCCGTGTGCACCAGGCGCTTGAGCTGAAGGCTTCGTGGTATCACGTTCCTCTCCCGACAGGTCCTCGTGAAGTCGAGATGGTTGCGGTAGGTCGTGACGCCGCGTGCTACGTTCACGTACCGCTTTCTGTTCTTTCTACGACGGCAACTTCAACATCGACTGCCCGACATCTTTCCGTCACTGGAGGAGTTCGCACGAAATGTGGCTGCCACAACAGCGCAGAAACAACAAGCGACCCACAAAAGTAAGCTTGCGACGCTTCAAGGCGAAAAACACCACTACAGTCCTGACAACGAGAATTTCGTCGTCAATCTGTCCTCCAAACAACTCTCCCCGACAGAGCACAGCGTGCTGGCAAAGGAACACAACTTCAACACGACCACGACACGTCCGTCACTGCCGAAGATCATCGCGGCTACGGAGGAAGGCATAAGGCGACTCGACAGCGGCATTCGGGAGAACGTGCGTCTCAAGGCTATCGGCGTACTATCAAAAATAGGAAAGCGCCGTGAGCACAACCTGTCGAGAGAGGAGTGTAAGGCGATCCATGCGCTCCGAAATGATGATAAGGTTGTCATCCTCCCGGCCGACAAAGGGAACGCAATGGTCCTGCTCGACAGGGAGGCATACAACGACAAAGTGCGAGACCTGCTGGACAGTCCGGCCTACGAAAAGCTGACGAAGGACCCCACACCAAGTGTCCAAAGGGAAATGAACAAGCTCCTGGCGGATATCTTTAAAGCGCACCCGAAGGCGAGAAACACATACCTCCAGCTCATCTGCCGGAACGGCTCTGCACCAGGATTTTACGGGCTTCCCAAGACCCACAAGCCCACAGTTCCGCTCCGTCCTATCGTGAATTTTACAACATCTCCACTCCGGGCGCTGTCCAAGTATCTCCACCGGACTCTCGCGCCGCTCGTGGGGCAAACACCAACCCACATACGCGACGCCAGCCACTTCTTGGAGCGCATGAGAGATGTGACCGTGAGCAGCGATGAGTGCTTCGTCTCGTTCGACGTCGTATCCCTGTTCACCAGTGTGCCCGTAGCACTAGCGGTATCTAGCGCACGAGCAGCGTTGAACCAAGACGAGCTCTTGGATGAAAGAACCTGCCTGGGCATCGACGAACTGTGTCGCCTACTGGAATACTGCCTCAAGGGGACGTATTTCAGCGTCAACGGGAGCTTCTACAGACAAGCCAGCGGGACCGCGATGGGAGCGGCGATCTCCGTTACGGCTGCGAACCTCACAATGGAACACATAGAAGAGACGGCACTGGGCTCCTTTATTGACAGGCCGAAAGTATTTGTGAGGTACGTGGATGACTGTTTTTGCATAATAAAGAAGGCAGCAGTAGACAGCTTCCTCGAACATCTAAACTCCATCGACCAAGCGTTACAGTTCACGGTGGAACGAGAGCGAGACGGGGCGCTTCCGTTTCTCGATGTTTTAGTCAGACGACAGGGCGAGCGCATGACCTTTTCGGTGTATAGAAAGCCAACTCACACCGGCAGGTATTTGCATTTTTCGTCCTGTCATCCAACTGCCCACAAAGCTTCAGTGGTTTCGGCACTCCTTTCACGTGCACGAGTAATCTGCACGTCGGAAGGTGAGAGGAAGAAAGAAGAAAAGAGGATTGTCGCCGAGCTACGAAGGAATGGCTACACAGAAGCGTTCATCCGCCGGGCGTCACGCCGTTTGTCGAGACGACAACCACCGCACCGCGGAAAGACACCTGCAAGCGACACACCGCTCGACCCCCTTTCCGCCCTGGCCACACCACCGCACACGAGAGAAACGAAGGCGCCGAACAACCGCGTCGCCATTCCATATGTGCCGGGCATAAGTGAACAGCTCTCGAGAGTCCTAGGAAAAGCCGGGGTCACGGTAATCCATAAACCTGTTTCGACGCTCGCTCGCTTGCTACCGCGGCCGAAAGACCGACCTCCGAGGGAGCTACACCCGGGCGTTGTCTACAAAGTGTCGTGTTCTGGGTGTCCAGCCAGCTACATAGGTGAGAGCAAGTGTTTCCCGGAAAGAATGCGCCAACACAAGAACGACGTCAGGAAGATGGAAGTGCAACGTAGCGCTCTGGCGGAGCACTGCGAGAGGCAAGACCATAAAATTGACTTAGACGGCGCTTCTGTTATTGAAACAGAACGGAATTTGGGAAAGAGGCTCTTGCTCGAGTCTTGGCACATTCAGCATACGCCTGCCAACGTGAACCGCTCGCTGGGAACAATGCCTTCGGTGTACGTTCACGGTCTCCGAAACGTGGTGGAAAGGGAAAGCCGGAGCCGTGGTGAGAGAACACGACGCGACGACACTTCCATGACCAAGACAGTCACCCCCTGAGGAAGGGACCGAGTCGGTCTCGAAACGTCGGGCTCTTTTTGAACTGTGGCTGGAGCAATTCCAATTTTCTAAAAAAAAAATCCTAACCACGTGTCTAAACAGCATCTGCCCCATTACCCCTTCTTCTTCGTCTCGTCCCGTAATTTCCTACAACCTCTGCCGCCGGCAATTTCACTTGCATAATTCCAGGAGAGACGGGAGTTGTATTGGCCTCGTAATGTCGGTTTTGTTTGCTAATCAGATTCTGCATGCCCTGACGTGTACATACGTACTCTCATATAACTTACAAGTATTTCCCCTTTTCTAGAATGTTATAGGCACTTCGTCATCACGTATCAGTACAATGTCATTCAAACCTAATTTGATTTCTCTTTTTTTATCCTTTTTTAGGTGAGCGCTTCTAAGAGCTAGTAGGTATTCTTTGTACCAGCAGTTCCAGAAAGTCAGCCTGCGCTGACATTCTCTCCACAGGATCTGTGTGTATGATTGCCGTTATCGGAACTTCATGGTGAGGTAGGCTAGTTAGTTGTCGAAGAGGTAACAAATTAGCAGGTGTAAAAGCTTCAGGTTCTTTCGCCTCAGCAGAAATGTATGTTAATGGCCTAATAATGACCACTGCCTAAACGTTTGCTAAAACTGTACTCAATTGCTCAAAGTTGAAGCTGACCTTCCCTAATGTTCTCCGGAGGCAGCCTTCAACCGTTCGTATCATCCTTTCCCTTAAATATTTTCCACCGTAAAGCACGCTTGGCAATGAATTTCCACGTGATGGAGCTCGTCGCGCAAAAGTTCTGGACTTGAACTTCTCGTAAAATCTCGTAGATGGCCTCCGATTTCCTACTAGCGGCTCTAAACGTTAGAGCGTTATCAGAATATGTGGCACTTGGTATGCCCCGCCACGCGACTAAACGCAGAAAAGCCAGCAAAAATGAATTAACAGTCATATTACTACATAACTCTAAATGAACGGCTCTCACTACTGCACACGAAGCAATTTACTGTGCAATTTCCTTTCAGAAACACTGGCCCAGCAAAGTCGACGCCAATGACTTGAAACGGTTGTAGCTGGGAAACTATGTGCTTTGTAATAGGAGCTGATGGTGTCGCAGTACGTTTTAAACGAAATGGCGCACACACAACACATTTACTAATCACTTTCTCGATGCACTGCCGTTCCCTGAGAAGCCAGAACCTATCGCGTAGTTCAGCTAGTCTAGCACTAAGACCATCATGCAGAATGCGTCGATGAATGTTGTTCACAATGAAGTGTGTGCAGTGTTGGTCTGGTGGCAGCAATGCGGGGAATTTCACGTCGTCAAAAGTCATTTCATAATCTAGGCGAGTTTTGATGCGAAGGATGTCTTTGTTGTCCATGAAAGGATGAAGGTCCTGTATGCGCGAGCCTTTGTCAAGTGTCCTGCCATCAGCCAGTGCAACGATGTCTTTATGAAATGTTCGCAACTGTATTGTCTTCAGCCATACTTCCTCTCTCCCACATATTTTTTGAGCACCAAGAGGGCCTTCGCATCGTAGAGGGGTTTGCTTTCGACAATTGTGTATAAATCTCTTGACCCACGCCGTTACCCTAACAATAGTTTGCCAGCGACTGAACTTGTTCATGTCTAGTACATGCTCTAAGATTGCACATTTAGACACCAATACAATCTCTATTTTGTCTTTCGCTTCGGGTAATGTGGCTGTAGAGTCACTGGTTTCCTCTTCGCTCTTTGGCCATGTTTCTGGAGCAGCAGAAAGCCAACTGGGACCATACCACCACAAATTAGTCTCTCTGAGCATGGGTGCTGACAAACCTCTTGTCCCCAAGTCTGCTGGATTGTTCTTCCCAGCAAATTGACACCAACAGCTTGGTTGAGTATGGGCTTGAATTTCAGTTACCCGGTCAGCGACAAATGGCTTCTACTTTGTTGCTATGGACTGTATCCAGCTTAGGCAGATATTAGAATCAGTCCAACAGTAGTATGAAGTACTTCGTGGTAGCGCGTCTTTCAAAAAGGCTGTTAACCTAGCTCTGAGACAAGCTGCTACCAATTCTAGTCGTGGTAACGACAGCTTTTTTAGTAGAGCCGCTCTAGCCTTTTTCTAAAAGCTTGCGCAAACACTCTTTCGTTGGTATCTTCCGCTTTAAAATAGGCGACAACCCCGTAGCCATGAGGGCTCGCGTCAGCAAATACATGTAGTTGTTATCACGTGTTAAGACCTTCAAGACCATTCAGAGATCACCGGCTGATAAGGAAACCCTTTAAATATCTGATTTCTGCACTCAATTTAGACAAATTAATATTGAGTGGCTCAGGCGGTGACGCATCCCAACCTAGTCCTTAGGTCCAGATCTTTTGAGAGAGCTTTATTTTGGCTCGTATGGTCAATGGTGATAAAAACCCAAAATATCAAATATCCGAGAAGTGGTCCGAAGTACAAGTCGCTTAATATTCTTCTCAGCGTCGTAAGTCTTCAAGACTGAGTCCAAGTTGACGCTTAGCTTAACATCTTTGGTATCCGAATACACCCCTAGTACTTCTGTCAGATGAGACTCAATTCTGAGTCTGAAGAAGAACCTCAGTGGTATGTTCCATAGTTGCGCTGTTCGCAGCTACATGAATAGCAGCGTCAGACGTACCTTCGGTTGCTGAATCTGTATTTGAAGTTGTCCTTAGGGTAGACATTGTCGACGCATGCGACGTTTGTATCGCAGAAATTGTACTCTGCGACGGCAGTCTCATGCCATGTTTCCTTCACGGTGCACTTGTAACAAGACCATCAGATTTGAGGAAGCTGCGTTTTCTGCTAGGCTGAGTCGGCTAGTGCAGTCTTCGGCTCTATGTTCATTTGCTGAACAGAAAACGCAGGACGTGGAAGAAACGTTTGTCTTTTTGTGAAGCGCACTGGCAGCCGGAAGCGATGGAGGCTTGCGGAGGCTCTGAGTTGTATTGTTACGGTTGCGAATAAGAGCTGGAGTTGAGATCTGTGCGCTTCTCTCGCGACTTTCCACTTCAATGCCAAGAAATTGAAGCAACCAGCTCATCTCCTCTTCTGAAGATTGGGTAGGGCTGGCGGCCGTTGATAGTGAACCTGCAGACTCCATGCTCTCCCGTTGATAGTAGTCTGCTATGATGCCAGGGGGAATAACCTTTAGCAGTACCTGATTCAGCATGGTGGCGTAGTATGTAGCGCTCACTCCGAGGCTCGCGAGTGTCCTCTGACTGAGTTGAACCTCGTCATACAAGTTTCTTAAGGCCACCACGTCGCTCGAAGACCGAACAGAGTTCAAATTTACATTTACACAGAGCTGGTCAGGTGATATCACCCCTCTGTGCATTCTTCGGAGAAATAGAAACAATTGAACATTACTTTTTATCTTGTCGCCGATGCTCTATACTTAGAAAAGGGTTCTAGTTATTCTCTTTCTGAACATAGGTGTTATATTGATGGCGGAAACTATACTGAACTTTGGTGCCTCAGTTCTGGGGCATTGCTACAGGGATGCTTTAAATGTTGTTTGTGAGTTTATTCTGGCATCCAAACGTACCGCATTGTAATCCCCAATTTAATATTTACTATTGTGTATCATCAAAGAGTGCTATTACCATAGATTCTGAAACGTTAGGTGAAGTAAACGCCGCTGTGTGGTCATCTCGAAACCTGAAATATAAAAATCTCTCCAATTGACTTTTTTTATTTTTCCTCTCTTTCTTTCTCTGTGGTATTTCTTACATTAGTTATATTTTATTATAAATTCATTGTGAGCATTACACATAGCATTACACATAGTTGTAATGCTCACAGAAAAAGTAGTCTACGCTTTTTTGGCCAATCCCCCTGAGTGGTTTTGAGGCATAATTTCAAGGAAACCAACAAACAAAACAAAGTGGGCTGCATTTATTTGGAGTCATGCGGTATTTTACAGTCCAACATGCTTGCGTGTATACTGATCAAATAAGATGCAAGACTTTAACAACATAATCTCTATGCGCCATGTAGCTTTGCATTATAGCAGCACCTATGAGTAAACCTGCTGTTTTTTTTTAATTATGAGTACCTTGATAGTACGGCCGGTGGTAGTCTAGCATAGTAACGAAGAATGTTATCTAGATTCTTGAATGCTTAAGTCAAAGTTATGAGTGATGCGAATGCAACCGTAAACAAACAAGCAGACTATGTCTCTCATTAAGTCACCAGTAGTGCATTTCGGGAATGGCTATACTTTGGGAGCTCTTATCTAAATGCACGAAAGAGCAGGAGTTGTTTTGCTCACGCTACACTGCTCTGCGTTTAATTTGACCGAATGGAAATCTACCGATCTTAAGGCCTAAGGTTGTATTATATTTTAAAACGTGCAACTTTTTATAACAAATAATAAATGATAAATCAGAATGATGCATGAAAATGATGGCACTTTATTCATAGAACTCTAGAATCACTCCGCAGTTGTGCAAGCCACACTTATTCAGAAATTTGAAGCAGAGAAAATTGATCTTGCACTCTGGTTCGAATTTTCCCAGGTCCTCCTCAATTGTTTCGTGGCACCTGATAGCGCTAAATAAATTGAGATCACCCTGAGGCAGCATCCTGTTCATCCAGACTATAGATCTTCTGCACCTTCTGATTCACTTCCAAAACACGTGCCTCGATCGATTTTTCTGCCGTGGCTTGTAATAACAGGGATGGGTGAGAAGAGAAAACGATACACAGAGAGGGAGAGAGAAACCTAAATAAATATATTAGGAAAGAGAAAATCTTGCACAAAATAAATTTCTGATTGGGTGGCGGGATTAGAATCCGCACACCTACGATTCAAAGGTAAACGTCTTAACCACTCGTCTTTTTAAGCATTTCTTGTCGTTATTACTCGGCTATCCAGGCCCGCTGCCATAAAATGACATCAGTAAAGTGAAAACTTGCGCGAGTTGGCTTTGGTTATAATGAGCGTCTACGCCCCGAGTAACGTTTCCATCACACTCGACTCTTTAATTATCCTGATGACTGAGAGTATATAACACACGTGCTAGCCTTTATAGGAGGAGCAATAAAACCAACCTCGCACTCACGTTTAGTATAAATCCGCACCGATATTTTTGAACCTGCACGTCAGTTCACAATAAACACTGCATAAAATTGTTCCCTTCACTTCTTAATTTGAGTCCTGAAAATTTACGGATAGCTTTTTATTCGAACTAGATCAAATCATGTACTTCAAATATCGATTATTGATAGCGATCACTATTAAATACAAATTAATGCTGATACAATTCTAACAGACAAGGACAAAATGAACAACCCAGTTTCCTTGCTATTCTTCTTGAAAAGCGCCAAAGGAGCGACCATCGGAAGTAGTGGGCAAGCAACAGTTCGTTAACGAAGAGCTCACAATGACCTCAGCCTTTTATTTCACATGGTAACGTTTGGATTATCGTGAGCCCAAGAAGACAGAACCAACATGGCGGATGGCTTTTTAGTGAAAAGAGAAATTAACGACGAGGCGGACACGGTCTTTGTAAGAGGGGGTACAGGAGGAAGGAACACATTACTCGTTGAGCAAGGAAATTAGGGAGGCAATTGAAGAGTGCCGAGGGGCATCGAACGGGGCATCAAGAGAATCGTGGAGGAAGAGCCACTGAATTAAGGCGCGAGTAGAATATAAATAGCCCAAATAGCAGTGACACAGAAGTGTCTCGACAGTTGGTTCAGCAAAAAAAAAAAAAGGGGGGGGGGGGGAAGACCTAAAGGGGTAGCTAGGTGTGCGACGTCATTGTAGAAAAAATAAGGACCAGTGGTAATGCGAGAAAATGGGGTTGGAAACAAAAACAAGGATTGCGAACACAATTGTGAACTGTATTGTACATTTCTAAGTACATTTCAGAAGCCATTAGCGGGGCACTTTAACGCGTCGAAAGGTTGGTTTCCACGGTAACCGACGACATATAAGTCGAGTTGCTATAAGGGCACGCGTTAAGCTAGAATCGCCTCTTCATGAAATTGAAGATTATTTACTGATAAGGAGCAAATACTGGCCGTAAACATGGCGTTGAATTTATTTCTTCTGCTATAGAGGTCCCAGACAATTCCAAATGCCCAGTTTATAAAAATGTTACTGTTGTTAAAGAATTGCTGCGTAGCCAGCTTCTCTCAGATCTCAGTCAACGTTGTCCTTGCGATATGCCGTTTATCAAGGAGAACGGCAAGGACAAAAATAGGGAAGGCAGGAAGGTCAACCAGGCACATGCCCGGTTTGCTACCCTATGCTGGGGGAATGGGAGGAAGGAGTATGTGGAAGTGGTAAAATATTGGACCATGATGCGCGACCCCTGAGTTTTGAAACATATTCAGAAATAAGATCCAAGTGCTCGTTGTTTTTAAACAAATAAAATAAAGGTTTGGTTTCATTAAGGTTCACTTAATAGTGGCAGCCCATTATACGGCAGAAATTTCAATTTGCGGACACAGTTGTAATAAGCTCTTTTTCTTTACTCTGTTACTCATACCATGGAACCCAAGTCTTCCTTTTAGCCTAGCTGTGCACAGAAACTTCGCTCCGACACCAGAGCATCGTCTTAAAATAGCCTAGGCAAATACGATGACTAGAAAGTGCCCCCGCTGTTTGCTGGTTCACCGCAGCCCAGGAGGGCGCTCTATAGATTCGGCATGCAACGTCACTTCTGCTCCAGCTGAAGGCGGGTCATACAAGACTGCTGCGTTGCAGCATGGTATACTTGATTATTACGTATGACATCCAGCGCATCCCGACGTCGGAGGCGCTCTGTTTTGTTTATTAGCGCTGCGCGCTGCACGAAGCTATAGAACGGTAAGACTTGAATATATTTAAATCTGCTGTTCAGTGTTTTTTGTGTTTCCGACCGGAAAGCTTTCGGGACCGTTAAGTCATAAAACTTAGGAGCCACGATATGTTTTTTTATTATTAGTTTCCTTCTTAAATGGTGCAGCGACTTGTGTTTCTCCAAGGATGCGTGAAGAATTTTATGGGTCATTAGATTGATAACGCGCCGCGGGGCTGAAGGAAAGTGATCTGGCCACGTTGTGCACGCGTACCGCTGAGTATACCACGCAGCCTTGTTCCTTCACTTGAGATATCTTATATTCTCTGTAGCTAGGCATTTACTTTTGTAAGATGCATATAATAGTACAAAAAGTCTGTACCTTGTTTAATTATCAAGATAAAATAAAGAAATGAGCAACAAGCGAACTTTTGAATAATGTATTTTACAAGCTTCGAGACAACGCATATTTCTTGGTTTTCTCATGCCTGTTGCCTTTAAACTTCCAACATCGTATAATTCGTCCTAAAGAGGTTAGGAGAAACAACAGTTTCGTTATGATTTCACACTTCATTTGTGAAGGAAAAGATGGTAAAATTTATTTGTGCGTGATTTTGTTTAGCCTAGTAGGTTTGCTTGTTTCATAACAATCTTCCATTATGGAGGCGGAAAGGCTGTAGGCCCATGTGCTCAGATTTAGGTGCACGTTAAAGGACCCCAGGTAGTCGAAATTTCCGGTGACCTCTACTACGGCGTCTCTCATACTCATATGATGGTTTTGGAACATTACACTCATATCAATCAATCAAATAAACAATCTTCCATTTGAGGAAAATAATAAAGTGATTGTGGACCATACCTAACATTCTCTGATTACAATAAAGTTTTGCCGTTGATATGTCATGAGTTAAATTCTCACCAGTTATATTGGTGCCACTCCTAGTGTGGCAATAATAAATAAGGAATAAGCTTGTTTGACAAAAAATTAGGAGTTACAAATACTGCTTCGAGAATTGTGCTAATTGATGTTTGTGCAATAATGAATGGGAAGTCAAACACACCTATGATATCTTTTTAGGTAGGCGAAGCTGTCATGGTTTAGGAGATCAGTTCACTAAAACAGATGAAATGGCGTGCACAATGTGCATGTGCATTAATTTTACGATGGGTCCATCATTTTTCACTTTTGTTTTTTTACTTGTTTCTCCGCAATGTTCGGGAAGCACCAAAAGAGCGTGATTTACATCTTAGAAGAATGGTCTTTTGTGGTTTGTAATATACGTCTGACAGCATCAACTGTCACTTCATGAAAGGCTGGTCTTGCAAATTTTTCAAGTTATTTCTAACCATAACTGCTTAATCTACAGGGTAAAAACTCCGTTCTCGTGATTTCCTCGCGTTTATATAACTGAATACGACACGTAGGCGTTTAAACTCACGTGCGTAAGTGAATAACCCGCGCAGGCACATGAGCTTTATTTGAACGCCCTTGCCAACTCGGCAGATTAAGTATTTAGAAAAGTTAGGGGTGCAGAACGTCCGAGTAAATGTCGTCACTTTACCTCTACATTGTCGATTGTCGTTAGAATAAACATCGCCGTTAAATCACAAGAAGGGCCTTATAAAAAGCCAGTTTTTAAAAAAGGCAGTTGCTTGGGGAAAATCACCTACTAATAGAGGAGAATAATTGGGCATGATGGGGTTGATTGGTTGGTTTATTAAAGAGGGCCTGCGACACTTTGGGAACGTGGTCAGAAAATGCTGCTGATCAGTAGCCACGGCTTCTTAGAGTTTGTAACCCACACGTTACTGCACAGCACGGGGCCTGGAATTCACAATTAATTCTCACAATCAGCTAGAAATCACTTGCTCGCCTCTCGCCAAATGATGCCATAAACCGAAACGACTACGCCATGAACCCAAAGTGCACGGTGATTGGCTGATTTTAGCATCGCGTGCAGTATAGTTACTATCGCTGCCATGGGAGGCTACCACGTGCCCGAGTGCTTGCTGGTGATGCCACTAAATTTTCTGTAAAGCAAGCACCCGAAGAAAAAAAAGGACAAAAAGTGCTCAGATCATGACACGTGCTTGACTTTTTTTCCACCATGCTATCCCTCCTTGGTGAGCTTGAAGTGCTCTCGTTGGGACGAGAGAAGAAAGATTGTACTTACAGCATGCGACAAATCACTGTAACTTCGATAGCCCTCGACAGATTCTAGAAACTCTGGAGGCAGTCGATTCGTGAGGCAATAAGCCATTTCAATGAAGCCGTTCAAAGATTACTCGGAAAAGTGTTGCACAGCCTTTTTTATTGCTCTAAAGATACTCTGACTCTGAGAAGTACTTGTGGAGGGCTCCGTAGAATGGCAATAACGTTAGGTTCTGCAAGGTGCACTGACGTCGCACAGTAAACAGGCCCCTAGCGCTTCGCATCCTTTGAAATACGACCTCCACAGCTGGGATGAAATCTACGTTCTTCAGGTCAGCATCTGAGCACCGTAATTATAGTGGGCACCCGTGGTGGCTTGACCGAGCAAGTTGGGACACTGCAAGTGCAAAATGTACGATTATGACGGTAAGTCAATCAGGCGTGCCTTGCATTGACCACTGAGCAGTATGCGTCTATGCTGCGTCGAAGTGATGGAGGCAGGTACGCATTATCTATTACAAACATAACCAGGTTTAAAATTGGAATGCTTCCATATATGGCTGCATCGGGTCACGAAATAAATATTTTATGAGACTGTAAACAGGCCGATACTGAAGATAGTCAAATTTAACAAACGTAACTTCTGATGAAACACCGACTAAGTAAAAGAATCAAAATACAAGCCCTTGGCAGAGAAAGCAGGCAAAGGGGCTTCGTTGATTAAAATAAAGTGCACTTTGCCAGCTCGATTTGTTATGTTGATGATATTTAGACATGATTTGCACTCTTTACTACGGTATAGAACACTGTTGTTACGTTACTTACTGTTGCGTTTTCCGGACTGCTACGTCATTTTCCGCTAGTCTTGGCATAGCTCCCACAAAATCCAATGTATCGAAAACCCCGTTGTTACGTCGCAAATGTGAAACCGTTCCCGTACATGTCGTGAAGTGCACTTCGAACGGGACAAGCTATCACGAATGGGAGCAATTATGTTGACTTTTCACCACGGTTGGCCTGGCTTGACTGTTGAGCCGCATGAGCGGCGCAAGCGACACGCATAACGCATTTTTGGTTACCGAGAAAAAAATCATAGCCTTCGAGATTTGTAAGATGATGATTGGTATGTGGGGTTTGACGTCCCAAAAGCACCATATGATTATGAGAGACGCCATAGTGAAGGGCTTCGAAAATTTCGACCACCTGGAGTTCTTTAACGTACACCCAAATCTGAGCAAAAGGGCCTGCAGCATTTTTGCCTGCGTCAAAAAAGCGGCCAGCGCAGCCGAGATTCGTAATGCAAAGATGACGTCTGTGACATGCTTAGTTTTAAACTTGTTTTTTTGCGATGTTTTTTGTTTTGTTTCCGCCATCGCATTGCGGTGGGCATATCATCGTTGTTATTTATTGCTTTTCTTTCGAATACAATAGTGGTTCATTCCGAACCTCGGGAGCCTGTTTGGACTGGTGCCCCCTAGAGGTCGAGGTGGTGAAGTGGGACTGAGGAACTTTTGCTTAACTACGTCTTGTGACAAAGCGGCTGCTAGCCGCATGGAGCTGAAAGAACGATGCTTGTTAAAATTCACATACAAGTTTTCTCATTCAAGTGCTGTCTGAAACGCCGTACAAGGCAGTCCTCATAGACACCTGCGCCAGTCTTGCTTCAGAAGTAGAATTAGAAAACTGTATGGTTAGAGCATTTGGCTTTGTTACTAGGCGTCCCGAGTTAGGATATATCTGTCAAAACATTTCTGACGTGACAAAGTGAAAGCGCTGGTTTCGGAGAAATTCCGGCGTTAGCGTCAGTGTTGGGGCCAGTGTTCACGTCGGTATTGGCGCCCGCGTGGGCGTCAGCGTGGGCGACGTCAGCCGGGAGCAAAAAATCATCTTGTCTGTGACCGAAAAATCAACATTGTAAATAAAATAAAAAGTTTTGTTTCCGAATGAGCATCAAACTCATGCCATTAGTGTGGCAAGCCGGCGTTCTACAACGTGCCTGGGTGTCTGCTTGGAAATTCGGGGAAAATAATTTCACCTGCTTGGAAACGCAGTAAAAATAGCTTTCATGCTCTACGAACACACGCATCCTGTACACAAGCTTCACAATAAAACATGTAATATCGCAGTAATATTGCGTGGTGCAAGCGCAAATTGCTATCCGGCGTGAGAACATGTGGTTATCATTATGACTTCCTGGTTTAAAGCTGGTCAACCATTACGAAAAACACACACATTACTGCGCGTAATCCCTAAGGACTACTTATATGGGGTGCACTGCAAGTTAGAAAACATTTCACGCCCAAAATTGCAAAATTGCTGGTTTAAAGCACGCTATCCATTATATAGAATGTGCCATATGCGATAGCGTCACTGGCATAATTCACTTTCAACTTTTTAAATTACACTCTATTAATCCACAACTTAAACTTCTCGAGCAATATCACATATTATAAAGTATGCACTGAGTGGTTGAAGTATGAACTATAGGCACAGGATATCGATATTGTGTGCAACTTTTAAAGGCGAAGCTTTGGGTTCCTCAATTGTTTTGCTTCTGCTTCTGCGGTGTTGATGGCTGCTGCGCCCCGCCACGGTGGTCTAGTGGCTAAGCTACTCCGCTGCTGACCCGCAGGTCACGGGATCAAATCCCGGCTGCGGCGGCTGCATTTTCGATTGAGACGAAATTCCTGTAGGCATGTGTGCTCTGATTTGGGTGCACGGTAAAGAACCCCAGGTGGTTGAAATTTCTGGAGCCCTCCACTACGGCGCCTCTCATTATTATATGGTGATTTTCGGGACATTAAACTCCACATATCAACCAATCATTGATGGCTGCTGCGCTGAACGTCGTTCCCATGCGCGCTTGCGTATGACATCAGTTGCGTTTTTAATCGCAACCTCTCCTGTAGGGGCTTGATCTGGGTGAATTAAATAGTGAAAAATAGCTAGAAAAACATTATACGCTTGCATTTCAAATTACCCAGTCATCTTTTATAGTATATATATATACTTTGGGGCACGTATTGTAACTTACGAACTGAAGCCTATGAGTTCTTGAAGCATATTCAGCTAGGATGAACCTTGAATCAAGCATGACCCATCAATTATAGCGTTCTAAAATATGCAGTAAAAGGGAGTTATTTCTGTACTTTCTTAAGAAATAACCCATTAGTGATTCGAAGCAATAACGGTAGTGTCATTGTGTTTTATGACACGTTTTGAAAACACATATTACGAAGCTCTAGTGTAAATACCCGAACTCTATGAACGCAAAACACACCTTGCAGACTTCTACATTTGCCACAATAAAAATACTTCCAGGATCATCAGTGATATTATGGTCTTGATGCGCTGATGCATTTCGACATCTCGGACGAATACCACCTGATTTAGTACACACTCAAGGAGTATGATTTTGTTTGTTTGGGGCAGACAATGATAAACGAATATATCTGCTTTTAAGTTTATTCTATATACAGTGACGTGTCGCGTCGTCTTATAATTGTGTGTGAGGTGCCAAGAGTCGTCCGGGCCTAGCTATTGAAGCCAATGCTTTGCAATGAATGATGCAAACGAGTGTTTACTTTCGTACGAAGTTTCTTGCCTTTCACCGCCTTCTAGAAGTCGAAATAATTTGCTCATAACCTTTTCATATACTACCTCATGTTATTAGGCCAACCGCAGATGTAGTTACTCATACGTATATCTGACTCCCGACTGAGGGCCACTGTCTACTTCTATATCTATTTACCAGAGTTTTATATACTACTCCAAAACGGCAACTAAGTAGGACACAGCCTTAAAAGCAGCGCCTGTCTATTCTTTAGCCGTTAGAAATTTTTCGCGTTTAATTTTGACCACTCCAACCGCCCGCGACGCATACGCTCAACGTAACAATGATATAGAAGTAACCGAATAGTTCGCAAAACAGGTGCGCGCTACTCGTCAGTTGACAGGAAACGCCAAAATAGCAGTGCTACCCCTCGAGATCAACAAAACTACGACATTACGGGCACTTTGAAGCGAACAATGTAAAATTGAGCAAGACAAAGAGAAATTAGGAGAGAATAAGCTTGAGAAAAGGAAGGTCATGCAGGGCACCAGGCCGGCCTAAGGTCACAAGGTGAAAATTTCCAAAATGCGCCAGTTTTCTTTTCTTTCTTTTTGAAATTGACTTTCATACAGTTGAGAAAAGAAGGCCAGGCGAGCTACAAGCCAGGTGAAGTTGAGAGCTGTCAGGTGGTGTTTTACAGTGCTACGAAAGTGCAACAGCCTGCCTAGAAATAGTGCAGCAGCATATCATGGAAGGAGAAAATTGGTTTCGAATGACGAAGCCAGACCAATCCCAATTGTATATTTAACTAAAAAGTGTGTTAAGTGAATCATTAAAAAAAAGAGATCTGGTGTGCTCCCTCACTGGCGACCACCCGCCAGTAATGCACTTACTCATCAAAGCAGGATTGGCCCCCCTGGTTCATTATTTGCCCACTACCTTCCTTAACTATAGCAATGATCCCTTGGCTCTCAGTCCCCAGTGGCTGCGAAGCAACTGCCCAAGGTGGCGGTCAGACCTACGACGCAGAGGAGGGTGCTGAGAATATCTAGGTCCGGACAGGCCGCCATTAGAATCTAAACTTGGCTACTTTCAACGCTAAAACGCAATCTAGTGAGGCTAGTGTAGCTGTCCTATTCGAGAAATTAGAGGGTGTTCAATGGGATATAATAGGGTTCATCGAAGTTTGGAGGACACGTGAGGCATATACAGGGCTGAAAAACAGACACATACTACGCTAACGTGGATTATTGACAGAAAAGAACTAAGGCTGAGCTTTCTTTTACTCAAAAATATCACTGGAAACATAGATGAATATCATATCATCATTGAAAGGGAGGGAAGTATCATAGTTAAGTTTAAAAAAAGGTACAATATGAAGGTGGTAGAGACCTACATGCCTATATTGAGGCATGATGGCCATTCGGTTGAAATCTACGAAGACGTAGAGCCAGCCATTAATAAAGTAAAGTCACAACATGCTATTTTGATGGGCGACTTTAATGCCGAAGTTGGCAAGAAACAGGGCGGAGACCATGCAGTGGCGGAATGTGACATTGGCTTTAGAAATGCCAGAGGGGAGTTATTAGTAGAGCTCGCAGAATGCAATAAATTACGGATCTTGAACACCTTCTTCAGAAAACGAGCTAGCCGTAAGTGAACGTGGCGATGTCCTAATGGTGAAACTTATATTATCATAAAGTTCAATAAGAGTGCAAAACAGGCATTGTACAAGATGTAGAAGTAGCTCGCGAGATCCGACGATGCAGTAACCATAGAATGGTAACAGATCGTATTCACCTAGATTCAAAAAACCAAACACAAAAACTAATACGCAGAAGGCAAATAATGAACTAGTGGTGAAAGCGAAAGTACAGGAATTCTGAGTTTCGCTTCAGAATAGATTCCATGCACTAAATGAGGTAACTGACGTTAGCGTCGACACGATGAACGATAATCGTACTAGTATTATCAAAGTTATCAAAGTGTGTGCAATGCAAGTTGGAGGAACAGTCAGAAGAGAGGTCACTGGCAAACTTTTTCAGGAGACGAAAAACCTTAAGAGACAACAAACCGTGAAAGCCTCAGATGCAACCGACGAAATAGGGTTAATGCATGGAGCTTCCGAAGTTAATCAATAGGCGTAAGGTAGCCGACGTCAGAAGGTATAACATGGAGAGAATTGAGCAGGTTATAAAAAGCAGCAGAAGCCTAAAAGCTGTAAAAGCAAACTTATGCATTGGCAAAAATTGAATTTCTGCATTAAGGAAAAAGGAAGGCAATGTCATAACGAATATAAATAGGATAGCCGAAGTCGCTGAGGAGGTCTACATAGAGCTTTACAGAAGCCAAAATAGTCAGGATAAAATCGCTAGAAACAATAATAGTCCAGAGGGATTCGATATCCCACCAGTAACGAAAGGGGAAATAAGCAAAGCCCTAGAAAGAATGCAAAGATGCAAAGCTCCGATGGTGAGGATAGGATATCAACGGACATACTAAAAGATGGTAGAGAAACTGTGTTTAAAATACTGGTCACCTTATATACGAAGTGTCTCTTGACGTGAAAGGTACCTGAGTCTTGGAAGAACGCCAACATCACCTTCATTCATAAGAAAGGAGACGCCAAGGACTTGAAAAAACAGACTGATCAGCTCACAGTCCACCCTCTACAAACTATTTACAAAAATAATAGTTAATAGAATTAGGTAACATTAGTGTTCAATCAACAAAAGGACCAAGCATGATTTCGTACAGGTCACTCCACAATATACCATATTCATACTATCAATCAGGTAATAAAAAATTTGCGGAATACAACCTACCCTTTACATAGCCCTCATAGAGAACAAGAGGGTGTTTGACACAGTAGAGACATCAGCAGTAATGCAGGCACTACGGAATCAGGGCATCGAAGTAGCCTACATAAACACACTGGAAGAGATCTACAGTGTATCCACAACCACTATAGATCTCCATAAAGAAAGCGACAAAATCTCAATTAAAAAGGGTGTAAGGCAGAGAGACACGTTCTCTCCAATACTATTCACCGCATGTTTACAGGAGGTTTTCAGCACCCTGCATTGAGAAGAGTTAAGAATAAGAGTTAATGGAGAGTATCTTAGTAACCTGCTATTGGCTGATGACATTGCCTTGATCAGTAACTCTGGGGACGAAATACAGCTTATGATTACAGAACTGGACACGGAAAGTACGAAAGTATGTCTTAAAACGAATATACACGAAACTTGAGTAATGTGCAACTATCTCGGCAGAAAACAGCACTTTGCGGTAATTAGAGAGAAGGCTGCAAGTTGTAAATGAATATATCTACTTAAGACAGGTAGTAACCGCGGAGCCGAACCATGAGAGTAACATAACTAGAATAAGGATGGGGTGGATCACATTCAGCAAGCATTCTGAAATCGTTAATGGAAATCTGCCACTAACTATCAAGAGGAAGGTTTATAAGAGCTGGATATTGCCAGCACTTACCTACGGACAAGAAATCTGAAGGCTTACAAAGAGGGTTCAGCTTAAATTGAGCAAGCGCAGCAAGCGATGGAAAGCAAAATGATAGGTGTAACTTTAAGAAACAAGAAGAGCGCAGTGTGGATGAAAGAAGAAACTGGAGTTAAGGATACCATTGTGGCAATCAAGAAGAAGAAATTGAGATGGGCCGGGAACGTAGCACGTAGGCCGGTGCTTAAGGGTAACTGAATAGATTTCCAGAGAACGCAAATGCACGAAGGGGAGAAAGAAAGTTAGGTGGACCAATCAGATTGAAAAGTTCGCAGGAATAACGTGTCAACGGAAAGCACAAGACCGGGTTGATCGGTGAATCATGGGAGAGGCCTTTGCCATGCAGTGGGCATTTTCAGGCGGATGATGATGATGATGTTTATGATGATGATGATGATATGAATGAAATGAATGGTGGGTGTTGTAATAGAAAATAGAACACAACTTCTTCTGTATATAAAATGCGTAATGCGCCACAGGCTTTCTTTGCCAATATGTTACTAAAGCCAGAAAAAAAAAACTTTGTAGGTGAAAATGCACGGAACGGTTAATTTAGGGGTTCAGCGTTTTGTTCTACTTTTACATACTCACAAATTGAGCTCTGCATAAACGGATCCTTTGTATACGTAGGGTACATACACTAAAGAACACCCACCATGCTGGTCGTGGCAAAGACGGTTATCTTGCGCAACGCAGAAGCTGGTTTGGCCTTAGAAACGAACAACAGATATAAGTTCAATGTCGCTATTGTTGACAGGCCCGTTGGCATATGTCTTTATCATCGAAGAAGTGGCCCTTGATATAACGTCAATCCTAACGCTTGCAACACCAATTTACTGTCTGTGAAAACAACGCCTTTTTCTTATATATACCTTTTATAATGCAGCGCTCTTATTTTCTTGCTCTTTGTCGGAGGTAATGAAAAGGAGGCCTTGATGCAACGAACGTCGCGGTGATTAAGTTGCGCGGGGGGGGGGATCAGTGCACGTAATAAAATTACAGCGTATCATAAGGGCATTATTACCGTGATTAGGATATACTGCAGACTACACTTACGAGCAAGTATGACGCCATATTCGCAAGGAGGAAATCGTAATAACGTTGGTGTCTATGCCAGGGATAATTTATATTTCTTCTTGACTATGAGAATGTTTCTTCATTAGTGCTAATTAACAGAGTAGGAAACTTATGCTGATTTCACAATGCGGCTATAGTCTGTACGGTTTCAGAGTTACCTCAGGAGCTCTAGCAACGCATGTAGAAAAGAGCAAATAAAATACACTTATTACAGAAGAAAAAAGTGGCTGGCCTTTGTGGAATTGAGCAGCTGTATAGAGCAGGGGTAGTGTGTACGCGTGTCTTCACCGGCGTTGCCGCGAAATCTAATATCTACGTAAGGGGTTTCATAGTAAGTGATTTCGTAAGTAATTTATTGATTACTGACCTTTTGTTTTTGAGTGCAATGTATATTTATTCACTCGCTAATTATAATGTATCATTTACCGCAATAACGAGGAATTATCACTCGTAATTTTGAATATTACACAATGAATATCTTAGGCAACGAATGAAGAAGTAATCACTTACACATTACAGTTACTGAGCTCATAATCTTACTATTTTCATCTCTCTCTCTTTGTTTATAGATATATATACATATATATATATATATATATATATATATATATATATATATATATATATATATACATATCAGTATCTGTGTTTTGTGTTCAAAGAAAAATAATTCATGAATACTTATTATCGTTTATATGCCATATAGGATTATTTTTCTGAGGTAGCAAAAAATATGCTACTTTCATAGAAAAATTAAAAATAAGTCCCCTTAATTCTTCGAAATGCAAGCGCCAAGTTCGTTTCCACGAGAAAGAACAATCAAGGTGAAGGACTGGCCCACACTGTTTCCATTCATCCATTGTACACGTGTGTGGGCTTGGTTTCTTATCTGTCATGAGACTTGTGGTGCCTTTCAAGTTCATACACAGTGGCGCGTCTTCTTTTACGATCAGAAATGTCTCTGTGAACGATTTGAATTCGGTGCTCTATTTAGAGCGCTCACTACGCGTGAGAGATGTATAAGTTGAGCTCGATTCCCAAGGCTGGACATCAAGAGAGACAGAGAAAGAAAGAACGCACGCTTAAGCCTAAAAATAAAGTGAAGAGTGAAAAGAAAGCAAATATATAACAGCAAGTGCATTACCGAATGGCTACACTTAAGAGATGGCTTTTTCTAAATAATCTCCAGAGAAGCCGTTAAAGCGCCATTCGAAGCTCATTTGGTGTCACGTCGTCGCCTTTTCCCTCTCGCTGGCTTGCTCCTTGAGCGAAGTCGACTGTAAGCTAGCTGTGCTCGCCAACTTCTCTCCATCCACACTCGCGTGCTCAGTCGGCCTAATGACCTCGCTTCGTCAACGCACGCTTGGCGAGATTAACTCGCCATTTCTTTCCACCATGCGTCGCCTTGTTTGCGTGCTCTCCCCCTTTTTTCACGTGGCGACCTAAATCAACCGTTGACGCATAAACCAGGCAATCTACTCGACTGAGAGGACCGAAGCGTCGCGCGCCATCTTCGCTCGATGCCAGCATATTTATTACACTCGTTCTCCACTGGAGGTGCAAGCCAGCCGTTTTGTAAGTTTCCATTGATAACCCGTGTTCTGTTACGCGGCATTGAGAGTCCTCGTGCCTAATGAAAACTTTTTGGCGGCGAGAGTCCCGGCGAGGCTCCAATTAGGTCTGATGTTTGTTTTGAGCGCGCGCACGGCCGCCGGCTCGCTTCCTGGTGTACCCATTCACTCGCGCCTCTCTTGTTTCCGCTGTAACGACAGGGTGGGACAACTAAATTGCGCTTGTTCGTTAGACCCAGTCGCCGGAGCGTACTCGTCGTCACGTTCGCGGCAGCGGCCGCCGCCCCATCCGCGCCCCGTCACTTAATAGATTGCGTCGCCGCGTGCCTCACGCTGCCACAGTCCTCGTTGCCGTCGACTGGACGGTGAAACTGTTCCACGGAAACAAAGCGTGTGAGATAGTGAAATGCGGGGTAGACTTTTTTCCATGAATAAACGCTGTACTTTCCTCTCAATTGACCCGCGCCCCTGACACTGTGGGAGTGAAATTATGTAAAAGAAATACGAGGCAATTCGAACGATGACTACGTGACAACACATTTATATTTATATATATATATATATATATATATATGAGTGTGTGTGTGTGTGTGTGTGTGTGTGTGTGTGTGTGTGTGTGTGTGTGTGCTATTCATTGGGTGCTGGAAATAAATCGATGCCCATCACCCAGCTTTACTCGTGCTTGTCGAAGCTCATATAGCTCTATATAGGCTCGAGGTCATGGTGCCGCATATAGCATATCCCGCCTTTAGTTCCGATTCATGTTTTACTAATTTGGTTTTAACATATCAATGCACCTGAACAGAGTATATTTATGGGAATTCTGCTTCATAGCAAGAGCATCGATAGAGAGCGAGAAAGAAGCAACTTTATCGAAGTGAAAAAGAGTATTTCGCATGAAGTGCTGATGCTCTTTTTATTCTATTTGTTCATCCCTTCTTAAAGCTCGGGCTGCTGGTGACGCTTGGAAACTCGTTTGCCATGAGAATAACCGGAAAGTTATCTTTAGAATCTCATTCGATTCGTAAGTTGCTTCGAGTTTTGCTGACTTTGAACAAGCCCCTACGCATTCTTGATTGTATTTGTCGAGCGGGACTTCCTCAAAGGGGCGTAATTCAGGTAACCTGATCGAATTTTATAAGGCGCCACTGCCAGCATAGCAGCCCACCTTTGCGCGTTGTTGAACAATAATTAAGCAATGAGTTCTCAATTTAAACGGGTCATTTCTTTTTCGAGTCACTAAAGCAGTGTGGCCTCAGACATTCGGCTCCCTAAAGCGCCCCTATGTGGGGTATCTCTGACCTGCTTGAACAGAGATTTCTCAGAGCAGCCGCGGTACAGCTCTGCTGTCACGTTGCACGATCGAACTTCTTGCGCGGGCGTTATGCCGCACCTCGTCGTGACGTGGAAGCTTTCCGGCTGCGGTATTAATGTGTCAGTAATATATGTGTCATCATGCTAGATTTACCAGCTGTATTGCGCAAGCATTGTTCCAATTTGTCATTAGACGATCATGTACATAAGGTCTTCCTCAATAGGTATATAGTTACCGAAAACATCTGTCCTCTTCTCATTATGGTGTACGTGACCCTTTAAATTATGCGTTTACTTACTTATTTTTCTCTTAAGCCCCTCAAACTTCTCATGACTGTTTCTTGCAAGCCCGTTATTTGAGGATGGCCATGATAGCCCCCAGGATGTAGCGATCATCATATATGTGTATTCATTGTTCTGTATACTACGAAGGATATACTATGTTGGTGTACTAAACTGCTATCGCGATTTCCATGCACGATGAATTCTGCTATCAATACACTTTAGCACCGTGCATCAATTAAAATACATGTGCGCCCTAGTCAACTGACTCTGCTAGTCTTGCGCGCGTCACCAGTGATTACCACTTGGTTACAGTGATGCTAATCCATGGCTCTCACTCAATCAATTATATATTAAAATAATATACCATAAAACTATCGTGGTCATCATATCTTACAATAAAAATTTCCCAAACCCACACTGAGCAGCGCACGCCTCGAAACAGTGAAACTGCCCTATTTTTATCACTAATCTGGCTGCTTCTGTGGCACATTATGGGCAGTGCTTGTTTGTGTCTCTTCATTTCGTCCCGTGAGTTTGTGCGTTGTTACTGCCATAATGTATCACCAACTAGCCCAACTATCAGTCCTGCTTCTGTGAGCTGCTTTTAGGCAGCTAGGTGATGTAGGTTGTCTCTAAGCTGCTTCTATAAGTCGTTGCTATAGACTTCAGCTAGGTAACGTTAGCTTGTTGCTACGCTGGTCCTCAGCGCACAAAGGTTGAAAATAAACCGCAGACGGTCACAGACACAACATGGGAATGACGTCGTCGGTGGCGTAACCCTTCCATCGTTTCGAGGTCTTCTCGTAGCCGCCGTTGCTTTTCTTGTTCCTCTCTCGTGGTACGGTGCTAAGAGTCTTCGGCTCACCGACCGAGGTCGTTTTATAGTAACATATTGGGCTAAATGCTGCCTTCTTATTGCAAGTGGTGAGCAGTGAGATTTGCGCGACCTCTGTATCGCAAACCTGTTGATGATAATATTTCAGGGGGGTACGGGGTGAACAGGTAAGTATTTTGTTAGACAGCTTAATTGGCTGTTAAATCACCAGAAAACCTGCTAGCATCAATCTCTGTTTTTTTTGGCTGTTACCACTATTATCACCTCATAGTCACTCTGAATTCATTCTAAATGGCCAGGTTCGGTGTCAGCTTCACCCGGAAGGCAGTTTGCGTAGCGACAGACGATTGCACCTCATGTCGTGACGAATACCATTGCTAGCCTTTTGCTTATTTTCTTTCAAAGGCTACCATATCGGCACTTCGTTTATTCTCTCAAATCACGGTCTTCGGCAGAGTGCCAACAAGTCTTTTCATGTAACTACTGCTAAATTATATTGCGGGCCTATTCTTCCCCTTCTTCCATGGGTGCTCCTGAGATCTTATCCTCGCGAACGTGTAGTCGCTCCCCCCCCCCCCCCCCCCCCCCCCCCCCCCCCACACACACACACACACACACACACACACACACACACACACACACACACACACACACACACACACACACACACACACACACACACACACACACACACACACACACACACACACACACACACACACACACACACACACACACACACACACACACACACACACACACACACACACACACACACACACACCACACACACCACGCACGCACGCACGCACACACACACACACACACACACACACACACACACAGCATCACATATATGTGACGTTGTGTGTGTGCGCGCGGAACGACTCTAGAACGTACGCGATATACTGCCCCATCTCCAGTTCATCATCACATTAATCAGTATGTACGGCACATCCCCCTGAGATCCAATAAGAACAATGCGGGAGATTTTGTAAGTTAATTAGAATTCAGTTAGAATGATTCCAGCGTGTTAACGTAATTTATTGTAAATGAAGAGTGTGATTTCGAGTGCACGATTCATGTTTGATAGCGACCACACTGGCGCATGCCACTATCGGCTTTGACCACCGTGGTGAAACTTCTTGAACACGTTACACTGTAGCGTAAATACACGACTTGTCATTATTACGTTGGGTTAAAAATTTGCTATGTTGACGCAGTTACGTCAAAGAAATCCGGGGCCGACTACAGCCATAGAATGAATGCATGGGTAAACTTTGTTTCAACCCCCTTTCACTTGAACTTGCTGTTGGAACTCCCAGGCACAGTTGAACAACAATCGCGTGATTCTTCGTCGACCTCTTCCTAACAAAGTGGTGGTGACACATCAGCATAAGTGATAAGTTATCATTGCTTTGGCCACTAAAACAACCGTATACCGCCTAGACATGGTTTAGTTATGCACAGTGCGATACTACTGTACAATGCTTCTCACTATCGCCGAAACGTGATCTGAAGCAAGATGCCGTATAGTACGGTTTCTGAAGCGGAGTAACCCTAGAAAATGCGATCCCTGCGACCTTTGCGCCGAACCTTTGAATTAGCGAGTGCCATTATAAAAAAGGAATGACTTTGAAGCGCAAAAAACAAAGACCGAAGAGAAGAGTAGACATGACGAGAGTCCTTCTGTTTATTCTGTTTATTCCGTTATTCAGTTTAATCCAGGAAAGGTGATGAACGATCATTACTTCACGTAATAATTGACTCAGCATTTTCGGCAGACACTCTGCGCGCGATATCACTGTTTACTTAAAATGAAGAAGACTTTGACACGTTTTTTTCTCCCTATAGTAACGATGAGGACTTCCTGTAATTAGGGCCAGGTGATGCGACATCGCGCAGTGACGAGCGCAATACCGAATAAACAGCACAAACCGTTGTCGGCACTGATCGAAGACTATCTAACGCACAAACTGTTTGGTCTGAGGCACGGGCACTTCCGACAAGACAAGAAAATTTGTGTGACCTAAGGCTGTTCGTGAATTATGCTAGTTTAAAAAAAATCGCAGCAAATGCTGGCGCCACTCTTCCGGATTCTCTTAGACAGAGCAGGTGGCGAATGAAATGGCCGCACGTCTCTTACTTCGGCAGGAGTGCGCTGCGCAATAGGGAGACTTGGTTGCGCGCCTCCGAGCAGTGTGTACTAAGCCCTTTTTGATTAGATGGTATGAAGAAATTGTTCGACGCGCACTGTGTTGGGCTTTGTGAAAAGAAGACGAACCAAGTAAACAGAATCCATGTAGCCCTGGATACAGCAGGAAGGCCGTAACGCACAACGGCTCTGTAATAACTACCAGATAACGAGTAGTTTTTATTTCAAACGGTTGTCAGTAAAGGGCACTTCTTTAATACTCGTCGGGATTTTCAAGAACGATTGCAGAGACAATATGTAGGGAAAGCAGCGCGACTTGGAAGGAGGTATGCAATCATCCGCACGAACTTTTTCTAGGTGGATTCGGTGTGCGCGTCAAAATTGTGTCACTGCAGTGCAGTGAGCGGGCCTGTGAGGTAGTTAGAGTTCTTTTTTAAGCTGAAACCTTCTATATTTGCTGTTAACTCTCTGGCGTGCAGTTAGAAGCCTGAAATAACGAAAGAACGTTAAATACTAAATAAAAGTGCAATGCCATGTACTGAACGGTCACACCATATTGTTGCCACGTCCCTCTCTTTTTTGTTTGTTTCTTTTATTTCACGCCAATGTTGGCTGAACACAGCACACAGTCGCCCATACTATTACTGGTTCCATCTTTCCGGCCTGCTTACGAAGGGCCCGCTCCCAGAATGAGAATATTCTTTTTGGAATACAAATTTCTTACCCTCTCACCAGTGGGTAGACTGAACCTTTTTTTTCAACTTTGTGTATTTTCCCGTTTCTATCAATTTCATTGATGTGTACCGAAGACTCTTCAAAAAATAAAAACATCTGCAAGCGTGCACTCGCTCGTGGTGGCAGGTGCGCTGTTTAAAGTGCAACGTAAACAAAAGGAAGGTTTGTTTAAAAAAAGTATTGGTTGAGGAAGGCGAGAAAAGAAAAGCATGAAAGCACTTGCCACAAGTGAAATAAGACAAAAGAGTGCAGTCACGGGAGAGAAACCTGTCTCCTTCATTGTAGTACGCTGCCTGCGTGCTTTTTTTAAGTGTGGAACATGTCGCGTTTTCTGCTGGTGTAGGCTGAAGTAGAATGTCTTCTCTTTCCCTGCCTGTCTGATTAGAGCAGCGTCTTTATCTAGATACTTGCTTGCTCTGATCGATCCATCGTTACATCTGCCCAAGCGCTGGCGACAAATTAATAAATATTACTAGTATGCTGTGCATGGAGCACGAAAATGCTCCAAAACTTTATCTTAAAAATCCGAGGACACCTAACAGTTTCTTAAGAGTTTGAGTTTGAGTGCGATAGCATTATTATCAGATGAATGCTCGCGCCAGCAAAGAGCAGCACCAGCCTTGCAGTGTGAATACCCCATACAACTGACGCCAAGCGTGATATGAGGGACCAGCAACGGCAAGCCAGGCCGACAGGAGTGCGCGTAGCGGTGGAATCCAAGGGAAACAGATATACGAACTCGTTTGTGAGATATATGGACCGCGAAGAATACTTAACATGTCGCAATGATGTGTGCTTATGCTTTATCGCATCATGCTACTTGAAATGAAATTGCGAAGTCCAGAGTGACGAAATGTATGCCATAAAAATTTTGGTCTAACTAGCTTGACGTAAAGCATGCAGAGTGAACTCTACATAACAACTTCCCGTTTGGCTTTGTTAATGGCTTCTGATCGTGGCGTCGAGAGTTTTGAATTCGCTACCACCAACCATATTTTTTTTTAAACAGTTGTCTTTTCACTGAATAATTTTCTTCATTGCATCACCAAGGCGAAGTAATGACACAAGAGAGAGCACGTGACGACAATGAACGAGCGTATGACACAGGCTTGACAGAACGAGGGTGACGCAGCGTAGCTTCAACGCCCTCTTCCCTTGTGCTATAGTGCGACGGTAACTATTGCTTGTCGCCCTTATAGCTCTGTCGAGGTCCTCACGTGACATGGCGTCCTAGATAATGTGATTGATTGATTTGTGGGCTTTAACGTGCCAAAATCACCATATCATTATGAGAGACGCCGTAGTGGAGGGCTCCGGAAATTCGGACTACCTGGGGTTTTTTAACGCGCACCCAAATCTGAGTACACGGGCCTACAACATTTCCGCCTCCATCGGAAATGCAGCCGCCACAGCCGGGATATTATCCCGCGACCTGCGGGTCAGCAGCCGAGTACCTTAGCCACTAGACCACCGTGGCGGGGCGACCTAGCTAATGTGAAAAAGTATCACAGCACATCCACAGAGTGAAATGATGATGACTGCCATGAAGCTTCGGAGGGTTTTATTGGTAAACCATGAATCATCCACCCATCTATCCATCCATCCACCTGTTCCTCCTTCCATCCGTCCGCCAGTTCGTCTGTACGTCTGTGTGCCCGTCTGTCTATCTGTGTGCCCGCCCGCCTGTCTGTCTGTCTGTCTGTCTGTCTGTCTGTCTGTCTGTCTGTCTGTCTGTCCGTCCGTCCGTCCGTCCGTCCGTCCGTCCGTCCGTCCATTCATCCGCATGTACCTCCCTCCATCCATCCATCCGTCTTTCCACCCATCCGTCCGCATGCCCCTAACTCCATCCATCCATCCGTCTGTCTGTTCGTCTGTGCGTCCATGTGCCCGTCTGTCTGTCTGTTCATCCGTCCATCCGTCCATCTAGTGAACACTCCAAGTACCGCCATCTCGCATCTTTTCATCATATAGCCTGTCTTCATGTAGACGTACCACCATGAAGCGGTCTTTCCATGAATTAAACGAGAGGTGGCTACCTACTGCAAACATTGAGGACGCACGACCCAGGTTTTAGGGAGCTTCGCCCCTAATACGCATCATTTTTCAGTGAAAGAGCATTGCTTTTCACTCAGTGAGCCGTTTGAAGCATTCGCTTGAAAGTAGGAATACTTTCGCTTCAAAGTGGGCTGTTCTGGCTGCCCCATTGTTAAGTACAAATGCTCCGGTAGTTATCTTTATAGACGCAGCTGGTCACCGAATAACTACAAGGACGAAAATTGGCGAACGAGAACTTGTGAGGTAAGAATTAGCACATCCTGGTAAATCAATTACAAGCATACTGGCACGATTCTTGCAGCAGCCTGCTAGTCTTACCAAACGGATAGCATAGGCGACTGCAAGTCACGTTGAACAAAGAGGCATACGGCACCTTTTTCGTATTGAATGAGAAGCTCACAAAACTCCTGCTAAGTCCGTATGCGGTGGTGAGCAACCATTGCGTCAGACTATTCGCACGTGCCCTAAGCTTGCTGCGAAAGGCGAAACTGCTAAAATTGATGGGGTCGATAAAGTTGAAATAAAGCGAGCGTAGCAACATCCGCGTTCCCCACTTATCGTCAGTCGAGACGAAGATCAGCCATGACGGGACGTAAAGGGCCGGCGACTAATAGATGCGTGCGGCCACCCACGTGCAGTTGTGGGCTGCCCTTTGTCAGGGGAAGCAACTGCGACACGGCACTACGTGCTCTTCAAACCTTTGCCTTCCCCCGGTGCGTATAGCTTTGGTCTATTCGCCATAACGTTACCATACTTGTGTTGCCACTCGCGTACATCAATAGCTGTCTATAGGTCAAACGCAGTACGAAAGACGGCACCACACTTTTCGTTTGAGAAATTCACCTTTTGCCGGTCATCAAAGGCAACAGGTATATGGGACACTTTTACGGGGAATATTTATGTCCTCACAACACACTTTGAGTTACGGTCGTCGTGAACTTCTAAACCTCTAACTCACGCGCTTAGCACAACGCGCAGATTTTTCTGCTCTGTCGTAATTATAATTCCTGTCGGACAAAGCGCATGGAACAGCACGGAACGTAACCTGTGCCTCAAAAGCTGCATGCTGTGCTCTGAAGATTAAGTCGTCTGCGCAAGTGTACGTTTCGAATAGTGTTAACTTTTGTGCTCGCCTTGACTAAAAAGTTGACGCATGCAAATGAATCACTGAAAAGGGCAAGACAGAAGAAAAGTTACGAGCAAAAAAAAAAGAAAACATTGATTGTGTCAAATTAAAAGAATTAATGCGCTACCTCAACAATACTGTGAATAATGCATATACTTTTGTTTCACAATGACCTGACGTAATTGTTTGGTCGAGTGATCGCAAACAGGCAAACTAGGAAGGAAGAAACTAATCGTAGTGAAGCGGTGTATTTCTCAGGGAAGGCGCAGCGCTGTTCACTAAAAACTCGCAATTGTGCATCTTGTATTGTCCGAAACATTGTTGTTGTAGGAACCTTGCGTAGGGTGCTAAACATCACTATCGTCATTGTCGTCATTGTCAGCAGCCTGTCACTCTTTAGGACCAGCTTTACACGGTATATTTACCGTGTGTTAACAGAAGCATGGCTTAATGGGCAACAAAAAAAAAAACGGAATAAAACACAAAAGAGACAAAGAGGCTCATATGAAGCTTTATAGCAAAAAAACATTCTTCTGCAAGTTAACGGGAGATTTTCGCCGCGAAGGTTTTTAAGGCCTAGCCCTGTTGTCCGCGTTCGTTTTGCTACACATAAGCGAAACAGAAATTGAACACCTGCACAAAAAAAAAAAATGAAAACATCTGTTTAGGAAACCCAAGTTTGCGTACATCGATCCAGTATATATGTATGACAGTACTACACATGATCACGTATCTGTTCGTCCTTTATACTAGTCGGTGACTTCAACGCAGACATTGGCCTTAGCACCTCGCTTCACCAACTCGCCATGATTTGAATCGTGAAGATACATCATTTTTTCAGAGCATTCGATTGAGTTCCAGGCATTAGGATACAAATTTCTCACAGAGCTATCGCAAAGCAATTGATGACCTAGTACTACCAATATTGATTGTCCGAGGCACTATAGGAAATAAGGAATCAAAAAGCAACTGTGTGCCATATTGTAAATGTCTACAGCATGCAGGTGACCAGCAGGAGATTCACAGGCCGTAGAATGTGGTTGATAGATGTGATAGGAGAAATGAAAGGATAAAGAAAGAAGAGAAAAAAGAAAGACATGGTGCTCAACCAGATGCATGTCTGGTTCACTGTGCCCTAGAGTAGCTAATGCAGAAAAGAATAGAATGCGCATTTAGTATTGCTTCAGAAGGAAGTGTGCATAGACACAGAAACTGGTACCTGGGGTCCACTGAATTTTGTTACCGAGAGTAAGGTACTAGCTGTCGTCATGAGGCTTAATGCGGTGGGCGCTGAACAAACGGTAGTCCACAGTAAACGAAATAAACCGTGCCGATTTCAACGCGATTTCTTCAGCTTTAGTAAAAAAAACAGTTCAGCTGTGCTAGGTACTGGCATCAATGCAATACAGGAATCACTACCACTGCTTACACCAGCCCGGTTGGAGGTGCTGCTTTATAGGTAAGAAGTGCAGCTGATATATGCTAGATGCTTGATTATCGCCCTAGTATTAATACGCACTTGTCGTTTGCAGCTCTGCGAAATGCCATTTGCTCGATACATGCATCAACATGGCTCATACTATGTTCTCATAAGATGCGCTAACTTCCTGTCGTTCACAGAATGTGTGAACTGCACACAAAATAATTAAGATACGTAGCATCACGCACATTTAAATCTTCTTATAACATTCAAACTTTAGAATATTAGTTGAAACTTTCGCAAATGACTGCAGCTTACAACGCAGGTAAGTGACAAAATCTTTTCAACACAATTTCACCCGTCGGCAAGTGGGTCGCTCAAGATTACACTGTTGCGCTACATCTTATGTCGAGAGAGCACACAGTGGCACGTGCATTACACCGTCGCTCGTATTGGGCCAGCAAGTAAGACGCGGTAGTATTGTACGGGAAGCTGCCTTCACAATGTATTCTCGTTTTATCTCAAGTGTTTCAGTACTACACATTGCGGCTGTTACTGTTGAGACACTTTAAACATTATATAACAGGACAAGTATCGACAGCCTAAGAGCCGCCATCTATATCATTTGTGCTGAAAAATGTCTCCACATGCATGGCACTTGGAAACTTTAAATGGCACCACGCGAAGGATTAAAACGTGGGCAAAATAATGTAGAAGCGACGCCTATCATGTTCGCCAGTTTTATTTCCAATGGAACAAGGGGCCCACCAGTGGGATGCTACGTAAGGTCGTAGGCATTCAATCTTTCTGTAATGCAGGCTACCCGCTTTTATGTCTTTCTCACTTGCTGCAGTGAGGCATCAATGAAAAAGATTTCAAAATTTTCAATGCAGTACGCAAAAACGCGCCCGGTTTCTCCATCATAAACCGCATTCTACAGGTTGGGATTACGAACGAAACGCCTATATTTACGTACGATTGATGGAAACTTATCCTTGTATATTGCTGCCTATAAAACTGTTTCTCAACAAATAGATAGATAGATAAATAGATAGATAGATAGATAGATAGATAGATAGATAGATAGATAGATAGATAGATAGATAGATAGATAGATAGATAGATAGATAGATAGATAGATAGATAGATAGCCCCACCGCCATGGTCTAGTCGCTAAGGCACTGGCTAGGCTGCTGACCCGCAGGTCGCAAGATCGAATTCCGGCTGCGGCAGCTGCATCTTCGATGGAGGCAAAAAGGCTGTAGGACCATGTGCTCACATTTGGGTGCGCGTTGAAGAACCCCAGGGGGTCTAAATTTTCGGAGCACTTCACTACGGTGTCTCTCATATACATACGGTGATTTTGGAATGTTAAAATTCCCATATCAATCAAATCTATAGGATCAAGGATGATAGATTGATAGATTGATTTATACGTGGATAAATAGATAGATGAATTGGTATAAACTTTAAAGCTTCCGGTGTAAATATACTTGCGTACTGTCATCATCGTGTGGAAATCACAATTGCTTTATTTACAACTGTGAACAATTGCACTACGATTGCTGCGGAAAATTTTTCTCAGTCATAAAAAACCAACTAGCCCGACACCTCACTTTGCTTTATTTACATTACCCATTGCATGACAATACCGAGTTAAGAATTCAGAGAATGTAACAGAGCAATGTTTGGGACTATATATGTGTTTGTTTAAAACTTTTAAAGAACGTCCGTAGCAAATGGTGCACGTGTATGGATGTTTCAAAAGCTTGCTTTGTTTTTTGTGACTGCACAGTGCTGATCACAGATTGGCAGCAGTTATTTCTGCACTTGACGGAATTGTCGTGACATTGGCTGAGGGCTTGTCTTTCTGCCTTTCTGTCCTGCACGTTTGTTTATGGTGTGACGTTGCACACGACCAAAATTTTGATATCCAAGGTATTTTGCAAGCTCTAAATGTACTTGAAATGAACACCTTTAGGCACTTCTGTCTGCGCCATAGTGAACTGACAACATTTTGCTATCATGAATCTTTTGCAAGTTCTCAATCTTCAAAATGAAATATTAAAGACGACGTTTTGCTCAGGAATAATGGAACCAAATCAAGTCGAAAATATTTCATGAATGGACGTATTCCCGCAGTGTCTACTTTCGAACAACACATCGGCTGCTTCTACTGAGCTAGTTATACTAGCTGTTCTCTACCGTTAGTGAACAAACATTTAGGCTATTTGGTTGGATACATTGAATAAGGCCTTTATAACACATGAGGACCAAGAAATCGGAGAGGAGAAAGGCCTAAAAACACAGCTCCTGTCTTATATCTTGGTTCCTGTGTCTTCAGCGCTATGGCTTCATCGAATGTATACATTCAGTGCCCGCGCTTCATGTTTAGAAATCATCAAATACTGGAGAACATAATTACTAAGGCTGTGTGAATTTCGAAAACTCGAAAACGAATCCAATATTTTGTTTCATTGGAAGTACATTTTACACTAAATATTCATTTACTGATTGGCCAAGCTGATTTATCGGATCAAATTGACTGATTTGGCTGATTACGAGGTTAAAGAGGCGAACATTCGGATAAGTTCGAATATCTAAGCAAATAATGCCTTACAAGTGCCACGCATATTTATTCTCATCGCTCAGACCTACCGGTGTCTCTAGGCTGTACTTCGCAGTTATTTTATATTACAACATTCAGGGCATACTTATCCTGAGTTCTCGTCAATTGCCCGAATCGACTGTAATTCCTGAGAAATACACGCGACGTGCACGTGACCTTCATACTTCGTTTTAGCGTATCGGGCGTCCCATGCAGGTGACATGGGTGTTTTATTTTTCACCATTTTTTATTCTGTACGCCTCATATACAGCTTATGTTTTATATTTCTGTTCTATAAGCAGATGCAACAAAATATAATAGTTAACATTGTTGCCTAAACAATGTTTCGATGCTTGAAAATAGAAATCCTAATGGATGAGCATCCCAGCATGTAAGGGAGAGGGTATTTTATTGTACCATAGCAATTATATAGATCTTCTCAGCGGGTTTCTGCCATCATCGTCATGTTTCGTATGAAGTTGATAACATCACCCTGCGCATCGTATGTTCTACCCGTGCGGAAGAGCACGAGAGTGCAGGAGACCAACCCGGCTGGAGCAGAGATGAAACGAGCTGGCCATCCCCGTATCTTATAGGGCGCATCTGATAGCATCACTCCACGTGCGAAGCGTGACTTCAATTGCTTCTAAAGCAGAAAGGAAATGTACCGCCAGTCTTTTGTCGAGTGAAGGAGCATGGAAAGGTGCTAGTGAAAGGAGGCGTGGAGGCGGCGTCATTCGAGCAGCACTTTAATCATAAGAGCGTGGTTGTGAGCACTTGCGCGTGTATCTTGACTGACCCAAGAAATGGTCGTGTATACCCTTGTATGTGCTAGTTCTCACGTACGCCACTTCTCTCCGCGGACCTGCTGTATTTCCTTACACCAGCATTGTGCAGACTTCCGAGAGATGAGATGAGAGATTCGGATGGAGGCTTAGCTCCAGTAACATTGTAATTTTTTGCTATCACATTTACTGCTTCACCTTTGCGATGAAAATGTGATTTTTTACTCCATCAGGTGTGTTGTCGCAAGACGTAAAGACATGATGATGATAATGATGATGATATGTGGAGTTTATTGTGTCAAAAACATATATGATTATAAGAGACGCTGTAGTGGAGGCCTCCGGAAATTTCGACTACCCTGGTGTTCTTTACCTTGCACCCAAATATGAGCACAGGGGCCTACAACGTTTTCGCCTCCATCGAAAATGCAATGGCCGCCGCCACCAGGGTTCTATCCCGCGACCTGCGGGTCAGCAGCCGAGTGCCTTAGCCACTAGACCACCATGGCGGGGAAGCACGTAAAAAGAACACACCTTGTTAAGATGTTAGGTAATTAATATTTTATAATTTATACTGAGTAAATTACCAACATATCGTCAATATGCTGCAGCCTAGTGACATGCAGTTAGATTAAATTCTTTCAAAATAGTAACAAATGCTGTCGTTAATTTGCCGACTCATTATGCAAGTCTTTAGCAATTTATTTGCGGTCGAGACCGGGAGAGCGTTTGGTGAAGCGAAGAAATTATTTGTCTTGCAAATATAAAGTGCAATCAGCTACAGTGGGACAAGGTTGGTTGAGTAAAAACCTTCGTCGGGCATAGGCATAAGAAGGGCTATTGATGACGACAGCGAAGTTGCTGATGTGACGTATTCGATGTTGGAAAACAATTATTTGTATTTGATCTGCATTCGAAAGTGTCAATATTTGAACACCCTTAACTTTATTAGCCTAAAAGATAATGATATTTGAGATTGCCTTTTTCTTTTACGCGCAAGTATGGCGTAGCTGTTTCGCGTACCTATCAATAGAGACATTCTCAAAGGCAACTTTATACGTCATAAGTTTCTCATTTTATTCTCAGAGACGATGCAACATTACAACTATATATGTTTAACGAATTTTGCAGAAATGATGAAACAAGCCTTTTTGTGTAAATGTGTGCTCTTAACTGCATCTGTTTGTACCCTTGTGTTTTGAACTATCATGAGCGTTTTTGTTCTCGTTTGCGATGTTTGCTGCTCATTGTAGGAAATACTCCTATAGTTGGCTTCCCTGTAACGCAAATCAATAATGTAGTGTTTTCTACGTTGGCGAAAATAGCTTTGCTATATAGACCCTACGCAGGCACTATCTATACCGGTGGTGTAAAGAAGACTAACTTCCCGTCTTTTTTTTTGTCTTCTGATAATTTAACAAGTTATGCAGCTATTCATCTCTTGAAACAGCACAGTAATCATTAAGGAATTTATCGAAGTGATAGAGCAGAATATTTGTGAAGGGAACTTGAAAAGTCAAAGGCCTGTGCGAACAATCCTAAAACACCTGACCTGCTAAATTATCAGAAAGCATTGATTGATATGTGGGGTTTAACGTCCCAAAATCACTATATGATTATGAGAGACGCCGTAGTGGAGGGCTCCGGAAATTTCGACCACCTGGGGTTCTTTAACGTGCACCCAAATCTAAGCACACGGGCCTACAACATTTCCGCCTCCATCGGAAATGCAGCCGCCGCAGCCGGGATTCGAACCCGCGGCCTGCGGGTCAGCAGCCGAGTACCTTAGCCAAAATTATCAGAAAGCAGTAATGTGTCATTTGCTAGAAAGCCCCCTCTGTTTTTGCAAATTGGGTCCCACACTTTCCTAATTGTAGCGCTCACTAGTGCTCTGCCTTTCGTCAATTCAGAAATTTCTGATAATCGATCCCACTAAAAATGCTTTTACGCCAAACTCTGCGTAATATCTCACTCTGCTTTGCCGCACCGAAGATGTTCCACATACTTCGCTTTTTGAGAATCAGTGAGCTGCCTAGCGGTGGGCTGTCTACTCGTATATTAACCGAGATGAGGATGTTGGTGATATATAACTCGTATCACCAATAAAGACTAATGCATCTTTTATATTACAGTACTTTATTTTTTATCTCGCGAAATATAGTAATAGAAGCATATACTATTGCCCTCTCTACAGATGACAATTGTGAACCCATTCTGCAGTTCTTTTAATGTATATCTACCTTTGTGCTTCGCTTTTACGGGCTTCAGCAAACCAGCTTCCATAGATATAGAGCAGTGTCAAAAGTGTGTGTCACTGCAAGTGGGTGCCTCTTTTCACGAATGAATGATTCGTGAATAAATGAAAACCTTTCCACAGAAATAGTTTTACGTGCCTAGCTATGCGCAAGGCGAGAGAGGCGCCATTTTTCTCTTTGTGGGGATGGAAACGAGTCTGGAATCACGTGCGAGATTTAAACGTGGGAGCCCATGGAAACTCTGACGTTTTCATGCATTTCGGCACGGAGTAAAACGAATTGCGAATGAAATATGGTGAGCGATCCAAAAAGGGTTTAAAAAGTTCAGTGACTCGGCTTACCGCTCGTTGCAACAGCGTGTCTAGCTTTCTTTCCAATAGCTCCTTTGAAAACATATTTGCAACATCAGGCATTAAAATTGCAAGTCAGCTCTCTGATCCGACCAGTTCTTTCAGGCAGGCTCAGCGGTTTGGACGGCAAGAGATGAAACTCGCCGATAAAGTGAACGTCAGTTCTATGGTTTTATTCCAAACTATGGCGTATTGCATCTATAGTGCAGCAGCTGTAAGCTGTTGTCGCTGATTCTAATTCTCTCTCTCTCTCTCTCTCTCTCTCTTTACAAGCTCTGACGATGCATATGCTTTTAACTTAAGCCCTTGTTTGGAAATGGAAATGTTTAACTTAAGCCCTTGTTATCATTACTTTGTAAGACACTTTTATTTGTGTCGTTTTTTATGTGCGCTCCAGCGTCAGTTGAACTCATATATTTGTTAATGTTTCTTCCTTTTGGTTATTCAGTGTTCTTAACATTATGACTGCTGAACGCGCATTAGCCAACACAGATGCTAGAGTATTAGGAGGTGCGTGCTTCCTGTTTTCTAACTAATTTCACAAAGCTCACCTGAATCCATCCATCCATCCATCCATCCATCCATCCATCCATCCATCCATCCATCCATCCATCCATCCATCCATCCATCCATCCATCCATCCATCCATCCATCCATCCATCCATCCATCCATCCATCCATCCATCCATCCATCCATCCATCTATCCATCCACCTATCCATTCATTCATTCATTCATTCATTCATTCATTCATTCATTCATCCATCCATCCATTCATTCATTCACTCACTCACTCACTCACTCACTCACTCACTCACACACTCACTCACTCACTCACCGGATGGATGGATGGATGGATGGATGGATAAAAAAAAACTTTATACGTCCTGTACATTGTGTAGCCACCTGCCTGGCTAATCCCACGTCAGGACTGGGAGGTCAAGCCTCCTAGCCCTGTCATGGGCGTACTCGACAGCGAGGACTTGGGGGTTATGGTCGTGAGACTTTATCATTCCTGTAAACCGTTCCCGGGAAATGCCATGGCCTAGCGACTTACATTACCAGAGCATATGCTCAAGCGTGCGCACTTCTTTCTTACATGCCTTGCAAACAACATCCATATCTTTTATATCATACCATTCTTTTACCTGTGCCGGTGAGTAATAAGACTGTGTCTGTAATTGTCTAAGTGTGACCGCTTGTGCTCTGTTAAGTCTACTGTGAAGGGGTGCAAACTTTCTCCTCCCCAGGTAGTAATCATTCATTCATTCATTCATTCATTCATTCATTCATTCATTCATTCATTTCTGTGTCTGTTTGTCTGTCTCTCTGTCTGTTGGGGTGTGTGCGCATCGTCGATCCAAATTAAATTCGAACCGAATAGCGATGACACCGAAGCAAATATGAACAGGAATCTATGACTGTTCGAATATTAAGCTAACCATTTTCAAAGCAGCCCTAGAAAAGTGATGTCACCGTTTCCTAAACAGTTGAACAAATCAACGTTTCCTTAAAAAATATTCAGTACACTTAACAAAAGAACGTTGCTACTGGATTTAACTGAAGAAAATTACCAGTCTTGTAAAATCAGGTATGCGCGTAATCAGCAGCAGCTAGAGCCTACACAGCATTCTACAGCATTCAAGTTGGCACTTTGTCAACGGCTTTCAAAGAAAAATGATGCTAGATACTGAACATGTAGACAACCCCATAAATATCGTGATGACTATTGTGGACTCCGCTGCTTCGGTAATACTGGAGTTTTAAGCAAAAACGGCTTCATCCTGCAATTATAATAGCACTGGTAGTACCGTTAAACTCAGTCCTGCATGCACCTTGGTAATACGATGACTGAAACAAGAAAAGTTGCTTCCATTTTCCTCGATATAATTGTGTTCTTATAAGGCTGATGTTGATACTGAATATTCTTTTAATGGGTTCAGGGCACTTTATAAAGATCGACAATGTTTCTTTGAAGCAATTCAACGCTTAGTCTCGCCTAACGACAGCACAAATATATTGGCGTTTCCGCGTGGACGCGGAACGTAAGAGACTGACGTATGGCAACTAATATTCAAGTATTTATACGTTACAAGCCTAACATGTGACTCGTGATGGGTGACACTTATATTTGGGTGTGTTGAGATCATATGGGGGCTCAGTACAGCACCGTACGCGTGGTAACTCATAGACCATAGGCATGCGTGCTGTTTGGTTGCACAGTGCAAGGCATACTGTTAGCCTACCCGCAATTGCCTTTTTAAAAATGATCATGCGTTCAACATAACTCGAAAGAAGAAAATAGACTGGAGCAATTGCGTACATAGTTTTCAAGGCTAGTATCACCTACAACCGACAATGTCTCCTCCCCCATGCATCTCCTCCAGCCCCTTCTAACGTATCGTTCTTTTAAAGTATTGTTACGGGTGTCTATTATTCGAAAAGTATATATATATAACAACATTACAACATTACACGTTGAATGATTTCTGCAGAAATGATAAAACACGCTTTATTTGTAAATATGTGCTCCTAAAGGTGTATACTGACACAAAATTTTGGCGCCGAGATAGCCTGCGGGGTTGATTCTCGTGAACATTCGTATATCATCTGCAAGATATCAAAAGCGAATATAGCTTGGAAGGTATTTTAAATTAACTTTGAAGTTTGCGTGAGTGGCCGACTCCATAGCGCTATAGACATCCTCGGAAGGGACCGCGAAAGTATCCCTTACTTACGTCACGTCACTATGCTGCGGTAAACAAAACAAGTTATGATGACGTCATAGCCGCCATTTTTTTGCTGCGTTAGTTGCCGATGTCTAAATTTCTCGGCGGCTGGTTGCGAGTGCGTGGCCGTGGCGCACGCTTCGAAAGTTTTGTGTGGCAGACCGTGCGGAAGTGCGTCACATTTCTGTGTGCTGACGTGGTCAAGAGCAGCACACGCTAGGTGGCGACAGTTGCACCCAGTTTTTGGAACTCTCTCAAACTGAAAGTGAAACTTAATGATAATGAGGGGCCTGTAATTATTTATTTGTCGCGTGCTGCAGCAAACGATGTGTCGTGTCATGACTAAGAGGCCCCCAGCAACGCATTGCAGCAAAAAAACGCTACGCCAAAGTTTTTGGGTCCGTACCCCTTTAACCACATCCTAAGGTTGGGACACTTTTCTTTTACGTCTTGAGCAAACTGGTGCAGCATGCCATGGATTCCGCTGCGACAAGAACACCCATAACACGGCCCTCAATATGATACACTGTCGATGTGCACTGCACTGAGGTGACTGAAGTTACAGAAGCTTATATTTAAAGAAAAGCTAGGAGGTTGGCCTGATTTAATTTTTTGACCTGTTACTAAGCATTAGGTAGAGGAAGGGGGGAAGTAGAAAAGCAAGGAGAAGGTGCTGATGATGAAGATGAAGAGGTGCTGACGATAATAGATTGAAAACTTGAATGCCCAAAGGTTATTTACGGTCTTTTTTTTGCGTTCCGTCTCAAGAAAAAAAAACTTTTTCAAAGCTTTGTAAATACATCACCCATGGCAACGTGTAGGTCCCAAAAAGAGATTTTCTGATACTTGTTGCTTGACTCTATTTAATAAAAAGGTGGCTATAGATTCTCTTTGTATGCTATATGCAGATGCTGCTAGAACACCCACAGATAAGGTTGGCTTATTCGGCAGCACATACACGGAAGATTATTAATCACTGGTAACACTGGTTGCGCTGGCCGTAGGTGTACAGGACAACAAAGCGTCATGTGCACGACACGTTCAGAGTAAGCGACAAAATTTTCATGTCCCCTATTTTTCTCAAACACAATCGCATGTCAAGGATCACTCGATGTAAACAGCAAAAGTACGTTCGTTCTTTTTGAAAACGACTTTGTGCGTGCACAAACCGGTCGGAGCACAGGTCGATGGTGACTGGCAGACTTCGTTACTTTATTTCCTTTTCATCTTAGCACTTCTTTCTTCTGAACGAGGGGGTCATCAAGACATGTTCTTTTCCTTTTCCGGCATCTAAAAATTTGGCATTGTCACCTAATTTTTCTTTTATTCGCTGTTTTTTTTCAATCAGCAGTAGTACTTGTGTAGCCTTGATCGGTATCATTGTGGAGTATAGCCATCGTTGGGGCAGGTAAAGAGAACGATATTAGTGCTAACACGGCGTCTCTCATAATCATGTGGTGGTTTTGTGACGTTAAACCCCACGTATAAATCAATTAGTGCTAACACGTGGAGATGTATCGCCGACTGTTGTCCCCATGTAGAGCTTAGCTGGCGGAATCACTTAAGTCTACTTGTTTGAACAGCGACTCTGTTATACACGGCACAAAAACGACTGTTGCCCGCAAGAAGCTTTGCCGCGCCAATGCCTAGCAACCACTGACGTCACAGCTGAGCACCGGCTGGCCTCACCTCGCTACCGCCCAGGCCAGCCTGACGTCATGCCGAACCTTGCGCGCGCCATCGCAACAGATGCGGAGGAGCCACACCAAAGCTACCAAAATGACTAAGAAATACAACGCCAAGTTTTAAATGTGAATGAATTTCTTGGGGTATGTCAGGTGTCTGTCGGTGTCCACGCGTCGGCAGGTGTTACCTCTTTTTTCTCATTCCCTGTCCCATAGGAACAGCTGCGGGTGCGTGCGCTTATACTCGCACCTAGCAACCCGACCACGTCGTGTGGGAAGAGTAGCGGAGAGTTGGATAGATGGATGGCTGGCTGGCTGGTTGGCTGGCTGGCTGGCTGGCTGGCTGGCTGGCTGGATGGATGGATGGATGGATGGATGGATGGATGGATGGATGGATGGATGGATGGATGGATGTGGCTGTACCCTTTAATTCAAGCGGTGGCTAACGCCACCTAGCCGTAATACTTAGAGAACTTACCACTAGATTTATCTTTTGTTTCCTTTTAATGGTGAAGTTGAGGACAGGTACTTTGCAGTGAAGGGTTTATTTTAACTCGTGCCTAGACTTTAGCCACCAATCAGATAACCTTGTAGTTAATTTTACCCGCTTAAAGTCTATTTTGCCCTCCCTTTCCCTAAACCTCAGTGCTTTGAAAAACTCTGCGCCACCATCCTGAACTTTAGGGTGAAGCCCTTTACAGAACATAAGTGTTCGGCAGTTTCCTCCTCCTCTCCACGTGCACTGCATACCGTGTGGCTCTGGTGTGGCTCTGGCGCGCTCTGATGTGTGAGGGCACGCGCATCGTGGAAGCTCGGCGGAGTTGGCGCGTGTGGAGAGAGAGTGTCCAAGAATGTAGATGCAGTGCTTCGCCGCTTCTCTCAGGGTTCACTCTCTTTCCTCCCGGCGCCCAACACGCCCATCCACTCACTCGTACGTATAAATAAATGGAGCGAAGCACGCGCCTCAGTCTCAACCGTTCGCTGGCTGATGAATGAGTTAATAAATGGTTACTGTACAAATACTCAGCTCGTCACTAATTTATGCCATTAAAATTACTATGCCATGTACTCTCGGCGAAAAAATGCATTCCCATTTCCTCACGATTCCCTTCGTGAAAGGGGGGCAATTTATTTTGTAATACTCTAAAGATTTCAATTTGGTTTCTCATGCTAACCTTTTGGTTAATCTTCAGGCATTTTCTGATGAAAACATAATAGTTGACTGGATTACAGATTGCTTGTGGCCGCGCTCACAATTTGTAATGTTTAGGTGAGGAAAGTCATCTGACGTACAAATCACATCAGGAGTGCCTCAAGGCTCGGTGCTTGGGTCACTCTTGTTTATTATCCATATAATACCTGTGTCACACGGGCGCGCAAAAAGTCTTTTAAGTAAGCGGTATTTTACGAAGTTGAAAGACTTTTAACAAACAGGTGTTTGCGGCGCAGACACACGGCAGCAACGATCTCCTTTTAGTGTTTTCGTTCGAAGACGCTAGCGAAAGCGTGGCGCTAGCAGTTAAAAGAGAAGCAATGAAAATTAAACGATGTACAAATTAAAGACTTGTTGCACTGCTCGTTTCTTCAAATAAATTTAAGAATAAGAGATGAAGAAACACCAATGTGAAAGTTTGTTGCACTAGATAAGGAAGCATTCCCATAACTAGCGACATGCACATGTCCGTCTGGCACCACTGTGCTTTTATTTACCGTATTTGTCTTTAGCTACTCTCGACTGCTCTCGACACGTTATGGCCGACCGTACGGGAGAAAAAGCGAGGATCGCAAGCCTCACGGCCTGTCTTCTCGCTCTGGAAAGCGAGGCAGACGCTGCAAAAGCCGCTAAGGAGAGGATAAAGTAGCGCATGACCGAGCGTCACCACGTGATATTGCCGACGCGTTGTAGCTGCTTACGAGAGTAGAAAAGGAAATAACCATTAAAAGAGTTCATTACACCTTCCGCAGGATATGAAATTTGTTTTTACAAAGAGTTTTGGTGACAGAAAAATAAGCATTCGCTCTTTTTTTCCCACTACTCGAAAATTGCTGGCGCCCACTGGTTTCGAGGCTACTCATTGAGAGCCGTAAAAAAGATCGACGAACGCCGTTTACGAAAAAGACCGCTTCTGAAAAGGAGTTCGCTCTGTGCCGTGTGTCTGCTGTCAGGAACTCCTTTTCGGAAAAAGACCGCTTACTTAAAAGACTTTTAAGTTCCCGTGTGACAGGGGTATAAGTGACGTAGCAAAAATTATTGGTGACACTCCAATTAAAGCTAGAATGTGCACAGATGACTGCGCTATACTTAACACCATCTCTATTGTTGAAGATCCGGAAGTGCTGAATAGTGTTTTTAATTGTTTTGTAACTGATGTAAATCTTGGGAAATGTCTATCAACTTCAAAGCGATTGTAGTCATAACCTTTTTCAATAAAAAACAACCTCTATATTTTGCGTACACTAATGACAGTGTCAGTCTAGCTCATGGCGCTGTGTTTAAACACCTTGGTAGAGCTCTTGCAACAAACTTAAAATGGTGCACATGCGTTAAAACAATCTGCAACAAGGCTCTTCGAAAACTTTGGTATATCTGATGCACGTTAAGCAACTCCTTAAAAATGCAAACTCACAGCGTACAAAACCTTGGCCAGGCTCATACCCGAATATGCGTAGGTTCTTTCGTCACCTCACCACAAACATGACATAGCTATGTTAGAATCTGTCCAAAAAAGCTATGAGTTTTGCATTTTGTTGGTATTATCAACGGTTCTCACTAATTTCGCATGCGCACGTTTTATCGCTGCTGTCTCTCGAACATCGCCGCACTTGCCAGCATGTCATCCTCCTGCATGAAATAGTTCACACCAGCTTGAATATTCTAGCACCGATTTTTTATGCTGCAGCTTCTGCATGCCGTACCCGATGATTCAATTCCTAAATATTAAGCCGCTTAAAGCTATTCATGTTTGTTTGAAGTTTTTCTTGTTTTCCACCGACCGTGGATCTATGGAGTGAGCGTGATGAGTTTTTGCGCTGACTGTATGCTTACCATCATGAAAAAGAGTTGCGTAGTCATGTATTTTGTTTAACTGAATTCAATGTTCTGTGTTGAACATAGGTATCCACTCCTGCTGTGTTTTAATAATTGACACAGCAGTATTTGTGAATAAATAAAATACAGAGTGTTGCGCAGCAACCATTTACGCCAATTAATATGCCATAAATAGACCTAATACGCATTTCCAAGTCGTGGGGTCGTTATAAAAGAGCCATGCTTAGTCATGCGAAATCGCTTTGTAGCAATGGTTGATCCGATGAAAAATTGTACACCTGAAAAAGAGGCTGCGTATCGCGAGGCTAAACGTTCTTCATTATGAGAACGAGATTAGCGGTGGTGATTTGTCTAACTTACTTGAGCAAGAGTGCGACTGATACGAAGAGAAATAAGTGCAGTTGATCTAAGAGCCACGAAAAGCTGAAAAAAAGCCTTGCTTAAGTGAAGTTTGATTCCCACGCTCAGCCAAGTGACTTAGCGTTAGCCGATAGAGGCTCCTTCTTCAATGGATCAACTTCTTGTTTATCAAGCCTTGCGCGAACTGGTACAAGATCTTCCATTCTTCTATACCGGTGTCACACGGGCACTTTTAATAACAATCAGTGTCGATCCGGATTGACGACAATCCGCAATAGGCACTACTTCACGGTCTTTTTTAATCACGATCAGGCGTGGTCAGAATCAAGACAATCGCGATTCGTGCATTGCACTCTGCTGGAGAGATCACGATTTCGATATCGTCTGCACCCCCTGGCCGAGCTTGTTGAAAGCACAATCAACAAAAAAATTCAATATGGTTCAATAAAAACACTTTAAAACATCTTGATATTTATAAAAATTCACACACTTAACAGTTTGAATTGAAACAATAACAGAAATATTGCGTAATTTATTATTCGTATCGACTACATCTAGTAACGGGAGAAGCAGATGACAGGCTGACGAGCGTTGCCTTTCGTGCTTAGTTCAGCTCTTGCACCATCGGAACTGCTGGAGCACTTCGAAGGAAACTGATTATGAGTGTCGCAAGCCTTTCGACTACGTCGAAACGTACGCGCACTTCGTGGTCGAATGACGAGACATTTACAGTAATTGACTGCTGGCAGGAGTCACTGGAAGACTTGAGGCACCAGAAGTGAAACTCGGCACGTACAACAAGATTGACGCTTCGCTGAGACTGGACGGCTACGAGCAGGATCCATCAGAAATAAAAGCGAAGGTTATGAACCTCACACAGCAATACAGGTATACAGGCAAATAAAACTCTATTGAATGGTGGATTCATGAAATTACCTTTGTAGTGGCACGCAAATTTTTGGACGTTTGAGTTGTTCTTGCCCAAACAACTTTGATGCTAAATCATTCTCTAGAAAAATCGTTGGCCGAGTTTTGTCAGTGACGTTACGGCACGCAAGCGCCACTTGGTGCATTTCATCTGACCCAAGCTAGAACCGGATTAGCTGCGGCCGTGTAGCAGCGCTCATAACGGAAATCGCGATGAAGAAGAGCGAACGAATCACCCTGATCACAATTAAAAGTTCACATGTGGCACCGGTAACACAAAAGCTCTTCGATTTACGCATTTCAGCGGCGACGGCAAAGTACGCAAAAAAAAAAACCTGGCGCCGGGCGAGTTACTAGAAGTACAAGCCTATACGAAATTGTGGGCCGCAAAGGTGCACCTGCCGCATGCGTATTTATGAAGGACGTTTTCCAATAATGGATGACCTTACGATTGTGGGCTTGTCGGTAATCAGCTGCTCCTGATGTGGCAATGACATTCAAGTGTTCCCCATCACCGTTGAATACCATTGTTTCACGCATGACCGTCGTTTTTGTCTGTACAAACGAAGTGTTCCACTGCTGATCATATGCGAGAAAGTCCAATTTTCAGCATAAAGGAAATTTGATTGATATGTGGGGTTTAACGTCCCAAAACCGCATCAAGGAAAGACAAAAGTTCCGAGGGAACATTGCGCAATGCAATATAAAGAAGAGCAGAAGGCCAGGCCCGCACACGCCAAGCTTCGCTTGCCCTCCTTTTTCCCAATAGGAAAAAAGCTCTCAACTTTTTCGCTTTTTCTGCAAGTTCAGATTGTACAGTTCGTCAAATATCACAAATTACACCACGTCTTTTGTATTCGCAAGTGTTTTTTAACAGAAGTGCTGTTTAAGCTTTTCCTTCCACCACTCAGTGCGTACATAAATAATCACCATGAACCTGCACACGCTCGCTACACTCTCTCCTTCAACTTGCGTTCCTTCTTACAAGGTGCACTCCGATTTCGCTGGCATAGAGTGTAATAACAACTATGGGCGAGTCTGTTACGGGAATAAAAACCGTGTAACATCACGTAGCAACTAGTCACGACACTAACGAAACGTAACATTACTTAACAACTAAGCACCTTGCTAAAAATCAGATAGTCATGGTACTGAAACACGTAACAACTAGTCACGTGGATCAGGGCCACGTAACATCCCATAATGACTAGAAGCATGATAAAAACACATAAATATTAGTCATGGGACTGAAACCAAAGGACATAGTCATGTGACTAAAAATCCACGTAACATCAAATGGTGATTAGTCATGCGACTATATTCATGCCGCATCTGTTATAACTATTTACGTGACTAAGGATCACGTGAAACAAGTGACGCGACTAAAATAACGTAACACAACGCAACAAGTAGTGTCATCACTTACACAACACCACGTAAAAGCTATATTCACGTGACATGTTATGGCCAAACACCACGCAACAGCTCGCCACGGGACAATAACCGCATGACGTAACAGCTAGCCAGGTGGGATGAGCCCACAAAAGCCATGTAACAGTTAATCACGCCGCATGTTCTCGTTAAAACTGTACGAGTGTGCATGGTGTGGGAAGCCGATTGATACCTGAGAAAAATGGCGGAGCAATAGCCATATATAGTACTGCTTGGTGAAAACATTGGCATTACTCTAGCGAAACGCTTGGCATTACTAGAAAAACTTCAGAAAGAAGGTGCATGGAACACTCGCTCCAGTCTTGGTTCCGGCCTTGCGTCACTAGAGCAAGTGACGCCCATTTCTTTCTTTCCTCGGTCATGAGTGTCACTCAAACCCTCGCAGTGGGTTTTTCACGTCGGCATTGCGATTGCCATTCCCGTCATTTCCCGTATAATGCCCAAATCATATGTTGCAAGCGCATCATATGTTGCATCCGCGAGTGAACGTTGGCAACGAACGCGGCTGAAACGGACAAGAAACGAGTCGGCAACCTCCATCGCATGATGGACGCATGTGATACACTATAGCCCTGACTTCTGTTGCTCCTCGAGAAGAGGGGAAACACATGCTTGTCTTTTCAAGGGGGGGGGGGGGGATGGACTGCTTTGCACGAGCATCAACTGTGACCAGTGACCATTGATCATAGAGCCATGGTTGGTAGTGCTCGCGCATGCACTCTTTTTATGCAAACATCCGCGAACGGCCTGTTTACTCCGCGTTGAAATGGCACACAGCACGAAAACAGCCTCACTCCCAGGAGCAGCCTCCCTCATACACCAGCGTTTTGTAGAGTTACGTGAGATCAGATCTGAAAGAGTTGGCTGCCAGCCTTATTTCATATAACATAACGACTTGCTCCTGTTGCATTTATTCATTCATTTATTTCGTAGTGCCCTCCAGGCCAAAGGCATTATGGAGGGGGGAGAAACACGATTTTTACTCCTACAATGTTAGCTAACAATAAAAATAAATAAAAACAAACAAAAAGAACAAAATATAGGCGTTGTGCACCAACAGAACAAGTAAGTGTGGGCGTTTATACAATGCTAGATAGCGCAGAACGAAACAAGTGATGATTGGTCAAGATGGCCACAGATCCCGGAAGGTGGTTCCAGTCTAGTGATGTTCTGGGAATAAATGAATTGCTGCATGTCTTGGTTAGACGTTACATAACGCCAACTTTATTAGGATGATCAATTCTATATGATACGTAAGAAGTCTGAAAAATAAGTGCCTCGCGAAGAGTTGGAATATTATGATAAGTTTTGTGAAATAGACAGAGGCGGAAGAGCATGCGACGAGAGGCAAGAGACGGCAGTTCGAGTGAATTTTTCAGGGCAGAAATGCTTGAGTGACGACTGCAGTTGTGAAGAATGAAACGAACAGAATTGTTTTGGATTAGCTCAAGAGCATTGAATTAAATAATATAACTTGGATCCCATACTGCAGCGGCGTATTCTATCTTGCTACGAATCAGCGTCTTGTACATTAGTAGTTTAAGTGAGACAGGTGTGGAAGAGAAGTTGCAACGAATGTACCCAAGCATGTGGTTTGCGTTATTAAGCGGATATGTAGTGACCAGCTTAAACAAGGGGGGATGTGTACGCCTAGATAACGGTAAGAGGTGAATGATTCGAGTGGGATACTCTTAAGTGAGTAAGTAGCAGGAGAAGATGATATTTGGAAAAGCGCAATACCTTGCATTTGGAAATATTTATTTCCATTTGCCAAGTCGTGTATCAGTTAAAAATGAAGTCACTGTCATTTTGAAAGGCAGTGATGTCATTCGGGCTGTTAATTTCACGTAACACCACGCAGTCATCTGCAAACAGTTTTATGTTAGAAGAAACGCTTAAAGGCAAATCATTACTGTAAACTAGAAATAAAAGTGATCCTAAGACGGAACTCTGTGGTACTCCTGAGTGAACGGCATGAGATGAAGAATAGCGCCCGTTGGCAGTTACAAACTGCGTTGCCCAAGTCGCGATACCGTAATTTTTATCTCTTAACTGTTACGGTGAGCCTGAATGTAAAATTAAGGTGGGGTGAGGTATATCTGAACTAACGGTTGGTTGAAATTCTAGAGTATGCTTTCAAAATATCAGTTGTAGAGAAAAGCGAGAAAAAACTGGAAGATCCCACGTACAGTGGGAATCGATCATATTCAAAGAATGAATCAGGAAAGTTGATGCGTCACGTTAAAATCAGCTGAACGTTAGAAAGCGGACGTAAATTATGCCGTACATGACTTTCATGTCATTATGATCATTGTTGAGCCTGGCATTTGTGTTCGTCGTCCATTTACGTCACGAAACACCAATTTTGGCATATGTAAAGCTAGCGAAATGGCCGAGAACGCACTACGAGCGTGGCATGTAGTCATGTTCTTATATGACATGCCTGTCCTGATTATCATGGTTGTATCAGTCATATACTTTCATCATACATTGACGTTACCTAACACCAAATTTAATATCTGGAGCTAATGAAACTGCCACGAGCACACAATGACCGCAGCATCTAGTCATGTTTTACATGACACGCTTGTCATAATTACCATGTTTGGACGTGTCATTTACCTTCGTCGTCCATTCACGTCTCGTAATACCAAATTTTGTATAAGTGAAGATAGTGAAATGACAGAGTGTGCACCATGAGCGTGACATGTAGACATGACTTACATAACATGTATGTCATGCTTCCACGTTGGGGCCTGTCGCTTATATTTGCCATGCAGTCATGTCATACCATACCAGTTTTGCAATATGTCATGTGAACGAAAACACCGCAAAAGCAGCAAGACATGCGAATCTTGACATTTATGACATGGCATGATTTTCATGTTATGAGTTGTCAATTATGCTCATCATGTAGTCATGTTGTGCCATAGAAACTTTGGTATTGATACCATCACCGAAACGGCCAGGAGAGCAAAAATTTGTAGGTGGTTAGATAGATAGATAGATAGATAGATAGATAGATAGATAGATAGATAGATAGATAGATAGATAGATAGATAGATACGCTCAAAGTCACCTAAGTTCACTAAGAAATGCTTCGCATTTAAAACAGACAAACAACTGGCTGCTTCTTTTGATTTTATTGACAAGGACTTGAACCCCCGTGGCATGAAGAATAGCATTGGCAACGCAACATTGCCTCGCCGGAACGAAGTTCTGACACGATACGTCGTGTAATGCGCTGCAGCGCAGCGAACAGATTTTCGTTATCGGTAATTTATGATATGAACTAAAGATTGGTGTCTTGTTTCGTCTTTTTTAGTATATGATAGAAAATTGCTTTTTTTGAAGGGGGTGGTAAAGATAAATAATGACAATAACGATATGTGTGGGTTTACGTTCCGAAACGACGATCTGTTTTTGAAAGACGTCGTAGTGTAAAGGTCCGGAAATTCGGACAATCTCGCGCTTTTTAATGAGCACTGACATAAACGGGCCTCTCCCAGATCGCCTCCATAGAATTTCGACCACCGCGGTCATGATCAAACCTGTGAACTTTTGTTCAGCAGCCGATCACCGGGACCACTGCACTACAGTAGCAAACGGGGCTGAAGTCATTCTCGGCACCTATTGTGTATATGATCGCGGAACAATGGTGGAAAAGAGGTGCTATTTCTATTATCTTCACTTCATCACTGCGGTTTATCGCAGGGCTCCCTATTGGGCTGTAGAAATTAGCGCCTTTTTCTTATTTTCTCGGAAACACTACTTAATTCATAACTTCCAATACAGGAGATGCAGACAACAACAACAACAACAACAACAACAACAACAACAACAACAACAACAACGACGACGACGACGACGACGACGACGACAACAACAACAACAACAACGAACAAACAGGAAAGCAAATTTTTTTACTTCCTTTACTCTGCTTTTTGCTCCATTTTACGTCCTGAAAAATGGGCTCAAAAACGCTATATACTTACAAATCTTATTCCTCTGGGGCGTAAGATAATCGACGACTCAATTACAGAAGAAAACTTTAAAAAATCATGAAACCCCAATAAAAAGTAAAATTAAGGCTTTCTAATCATCATTAACCCACCGTTGTTCTTGCTCTCTTTCCGCGCAAGTTATTCATTCCTTAGCGATTAAGTACCGAGGAATATTCGATGACAGGAGGAGGCTGCGTGGTGCGTTTTTTACTTAATCGCTGACAACTTGCGCGAGATGTGAGAACAGGCAAACGTAGGGCGCAAAACAAAACAAAACAAAAAAAGTACGCGAAAGTAGCACACGCCTCGTTAAGGGGTCAAGACGATAGCCATCGCACGGACCCAAAAAATGCCCCCAATAGTTTTATTTTTCCATGAAGAGGCTTTTGTGGGTATAAATTGTTTATTATATTTTAAGATAGAGAGAGAAAGTAGGAGGAAACAAAGAACAACATAAGCCCACACCGCAGGATTGTGAAACACGTTTTCTTCCTTCATAAGATCTATAGAGAAGACAGGCTCAAGTTTGCGCAGCGCCGTTTGACGTCCTAGCGGAGAGAGGGCAAAGCTCCGGTCGCTCGGATGGGCCGCGCTTGTTTCGTGTTCCCATTGCGCGCATCGAAAACGTGTTCCTTGGGGCTTTTATCTCACATTTTGCGCGGTATCGGGCGCCGCTCCTTCGTCATCCCGGAAAGCAGGCAGGCACTCCTGCTGCACTGTGAGCTGCTACAAAAGTTTAAAAATGTCTCGCAGCTCAAAACTGCCCGTGAAGTTCTACCGCTTCCAATGCAAGCAGTGCCATGGGAGCAAAGGCGTCAAGAGTGGATTATGGCAATTCGTCGATACTTCTGAGGTCTTGTCAATTGAAGAATTTTTCACTGTGCACAGAATTACCAACTACTCATGAAAGAAACGTGATGGTACGTTTGTAAACTGAAGCTACAGCAAATAGAGAACCACTGTCCTTTCGAGATTAAGCACTGGCTTCCTGAGACAATCATGTTGCAAGGCGAAAGCGGCTCAGCTTGCTAGCTTAATACACCAGTGTTAAAATACCGTACCATGAGTCGTGCAGGTGTTTAATTCAGCTGATGGCTGTAGACATTTCGTCACCACTCAGAATGTGTGCTGCATGTTCGCACTGAGCGTTTATACGTACAGACCTTGCAAGCCACGCCCAACAATAAGTTAGCAGGCTTAGGTGTTGCGATAGTAAGACCAAAGTCATGAATTCGATTCCCGCATAAGTGAACTGCACTTACATGGGAGCGAAACGCAGTTACACAATGCTTAGATTTAGGTAGAAGACCTAACTCTAAGTAAATCTAAGCGGCAGGGCGTGTTGGTTTTGCATACTTCAAGCGTATGGTGAGATGATGCTCAATGAAAACAGAAGTGGTGCTCCGTGTTAAGCACTTTCTGTCCGTTGTCTTTGTTGCGCCTTTCACCTCAAATAGGATTAGGTGCACGTTAAAAAAGAAAAAAAAAAGAAACTTCGGTTGCTGGAATCAATATGAAGTCTCACACCACAGCGTGCTTCCTAATGATACCATGGTTTTTGGCACGTAAAATATTATATTGCCACATTCCCTCCACAAGTTTTGTTATCGCCCCGTTTTACCACCAGTGATTCTTAGCGCAAACTACACCTGTAGTGTTCTAGAAGCTTCAGGACTGCAGTAGATCACTTTTTTAAGGTTACGCCCACTTAGAGAACAGTGCAGAATATTCTAGAACCTACGTCGCCGCTAACAATAATGCTAAAATATTCGATGACACGTGAATAAATGCTGACGCGCCTCACCACTTGCCAGTTGATCGACGGCCGACGCTCTGTTCACTGTTGTCAGTGCCAATGGGCATCGCTGTAATTAGGCATTCAGGTTACGGGGCACAAGTTCAGCCAAATAAACAATTTCATCTCGTAAATACAGTCTCCCTCCTTCGTTGCCGTCATGACCCCGTGACATATTCTTGCATGCGCCTGAGCCGCGGGCGATACACAGCTGCTGTTATGAAAAAGAGTTAAAAAAGAAACAAAGGCGGTAATAAAATTTTAGACGGTATCGCGAATTTAAAAGCAGTTATCAGGGGCAAATCTCAGTGTAACCAAAAAAAAAAAATCAGAGCATATCCAAGGAATGAATGATGATTGGTGGGGCTACGCGTTCTTCAGTGCGTCCGTGCTTCCGTCCTTCCATTCGTTCTTGCTTTCGTCCGTCCATGCATCCGTTCGTGCGTCCGTCCACCTGTGTGACCGTTGGTGAGTCCGTCCATCCGTCCGTTCGTCTGTCTGTCTGTCCGTCTGTGCGTGCGGCCACCCTTCGGTCTGTCTGTCCATCCATCCATCCGTGCGTCCGCCCCTCTGTTTGTCTGTCTGTCCGTCCGTCTATTTAGTGAACACTCGAAGTACAGTCATCTCACATCTTTTCATCATGTATTCATCCCATACAAGTGCCGCCATCCAGCGGACATTCTAAGGACCACTCTTTCGGGTATGTGCCACTGGTGGTTACGCACTACAACGAGAGATGCACAAGCTACTCCATAAGGAGCTTCGCCCTTAAAGCATGTTCGATCCCAGTGGGTATTATATAACATGACAAAGACAAAGCAGGCTGCCAAAACATTCAAAGTGACATTCGAATCAGTGAACACGCTGTGTCGCTGTGTGATGATTTGATTGATATGTGGGGTTTTTGTCTCAAAACCACCATTTCGTTATGAGAGACGCTGTAGTGGAGGGCTCCGGAAATTTCGACCACCCGGGGTTCTTTAACGTGCACCCAAATCTACGCACAAGGGCCTACAATATTGCCACCTCCATCGAAAATGCAGCCACCATGGCCGGGATTCGAACCCGCGATCTGCGGGTCAGCAGCCGAGTACCTTAGCCACTAGACCACAACGACGGGGCGGAACACGCTGTGGGCGAATGGGATGCATATTATTCGAAATGAAACATGCGCCGCAGGAAACACGTATGGTCGAAGTGGGCATAAAATACTTCATCACTATGCTTTGAAAAGAGCGGTAAAAAAGTCCAAGATGGCATTGATCTTATGATATGAAGTTGTTTACATCGGATGAAAACTTCGGCAAAAGTGAGACTCTTATGAAACTGAACACTGTCCATTACAATGGTGCCATGGACTCAACAGTGCAGACTTAAGTTTAATCTCTTCACACTGATCCCCTAACGAATTTAAAGCCGTGCTACAAACTTGGCTACCAAGCAATCGAAATTCGAACTCTATATACAAACGCATGTGAAAGCGTGGCCGTGGTTTGCCGGCAGCTCCGAAAAGACACAACTGCAAAAAAAGAAAAAGACACGACTGCCGCAGCAAATGCGCGTTTTACTGGTAAGATACATGGAAAATTCGCGCTGTCACCTTTCTTTTAATGTCCTATAAAGGCGGCTGTTCACCATTGACATGCACATAGCACTCGCTCAAAGACATTGTCTCTGACGTGTTGGTCCTGCAAAGGTTGTCAATGAATCGCCCTCGGTTCTGGTGAGGTTTACACCAAGAAAACGTTTTTTCAATCTTTTTAAACCATCGGAGGAAGCCACAGGTGACACTGCACGAGCAGAGTGACTATAAAACAGTGCGTGAAAAGCGCGTCGACGTGCTGAGAGCGCAGGCAGAAGGTGGGAGCGTGGTACCGAGTGACCGGCTTTTGCTAGAAAGGCGACAAAACGCGAGCGGTGGAGCGCCCCTTGGCCTAGTTTGGGAGGCCCATCTCGTGTTTACAAACAGCGGTAAGCGCACCGTCAACATTCGGAGGCCCTTGTAGCGACGTCACGGCACGCGGGCTTCGGCCAGCCCACAGCTGGCCACAACCATATGATCCCGTATGCAGGCGGCTTCTCCTTGACATGCCGTGCTCGGAGGAAGCCATGCGCACCACGACGTCGCCAGAAGTGCCTCATCATGTCGACAGCACCTACCTCTGTTTACAAACATCACTCGCTCACTGTATTTCGAGCCGACCGGTTGTGCCCTCGCGATATCCGATGACAGCGTAGCTCTGGCCGACTGGGTTGGTCCTACGCCACCTCCTGCAGCCGGTCCCCTACGACGACGACAGCGTAGATCTGGCTGACTGGATTAGCCCTACGCCATCTCCTGTCGCCGGCAAGAGCTCTCGTCAATGGTGCCCCGTCCTCGGACTCCTGCAACCGTGTCGTTCTTTCCTGTCTTCTCCTTATTTCCGTCACTCCCTGTCCCACCACCTCACTCTTTCCTTCCTCTGTCTCTATCTCTCTTTTTTAATCCTATCCTTTTATTTCCTTCCCTATCCCCATACCTAGTGAGCTACTGTTGAGGTGTCCTCCCACTGAGTGACAGTTGCGGGGCTCACTTTTCTTTTCTTTTAAAATCCTTTCCCCTTGTTCACAAACATAGAATAGGTCTATACGGGTATGGGCTGGAAGTAGGCACGTTTTTGGATGCGTTCCCGCTTTCAGTGAGAGCATCAGACACTACCGGTTCTGGGTTTAACGTCTGCGGGGACGCTGTCATTTGGAGCGGCAATAAAGCCTTTCTTCGCCGGAACAAGCTGCCCAACCAATGCGGTCCCTTCAGCAACCGCATCCCGAAACCGGCCTGGCGCCGGTTTCGGGATGCGGTAGATATTGATGGGCCACTCAGCGCGGTGGGGAAAAGCTGGGAAAGCAAATGGGTCGCGAAGAAAACGCTGCAGGTCCGATCGATGCCCATGGCTGGTTTATTCTTCTGCTTTGGATAGGTCGCGAATTATGCAAATCACGAGGCCAGTTCTTGTTCACGGCAGAACGCACTCCCCCCTCCCCCTCTCTTGCGCTTCCACTCGGCCATTTTTCTTCGTTTTCATTGAGATTTATTTAGTTCCTCTCGCGCTCTCTCAATCTCCTAGTCTTTGTTTCTACTTTTGTTATTCCCAGAGAAAAAGCGTTTAGTTTCTCAGTGATCACTTTTCCCTTGCTAAATGAAACTTTATTGCCTCCAGTGTGTACCGATATTGGTCTGGAAAGGTTATTTATACCAAGAAAAATGCGGTTGCCGACAAAAATGGGGGGTGGGGGGTGGAAACTTGCATAGCTAGTTTAGCAGATGAGAAAGAACTAAATACAGTGCGTTATTCATAGAGTCCGCGCTCCCATATCTGGCTTTATATGTTTGGACGTACAGACACCAGCAGCGCAGTTCATGTCGGTTGATGAGAAAAAACAGTTGAGAAAGAAAGACAAAACACAGAGCCGGCCAGTGTAGAGAAACTAAATGATCCGCTCACTTTTGTTCACTTTGTTTCACGCAAAACGAAGGCGACAGGGATAAGCGAAATACATAGAGTGAGCGATAACCGGAGAGCTAGGGCGAACAGCAACGTCAGTAATTAAGAGAAAAAGTATCGACTGGCTGACTGGCATTTTTAGCGTTGAAAGGCAAGGTGTGGACAAGTAAAGCTAGGAAAATTGGCGCAACGTGCGGGGGGAAAATGGAGAAAAATAAGCGATGAATGAACGCGAGAGAAAATGTCGGTGCCAGTTAAGCGTGCTACCTGTCTTCAGCCATTAGCGACAATCCTAATGAATACATTCTATTATTGTGTGCTCATTTAGGCAGTTTTTTGCTTACGTTTGGCACGCATTAGTTCCTACACTCACCTTCCAAGTTAAGCACGCGAGTTTGCCTATTGTTCTCGAAGCCAACTATGAGTTTTAGGTTTTATGGCGTAACACGGCAGTGAGGAGCGAAGCTGGACAATAATTCACGTGGTTTGCATTCACCCCCTGACCAAAAGATTCAGGGCTCAACTATGAAACGAGGCTTTTGTGGACGTTGCAGAAACTTGTAATAATATACGGAGAAGTAGCGACACACAAGTATCTTAACAGCTATTCACGTGCTCAACAAAAGCGGTCGTTTGCAGTGCAAGCAAAATGCTCCCATTAATCTTTTTTTTTCTGCCTATTCATTCATTTTTCTCGCGGCCAAGCGAAAGATCTTTTGGAGGGAATCGGCGAGAGGACACGTTTCGCCCCGCTTCACTATCCTTTGGCGACACGTGCATTCAGCGCAGTGAATGGTATGCTGCTACTGGCCGGCAGCAAGTATGTTGCTATATTAGCGACGATGCAATGTTTACTACGTACATCTTGTCGGCCCTTATACATTAGAGAACGTTTTCATTGCGCAAAAAAGCGTCACGCAGAGTGAACGTCTTGTGTATATTTCATTATCAATTGTCGTCTTTCAGCTTATATAGTATGGGTACTCTTAAAAGCGTTGATTCAATGCTATTCAGACTACCATTTTGCGTATGGTGAAATTTTTTTTATGATGCAATAATTCTCGTCCCTCATACAGCTAAAAAAAACAGAAATAAAAAACATGCGAAGCAATAATAGAAGAGGAAGGTTAAAACAAAAACATTTCAAAGCACAATTTTTTTTCATTTGAAAGGAAAAGCAAGCGAAATAGTTGCTATATATTGTTGACGGGTACTGATTTTCAGTTTGTTGTAAGATCAAAATAGTAAAAAATTCATACATACATACGTGCATGCATGTAGACATGCATACATACATACATACATACATACATACATACATACATACATACATACATACATACATACATACATACATACATACATACATACATACATACATACATACATACATACATACATACATACATACATACATACATACATACATACATACATACATACATACATACATACATACATACATACATACATACATACATACATACATACATACATACATACATACATACATACATACATACATACATACATACATACATACATACATACATACATACATACATACATACATACATACATACATACATACATACATACATACATACATACATACATCAAAGATAGGTCGGACATTCGAAAAGTAGAGTAGTTCTCTGTCTTTGGGAGGACCTCACCGGAAGTTCCGTTTAACAAAGTTTAACATTCTGTAGGATCTTGCTGTGATATATTAAACGTGCTTAGTCCAGGTAAGATTTGATGAAAAGTAAACAGCAAGGTTTACTCGTGTTAGATGGATGGTATCTAATGTAGTATGGGCCGCGTTTACGAGTGAAGGAGATGCACTGGCACTTCCTAGGGTTCAGAGGCATACGCCACCTATCACACCAGCGCATAATGTTGTCTACATTGCACTGGAAGTACTGATGGTCAGTGATGAATCTAATACAATGGCAAACCACACATTCATCTGCAAACAAACGTACTTTGCATGAGATATCCTGAGAAATATCATTGATGCAGACTAGAAACAGCACAGGTCCCAACACAGACCCCTGTGGAACTCCCGAAGTCACAGCAACATTCAGATTGGGAACCAATAATTACGACACCTTGCATCCGGTCTTGTAGATAACACCTGATCCAATTAAGAAATGCATGAGTAGCACCGATGGATGAGAGTTTATGTAGCAGCAGAACATGGGACACAGGATCAAACGCTTTCTGAAAGTCCAGGAATATGCAGTCCATCTGCACCCCAAGGTCAAATTAGCAAAAAAGAGCATGACTGAAATTGATAAGCTGTGTTGAAGAAGACTAGACCGAAATCCTTGCTGAGATTTGGTAAAAAAAATGTTTCTTTCTACATGTTTCAATACGACGCTGTAAACTATGTGCTCCACTGTTTTGCTGAACACGCTCGTTAGGGAAATTGGCCTGTAGTTGGATACAATATGTTTTAAGCCACCCTTGTGTATCGGAACCACAATCGCGACTTTCCATTCCCCAAGTAAACAAAAATTAAGCGATAATTTCTCAAAGATTACAAAAAGGTAGTGGGCAATTAGATCAGAGGAAGCCCCGAACACGTAAGAGGGTATACCGTCAGGGCCATTTGCAGAAAAAGCCTTTATTTTGTCAAGCAACTCAAGTATACCATAATGTTTCACCACCAGCTCCGGTATAGGTTGAACGACATTGTCAAAAGTACGTGGTACATCACTGTCACATGGGTGCGTAGAAGAAGCCTGAAAATAGCGATTGAAAGCAGAAGCTTTATCGGTGTCATCAATTAAAAGTACACCGCCATTGTTTATGCTCGTGATGCCAATTGATTCATTGCCGATTGATTTTAAACACTTAGACAATTTTTCGGGTTATTTTGTAACTTTGGACCCAATGCTAGGAAATATTTTTCCTGGTCGATCGTGTTTTTAGGTTTTTATATTGTTTCCAAGCGGCTGAAGCACCGTGATTACGCAAGGATTGCGTTGCTTTTTATAAGCGTGCAGAAGACCATGTCTCTTGTTGATCATTCGCTTGACTTCCGGAGTAACATAAGGCTTATCACTGCGTTGTTTGGCCGACAATTGTTTACTTGGAACATGTTTGTCTAGCAACTGATTTAATGTGAAGCGAAATGTAATCCATAGGGTGTTGCAATCTGAGGACTGAGCTATATGATTGAATTTCTGGAAACAAATGACAAGCTTATTCGATAACAAAGCATAATTTGCTCTATCAAAAGGATATATCTTTCTTGGCCGATCATGCGCACAAGAAAAGGGGACTATTTAAACGTGAGCCCCAATACAGTTATGATGAGTGATCCCATGAATAACGGCGTTGTCTTGAATGAGCGTTGGTTCATTTGAAAAGAGCATATCTAAGACGCAAGAACGAGGCCACATCTAGTAGGTTGAGTAACAAACTAATACAGATAATTGACAATTATGGCCTCATGAAATGCCACAGATAGGGCAGATGAATTACCAAGGACAGGTTTATTTTCAACTCACCGAACATTAGGCATATTGAAATTGCCATCTATGAGGTAGTCGTTGTTTATGTAGAGATAAACTTGGAAAGGGATCTGAAGGGCTCAGATGACGTGCAGGCAAGGGAACAATAAAAGAGACCAATTGTCTGAGACTGTTCAGTTTTAAAACTGACATCGCACCAAACTGACTCGGAACCATCAGATGGGGTTAACACGAGATACGACTGTAAGCGAAAATCAACAGGAAGAGAGACCCCATCACCATGCGTGTTGTGATCAGAACGGAAGACGTGAAAAGCAGCTAAAAACCTTCTAAGCTACCGACAGATTCCTCGAGCCAGGATTCCGTGCCTATAATCATGTTAGGTTTGACTTAAGAAGTCGGAAGCCAATTTATTATTTTTGTTTTTATTGCTTTTTTGTTTTTATTATTTTTGTTTTTATGACTCCAAAAATTTTTTGTGATTTTAGCACTGTCAGAACCTGTGGGTACTGCCTGGGCTCTTAGGCCAGGGTTATTCTCGACATCGCCAGATTGCTTTAATCGAACACTCGCTAAATTGACAGTATACCAGAAATAAACCACACAAGGCATTTTCGCAAAACACATAAAACGTTTGTGGGGTACGCCAACGCCGCCACACAACAATTAGAAGTACGATAACATTTAGCATGTTGTAAGGAACTGACCTGAGCGAAAAACTGGCGTGAGAACATATAGCCAAAACGATTGCGTACGCAGGGCCCTCAGCTGAGAACTGTTGCTTAAATATCCACTACTCGGGTGACGCTTGTGGCTCTTGGTTTCCACACAAAATCAGATGTCGCAGTTGGTTTTGGATGCTTGCGTAGAATGGGCTGGGAGTGGTGAAACACGTTCAGTCAATCATCGGTGTAGGTTGACGAAGGTGACACCAGAGGCAAGGGGATGCCCGGCGTGGCGATGTCATCAAACTAAGCCTTCAGTAGGGACTGCATCAAGACTTGTGCGAAAAACGGGAGTGAGAATATAGCCAAGCGATGTCGTACCTGTGCGACATCGTACAGTTTAGTTCACTCAATACTCATATGTAGCTAACGTAGATACTTTTGTGCGCGTCCTACCTCGAACGAGACAGTGTCTGCAATGACTCATTGTGCTATACCACAATCACCTCTCATCATGCCTTCCTTTTTTTCTCTTTTGGCCTTACCCATGTGATGAGTAGCAGGATAAACACCCTCTTTTCAGACCGACCTCTCCTCCCTTTTCTCAACAAACATCTCCTTTTTCTTCGATACTCGTCACACGTACTAGTGAATTCCAAGACATTGAAGCACTTTTATTGATCAGTGATTTACCTGTGATGGCATGGACCTAGCTTTCTAGCTTTTAAAACGTTCGCTACAAGTCCAGCAAGTGATGTTCCTATTGGAGTCGCTGTTCATGTGTGATGTGGTTGCAACAGTCGAGCAACAGATGATACAGAACAAAACGTTTAGCACAATGATATGACCTAAGTGCATCCCAGGACTTAAGTCCCGGTCCTGTTCATATAAAGCTTTCTCACAGATATTTTGTTGTCGTTCTTTACATGAACATTGTCAACCCCAGGTGGTGGAAATTTCCGGAGCCCTCCACTACGGCGTCTCTCATAATCATATAGTGGTTTTGGGACGTTAAACCCCACAAATCAATCATTACATCAACATTCTCATGTCAAAAACGTTACATACATGCAAATTTTTGACAGCATGCAACCCACCTGTTTGGTAAATTGTATTAGCAGGGACAGCTAGGCCAGATGGTTGAAATTAAAGTTAAAAAAGAAAGCGCGAGAAGAACCACAACACACACGCACGAAGGAAGCACGTAGTCCTGTATTCTTCGTGACAATGTGTTGTGGTTTTTCCCGCGCTTTTTTCAAACATGTTTAGAATATGTAGCTTTTGTGTTTTGAACAATAACAATGAAGGGTGCTTCCACCGACAAAAGTTTTAACGCCTGTATTACAATAACAATTAGGGTGAAAGCTTTTATATGTCTATGATACAATAAGCTACCTCCAAGTGTACTGCGCACTCGAACTAAACTTACGTTGAAGGAAGGTTCTAGAGCGAATGCTTTATTGAAGAAAGGTTCTAGAGCAAATGATTTATCATCCTAAACAGTGTTGTAGTTCTCTTTAACGTGAGATTTTTTATTTTTTTATATTTTTGGTATATCATCATCATCAGTCTGACTAGGTCCACTGCAGAACAAAGGCCTCTCCTACGTTCCGCCAGTTAACCCGGTCCTGTGCTTGCAGCTGCCAATTTATACCCGCAAACTTCTTAACCTCATCTGCCCACCTAACCTTCTCTCTCCCCCTAACTCGCTTGCCTTCTTTGGGAATCCGGTTGGTTACCCTTAATGATCAGCGGTTATCCTGTCTACGCGCTACATGCCCGGCCCATTCGTGTTTTGGTATATAAGCAAATGTATAACTTCAAGGATTGCGGTTCTCCGCTGCAAGCAGACGCTGCTGCTCAAGCCCTATGTCGCTTCGGCAGGCTTGATACCTGTACTCTGATACGTGTTTTGAAAAATGAGCAATTAGCAATAAAGATTATAATTTTTCGTCATCATCATTATCATTCGTTATATTATTATTATTATTATTATTATTATTATTATTATTATTATTATTATTATTATTATTATTCAAGGTCGCATATTGTTCACAAAACATGATTCATGAAATAAAAAAAGTACGTGAGCGCTTGAATTGCGCGTTTTTTTCGTCTTTGCACCATTCGCATGAGCAGCAGTGCTGCCGGGCCGTCATGCAGCGTGAGGTGTGGGCTCAGCACTGGTCCTCGCGGCGATGGCCCTGCTAAGTATACACTATCTGGACGCATGAGCTGTGTTCCCCTAAAGTCGGAGCCGTAGCCCAATTTAGGTGCTTCTGCTCACTAGGCTGCCGGGTTCTTATGAAAGCTTCAAAGAGCACAAAAAGACAAAACATTCAGGGAGACACAAGTACACATCGCTGAACTCACCACAGCCTTACTACTTCGAACGCAAGTTGAGGAACGTATCAAAGCAACGGGAAGATGATTAGATGAAATGAAGTCGCAAAAAACTAGGTAACAAGATGTTGCCGAAAAGGTCAAACGAGCAATGATGGCAGCGTAGTCATAAATCTCAAAAGCTCGAGCACACTGTGGAAACTTGAGCTGATCATTTCGAAAACATCCTTGCCCTATGCCCATAGGCACCATCCACTGAGCAGAGGAGCTGCCTTGCTCGTTTTGCACCGTCCCGAGTTCGCTGACATTGGCGGCTATAGGGGGAAACAAAACAGACGTCCGCCCATATCGCCCGGCCACAATACGCCCACTCATGCAACGAGGTAGACACGTGAATTGCGTTCCATTTCAATTAGTCACGTCTCCATAATGCCTTTGTTTTTATCCGCAAGGCTGTGCGTTCTGTCGCTGCAGTCACACTAGAAAACTTAATTGCATGTGTCTATACGTCACCACGTGGACCTTTATTCCACATTGATATGGGTGTGGACTTCACCTTCATGTTTTCGGAAAGTTCCAAGCGAAACGATCAATTTCGGTCCTTCCGAAATGATTGGGCAATTTTAAAGGTTTTCTAGCTTACATTTGATTTGCTTTAAGACCATACGTTTAGTTACATCCCGTCGTACTTATCAACTGCGCTATTTTTTTACGCCGAGAAATAGACACCACTTTCAAGACTTTCGCCAACACAAAAGGGCACTGCTCGTTTTTTTTTTTCTGCGTTGACGAAGCCTTTTATTTCTACAGCGTGCTATGATACTCCTTACAAATATGTTTATCTCAGAAAGACGTATTCATTCGACTCCAAAAGTAAAACAAAATACGTCAGACAGGGTTCTTCTCTTTCCAAGCTTCTTGCTGTGCAATCTTCATATTTACTTTTTCACCCTTCTCTTAATAGCGCAGTGTCAATACATAATATTACCTTGACAGCGCCTAAAGCTATTCTGGAGGAAGGAATCATCAATCATGTTGCGCTTACGCATTTTGTACTAGCTTTATAACAATTTTCGCTCTTATTACTGGGTCAGGTATTACGGTTTTACTGAAAAATTACCTTTTGTGTTAACTTTTCTCACAGTTACTGATACTCCCTTCACCTTTAGGTGTAGTGCTAAAGAATTTGCAATTGATTGTTTGTAATTGAAAAACACGTGTAATTGATACGATTTGCACCGGTGTGTGCACTGTGCTTGCGTGAGCGTGCCCGACTTTATGTGTAAGGTTGTTGCAGACACGCTTGTTTCGTGGTGACATGTATTATACATTTGAGTGCCTTTGTCGCTACAAAACAGAAAGAGGTATTGAAAACAGTGCGTCGCAAGCGGCGTACCTGCCACAAGCTCCTGCTAATGCATCAATGCTGTAAACGGAAATCCGCATGTTCTTCAGGCTCACGTCAAAAGCAGAGCTTCTTGCCGATCTTTCATCTTCTAAAGACATTTGGTTGTTGTTGTTGTTGTTGTTGTTGTTGTTGTTGTTGTGATTGTTTCCTGGAAAAACGTGTTTTTATGGCATTGCTCAGTGAAGAGTCTTCGACTTTAACGCCTGCTTCGTGAGAGGCGCCGTTTCAAAAACACAGAGATGCAAAGAGCGTAATGAATAAGCCGCTTCTCCCCTTAAAAGCGAGCGAATGCATTGTCGGTTATTTAAAGCCGCAGCAGGCGTGTTTGTAAGCTGTAAGACCCTGCACGTACTTTGTGATTCACGTACGACAGACTTCAAAAACGCTTTCCGTTTACATCGCTTTGCTTTGATTTTCTTTTTTCGAAAGAGACGTAAACCCAGGAAGTTTTTGTGAAGGAGTTGAGCGAGATCTTTTATCCAAAAAAACGCGCGCGTGGAGGTGCTCGTGTACTTAAGTGGGCGTTTCTGCTTGAAAACAGCGAACAATACCATTCAGCGCAATAAATAAAAAGAAAGTGGACTTAAGATTTCGGGCACGCAGACAAGTGGGGCTTTCAGACTCTAAGCTGTTTTGGCATGTAAAGCTATAGCTGCACGAGATGGTTATAGTATTGGATGGTACTGGGATTTCTGAAAGGCACATCATTCGAGCTTTCAACTTATGTATCTGCACTATGTATAGGGCGAGCAAAGAAATGACACTGGAGTTTTCGAAGACGTGTAACCACTTGAATCTCTGTCGGTGATGCAGCGTGAACCACGGGAAACCTGGAACGGTGTCTCAGGGCAGATATCTTAAATTGCTTCGTTTGTTGATCTACAAATAAAATTTTCGAAAGCACTTTGCTAACTATATGCTGACCTGATACCTTCATTCGTTAGGAGGAGGCTATTTATTACGCATGTTAGGAAACAATACAGAAATTTAAATACGGTACCGCTGATAGCTACAACCGCATGTATTCAGTGCCCATACAATTAAAACTGGATAACTGTAAAAAACTCCGTGTAAGAATGCAAGTGAAAAGCGTTGTTTGTTCTTGTTCTTATCGCCTTCTTATTTGTTTGTCATGCTTCGATTATATGTCCTCATCTCAACTGTGCCATCAGGGAAGGAACGTCTGCGCGCGTAACATTGGTTGTTGTAAACTCTCCTGACCTGCCTCCTGCTTGCAAATAAATTTAGGAATAACCAACTATACAGCGATTCTCCAATTTGCGAAGAAATGTTTCCACTACGCATCTGTAAGGCAGTGCACGCACCAACGTAACTGGAAACTTTGTTAATGTTGTGACTGATGATGACAAATTATAGTGAAGCAATTCATGATAGGTGGGCAGCTTTCAAGGGAACCAGAACAGGTTTCACATCTCGGTAAAACTTTGTGTTTAAGAGAGACCGACACTATTTTTACGAGATTGTAATTTTTACCGCGGTTCTTCTAGGAGGGGCTTTAAAGTTGGAGAAACTATCTGCATTATCTTCGGTTCCTTTGGCAGAACCATGCTGCAGTCGAGCAGATTGTCCTGCCGCTCACTGATCCGAACTACGAGAGCGCTGTTTATACACTGAAGGCTCAAGTTAAATATAGATACGCCGAATGCCCTTGCTCTTATTCTGGGTCCTAGAACAGCGCGCATTGTCCCACAAGACCTATATCATTCTTACTTTTTTGAATGCTTTGTTAATTTTACCGGTACTCTCACTTTATTATTCACCTTCACGGGGAGATTTATTAGGTGTTTTTATGCTTTTCTTGTCATGGTACCTTCAGTTGCACGTAAGTTCGAATGAACTCATTCACTGACAGATTGAAGAAATTAACTCCACTGCCATCTGCATTTAGCAAACTTGGTGAATACAAGTCCGAACATCCACCGCAGTATTTATGCAGCATCTTCAAAGGTTCTTCAGAGATCTTGTGACTCACAAAAAGCCATTGATATAACTCGAGCTTTATGGAGGAGTGGTACATTTACAAAATTAGGCTGAGCCAAGGATTCTCTGAACCGTACGTCGGTTGCATATCACCATTGTCATCGAACTTCAAATGATTCTGATTCATTTGACTTGACTGGCAGCAAGATCTGTCATTTTATTAGGAACACCAGTGTACACTTAATTATAGCATCCTGAACACCAAGTTATCCTCCAGAGTAGAAAACATTTTGACCCTCGCAGAAGCATATACCTAGATGTATTTAAATATATCTTACATAAGCATTCGCTGATGCGGTGTTGTGATAGTTATGGAGATCAGCTGATTACATGAAAGATGCGTGTACTATCTCATCCGTGGTGGTCGTATTTCAGTAGAGGCGAAATGCCAAAGGCCCATGCACTTAGAATTAAGCATTAAAAAATCCTAGGTCATAGAAAAAATTGGTGCACTCCACTATAATGTTTCACTCATAATCACATTGTCATTTTCGCGCGTAACATTTCAGAAGTTACTACTTCATAGCGATGAACAGGTGAGCGCCACGGAAACTATCTCTTTTCGTGTCTGCAATCATGGTCTTCGTTATTAACTCCGGCTGCGCACCACTGTCGGACCTAATCGCAGAGGCCATGGTTCAATAGTGTTGCTGTTGCGTACCCAAGATGACGTCACCAGCTTCGCTCAACCGCTCAAGAACGCGTGCGGCTGTTGTCTAGGGTTATTTTTCTCAAAATCATACTTGCGTTCATTTCTGAGACAGCGATGAAGATGCTGGTCGGGATAATTCAGTAGGTGGAGTGAGCTTGACCTAAATAGCCGGCTATTGTTCCGCCTGAGCTCCTGGTGAATTATGAGGCCTGTCACTACGTGTTGAACTACCCATTGTCTCTCAGGAAGCAATCTAAATTCGTTGCATGCTCTTCCTCGTTCCGACGGGCTCGTCGGGAAGAACGACATCTTCAAATGCCCAGTTCTCTTGGCAACGCCTTTACGGTCTGCAAACCACCCCTGCTCTTTCCTTGCAAAACTGCAGGCAAAGACAAAATAAATGCTCAGTGTCGCCGATGTCACCCAGAAAACAGAGCGGGGAAGCGCAATGCCTAATCTTGAATAACCGAGCCGTGGTGCAAGTGGAGCCACGGTTCTAATGAAGTACAGCAGCGTCACCTGCTTTCGGTAAGGTCCTTGGAGAACACATGCTTGATGTGTAATCAAGGAGTGGAAACCCCCTATACCTCCCATGCATTCGGTATTCGCAGCTGCAGCGCCAATTTTACTACTGGCAGTTGCCGGGCATCCTACTAGTAATAAATCAGGAACAGAAAATGTCTTTCATGGCGTCGTTGGTGGCATCCACAACTAGAGGGAAATGACGAAAAGTCGAGAGCAGGCGGGTTGCGCGGAAGCTCTCTTTTCCCACTTCGCATGCAAGCGGGATGCGCTCGTGCCTTCTTTGAGGTCCGCTGGCTGCTTGGGCGATGTGGCCATTCGTACACTTCTCTTGACCCTTTTCTAACTTTTATTTTGTTCGTGTTTTTTGATGGGGCGAAAGTAAAGCTGACTGATTTCTCAGTAGGACGATACTCGATCGGCACAAATAAATTGCACTTTTTTGCTGCTCGTTTTGTATAAAACACAAACATCCACGTAGTGTAAAAGTGTCCATCTGTAAAAGCAGCTGCAACTTACAACTGACATAAGGACGTAATAAGGAAACGTTGAACCCAGAATATCCTAACCCATGCAAAATTATTCAACAATCGCTAGGAGGACACGTCGTATATAACTCAATCACGTTTGTTAGGACGATGCGCATAGTTTTCTTGCCGAACTTCAATACCAAACGAGATTGAAGTTCCAAGGCATAGAGAGGCTTGAAGCGATTAGAAGTTTTTCGAGAAAGAACGTCACTGAAAACAGTGTTTCCGCAAGATGACTTGTCTTTGTTAGGGCAACAGCGTTGCCTTGACGAAGAAAAGTAATTCTTCCTTGCCAAAACGTTGGCTCCGTGACATTCTATAAAATAATTTTAGAAGCACTTAGTCCATCACGTGTACTTGAGTAGAAGTAAAGACTCACAGATTTTTAAATCATGGCTACAAGAATTTAATGAGCATTTAATGAGAATTTAATCAGCCTATAATTACAAGACGTCATTTGAACTACACACCTAAAATAAAAGAAACTAAATATATGTAAGCAAGAAAACTTGAATTTTTATTTCAGTAAACGCATTTTCCTAACCGCAGCTTGGATGCCATCTTCACCAATTAATTAAGTGATACTGCACTTCAGTCAGTGTAGTCAGGCTTGCAGAGAACTGAGCTTATTATATATACTCATGAAAAATCCTTACGTGCTCCAATATTCGGTCAAAAATCTTGTGCTCACCCGCTGACCTTAGGAAACGTTGAAGAACCTTTGCGGAACAAAAAATATCTGGGTTAGCACACCGCAGAGCCGCATAAAACATGCCTTGCCCGTTTAAGCCATCTTTAATGAATGCATGGTTGACTTGTCCGGTCTAGCTCACAGCGACTTCCCATCTCTGCGGACCACAACTTGCTGTGTTTATCTTTCCCGTAGTTGACACGTCAACCAAGCGATATAACTGAGCGCGATCAAACTTCTAATATTGCTGAACGAGGGGCAAAAAGGAGCGTAGGCGAGAGCTACGAACACAAGTGAATCACTTCTCGCGCTTCGCCTGATTTAAAACTCACAAAATAATGATTAGTAAATACATATACACAAAACAGGATTTGACAGAGGTATCAAATTTATTTTATTTGAGGAAACGTGTGAAAGCCAATAAATGCGAACATTAACATTAACCTCACTCCGTTGAATCGGATCTTAAGATACCCGGCAACCGCTACGAGCGTTCATGTTCCTTGAAACCGAAACGAGCACTGAGTTTGCGGGACCTGGTGTAATTTCGTGGTTCGCCATGAAGTGACTGCAGATTAGAACTTCGCTGCTCTGATAACTTTTAGGAGCTTTCACATTTAAAATATATGTGAAAGTGCTTTACGTACATTGGCATCAGCCTTTTCATTTCCTTCAAATCCAACGTGGGATGGAATTCACCGAAATGTTACGTTGAAGCTTTGCCGATTAGTTGTTTAATCAGTGCCAGAAATTGCCTTGTAGCTTTTGACCCGTTAGCACTATACTACACCTTATGCAGAATAGGATCGTGGTTCTCGCCAAGTCTCATTGACAGCGACACTTACTGCCATTGTCAACAAAATGACATGATCCAGGCAGCCCGACGATAACACGCCAAGGCAGGGTATGCTAAAAACCGCTGCGGCGCTATTTGCTTGGGTGCTTACTGATACGTATGTGTACGACACTTGCCGCCGTTCATCGTGCTTGAGTGACTCAGCAGAAAAGGTTTGACCACTGAGAACTTTCACATCGGCTTTCTAATCCTGAAGAGATGAAAGCTGTGCCCCGGTGCTGTGGCCTATAGTGGCTAAGACACTCAGCTGCTGACCCGCATGTCGCGGGGTCAAATCCCACTTGCGGCGGCTGCATTTTCGATAGAAGTAAAAATGCTGTAGGCCCGTGTGCTTGGATTTGGGTGCATGTTAAGAAACCCCAGGTGTTCGGAATTTCTGGATTCCTCCACTACGGCGTCTCTCATAGTCTTATGGTGGTGTTGGGACGTTAAACTCCACATATCAATCAAATAAAAGCCGTCATCATGCACCTCAAAGCAAGTTTTAAGGCTTGAGCTTTCCTTGAAACCGCCCACTTCTATAGCGATTCACATAGTGTAATACAAGATGCGATCCTACACTTCTGCCAGGCAAAATTACATCTGTTGACGTGACTCTTGGCCCGACATGAAGCATGAAGATCTTCTTAAGAAGCTGTTTCAAGCAATGTCATCGCTGTGTAGTCGAATGCTTGTCTGCTGCGCAGAAGGCTCATGTTTGTTTGGGCTTTAACTATGATCGTTACCTTTTTACATCCATTTGGATTTTCGCTTACGGACCCTGATGCCGAAGACAGCATATTTTCTATGCCATTGGCCCCATAACGCCACTGCGTCAAAGCACCGGGCCTCGTGGAGAGCGAGGTGCTGAAACTTGGCACTATTCGACTCCAACGTTGTGCGCTTAGCCAACTATAAACTAGCAAACTTCTTGTAGGTTGCTAACGTAATGGATCTGTCAAAAAATTCTTGAAGAATATCGGGATTCTTCAAGGCTAATACGTTCATAAATAATTCGTTTAATCTCTTATTCTTTTAGGCTTTGTCACTATAGCTCTGATTATACTGCACCAGCCTCGATGCTCTCATCGGAAAACTTACGGAACGCATCTCTGTACTCTCTCTCTCTCCACACACACACACACACACACACACACACACACACACACACACACACACACACACACACACACACACACACACACACACACACACACACACACACACACACACACACACACACACACACACACACACACACACACACACACACACACACACACACACACACACACACACACACACACACACACACACACACACACACACACACACACACACACACACACACACACACACACACACACACACACACACACACACACACACACACACACACACACACACAAACGCGCGCGCACACACACACACAAAAATTGAAAATAAAACACTGCGCATAATAATGTGCCTTCTAGTTCCAGTGACTCATTTATCATGTGCAGAGTAAGCCGAGGGGGTCGGTGGATATCTTTCTTAAGGTTCATCAATTAAAATGAACATCGCGAATGAACTAAAGGACATCATTGCATGGAGGATGTTAAGGGTGACATTTGGTACCACGCCAAGCAGTTTCTTCCTAGCAGCAGCAATACAGTATCACCTGAATCAAGAACAGCAATACTCGAAACGGTGGATGAACTGTAAAATTCAACTCACGTTGACGATGTCATGCTTGTAGCAACGCACGAGAATGGCGCAGAAGGGTTATACAAGGACCCAAATGAAATTTTTCGCCGAGCCTGAGTGAACCTAAAAAAATGGACATCGAACAGCGAAGGAAAGAGGAAACATTTTCCGAGAATCAAGAAGCAGTTCCTCCATAATCAAGAAAAACCAACGTTAGGAATGACATGAAACATGCATGAGGATACTTCGTTTTATCATGTGAAAAATTAAATAACAGCAGAAGTAAGTTAAACCAAGCAAGCAGTGCTTCAAGAAAGTGCAAAGCTATTCAATCTGTTGGGATTATTAACACCTGTCACATTAAAACCAACAATAGATATTCAAAGGCTCTGGAAGGCTGGAATTCAACGAGACAAAGTCTGCAATCCACGAACTGTTGAAGAGATCGAGTCCGCGGAGACCCGTATTATTTGGCAAAAATAAAATATGGAACTTGCCAAAGAACCGAGGAACGTCGGCGCACTTGAGACAATAGGGGATGTGAGGATTTAAGAGACAAACAAGGCATACTGAGACTCAAAGGACGACTACAATAGATAAGTATGACATTTCACGAAAAGCATCCTATAGTGTTACCTAAAAAATTATGTAACAAGACTACTGACTAGACATGTGCATAAAGATACATTTCAAGTTGGAGTACGAGGTACATTAGCCCATTGAAAGAACCAAGTTTTGGATACTCAGAGGACGACGGGAAGAAAAAAGCGTCATTAAAATGTAAAATTAAAAAGGTGTAATTACAGACCACTGCGACAAGAGGTACCTCCTCTACCGACTGATCGACTAACGAGGACTGAGCCTTTTGAAATTGTTGAAATAGATTTCGCAGGTCCTCTTTAAGTGGCTAAAACAAACAATAATTGACTATCATATCCTGGCTGTCCAGTACGCCCATGAAAGGGCCAGGAGGCTCGACCTCCCTGTTGCGTCATGGGAATAGCCAGGTTGGCGCATTCGCGTCAAGTACAGGAAAAAAAAATAAAGTTTTAATGGTGAAGAAGAAGAGAGAGATAATGAAGACATACATATTAACCTTTACATGCACAGTTACAAGAGCTGTGAGCTACAAAACTGCTACAGACGCTTCAGCTGAATGTTTTCTGCAAGCGTTTCAACGCTTTATTGCAAGAAAAGGGATGTGTTCAGTCATCCACAGTGACAATGCGAAGGTTTACAATAAATGTAACAATAATTGAACATAATCACGACGCTACAAAGTGCGACAACATGTAGCCTCGTTGCCAATCACCCTATCAAGTGGAAATTCATTCCCGAAAATGCACTATGGTTAGGTGGCTTTTATGAACGGCTAATAAATACACAGCTTCAAGTCATCTCTGCGAAAAGTAATTGGTTGGTGTTTACTACATATTGATTAGATGCATACCCCAGTCGGTGAAGGTAAATGCATCATGAACAACCAACCAATTCTGTATGTTTACGAGCATTCTCACGAGCCAACTCCTTTGACCTCATCATATTTCACTGGCGGAAAGCGCCAAATTGGAGCAGACATAAATGACGACTTGGAGTAGAACCTTCAACAGGTGGGAAGACATCGAGAAAGTGTTACTTGAGTATCGTCATAATGAACTCTGAGGATATGAAAGAAATAGGAAGTGAAATGTTGAAGCCTGCTATGAAAAATAACAGTAAGAAACTTTAAAAAAGGTGACACCGTTTTACTAGAAGAAACAAATACAAAAGCCTTTTGGAAAATATGCTTGGTAACGAACGCTTTACCAAGCCGAGGGCAAATCTCAAAAGTCGGCGTTCTGAAGACTTCTGAGGAAAAGCTTTTGTGAAGACTCTCGGTGTTGGTTTAGCCACTAGAAGGATGCTTATAAGTGTGGACACTTCAGGCCCAGATAAGGTGTAGACACATGAAGACAAACTTCAAGATGAAGACAAAGGAGTAGACGACGAAGAATTAGAAGCAAAAAAAAGGCAAATCATCATCTTGCTATTCACGTTCCAATTGTCTGAATGAATGGTTAAACACTCGTGGCTCTTCGGTGTGTTCGTTCACAATGTGGATGAAGCAGATGTAACCATTCGATGCAGATACCTTTAAGTTAACAACAAACTTCTTATATGTCACAGGCTGTAGCATTCGCACAAGCACTATACGAAATAAGTGCTATTTATTTATTTATTTATTACTATTCATTATTTAATAATAATTATTTATTTATTTGTAATTTTTTATTATAATAAAACTTGGTCAAATAGCGGCAGCGACTGGCTACGTGTGGAGTGGGTCCAGCATTGTTCAGTCTCACAAGTAGCTTTCATCTCGTTGCCACGTCAATTTACGAAGCGTGCTTAGCAATGTTTAAAACAGCTTTCGACAGGGCTGAATGTCCATGAATGTGACGCTTACTCAGGTTTTGGTAATTCTACAAACGCTAGGCAAGATAAGGAATCATCGCTTTGTTCTTAGGTTACGCAGTATAAGCAGCCAACTTCTAGTGAGGAAATCCCTCTAATAAGGATAGTCTGCTGTTTGCTGCGACCGCAAGTTGTCGACAGACCGTGATATCATCTGATAAAGACGAGGTACTGGGAAACTAAACCATTTAGGAAGGAAAGCTTAGGAGAGACCATCACATAAGTTTTTTGAGCCTCATGTCAGCGTCCTCCCTCGGAGGTTAACCACGCTACGGCTAGCTTGCTAATGCGCCGATAGCGCCTCGAAAAACAAGGCGAGCAGACAATCTCGCGTTTTGTTGGGCCACCAACACTGTCGTCATAATCAACTTGGAATTTTAAACTTCCAGCGCTGAAGGACGCATCAGCACATAAATAATAATAATAATAATAATAATAATAATAATAATAATAATAATAATAATAATAATAATAATAATAATAATAATAATAATAATAATAATAATAATAATAATAATAATAATAATAATAATAATAATAATAATAATAATAATAATAATTACCAGTCGCGAAAGTTCTTTTCGGAAAAAGTTTGACACTCAGAGGATTGATGACAGGTTGAGCTAAAAGGATCCAGCAGATGCCATGCATTCTGAGAAATAATTTCACGCGAAAAATATCAATGAGTGGCTTACATCACTGTTTTTTTTTAAGCTCGACCCAAGCGTTACTAGATGGATGGACGTCTGTGTAAACTTAGTAGCTCTCTACGTATATTGGACTTGCCATGCATATAAACTACTCTAGCAAAAAGTATACCTTCTGGTCCGACGTGACATCGGCACTCGCTTTAAATATTTGCGAAGTATGTATATTCTTCCCGCATTCTTGGATTGATGTGGACAGTAAATCACGTATCGGGCCATTATTCGCGGATATTTGTCACGCGTTATTGCAGAAAAAGTTTTCATCATGTAGTGCGTTGCAGGCATGTCCCATTTTTCAAGTCATGTTTGGTTAACTGTATTGGTCAGAAAGTCATGTCCTTCTACGTCAAATTTCTTTTGTTACAAGTTGAGGAGACCACGAAAGCGTTCAGACAGACAGATAGATAGATAGATAGATAGATAGATAGATAGATAGATAGATAGATAGATAGATAGATAGATAGATAGATAGATAGATAGATAAAAATGACCTTAGTGCCTTTGAACGGTCAAGAAATGCTTCGAATTGACAAATGGTCCACTAACCTATTGTCGCGTAGATATAGATGGAGCTATTTTCTTTCAACTTTTGGCTCGTTCCAATGTCGCGGGTCTGCCCAGGCGCAGGGTTTGCGGTGGTGTCCTTGAGTGGCTCACCGGCTTTGTTGTACGAGCGCGTTATCTTCCTTCCTACGAGGGTCTGTTTCCCATTTAGGGGACCGCAGACGGCTTTGCTTCCGCGGCGCCTGAAGGTATGCGGGGTGAGTGATACGGTAGAAGCCTAACGGATGTCGCGGTAGCTTGTTGTATGTTTTTACTTTAGGTCATTTTCTGTTTAGGCGGACGGCGGTCATCGAGTTCAAACTTGGTGGAGACCGCCCGCTATTGGGTGTACCTGTTTGAATTCGTGACATCCGATTGGGTTTGGTGAACGGATACTTCTGAGAGGTCCTTTTTGTTTGTCTCGGGGGTCGCTTCGGGACGCTCCCAGGGGAGCCGAGAGAGAGTGGCACCGGAGACGCTACGACAGCAGGTTGCAGCGGGTGCTGCTCCGAGTTGTTAGAGTTATGCATCGTACAAGTGTGTACGACGTCTATTATGAACACCAAGCCAAATAAATTTGTTTAGGAGCAACTCTATGGATCTGCTGTGTGTACGTGTCATCTCCCCGGCGGTGACCAAGTAGCGACCAGAAGGCTACGCTACACTATATTACCTACAATTAGTTTTCGAAACAGCATTAAGTAATGTATCGCATGTATTTGGAAACGTTAAATTCTCACAACAGACATGTGCTTGTTTACCATGTAAAAACAACCCATCGGTAGCCGAAAAAAAATATTTCCGGTGTCAAAGTAACACCTCTAACGCCATGCTCTGACAAGTGAAAGCAACAGCGAGAGATAACTATAACAAACCCGCATACACACACGTATATATATATATATATATATATATATATATATATATATATATATATATATATATATATATGTATATATATATATATATATATATATATATATATATATATATATATATATATATATATATATATATATATATATATATATATATATATATATATATATATAATATTGTTATAGTGTGGGTGCTTTTCGAAGAGAGGAAGTCAAATTTTTATAATTTCTGAGTTTTCATTTGCGTGCATATTGGTGGGCGGAATTCGCTCTTTTCCTTTTTTAATAGAGAAAAGTTATCGCGTCCTACAGGGATGGCTCTTATCCCGAAAAAATAACGCATTTATTAGTAAAATTACAAGAAAAGCGCAACAGCAAACGCAAGCATTTCCTCTCTGTCAGTAGCAGAAATGGCGGGTACACTGAAGTCGAGAGAAAGAAAGAAAAACAGGGGTGTGGGGGTGGAGTGCAAAGAACGGAGAGCAGGTTGCTGGTTCGCCTATGTATACAAGAATGAACTCGGTAATAGCTTCGCTTCCCGCTGGGTGCGATGCTTCTGATAGTGCGTCGGTGGGAGCGGCGGCGCGCCGCACTATCGGTATGCGCGCACTCTTAACAGGATTTGCATCCGGGGCATGGAGGCTGTTCGCATCAAAACCGCGCTCTTTTGCCCGCATAAAGCCGCGTACGCGTCGCCAGGCTGGCATCAAAAACTTGCACAGACCGACGAATAATCGCTCAAACAATGTTGGCTCGTTCTCGTTTCGCCATAGTATTTTTTTTTTCATTTCTTTTTTGCGTGTTGGGCACGGAACCCTGCACTTCCGTTTCGTTCAGAAACATGGTAGTGCTTCAGAGAAGAGGTAGAGACAGGGATAGGCGTTGTTATGCTTAACGGTGAGGAGGTTGGAAGGTGCAGGGCAAGCAACAAATAAAAAAAGTAGTGAGGCGGGTAGCGAGGGCATCATGGGAAAGCTGCAGTCCGTCTCAGTAAGAAGAGAATTCTGACTGCTCACCCTCCACTTTACTTATACACAGTGCGCCAAACGAAGCTCTTCTTTGATACCCCCAAAGCAACGCGGCGAAGCTATGGTGCGAGGTGTAGGAAGAGGAACCCAAGAGGGCGACGGTTTCGGAAGTGCCGCCTTGGCCTCGGGGAAAAAAAAGAAACAAAAAACAAGAAATAAATACAAAACAAAAGTGACACGCGATATGGCCCGCAATTTTTACGAGGCGGCACCGGAACACCCGCGAAAGTTGTTTATTTAGAGCCGTAGCAATTTTACTTCGCTCCCCAGACGCGCGGGCGCGCGCCTCTGTTGCCCAAGAACGTGGCGGCCTTGCGTGCTAGCGGAGAAGAGAGAGAACGGCACGCCGGTTATCGCTTTCTCTGCTCTTGTTTCCGTACACCTATAGCGAACGTCTTTTCTCTCGCTCGGCCCTTGTCTTCCTCCTCCTTCTTTTTCATTTCATCTATTGCACTATCGCGTCAATGGGTTTCTACAACGGCGTCAGTTCGCGATGGACACAGCCGGAGCGGCGCCACTCTATCCAGAAAATTGGCTGCGCTTTTAAAGGTGCACCAGAGGGTGTGGATGTGCCGGCGATGGAAAGGGCGAAGAGGTGTGAGGGGGGCAGTGGTGTGTGGTCCATGACTTCCGGTTTTCTCGCTCCGGGCCCAGCTCTCTATTTATACATATATTATTTGATTCTGGCTGACATCTTGGCCTCGACTACTCCGTTTCGACGTGAAGGAGTCTTGCTTCATGTTGCGTCCTTGCTAAGTACTAGAGATCTTTATGGCACGCGTCTGTCTGTTCGAGGACATGCACATATGTGCTTCGACGTCGAGGCTGCTCACTTAAAATTCACGGAGAAATGGCGCGCAGACCATGTGGATTGCCGCCGTTAGAAGCACACGCAAGCGAGGAGCACTGCCGGCCGTGCTTACCTTTGAAATTATGGAGCTTACGCGCAAGTGTCAGCCCGACATTTTGAGTCGACGTGATTACTCGCAACACTCTCGGAATGACTTCGGCAGCAAAAAAAGTGCAGTACACCGAGCAGTAGGCACAGGTTGCGCCAGCAGAGGTTGCGCCGAGGAAGAATTAGGAAACATCCTCAACTCTTGAGGATACGTCTTGCATACTGCTGCAGAAAATATCCCCACCTCCCCGATGGGGAATCGTAAAGAAATGCGAATGCATATGTTGCGCCGAGAGAGGGTACCGTTGCCGTCGGACATTCGCGTTCAACGACTTCTGCCATTGCCTTTCGAGGCACCCCGCCAGCGAATGGTCGAGAGTGAGGCACGCGCTTCACTACACCGGATGAGAGAGAGGGGCGAAAGAAGGGGAGAGAGCGAACAAGTGAAGGAGTGGTGAAGTGCTGCTTATCACACAAACGTTTTATCAACACAAATGCTGGCAGCACAAACGCTACAAATGCGTTTCAAACACGCTGCATAGAGGTGGTGGTAAGTCTCGTTTAAGTCAAGGATTTGATTGATTGATATGTGGGGTTTAACGTCCCAAAACCACCATATGATTATGAGAGACGCCGTAGTGGAGGGCTCTGGAAATTTCGACCACCTGGGGTTCTTTAACGTGCACCCAAATCTGAGCACACGGGCCTACAACATTTCCGCCTCCATCGGAAATGCAGCCGCCGCAGCCGGGATTTGAACCCGCGTCCTGCGGGTCAGCAGCCGAGTACCTTAGCCACTAGACCACCGCGGCGGGGCTAAGTCAAGGAGGTGGGGGCTGCTGTTGCTAGGTGCGAAAATAAGCGCTCGCGCCCGCAGCTGTTTCTGACAGCTGCCGATGCCAAGGCGTGACATGATGGGAGCTCCGGTGGGTAGGGATGCGCAAGCTTGCAGCTGTTGCTATGGGAGAGGGCGATAGATGGATCCCGATGGACGCCTGACACAGCCTGACTAACCCCCATATTGTAGGACGCTCTTCACTCAATTGACGCTCAACCTTCCATTGAGAAAGCCGATGGTAGCGCCATCTGTAGGCAGATAAAGTCACTGCATATAAGTGATCATTTGCTGCTATTCTTGAGTAGCGCAGCGTCATTTCAGCCGAGCAGTGGCCTCAGTGCGCAACTCTGTCACGTGAAGGGTGAAAGTCGAGTCAAGGAGCGTTTGTGAATAAGAGGGTGAGAAATGCATTCGCGTTTAAAAAATACCGGGTGTTCAAAGTTAAGCTTTATGATTTTTTTAATTAGGCGCTCGAAGGTACGTGAGAACCACTTGAGAAAATAAGTTAAGCAGCCTGGGGGACAGAAAGTTAGATGATAATTGTCGCTGTCAGTTGCCCAAATAACTAAAAGTTAATAAATACCTTTTTTACTGGCTGTGGAAAGTTGGCATGTTTATATTGAAAAACATATAGGAGGTGGGTTTGTACAGTTTCCATTGAAATATTTCTTCTAGCATGCCTGTGCTCTGAGATATCTGGCTCCAAAGTTTAATTGTCTTTCGCATGATTACGTTTGCAAGAGGGTGAGGGTCTGCGCAAAGCTCCTCCCTAAAGTGACCCATCTGTTGCGTGCGCTGTTTAGTGTGTGAAGAGGGTGGAAGCGTGGGCATGGGTGATAACAGTTAGCCTTGTTCTCTCAGCCGCCGAAATAAAAAAACATTGAAGAACCCATGCAACCAGTGTCGTAACACGCAACTGCAGAGCGTCTAACGGTAATGACAGATAACACGCCGAGATAATGGTGCGAGCAGAGAATCTAGATGCCAGTGCGTATGCGTAATAATGACCTGAGAAATGTGCGTGGTCGTTGCCTTGGCTACGCGAATAGCGTGACTACTGATGTCCTAGTATTGTAACTTTTATTGAAATCAAGAGCTAAAACTCCACCAATAATTCCTGAAACAGTTTTATGATCGCTGACGCATATTTCCTTCTGCTACATAAGCTTATTTCGGTCATGCACAAATCTCATTGAAGCTCTTCACCTCTCAAGACGTCGATGCCGGCCTTCGGCAGCAACGCAAAGCATGAACCGCTCTCGCGTCGACTCGATGACTCGGCGCACTACTTTTGCAGGAGTACTCGCACAGGCAGATGTTATTCTGTCCATGTCATTAACATCGCTGGATTCTCTTACGTAAACTCAATCTTTAACGTAGCCCAAAAGAAAAAAATCTAGCGGAGAAAAGTCAGGTGATTTTGGTGGCCAAAATATCGCTCCTGCACACCCAATCCACTGTTGTAGAAAACATCTCTCCAACCAGTTCTTCGCCCTGGTAGAAAAATGTGGTGGTGCTCCATCGTGCTGAAACCATACTTGGCGCAGGCCATTCGGGAAAAGACTGCAGGCAAGGTCATCAATCACAACACCTACGACTTCTTCTGTGTACATCTTTCCGTTCAAGTTGTCCTAAAAAAATGAGGTCCGATGATCCTGTGCCCGAGTATGCCACACCACCAATTCACACTCCAGCAAACTTGATTATTGTGCTGCCTCAGCCAATGTGGGTTTTCTTGTGCCCAATAATGGGCGTCTTTCTCGCCGTTCAAAGACCGCGTCATTTAGGTCCTGATAATTCTAAAGGTGATATGAATGGAACTTGTGCCTTCTTAGAACATTTGTGACTGTTCAGACGCTGCGACCACATGAACTGATCGGCAATCTGTCTGATGATGAGCTCTGGCATCGAGGTTACGCACGCGACAGCGTCGAGTTCAAAGTTTTCATCGATGATTGCCTTCGTGGTCCATCTTGGAAGGTGGACAGAGCCTGTTGTGCAAAAGCATCGAAATAGGTTAACGAAAGTGGGTCTTGTTGGAAGGGGATGGTGTGGGTGGTGAGACCCGTAAAGCTCCATTGCTAATTAAGCGTTACCAATAATTTCAGCCATTACAAGCACCACGTCTACTTCTTCGGTAGGATACCTCACGCCAGAAGCAGCCAGATTAGCTCAAAAGGACTCCATGTGGATTTCCTCGGTAGACCTTCAGTAGACCTTCACTACAGAGACGCTGTGCTACCAGAGGCACCCTAGTGCAGTACGGCCAAGCTAACGCGTTCACAAGATGTCTCCGTGTTATCTAAGGTCACGAAAAAACGTCACGAAAAATTGTCTCCTGTTCTCCCGTTCATCAGGATCATGCGTAATGTTTATGGCGCACCGCGCTGTCATATTTTCATTTCGCCGGCCGAGAGGGCAGGGGTAATTGTTATCATGGATGCTTACGCTTCCACGCTCTTCACACACTGAACACCCCACGCAACAGATGCGTCACTTTTGGGAGTAGCTTTGCCCGGACCCTCACCCTATTGCATGCGTAGTCTTGCGAAAGACAAACAGTGGAGCTGGTGTGCTAGAAAAAAATATCCGACTGAAACTGTGTACTAACACCACTGCCTACACTTTTTTCACTATAAACATGCCAACTTACCAAAACCAGTAAAAAGTTACTTATTAAATTTTAGTTAATAGGGAAGCCGACAGCAATAATTATTATATAACTTTCTGTCCCCCAGACCACTTAACGTATTTGCACAAGTGGTTCTCACGTTGCTTTGAGCGCCCAATTAAAAAAACCCATTAAGGTTAACTTTGAACTCCCGGTATAACAGAAGAACGAGTATGTATGTATGCACGTATTTGCTGTGGGAGAGACACACACACACACACACAAAAAAAGTGCATTACGGCTGACACTCACTGTTGCCTTTGTAGATGCTTGCTTTGTTTGAGACCTGCTTTTGGTAATCTAGCTACTTAGTGTCGTTAAAGAGCTTCGAACGATTTATTGGTCAAAATGTATGCCTGTAATAAACATTCACCTGCTCGTTCTTTCAGAAAAAAATTATCAAATCTTTGATATAGAGTTCTATTGCTTGTTTGTTTTGCATTCTGAACTGAACTTCGGATAAAAAGCGCTACAAAAAAAAAAAAACAGCAGTCCTGTCCCCCCCCCCCTTTTTTTTGCCTTGTTAGAGCACAGTTTATTCAAAAATTCATGAAATCACTCCATTTCGATAGAGAATTTGTGGATACATCGTGTTCGGAAAATACGCGTATTGAAATACGGGGGTCCATGGTGCGCACAAGTAAAATAGTCGGTAACTGAATTGTACTGTGCTTCTTGCGGTCTAACACTAGCTTAGGAGATGGGAAATAACCCATCAGTATTAAACTCTGCAGGTATGGGGCCGTTTGCTGCAGCAATTGTAGTTGTTTATATACCCTTTCAGTGTTTTCATACACAGGCCCTTGATCACATCCGGTTTCGTCCACCAATGTTCCTTAATAGCATCAGTGAGAAAAAAGAGCTTTAGAAAACATCGTGTTAATTTTCGACACATTCATTCCCTTATTTTACAAGAGATATTGAAGTGAATGTTCTTCGGAGCTACATGAAAGTTTGAAGGAATTCCCTTGAGCTTTACGCAAGTTCTTTTTGTCTGAAAATTAAAGAGAGACTTTTTTATACTCGAAAGAAGCTTGAAAACATGCTTTTATTTCAACGTTAGGAGCTGGTAAATGAGGTGACCGCAAGTATTTTTGGGATACAACGCTTGCAGTTTTGAAGCCGTCTATACATATAGATCACAGGAAAACCAAACATAACTGCGGCAGCCCCACCACGGTAGTCTAGTGGCTAAGGTACTTGGCTGCCTACCCGCAGGTCGCGAGATTGAAGCACAGCTGCGGTGGCTGCATTTTCGAAGGCGGCGAAAACGATGTAGCCCCGAGTGCTCAAGTTTTGGCGCATGGTAAAAAAAATCAGGTGGTGTAAATAGCCAGAGCCCTCAACTAGGGCGTATTTCAAGATGCATATGGTGGTTTCGGGACGTTCAAACCCACATATCAATCTACATAGTTGTCACCGAGACTAAAAGAAGTCAGCTTTAGATAGAGTGACAGGAGACAACAAGAAAATTTTGATCAAAGCGTACAGACAGAAATGAACACGACCATGCGATTCATGCTTTACACGTGCGAATGCATGTATTCACGACGCTTTAATTGCGTATTTTTAACTTGAACGTTTTTCCGGATGTCCAGGTTTGTGTTAAACGTTTTTGTGCACCGTGCACAAGGTCTGCTTCAATTTAATGCTGCGTAACGTTGCTACTACACAATTGGACTATTGAATAGCTGTAGATTCCGAAACCTCTTTAGACTTCAGTGAATGAATGTTTATAGCATAACATGCATTTTTCTCGCCACATGCGACAGCCCATACATTGCGTGCAGCCGAGAGCGCATACTCACGGAACCGTACAAAGGAACCCTTTTGAGTTCCAAATAGACACACTGGATATTCAGCCTTCCATATGGCGCTACTCAACTGCGCTATTGTGCCCATGCAAACAGATAGAGAATAAGGTCATCTTAAATTTTTCTTTATTTCCTGCTTCTATGAAGGACCTGGCAGTAGCTTAGCCCCACATTTCTTACTACTAGAACACAACAACTTTCTGCTTTTGCAGTTTGGGCCTACCCTTGATGCACAATTTAAAATTGATAAACGGGATTAAAGTTTGATCGTGTCACAGTCAGCGCGTGCCAGTGCCATTCGTATATATGTAAAATTTTCGCAAATTATATACATATTCGTAGACACAAGAACACATAAGAAAGGTGTGAACTTTCAACAACCCCAACGCCTGCGTACTATTTAAGGAGGGGATAATGAATAGAAGACTGAAGATATGAGGAAATAAAAAGGAAAGCAAATAGAAAATAATTAGATGACGTATGCTCAGACAGAACCCATAAGTGGTGGTCCGAATTTGTAAGCGTTCAAGATATAATCGATATATCACTCTACAGAAAAAAAACGAAAAAAAAGCTGGCATATGATGTTTCATATGGTACGATCGCATAGTAAATTGATAACGTTGTGTAATTTACTCATTTTGAAATCCTTGGTAGGTAATGACACAATTCTTTGAAAAATGTGAAATATTTCTTGTATCTATTGAGGGAAGGCTTTCTCACTTTTTACACGTGTGGCTACTCTCATTTACACAAAGCTTTGCTTGTCACCTTTCAGCCTTTTGCGTTCCATCGGTTTTAGGCTGAATAAACTAGTTAGATCCCGAAATCTATCTCGTAAAAAGAGAGCCACTGATCAGAAAAACAGAGAAGTCAAAGGTGGTCACTTAATGCACCAATTGTAAGAATAATTTACGAATCGTGCTTCCTAATGAAGACGTCTCTGATCCCATCATTGCACAAGATGATACACTAAACGCACTTTGGGTCGACATGTCTTCTCAAGTATTGGCAGTGAGTGCTCTGAATGATGCGCATTACCATCGTACTCTTTTTATGTCCACTGCAAGACGAAGGTCTCTCCCATAATTTCCAAAAAAATCACAGCATATCCACGGAGTAAATGATGATGAGTGGGGCGAAGCGTCCGCCAGCCCGTCCGTGCAACCATCCGTGCGTCCATCTGTCCATGCGTCCGTCCGTGCGTCCGTCCATCCATCCTTCTGTCTGTCTGTTCGTTTGTCCACCCGACCGTACGTCCGCGCGTCTATCCATCCTTCCGTCCGTCTGCTAGTCTGTCTGTCCGTCCATCCGTTTGTGCATCCATCTAGTGAACACTCCAAGTACCGCCCTTTCCCATCTCGCATCCCCTGTGGCATCCCCTGTGCGCACACACACACACACACACACACACACACACACACACGCACGCACACACACACACACACACACACGCACACACACACACACGCACACACACACACACACACGCAACACACACACACACGCACACACACACACACACGCACGCACACACACACACACACGCACACACACACACACACGCACACACGCACACACACACACACACGCACACACACACACACACACACGCACACACACACACACACACACACACACACACATGCGCGCGCGCGCATCGAACGAAACAACGCACGCTTCATTCTACAAGGCTTTGCAGACGACGACGTCGCCATCTAGTGAACACTGCAAGAACTAAACTAGAGGTGGCTACATACAGGGGACGGTACCGCCATCTAGTGAACACTGCAAGAACTAAACTAGAGGTGGCTACATACAGGCTACAGGGGACGCACAGCCCACGCCCTAAGGAGCTTCGCCCCTAAAAAACCTTTTTCGAGTCAGCTAGAATATTTGTTTCCAGACCCTCTATTTTTTACAATGACACTCCTTCAATAAACCTCTGCTCAACCCATTGTGTCGACGCTGGAGACACCTACGCGACTCTTATTGCTTTGTTTACGTAACCTACCCCACATTTCGCTCAAGCATACAATGGCACAGTCTGAAAGAGCTGTTTTTGAATGAGAAGCTGTGATGGGTGATTCCTATAAGATGGAGAACTGAATGGAGTAACAGGACCAAATATTTATTATGTTTGCGCTAATTACGCCAGTATCAATACGTATACCTACTCAGCAGCAAGCTCTCCTCTAGTCAAACTGCAATCTTTTGTTACGATGCTCTAAAGTCGTGACAGTGTCATTTGACCTAGAGTACAAATAGGTACCCCTTTTCCAATTGTGCCGAAAGAATGTCAAGACGTCAAAGAATTCATTATGCCCAGACGGCCCCACAGTATATATTGATTGCGGCGAATAGATGGCGGGGCGCAGAAAAGCTTGCGACGATTGACGACCATGATACAGGGACAGGTTTCTATGTATAGACGGTTTCAAGACTGCAAGCGTTGTACCCCCCCCCCCCCCCCCAAAAAAAAAAAAAACTTCTGGTCACCTCATTTCCCAGCTTCTAACGTCGAACTAAAAGCATGTTTTTGAGTTTATTTTAAGGATTAGTAAAGTCTCTCTTTAGATTTCCACATAAAAGGAATGTGCGTAAAATACAAGGAAATCCCTTATAATCCTCGTGTAGCTCAAAAGAACATTTATTTGAATATACTTTGCCTAACAGGGGAAGGAAGGTGTAGAGAATCAGCGGGCTATTTTCTAAAGCTATTATTGCCCACCGATGCCATTAAGGTACATCAGTAGAGGAACCTTGAAGAGTTCGAGCGTCCAAATCACCGCGCCAATACACGGCAGGAGTGAGGGCTTTTTGCGGTGAACTCCCGCACCGCGGCGCTGCCATGCTGGACCTGTTTAGGGACAGGGAGGGCAAAATAGGCTTTATGCGGGTAGAATTAACTAGAAGGACGTTACTATTGGTGGATAAAGTCAGGGCAGGAGTGAAAATTAAACCTCTCACTGCAAAGTACGAGTCCTCAACCTCCTTATAAAGGGAAAAAATAAATATGCTTTTTGGGTCACTGGGTATTAAGGCTTGGTGGCGTTAGCCACCACCCAATATAAAGGGTACAGCCACATCAATCCATCCAATCCATCCGTGGGCTTTCTACACAGTGAAGGCCACGCCAAAGCGGCGGGCGTCTGCTATGCGCCCAATATGTTAGCCAACGGTGCGGTAGTATGGGCAACACTTATTATTGCATCACTCCAACACTATACTGTAGTGACTCCCGTCACATATAACACGTTTGATAGCACTGGAGCGGGGATCTTGTATATTTTCGTTCATGTGTTTAGTCACAACACTCATCCGCTACTTCCGCACCCGTTTGAAGAACGCATTCTGCGCCCACGCGTCGTGAGCGAAGGCACTAATTTAGTTTCATGTAGAATATTGAACTTAAACGTGCTGTATAAGAGAATAAGCTGCAGATCGCAAAGATAACACCAAGAAAGTGTATGATGCGGTGTACGATGCGGGATCGGCACAGCCGTTCGGCCTTTCTGACCATGTTGCAAACTGTGTCACCTGCGCCCCCCCCCCCTTTGTTAATTTTGTCTTTCCTAATTACGAATTATTTCTTGTCTCTCGTGTGCCAGCAATCGCCCACTCCATCAAATGATCTCGCTGGCTTGCTCTAACACGCTTCCTCACACACATATATCCCTGTAGTCAATGGCTGTCTTATGGTAACGTGTTTCCACACTTTATATCACTTCTTTTACTTCATTCAATCGATTTGATTTACATGTCTGTGTACCGCGCTCAGCTGTTCCAAACATTTTCTTGCGAAGTGGAGGGGTTTTCGTCAGCCTGGCTGTGGTAGAATTAACTCGCGTAACTCTCGCGTCCCATTCACTTGCTAAGCTTATGGCATCACTAACTTGACATGCTTCTAATTTGTGTAACGGCTGTTGGTAATGATATGATGTGTGTCACGCAAACACAATTTTTTTGGCCAGAAGTAATTCTGACGATTCGTGGTCTTATGATTTGTCTTCGTCAAGGACTGAAAACGTGATGATCAGCAACATCGATCTCAAGATGTAAGAATTACTTACACATTTTGGGAAAATGACCGTGTAGATATAATATTAAAAAAAAAAAAATGAAACTCATAAGGTCCTTCATACGTTCGCCTAAGAAGACTCGTCGGTAGAAGCTACGTTTTTTTCGGTAACTTCCGTGACCCTACTCCTCCACTTCCGAAAGATTTCTGCACTTAATACATTGCGCACTGCCCACACGATTCAAGACCATGCATGTCACCTGGTTTTATATATCCTCAGTGATTGGCCAACGAAGGCAACGCAAGCTGACCATGTCCGGTGATGACGTCATCATGACACACACAGAATGACGACATGGTGCCGTCAACAATTTCATCGGTCTGCGATGTGATCATGTGATCATTTTCTTGCATCACTCGTGATGACGCGGAATGCTGGAGGTTGATTTCCGAGTTCGATGAGGCAGATTAGGCTTTCACTTTAAGAAAAAAGAGGAGAAACCAAAGTAAAGTAATCAATAACAAGACACCACCATGTACGCCTCAGTTCATGTTTTGAGCGATCACCCAAAAACAAACGTGATAATCAGCTATATTCCTGTGGTTCACAAGAAGTTTGACTTGCTTAAGAGATCATCTCTTTATATTTATTAAAAAGATGACAGACACGCTACGTGAATCAATGGCGAAATTTTGAGCTGTGTCACACTACTACGCATGGAGCCTAAGCACAAAAAAATGTTGTTTACGCTATATGGAGGTCATCAGGAAAAAGCAGCGGATTGCGGCCAGCTCCCCTATTGACGCACACTCAAATACTCAAATACCACGGGAACAATTGCATTTCATGTAGTTCCTCGTCTGCACCTTTTTGCAAAATCCCTGAACTGTGCCGAAGCTAACCTTAAAGATATCTGAATTTAGGAATGAGTACTTTGAAATTGTCTTCATTGCGTATGGGGTAAGCCTTGAGGCAACGCACGCACCTTACGCAAACGTTTCATACTGACTTTCACTGACTTTCAGCTATCCTTGTAGACGATAAGAAGCCCTTATATATATATATATATATATATAATGTGACGACGTGAGTCACTATGCAAGAATAGGGGTATTTGTAACTTTCATGGTAACTAGATATTGCTGAAGCGTTTTCTAAAATACGCCTTTTATCCAGAAACTTGTAGGGGAATGTACCTTTGCCTGTCAGCTCTTTTCTTTAAATGTCGGAAATTAACTACGTTTTCCGCCCGGTGAACCGTGATACCTCAGAAGCGAAAATAAGCCAACAGTATTGTGGTCGTACACTCATCCTTGCTCTTTTTGTTTCCCACTATACGTCTTCCCGACGTGTTCTGATCATAATAAAGCACTAGTCGAGGCTAACTAATTATCGAGTAAAGCAGCGTCACATGGCTTGAGAACCGCTGGTAACCATCATTACTGTTGCTCGTATACGGTGGTGAGCGACGAGGTGAGTGCGCGTAAGCATCGCAGCTGATTGCACGTTTCTATTGCTCTTGATTCTTGCATGATCGATTAGCTACGCAAATAGTTTTTTTTTGTTCCTTCGTTATGCCTGTCCATTTTTCGCGCGTTTTTACGCGCACACTACCGTTCTCAAGCTTTGTCACAACAGCAACACCGTGCACGCTTATGACGCTGGACACGTGAGTTTTTGCACTCTGTTGTTGCCCCAGGCACTACCACAGCGTTTAAACTTGAGTTGGCTTCTTCCCACAACGCATTAATAAAGCTAAGCGGACTTGAAGTGCCATATGTGGAAACACAGTGTGAAAAACTGCAGCGCGTAGCGGATGCCCCTCGCTTTCCGCGCGCTCTCGAGCGCGGAAGCCCACGGATCCGGTGCAGCAGTGACGCGGCGCCGATGTTCATCGCAAAAGGCCCACGCGGGAGCCTGCGCTTTGAACACTCCCCTATTATAGGTCACTCTAACATCGGCGAACGAAACCAGATGTTATTAAGGCCTGTGTTCGTAAAGAGTGAAAGGGTCTATAGCTTACTGTGTCGAGCATCCATAGGCCCGGTGAAAACTGTTTTCCTTGTCGAAAAATATTGCATTGACACATTATATCCCAAAAAACTTTGCTTCATTTATTATAACTCACCCTGTATTGGGACATTTTGAATAAAAGAAAAGTAATAATAAATAAATAACGAATAAACAATCATGGTAATGTTTTTTTTTCTTTTTTTTACTGCAAAACGTGCCATATGCCTAATTTAAACGCAGTCTACCGCCGTAAGTCATGGTGCTCGGTGGCTTACCCGAACGTCGTGGGCACGATGCCAGCCGCAGCGCTGGCATTTAGATGGAGGTGAAATGGTAGAAGTCCCTGTGTCGTCTGATGCCAGTGCGCGCTAAAGAGTATCAAATGGTCGAAAGTTTCGAAGCCCTTGACAAGGTGAACCTCATATTGATACCATGACTCGGGGACCCAAAACGTCGTATATTATTATGTTATTGGCAAACAGCCACGTCGATGGCCTCTTCCTACAAAGAAAAAAGGTAAAAGTTTTATCTCAAGCTAAGCATGGACTTGAGGGCACTGGCATTGTTGCTTCACCTATTGTATCATGATAGCTTGAATGCTGGCCTTCTACCAGGCTTTGTGCCTGTTGGGGAGCTTGCTTAGCCCACGCGCTCTTCATAGCTTCGGCATCAGCGTCGAGACAGCGTTCTCTATGTACAGGAATTTCATTTACGCTACGACCACATTTTGTCAACGTCTCTGCGTCCAACTTCTTGGCTCGTGTGGCAATGATTTCAGGATCAGTTGACGTACGTTCAAGTTGTCGTCTGAGTCGTTGTTGTACGTCCCATCGAAACCGGCCTTCGCGTCAACTAACACGATGAACTGTCCGCTTCATGCATGGTCCAACGAATACCTGGGACACGGCCTCTTCTGACTTGCTGCTCAACTATCTAGCCATAAAACTACAGCCAAGCCCGGCCTGCTATTAGTTGCAGCTATTCTGACACGATACACTTAACTTGCTGCACCGCACAAAACGACAGCCTGTACAAATCATACCTATTGCTTGCCTCCTTTATGTTGCTTGTGATGCATTGACAGAGACGCATCTGTTTTTCGCGCAAGTTGAGGACGCGGCACTAATGCAATTTTTTGTCGCTCGAGTTCTGCAATATATTAAACATGAAGAGGCGGCGCTCACAAGTGAAATTTCTCACCCATGTTTTCATCACGTCTTCTAGGTGTAAACGCCACTTAGGAATGAAACACTGTATACAATAATTATGATATTTGAGATATATTCCGTATGCGCTTATGCGAGACACTCCTATAGTATTCATAGGTCGAACCAATTTAGAATGTATGAAAATCTTACGTTATTGAGGTAGGCTAACACGTCTTTTTGTTCTTATCACAAGTAGGAAAGAAGCTTGTCAGCTATTTCTTTTAAATATATGATCATAAAAAATACACGACTGTTTTCAATAGAGTATGACATTCGTTATGTGATATCCTGAACGTACTTGTTCATTATTGTTGCTTTAAAGAAGGCCTCTTATTGCGTACCTAACCGTGATGGCGTAACTTAAATTTGCCTGTAGCCCCGCCGCGGTGGTCTAGTGGCTAAGGTACTCGGCTGCTGACCCGCAGGTCACGGGCTCGATTCCCGGCTGCGGCGGCTGCATTTCCGATGGAGGCGGAATTGTTGTAGGCCCATGTACTCAGATTTGGGTGCACGCTAAAGAACTCCAGGTGGTCAAAATTTCCGGAGCCCTCCACTACGGCGTCTCTCATAATCAAATGGTGGTTTTGGGACGTTAAACCCCACAAATCAATGAATAAATTTGCCTGTAGGCACGGCCGCCTGCGCATATGTGCCACGCATGTCACTCGCGGAAACCAAAATGCCCGCCTGCTACGTAGTATAGAGTCAGAATTTCCGTATACGTTACGAAATATCACCGGTTTTTCGTGGTCCAGCCTTCCCGTGCAAAGCGTGCGTGGTCCTGCGCGTGCACAGCGAGCTGTGGTAGCAGCCCTACGACGGCGTGGCAGAGTTTCCCCCCCTTACTGAGCTACCAGGCGGTAGCAAACGCTCGAAGTGGTAAAACTCATCTTGCCAGCTAGAATTGAGCCATTTTTCTAGGCTCGCAGCTCGATCTACCTTCAATAGCCACGCTTATCTCACCGGCACGCAAAGGCATTTCTTTTTGTGCACTTCCTTTCTGTGTCATTATTTTTTTTTTGTCAGAAAGCGGGTTTGATAAAAACTTCAATTTGGCATCAGCGGAAAGACGGAGAGGGCGTTCGCTTCCTGTTCGCGACGCCCGTGTCTTTCTCTTCGGAAGTGGATCGGCAGAGAGAACGCTTTTCCTTTTCTTTTTGTCCAAGAGGTTCCGCAATATTTCAATATCTGGTTAGACAAATCGACTCGTCACACGTCGACTTACTGCCATTCGATACGCATGGCTTGTAGCGTAAGTTGAAGAATTTTTGACCGACTGTTTTTGAATTTGTTCCAAAGTAGTTTTCATGGCCATGCAAAGTGCTATTTCTTGTAACCGTCCCTACGCGCTTCTGTTATAAAATGCCTTATAACCTGCGTTGTGCAATAAAGATAACAATTCAAAAGCTTCTTTTGCTTGTTTGTTTGTAATACAAAAGCTGTAAAGGGAAATTCCTCGTGGCATCAGCATACGGGTGGTCTGTAAGTTATGGTGGTGGGCGCTCTCTTCACCTCATCATTGGTTCTGTACACTGTTCGTCTGATTGCTCTAGGGTGCATGTTTTATTTTGGGCAGTATTAAATTCGAATCTATCTATCTATCTATCTATCTATCTATCTATCTATCTATCTATCTATCTATCTATCTATCTATCTATCTATCTATCTATCTATCTATCTATCTATCTATCTATCTATCTATCTATCTATCTATCTATCTATCTATCTATCTATCTATCTATCTATCTATCTATCTATCTATCTATCTATCTATCTATCTATCTATCTATCTATCTATCTATCTATCTATCTATCTATCTATCTATCTATCTATCTATCTATCTATCTATCTATCTATCTATCTATCTATCTATCTATCTATCTATCTATCTATCTATCTATCTATCTATCTATCTATCTATCCTACAAAAACACGTTGATTCACTTTGTAACGCTTGCCCCAAAGCCAAGAAATGCTCCATAAAGAATTATATTCCCCAACTACTTCGCGTGAAACCAATTCGCAAAAGTATGGGATCTGCCGAATTTATTACCACAGAACAACGCCAGGTCTAGGAACTGCATTGGAAAAACTGTCCATGCTAGCGTCATGTCGGCGAAACGTTACTTGTAACTGCATTGCCGGCTACCTTATATTACAGCCCAGTGATGAATGTTACTTACACAGACGTGATGTCGGAATAATGTCAATTGTTCTAGTGTTTGTTTCGCTTTGATAACAATGTAATAAACATTAAGTTTTTATTCTTAAGAAGCCAATCAATAAGCTAGCACTGAGAGGAAAAGTACAGGAATTCAGAGTGTCGCTGCAGAACAGGTACTCGGCTCTTAGTGAGGAAACCAACCTTAGCGTAGATACAATGAATGATAATCTGACGAGTATCATTACGGAGTGTGCAGTGGAAGTTGGAGGCAGGGTAGTTAGACAGGACACTGGCAAGCTTTCCCAGGAAACAAAGAACCTAATTAAGAAGCGTCAAATCATGAAAGTGTCAAGTACAACAGACAAAATAGAACTGGCAGAGCTTTCGAAGTTGATTATTAGACGCAAAGTATGCAATGTAAGAAGGTATAACATGGAGAGAATTGAACACGCTCTGAAAAACGGAAGAAGCGTCAAAGCAGTGAAGAGGAAACTTGGGATAGGCAAAAGTCGGATGTATGCACTAAGGGACAAAGAAGGCAAAATAACTACCAATATGGATAGGATAGTTAAAATAGTGGAGGAGTTTTACAGAGATCTGTACAGTAGCCGAGACAACCACGACCTCAATACCATAAGAACTAGCAGTAACTCAGATGACACCCCACCAGTAATGATAGAAGAAGTCAGAAAAGCTTTGGAGAGCATGCTAAGAGGCAAAGCTGCTGGTGAGGATCAGGTAACATCAGATCTGCTGAAAGATGGAGGACAGATTGTGTTAGAAAAACTAGCCACCCTGTTTACGAGGTGTCTCCTGACGGGAAGGGTACCAGAGTCTTGGAAGAACGCTAACATCATCCTAATACATAAGAAAGGAGATGACAAGGACTTGAAGAACTACAGGCCGATCAGCTTGCTCTCTGTAGTATACAAGCTATTTACAAAGGAAATTGCTAACAGAGTAAAGAAAACATTAGAATTCAATCAACCAAAGGAACAAGCAGGATTTCGAACAGGCTACTCAACAATTGACCACATTCATACTATCAATCAGGTAATAGAGAAATGCTCAGAGTATAACCAACCACTATACATAGCCTTCATAGATTACGAGAAGGCGTTTGATTCAGTAGAAATATTAGCCGTCATGCAGACACTGCGGAATCAGGACGTAGATGAAGTATATATAAACATTCTGGAAGAAATCTACAGGGGATCAACTGCTACCATAGTGCTTCATAAAGAAAGCAACAGAATACCAATCAAGAAGGGTGTAAGGCAGGGAGACACAATCTCCCGAATGCTATTTACCGCATACTTAGAGGAGGTTTTCAGAAGCCTAGAATGGGAACAGTTAGGGATAAGAGTTGATGGAGAATACCTTAGTAACCTGCGCTTCGCCGATGACATTGCATTGCTGAGTAACTCAGGGGACGAATTGCAATTCATGATTACGGAGTTAGACAAGGAGAGCAGAAAGGTGGGTCTTAAAATTAATCTGCAGAAAACGAAAGTAATGTACAACAACCTCGGAAAGGAGCAGCGCTTCGAGATAGGTAATAGTGCACTTGAAGTTGTAAAAGACTATGTCTACTTAGGGCAGGTAATAACCGCTGAGCCTAACCACGAGATTGAAGTAACTAGAAAAATAAGAATGGGGTGGAGCACATTCGGCAAGCACTCTCAAATTATGACAGGTAGATTGCCACTATCCCTCAAGAGGAAGGTATATAACAGCTGTATCTTGCCGGTACTTAGCTACGGAGCAGAAACCTGGAGACTTACAAAGAGGGTTCAGCTTAAATTGAGGACGACGCAGCGAGCAATGGAAAGAAAAATGGTAGGTGTAACCATAAGAGACAAGAAGAGAGCAGAGTGGATTAGGGGACAAACGGCCGGGGGTTAAGGATATCATAGTTGAAATAAAGAAGAGGAAATGGACATGGGCCGGGCATGTAGCGCGTAGACAGGATAACCGCTGGTCATTAAGAGTAACTAACTGGATTCCCAGAGAAGGGAAGCGGGTTAGGGGGAGACAGAAGGTTAGGTGGGCAGATGAGATTAAGAAGTTTGCGGGTATAAATTGGCAGCAGCAAGCACAGGACCGGGTTAACTGGCGGAACATGGGAGAGGCCTTTGTCCTGCAGTGGACGTAGTCAGGCTGATAATGATGATGATGATGAAGTTTTTATTCTTATGATTCAGCAACATATATTCTTGTTTTCTCTGGACCCAAATAAAATTTTCATCATCATCAGATTAAAGCTTTTCTCGACACCCCAAAAATTCGCTAACCAAAAGTGCGTATTATACGTCATCATCCAGTAGTGGAATATTATCATCCTGTAGTGAATAATTATTAGGTGGATAACCAGATTTTTAACTAGCTACCTAGCAGTTTTCGTAAATAATCACTCTTCTTATTTAAACCATGTAAAATCTGGTGTCCCTCAGGGTTCCATGCTCGGACCCGTCGTGTTTGTAGTTTATACTAATTTTATTGCTAATGATTTGTGTTCTGCGATAGGAATATTTTTGGAAGATTGCGTAATTTACAGAGAAAATACTAGTGCCACGGATGCTCACTTGTTATAAATGAACATAGATAAAATCGATAAATGATATGAAGATTGGAAAATGGAAATGAACGTGAACAAGACCAAAGTCAATCCATTCTCGGCAAAATATAACCCTGTATTATCTAAATACACATTCAACAACACGTCCCTAACCTCATCAAGATCTATCAACTAGTTGCGCGTTCATATGTAATCTGATTTGACATGGAACACCGATATGACGCCATGGTTAGCAAAGAATCTGGGGCACTTGGCTTCATTCGGCGAAACCTAAGTTTAGCAAACACCACCACTAAATCTCTTGCTTATAACAGGTTGGTACGTTCGAAAATTGAATATGTGTCACTAATCTAAAACCCAGATCAGGCATACCTTATTCATAAATTGGAATCTGTACAGAACAAAGCTGCTGATTGATTACCAAAAACTACCTACAAACATCAAGTATAACAAAATTTAGGCCATCAATCGATCTTGTTCTATTCTTCTTTTCTTTTTCCATAAAATTTATCACAATCCGTCATCACGTGCTACTTTTCATATCAAATAAGCTAATCAGATATCGTCGCGACTTGATCATCAAGATTAAGTGGAGCCCATCTTCGCCCGTACCAATCTTTTCTTTAATTCCCAGCTTCTACAAGTCAATCATTACTGGAATCAGATTCCTGTGGACATTTCAGTTATTACTAATGTAAGTGCGTTTGTAAACAGCCCAAAATATCACTTTAACGCTTAAATTTTTTGATGTTAAATTCCGTCCTCTTTTTTTTGCTCCTTTCTTGACACTTCGCATATTCAATTTCAATTCACAATTTTTTGTTCCTATTTGCATTTTTATGTCATGTGCATTTTTCTCAAGCATTTGTGTATATCTCATGTGCTTGTATTACTGTAATTTTCAATATTTGCACATTTATCTACTTTCAGAAGACATAATATTATTGCTAGAATCAAAGTAGTACTGTTCTAACTTATCTCCCCCCCCCCCTTCTTAGTTCTGTTGAAAAAAGTGTGTTCTTCTTTGGTTGCTATACCGCTTGTATAGCTAGAGTGTCCTTAAGTGTCAGACATGTTTGAACTACAGCTGTATTTAATATTGAGACATTCATTTAGCTTCATGAGACAATGATAATGCTGCCACCAAGATGTTGCTGTATAATCTTAGATGTCTGTTTTGAACTTGTGCTATGCTGTATTATTCACAGTTTTGTGCCTCCTATGTTATGCCTTCAGGCTTCTAGGGTACATAAAATGAATGAATAAATAAATAAAAATAAATAAATAAATAAATAAATAAATAAATATTGTCGTCTTTGCTCTAACGTGAGTACTCACGCTACACCATGTCATAAGTTACCCATAAGTTACCCAGTGTAGTGCAAAGTTCTTCTAGAAAGTTTAGGGTAGTCAAAATTCCTGGTGAACCCACTATTCGCACAGAACTGCTTCACTGACAAAAACATGCCAATCCATCTCGCAACGCTTTGCTCAAAGCCGGATAATTCAGCATAGTCAATCACTTGCTGAATGTTTCGTATTCAACCGATTCCCACAAGGCATGGGATCTCCCGAACTTTTTTTTAGATACGTTTCGTCTTATAATAAGCGTGGCATCATTCCTAGTTACAAACAATGGTCCTTTCTTCAGCAAAAAAAAGTACTGTGCATAATTTGAGCCGGAACTTGTCAGCACATAAAGTTATATTAACTTCTGTTATTTTTGAAGCGTCGCAACATCTGTCGCACATGAATGCTTACATACCTGGAGCTACAGCAGATATTTACCATTGGCCTGCAAACACCTCGTATTTACTGCAACCTCTTGTCGAGCTCTTACATTTCGTACACGCACCGATTGCAGAAACGCCCCGCGACTCATTCACGGTGTCTTGTTTCTCGAGCAGTGAACGTATTGCTGTCGCCGACTGCGAGTGCTGAGCTTCCATGTGACCTAGGACCTCGGTCAGAGCCTGCGGTGCGCGCCTGGTGGCATCGCGCCAACAGTCCGCAGGCGCCGCTGTACACGCTGGACGCCCTGCCGAGCCACCGCGGCACGGGTGGACTGGTTCAAGCTCGCCACTCGGTGGCCGACTCGCTGCGCAATCGGGCCCACTTCTCGGCCGTGCGCCGGCCCGCGCTACTCTCCATTTCGTCGCTGCGCTACGAGGACCACGGTCTCTACGTCTGCAACGTGGAGTTCAAGTACGGAGCCCGCAAGAGCTACGAGGTGCAGCTCGAAATCATCGGTCGGTGTGCCGTTTCCTTCATTGTCTGTTGCTATGACGCGACTGTTTCCTGTTTCCGCGCGCTGATAAAAAAAAAACGGAACTTGCTCTCAACAAAACGGCGGGGTTCTCACACTGTCCCGCGAAGTCTCTCTCTCTTTTTCTCAATGACAACCTCTTGAGAAAGACCATGCGCGGACTTACCAAGTACGAGTTACAACAGCATTGCTCATACAGGTCAGCCTTTTGAGGGCACCAACGAGCGTGCTGCGAACAGCCACTTTCGTTGTGCTGCACGCAAGCTCCCAAGGAACAGCGCACGCGTGCTCTTCTTTCAGCATGAGGAGCGTGCGCGCTCTTTTCACGCTCAAGTAGCCCCGGTGGGTGCTCGTTGAGGGCACTCTGCTCATTCAAGAGATTTCACAAACCACTGTAACACGCGAAACGGGACACGGCTAGCCCTTCGTCGTTTAATTTTAATTGTGTGCATGTACCGCAACGTCACTTCAGGCGGAACTCTGTGCCCGACACTGGCTGAGCCATCAAGGGGACCCAAACGAGGCTCTATACAACGAAAGGATACCATGCTACAGCATTGGCCAGGACGTGGAACATAGGTGTAGTGAAAAACCTGAGGTGTGTGCATGTAGTTAGCTCGAGTGAAGCAGGTGATGGACTCAGGTTTGCTTTTACTGTATCGAGTTGCTCTAAGCATAACCTGCTTTTTGACCAGCTGCGATTTCCAAAAGAAAACGCAAGCCGCCACAACAAAAAAAAAAAAAGAACAAATTATAGAGGAGTTTCCGCCTCTATTGCAAGCTCGTAAGATGCTTCACGTTGAAGATAAACTTTCTAGAAAAGCTATCGTTACGGCACTCACTTTGAAACTTATTCCAAAATTCAGTTATTCTTACAACCCGCATATTATTAAAGGCAAAGGAAAAAAATATTGGTCCGGTCTTTTTAACAACAATTACAATGAGATGAAAGCAAATATAAAAACAGCTCATTTGTCTCTTACAACTCTTACAACAACTCTTACATTTGTCTCTTACAACAAGAGACAAACAGCTCTTTGTCTCTTGCAGATCTTCATGGAAGTCTCTTTCAGACTTTCCTTTCTTCGCTTCATTATTGCTTTTGTGTAACGCCAGCCATGGACTGCTAAAATCGAGAAGACGGGTTCAATTCCTGGTAATAGCAGGCGCATTTAGATGTGGTTGAAATCTTAAAACGCCTGTGTACTTATGCTTACGAAGAAGAAATAGACGGAAAGACAGGAATGTTAGCCAGTTCTGAGAACGACTGTCTGCTCTGGGTTGTGGAAGCGAGTATGGGGAATAAAAGTTGAATGGGCCCCACAACACTAATTGAGCATGGTCAGAAAACACTGCCGATCGGTATCCGAAGTTCTTGAAAATGCGCAAGCCAAACATTATGGCGCAGCACATGGCCTAGAATGTACAATAACACTCAAAGTAAGCTAGAAATCACTCTCTCGTCTCTCTCTTTAAATGATGCCATACAACCTAAATATTGCGCCATTTACCCAAGTCTACAGCCATTGAGCGATTTGAGCATCGTGAGCTGCGTAGTTAGCGTGGCCGCCGTGGGATGCCACCACGTGCCCGGGTGGTCGCGCTCGCGATCGCAGTTACAGTTGCCTCGGTTTGAAAGAAAAGAAACCAAAAAAGGAGCTCAAGATCATGTCGCGCTGATGAAGGGACGCATATAATTGCATCCTTGTCATATCTCTCTCTCCTATAGAAGAGAATAGAAAAACATGCCACGCAGCTCGCACTTGATGGATTCTAAAAAATTTTGTGGAATGTGATACGTGAAGAGTCATGCGATATTAGTGAGTCTATTCCATTATAACTAAGAAAAGTGTTGCAGGACTCCTTTGTTGGGTGGCAGAAGTTACAAAAATAAAACCAGAAAACATACGAAAAACATGAAAAGGTGAGAGAACTCTGCTTAGAGTCTGTCTCTACAGGACTAATTGTACGCCAGAAGCACAACAACGCCATGAAAGCTTTTTGCGCCGAGGGCGGTGTAGGTCAGTGGTTGAGGACACTTTCCGGCTCTAGAGGGCGGTTATCAAGTCTACCTAGCACTGTTAAAAGTTCTTTTCTCGGCTCACTGAAGTGGTGAGATGCACAAAGTACCTGGACGATAGTTTTCTAGAAGATACAGTTATCGCACGTAGAACGCGTAGGCTAAGTGAATGTCGGTGCACGTTTAAAAACAATCTGGTCAAAATAAATCCAGAGCCTCCTGCGGCCTGTCTCATTTTCGTATTTTAATTTTGAGGAGCAAATACATCATGTATAATTAGTATTCTTGTTCCCTACATTCAGGCTCTTGATGTTTTCTGTGAAATAGTGCAGTTGAAACTGTCACAATGAAAAGTGAATCTTTAATGATACAGTATCAGCCACAATTATACGGCTTTTCTCACTTCCGCGGCACAATTCCTCAGCTCTTTTCACTTCCGCAATTGTATTGCTTGAATAAATGTTGCTGCATTGTTAATTGTCCATTTAAGTGCTCTAGCTCTACTATACATCCTTTTTTAGCCCCAATTGTATGCACTGTTGTGCTATACTCAGAACAAGCAAGCAAAACAAATGAGACTGACAGGGGAAGCAACGATACCCGAAGAATAAAATATATAAATTACGGTGCCATACGAATGAAGTCTTGCAAGGTTCTGTAGAGCGAGAATACATTTTTAATGCAGAGGGTTAAAGTTGTACAGGGCCTACAGAGGCTTTTGCAGATTTTATTGTCTTTCAATGATTCTTTCACAAGAGAAGAAGCACTTTGCCGTTCCGTGTTCTGCGAATGTTTCACGTACCGACAAGAGAAGAGCGAGGAGCGCCCGAAGTCCCGGGACTTCTTCCATTAGCCCCGCTCTCCTTGTTTTCTATTTGAACCACGTGACACAACGCTTAGTGCTTTTTCTAGTGAGAATGCTGGCAACAACCCGTTCTTTTCTACTAGACTAATACTTACGTGTAGAGGTGCTTTTGACGCATGTAGGTCCGAGCAGCCGCTAATCCATCTTATTTGCTAATCTTACTTCATACAGCGCCCAAGAAAAGGTTTAACTTGTTGTTTGTTTATATCCTGCCAGCATCGTCTGCACAGCGCTCAGCATCTCTGCCTGCCTTCGGCTCTTTTGTTTCACTTTATATTCATCTGCACTGTAAGGGCACTGAACTCGATGGGCAGCGACACGGTGCTCAGCGTGTGTTACTAGTAGGTGACAAGCACAGAAACAAAAGACGTTTGCACCATTCCTGATCAAACATGCTCTCAGCACAGACAGCAGTGGCGAGGCAGCGCATTTCGAGCGACGTCCGTTGATCACAGCGATGCAGTTGGGTCCAAGAGGTGTTGTTGCCTCGCACAAAACTCAGAGTTAATGCAGCAATCTATCGAGAGGCGTGAGCGTGGTGGCACTTATGAGACCGTGTCGTCCCTTCGGGAGCCAAACATTGCTCTGTGCCGGTGTTGAGTGGCCGGGGAGAATGTAGGAGCGCCGAGTCTACAAAGCTATCGATCGTGGATGTGATGCTTCTCAACAATATATGCCTATCGTTTTATTGCTGACCTTGCATCGGGTGCTGTGAGCGATGTGGCCTCGAGGCGCTGGTGCGTAGTTCGCGTATGGCGAAAGCGTTGTTGTGACAGAAACGGTTATAAATGGTGTTACTACCTCTCCCAAAATGGCCGAACGGCTTTGACTGATAAACAGCCTGTAAAATGAACGTGCAGAGTTATGTCGCTGCTGGGCAGGCTGTCGTCTATAAAATGATAACAAGGATATTCCTAATTACTGATGGTAATTACGAATTTGCTGCACGGCAAAAGAAAAATGGTCGAGGTAAAATTGTTTGTGTACTGCAATAGTACTGAGTGAGCGAGCAAGAGAAAGGGAAGAAACAGAGACAAAATAAAAAGAGATATTGCACAGCCGTTGAAGGGCAGCCTACATTACGTCGCAACGGGCAGGTGATTAGATAAACGTTAAGCCAGATGTCCGGTATGTACGTTCTGTCAAAGTCATTTTGTGAATTTTCCTGTTGTAGTTGAGCCTATAGATGGTGCACTTCCTCATTGCCTTAGTTGTTCAGGTGAATGTTACCGAAGTGGTAGTCCCGTGCTCATTACTCCTCCGAGTCATATTGACGTGCTTCTCAGGTCCCTTTGCGCCATACAGTTGATGTGTCAAGCACATTTTACATTTACAGCACTTATAACTGTTTCTTATAATTAGGAGGTACCTGCGATGTAATGTTCTTTTAACACTGTCCTTGAAGTTTGAGCGCCAATTTTGTGACTGCGTCTACATGTCACTTCTGCGTTCTGTAAACGTTCAGTTTGTCGCATGCTTCTTTGTTTTATTGGCTCTCTCTCACCCCCACCCCCCTTCTTTTTTTTATTCTATTGTGCAGTGGCGCCAAGCCAGCCTATTATATTAGACGAAAAAATGAACGTGTTAAACGGCACTGTGGGTCCTTACAACGAGGGCACTCTACTGATCCTCAACTGTGTCGTCAATGGAGGTAAGAAGCATTGAAAGCATTGAATTTTCTCTGCACGCAGTCGCTACGTGTCAACAGTTCACAAAGTTGAAAGCGTAATTACTACAGCAGTGCTTGAAAAGATTTTTAGTATAGCTAATTTCAATGAAGTCCCTTCTTAAAAAAATGTTTTCGGAAACTTCAATCTTGTTATTTTCTTTAACGTGCAACAAAATAATCACGAAAGTCAGTTTGCATGTTGCCCCATGAAACATGAAAATCTGACTGCCACAGCTGGCATCAAACTTATGTCTTCGAATTCAGCAGCACTGTACCATAGCTGGTAAGCAAGCTGTCGTGGCGGGTAATTTTGTCTCGCAAGGATGGCAGAGGCGCCAGAGCAAGGATAACTGGGGCATTTTATTGATTGAGCATTTAGAGCTTAACACGTTGAACGATGCAATAACGCCGCGGTAATATTGAATCATTGGCCACCCTAACCATTAACACCGTACGAGCACTAAAAGATAGGGACAGCTACGGTGCAAAGATTGCGGAAACGGCGGAGCTAGCGGCTTTCTCTTCTTCCTTTTCCTCCTCCTAATCTTATCTTATTTTTTTCGAACTCACTTCGCTTTCCCACCTCTTTGTCACACTATAGAAAGCCATGCTACGCTCGCTCCCTTCGTCATGAAAGAAAGAAAAGCGAGTTTAAAGGCCTGTTTCCCTTGTTCGACAAAGACGATAGCTTCTGAAACAGAGAAGTTTTTCAAAGGCGTTTCTTGTGTGTCTCTGCGAGAGAAGAGACATGAAATGCGGATAATGCTGTAATTCTAATGAGTACTTAATTTTCTAAAATGATAAAACAGAAAAAGTTCGTGCTTTTATGGGGGCGTGGCTTGTGCTTGATGAGTATGGACAAAATAATTTTAAAAAGAAAAACAAACCACATTAAGTAAGTGCATGTAGTTCATGTACATTTCGAATTCGGTAAATGTGTCAGCGGGATCAAATCTTTCTTAAAACTCATATTGGTTGATGACGTACTTCACAGACTATTATACAAGACTCTATTTGACTGAAAGACTTCGACACCCATCCTTACCCTTCATGCCAGTAAAACATGGAGTTGCTTCTCGGAAGTTTGCGGCAAACGTTGCAGAAGAGGTTCTGAAGCAAAAAAAGTTTTATGGCGATAGCAGCTATCGAGACGCATTCGGAAGACTTTTGCTGTCAGCGCCATGTACCGGATATGCATATGAAGAAAAAATATTGGAGCACCCAGCTGGAGATTCGAACCAGTTATACTGCTCAACCTTGTGTCATGTGTGCGCTGGCGTAATAACGACGAGCTATTATATACACCAATAGCCACTGGTGGTACTCATATCTCGAAGGAGTTTCAGCTTGTTCTGTATTGGGAAATGCTCCTACATTTTCTTTGACTTCGAAAACGTCCTTTCAGACGCGCACGAAAAAGTGGCCCTTGTCTGTACCCACTCGTGATGTGGAACGAAAAAACAAAAACAAAAAAGGTCGTCATGCATACGTTGCTTCAGTCGCCACCTTGCGGCAGGAGACGCAAAGGAGTCGCTCTACGCAGCTGCGCAGTTTTAAAGACAAAGAGGTATCTGAGAGCAGCAGGATCTGCGTTGTTGGCATTCGCAGCGGGTCGCTCTAGCACAAAGTGTGACTGCGACAGTCGTTAGTTCACGCTTGTGCTGTGTATGCCTATGCCTTCTTTTCGGGCATCCATCTTTGTGCTTCAGCGAGACGCCGCAATGACTTGGAGGCTTGTCTCTTATCGTGTGACATACCTGTTTTTGTTATCGCACTCATTGCTTCGCCATTCCGGCGAAACTGTGACTTTTTTATTTGTGCATTACGAAGTGCTAATATTGACTAGACTTATCACAACGCCCGCTTTATGCAGTGCTAGTTTACGGGTGATGTAAATTTATAAGGACTATTGCTGGGTTTTCGATTGCGTGGATGGCCATTGCAGTGGTCGATAGCGTGTGATTACACGGAGAACTTCAAAGTCTTTTACGAAAATAGAAGTTTGCCATTCAAGCGCAAGGTCTACAATCTGCGGCTGTCATCAATTCAGCTGCTGCCTCCTACTTAAAAAAAATAATACACATTACAGCTACTAGCCGGGAGAGTAGGTCAGTAACGGCAGGTCCCGGATAAATGCAGATGTGCAGCCATCAGCAGCTTTAACTCGAACGCGCCAGCGCGTGGCCTCGGCTCACTTGAACTGAGGTCAGCGCCACCAAGCTTTGGAACTGATATGCTCGCTGCAGTTAACAATACATGGAACGAACTTTGGTTTCACTTGTGTGTTTCTGTTTCCAGACTGCCTGACCAGTGGCTCAAACGCACTCGCTTGTCATCCCATTTTCACCACACTTTGCTCGTGGAAACATTATCGCGCGTGCCCATGACGTTTGTTCCCACGTACTTATCTTGACAATTAACTATTGCGTACGACAGCTTATCCACCTTCTAAATGTCAAATTCGCAGTTACTGCTAAAAAATTGACATGTATAAAAAGCAGACTAAACGCACGTTCCTGGCGTTTGTAAAAGTTGCACAGTAAATAAATCTAGAAAGCGGTGGCATTGTTTACGTTCTGATTAAATAATTGTCAGGCAGAATGAATTGAACTGTTCTCGCAATTTAGAATGTATACTTTCCTGTTTGGCTCCAGCTGCACGGAAGATGTGGTCTCGGAGCGCAATGTATATGTGTGTTTTCAGAAAAGAAGACGCGAAGATACAATGCAATTTTCGTGCGTAGTTATCTCATATAAGAGCTTCAACTGCCCTCTTATTAAATATAATACTGACTCTTTTAAGTGAAAAAATGTCAAGAAATGGAATATATACATTAACAGAATGAATGTGGAGATACAATAACTTGTCGCCCCGTCGCATATTCTTTATGCGGGTGCCCCAACTTAGTATGGCCGTGCCGATACGAATGTCTATTTTCGAAAAGAAAAGCTTGTCTAGTGGCTAAGGTACTCGGCTGCTGACCCGCAGGTCGCGGGATCAAATCCCGGCTGCGGTGGCTGCATTTCCGATGGAGGCGGAAATGTTGTAGGCCTGTGTGCTCAGATTTGGATGCACGTTAAAGAACCCCTGGTGGTCAAAATTTCCGGAGCCCTCCACTACGGCGTCTCTCATAATCATATGGTGGTTTTGGGACGTTAAACCCCACAAATCAAACGAAAAGAAAAGCTTGAACAAGTGTAGGTATCTTTGATACTTGGACACAAGTTTATTAGCAACAGCAATAAAGAAGTTTGTGAATGCGTGCTTTCTACTGACGCCTCTTCTGGCAATAAACACCCATCTTCCGTAAAGCGTGAACCGAGCAGAAAAGAGCACTTTAAATTGTGAGAAAAGGTAAATTCGCACTGAGTATTAGTTAGTCAGAACATGAACAACGTCAATTCATCTCAAATCTATTTATTGCGCAACTTTTACAAACGCCATGAACATACGTTTGCTTTCGTTTTTATACATTTGATTTCCTTTTACCAGCAGCTGTGAATTCAAACTCGAAAGGTGCCTAAACTGTCGCACGCAATGGTTCATTGTCGAGATAAGTATACGACAACTAACGCCATGGGCACGTGTGATAACTTAGTCAAGAATGAAATGGGGCGAAAACGGAATGCCAAGCGATTACATTCGCCCTGCTGGTCAGGTGTACTAATTGGAAACAGAAATTTGCTACTGAAACCGACGTGCGCTCAGTGATCAGTAATTGCAGCAAGCATATCACTTTCAACGCTTGGTGGCGCTGACCTCAGTTCAAGCGAGCCGAGGCCACGCATTGAAGCGTTCGAGTTAAAGGTGCGGACGGGTGTACTTATACATGCCGCGAAACAATGGCGGCATCAAAACGAGCCACTCTAAGCTTGATGTATCACCAGAATTGTTATCAGTGATTTCACTCGCACCTGGTCATCAGAACCGTGTCAGCGAAAGGTGATTGACGCATCTCGCTCAGAAGGCTTTTCTTTATATTTCGAAAAAAAAAAAACTCAAAGAAGAACTTGCCTAATATGTACTGATGGGCTACTTGGTGAGCTATGATATTTTGAAAAAGCAGCACGCAGAAGGAAAGAAGAGCAAACAGTGAAGACAGCGCTTGTGTTTGCGTTTCCTTTTGTGCGCTGCTTCTTCAAATGTGAACATTATTCGCACAAGAAACGATGGAGACAAAGAGAGTGCGGGAGTATAAATACATATAAAAAAGGCGGAAAACTGACCTCATAACTGAGCGCTCAATTGTTGTAATGAGTATGATAGGATCTTTATTTCATTCTTCAGCGACCATTCCAGAAAGCGTAGGTTAAAACTTCGGGATACACACTTTGGCAATAACACTAACTCATCATATTTTCGCTTCGCTCATTCATGATTTCAGTGACACGCACGCGTGCCTAAATGAAAAGGTTAAACGGCAGAGCACGCGCTTGCTGCAGTGATTACAGTGTTTCATGGTCTAAACATGACATCGCTTGTTTCGTTCAGTCGTGCGTGACTTCTACAACAGGGGCACAGCCGATTTGCTGCATAGCCCTCTGTAGCGGCTATATCCCATTGCATCCGGTTGCTCTGTCCGTTTCGATTGCGCGAGACGTCGTTGTGTTTATAGCCGCCGTGTCACGGGAGATTAAAGCAAGCAAGTTAACCGTGGCTCCCAATAAATGGCCGATAAAAGAAGTAGGAAAAAATATAAGAAACTATCGCATTCGTCGTCGTCTCATATCAGACGTTCTGATTGGCCCGCCAAAAATGTTCTGAGGAGCCAGCGGCTCACAAACCCTGTCCCGGAAGAGCATTTCCGCTAGATCACTCTTTGCCGCCATCACCGGTTTAGCGCGCGCCACATCGGACGCACGACGCTTTTTCGGGGGGGTCTGGACCCTTTCACTCGGAAAAGCGCGCTTCACGCTCGGCTGGGCGGCCGCCTCGCTCGAGCCGCGACGCGCTTCGCGGTGGGACCGCCCACTGCGATGGCTTTGCTTACGGCTCTCGCAGCGCAGGAGGCGCGCCACTTGCGAGGCCCGCCTGGCTGCCCTGATGAGGAAACCGAGCAAGTGAAATGCCTCGCGATGGGGCTTCTCGAAACTTTTTCGAAACAATAGCCACGCATACGGCCGTCTTCAGGAGTGCGTATTCTTAAATCCGAGCACTTTAGTGTTACACTGCATAAATAGCCTTTCTTTAATGTATATTAAATTTTCGGTATTTTATTGGACGAGTTAGTTTAGAAAGTGAATTGAGCGAACTAAGTTTCATTATACCAAGTAAATTGTATTCTATGAGTTCTATTCGTTTGAGCGATAATTCTAGCCTATAGAGCATGAAGAGCTCACACGAATGACACGTAGAACATGAAGGCCTGCTTACAAAGAGGGCATAGGCTGCCGCCTCCCTTAATCATAGAATGGGGAGCGCCGAGCCTCCCCATGCCTCTTCCCATCTGCGCCTGTCCTCTACCGTCACACTTTAGCGTTATTGCTATTCAGGTTTCTGACGCTAACGGTGGCCGAGGACGCCGATGTTTCATTTCGATGACGGCTTACTACGCACCTCTACCCCTGAAAGTCTGGCATCAAACGCAGGCTCTTGTGAGAAGTACGTCATCACTTCACTATTATTTTTTGCACCCATTGCAAAGTTTGCTTCTCTTCTGACATGAATAGGCAGAAGGGGCGAGTCTGCGAAGCGAGTTTGACCACACACCTCCGACCCCTTACTTCTGCCCTGCTTGTTACGAAGAGCCCTGCGCACAGCTATGAACCGATCAGTTCTCGTTTACGAAATCGGCCGCGGTGTTCTAAGCCGACGCGAAATTGAAGTTTAAGAATAAAGACAGAGGGAGGAAAAAAAGGCCTAAACAAGCTGTACGTTAACGCTATACACTTCCGGGTCCCAATTCGCAAAGCTTTACGTTTAAAACTTATATCTGCCAATAACTTATGACCTCCGCTCATAAGTCCAGCATAGGGATTGACTGAAAGTTTCTCTTACAAGCGAATATTGGGAAGATGTTGGAAGGAAGGAAGGAAACAGAAAGAGAAATGGCCGGGAGGTTAACCAGAGAGACTTCGGGTTGACTACCCTACCCTGTAGAATTAGGGAAGGGGAAGAGAAAGAAGATGAGAAAGAGAGGGGAGGAAAAAGAAAAAAAATCCTATACACATCTATGTGAGAGTATTTCATAAACGTAAAATGAGTCAAGCGTCATTATTTGATTAATTGATTGATTGATTGATTCATTGATTGATTGATTTATATGTGGGGTTTGACATCCCAAACCACTATACAAATATTAGAGCCTCCGTAGTGAAGGGCACCGGAAATTTATACCACCTTGGGTTCTTCAACATGCACCTAAATCCAAGCACACACGGGGCTCAAGCACTTCCGTCTGTAAGAAAAAAGCGACCGCCATGACTGGCGTTCCATGCTGCAACGATCGGGTCAGCAGTCGAGCACCATAGCCTCTAGAACACTGTGTGTGTGTAATATTGGAAAACCAGAATCTCGGTGAGTTGCTTTAGCTAGCTTTAAACACAACCTTACAACGGGCACATTTCAAGCATCCATTGATCGAAAAATATTGAGACCTGAATTAACGGTCGAGAGTGTCACCATTAGAATACAAAGCGCTTAGTGAACTCATGAAAATAGCGCAAGAACGAGAACGACCGCTAACTGCCAAGAGTGAACCTATTGTGCTTTAACATATACACTAATAGAAGGTAAGAAAAATAAGGGGTGGGGGAAACAAGGAAGAAAAAAAAGATGTGTGTGCACTGGTGTGAATTCTAGAATACAAGATGATTTTGATTATCATTTCTGATCTTTTAGCGCGAGCGAAGGGCAACTTGTCACAATCTTGGCTTTCGCGTCACTAGTTAGAGAAAATATTGTATGTGTTTTTTAACGCGCACTGTCATTCAATTTTGCATGGTTTTTGTATCTTTTGTGCGTGCGTGGGTATGCGAAAAGGGAGGTGGGTGTTGTCTCTTCACAAGCTGTGCCGGGCACGCCAATACACAATAAAATGCTTTCAGTGTCATTATCTGCCCAAAATCGAAGAGTATTAGTCAATATTAAATTTCATTTATAAGCCTCTGCTGGTCAACTTTGTCAACTTGATAAAGACGGAGCAGATTTTACTCAAAACACCTAAGGAGCATTGAACGTTGAAGTAACATTCAAGTCAGGCAGGAAACTCAAAGAGCCATACATTTTTTTTAGCCCGCAAGTGAAAAATTTTGTAAAACCATAGAATGTCGAAGGGCTAAAAAAACCCCTTTACTCGTTTAACGTCCATACATTTTCGAGTTACTCGTTAGACGACGCAGAAAAGAAATGTCCCTTTAATTTATTGTGTCAAGAATGAAATTCGTTTGGCATCCCAGCGATGCAAAGACGCCCATAGTGACTGAAAAGCACCCCTGTAGTTAGCGTTAACGGTGACTGAGCAAAGCAAGACTAGACATGTTCCTCCTGGCTTCACAAAATGTTTATCTACGGGAGCTACATATACGCTGCTTTTGTGGCGAGCAAGATTGTAGTGAAAACACATCGTGTTGAGAGACGTTGCAACAACAGCAATTATGTACACCCGCATAGTCTTAGCTAGAGCAAAAGACAATGCTGCATGCGCGTGGGCGTGGAAGATGGAAGTCTTTCCGTGCTCATTGTCGCGTAGACCAAACAAGGGAGCGTACGAGATGCGACCACAACGTTGTGTTGACGCGGATGGCTGTTACGCTCGTCGCCGAGAGCGTGCAGCTGTCGAAGGGACAGGCTTTGCGCGAACGGCACACCTTGGCTTGTTTGGCCGGTGGAGTCGCGCATCCGAAAGGCAGCGCACACTCGGTGGTTCTCTATTCGCACGCGTTGGAGCAGTGAGCGGACGCTTTTTTGTAGAAGTGGCACCAGTTTCCTTCACGCCGAACAACCCCACTGCTGTCGCTGTGTGCTTAGCGCATGTACCTGTGCAGTCGTGGTGCAGCTCTGTTCCTTTGCTTTGTTTGCGTACGCCAAAGCAAGCCGCACATGCCTGCCCAGAAAGGACGGTCGGCTAAGCCTTGGATCTAAATGGTTTCTTTGGCAGCGTGGATCCTCGGGCGAAACGAGTCAAGCGCATTCCAGAGCTTCCCTTTCTGTTTTTTCGAAGAACAGAAAAAGAAAAATATATGCTTTAGCACGTCATTTATTTCAATTTTTTTAATCTAAAGGAAGACTTAGTTTGAACAAAAAAAACTTTTTATTTCCAGAATTTCGGTTGAGCTGGGTGAGGTTTGTAATTATTTCTTTACAGCATTTTTGCGTTATGCTATGACTCTACCTTACCTGGAAAACACAATTGTAAGGGCATTCTTGCAGACAGAATTGGAGTGTGTGTGTGTGTGTGTGTGTGTGTGTGTGTGTGTAGGCGTACACGCGCGTGCGTGCGTGCCTAGGGGAGGGGGGGCACTCTCATGCGTTAATATGCATAGGCCCGTATCGTGTTACGGGTTTCTGTGCTCTTGAAAAGCATGGCTTTGGCTGGGATTGAGTTCAGCGCACACGCAGAGTTATCCTGCGAGAATCTTCTATGAGGGAACTAGCACTCTTTTGTGCGGTAATAATACTTGGCATGCGTAAGCTGCAGCCACGGATTCTGAAAACCTTAGCGTTTGCATCTGATAAGCGAGGCCATTAGAAGCCCGCTTCACGAATTCTGTTAAAGGGAACTGTCTACCGTCGTTCATTGCTCTCCTGTTTTGTGTCGCAATAAAAAGTGTATACCATGTGAAATGTCCAACCTTGCAGTGGTTTCTCTGAAAAGTGCGCATATATTTTATAACAAAATTTTTCTGTCCACGTACTGTCTCCTTCCATCGGTGGGATGAATTACCACGACATGGGTCACTGCCGGTGAAAGTAGAAAACTGAAGCTGCGTGCGCTTTTCGCAGGCTTCCTCAGGTTTTGTTTATTAACAAAACAAATACCTTAGTGATCATTTTTCGGCACGCACTCACGTTTTTCTTGTTCTTATGAATGGCGGCGGACACCGTGGTCGCATTCCTCCGCCGTTTGCAGGCAGGCATGCAGGCAAGCGAACACACCGCCGGCAGCGCCACCGCGCGGCTATTTTAACGCGTGAGAAAAAACAAAACAAAAATTAGACTCTGGCGCAACCTAAAGCAGCCTCAAGTGCATAAAACACAATTGTAAGTTATTCGTGTTTTCTTTTAAAGCAAACTGAATCTTCCTGCAAGTATTTCTTATCCAACCAATAGACTGTCAAGATTGTGCACTTTCGCTGTTGAGTGACGCTAGTGGTCTCTTTTTATTGACTTTAAACATCCAAGTTAAAATTATAATCTCTTTTTTCTAGCACAAAATTATGCTCGTTGCCGCCGATGTGATGAATAATCTTTTCATTGGCACCACAATCAGAAAAATATTTCCGAGTGGTAGACAGTCCCCTTAAGAGTACGGCGGCAGCTACAGTACAGTTTACCCGCCAGCACTTGCACAGAGATTTGATAAGTTTCTATGTGTTGGTGTCGTTCGTTGCTGGCCTCTCACTTGTTGATCAGAAACAAGCGTTTTCAGTCAGCCAGCTCACTGGTGCTTTAGTGCAGCGTAGATTTGCTACCCTGTACAAGTGAGTGAGATGCAGAGCCCCACGTTGTCAACCCAGCTTGCTGAGCATTGTAGGTATCCCATATGAACATCGGAGCAAGCCCTTCTCACGCTTAGAAATACCTCCTGCAAATATTCACAGCGCAACTCGAAATGAAGGTGCCGTGTAATGTAAGGACTCAATTTATTCAGTTTTTTTTACGCATCATGAAGTGCGGCCGATGGAAAGCCATTGTTTTCTTCCACTCAAAGACGAATTACAGAAAGAATGCGTAATTAAGTGAAGAGTCAGATAATATATGTTGCCACGAGCAGTTATGCAATTATTTAATTTGATTGTCCACTATTCTGCTCTTCTTATCTACTAAGCTCATGTCGGCCATGACAGCGACCGACAGAAATCCGAGTCTATGACACTGAGCGGGAAAGGATGGAAAGCGAAATGTATCGCTAAGTTTCCTCGGCCCAGAATGAAAACAATTTACTCACTAGTAGATTTGAGCAGTGTACACTTGAGTGGCACGCCGTGCAAGTTTCGCGTGCAGCTTCCAGTGTACACCGCCTCATGCCCAAGCCTCCGGGAAGATGCAAATATTCTGGGGCCAAAATTTGCAAGACTTCTCTGTCTCGTACATGCTTTTTTTGTCATTGGTCAACCGTTTCCACTAACAATAAAGTCAGTGTTAGGATTCACTTACATTATCTCCTGTACGGACACTTTTTGGTGTATATGAACCCTTCACTTGTTACGCGCTGCCGCGTTCTCTTGGTGCATATGTCTAAGTTCACCTATAGTTGCATAATGTGGTTAGCAGCTATTATGAAGTCTCACGAAGTACTCATACTTCTGAAGAAAAAAGATGGCGGTATATTATGGGCAGTGTGGCAAACCAAAAGTTCTTTCCTTAGTGCCTTTGCCTTGCAGTTATGTGTTTCGAATTAAGTCCTAAGATTTTTCATTGCTTTAACGTCTTAAAACTAACAACTTACAGGCTAAAAACAATCCTGTTTGTAATGACACATGCTATTTTAGTTTGACATATTCATACTAAAACGCGCGCTGACTATAGCAAACAAAAATGAAATTTTCAAGTAAAAAAACTCTTTATGAACTGTTAATAAATGTTAAATTTGATTAATTTACCACTGAACAAAACAACATATAATTTTTTACTTGTGGTTTCGTATAACACGGTTGTTGTTTACTATAGGTTTCTATCAGACACCTGCAAGTGCAACTGATTTTGTATTTAAGTTTTTATGCTTTCTGTTCTCGTATTTTGTATTTATTCCTTTCCTTAGTGTGTGTGTGTGTGTGTCTGTGTGTGTGTGTGCGTGTGTGTGTGTGTGTGTGTGTGTGTGTGTGTTTAGGGTGAAAAAATTCGGCAGATCCCACGTACTTCAAGATGGACGTTATGCCAAGAATGCGGAGGAAAGGTGATTATGTTGCAATTTTTTATTGAGCAACACGTCATAAAATGTCGCTAAAGATATGTACAATAGTTGCACGCACAGACATATGCTGAAGAGTTGCAGATGTTTACATAACCAGTTGTTTGCACTAGTGCAAGAGTGCCAACTGGAACATACGTATTAGCAACACCAGAAGCTGATATGAAGTGCTGATGCTCTCGACGATTCTGGCCCTGGACACTGCTACATAAATCAACTTCAGCGCATGGCAACTAACCACAATTGACCCTAACCCGACGTAACGGCTGTTAAAAGGTGTACATATTTAATGTCTATAAAGTTAGGTAGGCAGCCCTGCAACCACTTTTGACGTGTCAAGAAGATTAGCGTTTATTTGAGAAGTTTTTCGGAGACCACGGGCGTAGCTCTGTGGTAAAATGTTTCATTGCCACGCAAAAAGCTTGGGTTTGATTCCAGCTGGGACTCTGACATTTATTCGTTGCATTCGCTGGGTAGGCGTTACCGATGTCGGGTATTTCTTCACCATGCGTTAAAATTTCCGATGTGTGTTCTACCCGTTTTTGGGTAGATACTAGGTGTCTATCACCTGTGACACATACCCGCATACCAGCAGCACATACCCGCCGATTGGTATGTGCTACTGTGTGCGGGAGGTGTTTGACGACGTACGCGACGGGATTGTGACATTATTCATGTCTCAACCAGCTGGTCATATTCTTCAAGTGTTCATACTATTTCATGCTAATTTTGGTTCAGGCAGTGTTCAGGGGGTGACCGCGAGAGCACCCAAACGTGAGCGGCTAGATAGATAGATAGATAGATAGATAGATAGATAGATAGATAGATAGATAGATAGATAGATAGATAGATATATAGATAGATAGATAGATATGCTCAAATTGCCGAAGTTCGTTAAGAAATGCTTCGCTGTAAAATTCTTGTTCCCACATTTTTTACAGGCAAGCCAGAGCCCCGGGTGACGTGGCGTCAGGGTTCGGTGCACTTACACCGCGTGTACCATCAGAAGGAGCAGGACGGTCGCAAGGTGACGCTGCACGTGCGGACGCTTCGCCGCGACCACTTGGGTGCCGTGTTCACCTGCGAGGCAGCGAACTCGAACCTCACTGCTCCAGTTCACACCTCGGTGACACTTGCTATGAACCGTGAGTTACTCAGAGTTGCACTATATCCTGACCTCTTTCGCGTTGTTCATAGGCCAGCGTTACGGAGAGGTTTGTTGATGAGTTCTGCTTGTCATAAACCAGTCCCTTCCACGAAGAATGTGTTCAAAGACGAGGATCGGCTTGTACTTTCTTTTGCGAAAAAAAGAAGAAAAATTAAGCATAATAGTTGTTCGTGAACGTAGGGCCAGTCGCTCGAAAAAAAGTTCGACTTGATCTCCAGCTCACCGCTAATGAGATGTTTCCCAAGCCACATGGCATATTTTAGAGCGCAGCTTTCAGGCACCTATTCCTGCTTTGAGCCGCGTTGCCATTGTTGCCTGGCATCGGCGTAACCGATTGAGTGAACGAAGACATCAGAGAGCGAACGCGGAGAATTCCGGTATCACGAGCTATTAGCGTCGCTTCCTTCCTCCGTCACGCGCACTGGAACCTCAGTCGGGTCTCATGTGGAAGCATGGCTGCCACGTGGACTGTGGATCGCTTCTCTTGTCGTAACGCTGCTGTAGGCGTCTCGCTTTCTCCGAGATACCTCCAATGCACTCGGTAGTGGTGTGCGTAGCACTCGAGCACTTGCAGTATATGAGGCAATATGTAACGAATGTTACAGTGCTACAACTGCGGGCAGCCGGAACTTTATGTTGGCGCATCGTCGACGAATTTTTTTTTGTCAACTGTGTTCCGCGTTCTATAATATGCTCCAAGACAGTGTAGGAGAGTGCGAGGATGAAGTCGATGGTGTAATCTGAAAGGAGTTTGCGCAGTTTGAGAAATTTGGTTTTGTCTGACAACAATAATCCTCATCTGACTTGCTTGAGCTTCCGTTCACGAAAAGTCGGCTCTCGCCACTTTCTTATCAAAAATATGCTATGTCAGTTCGTGACCTGGAAGGGCAGTGCATGCGGCGCGTGTGTTCACGAAATGAATGGCATGCGACATGAATTGTGATTACTGTCACAAGACAAAAATACGTCCACAATTGGGCAAGTGTATATATCGTAGAAGCCATGAGCCTCATCAGTGTAAGCGTTTAGGCTTGGGGACAGCGATGACCTAGTTTGAATGAGAGGGGTGTTGTGACCATGTGCTTTAAGTATAGCAGGCGTGTTGTGCTTTTAGTGTATCGATTTTCGAGGAAGAATGACCGCGTGTATATTCACGAGACATTACTGTATCATCATTGTACGCATTGTAATGTAGCCGATTTAAAGACTGCATTGCGGCACTGCTCGGGGAAATGCCTTTGTGCTATCAGGCATTTATAATTTCTCCAGCTTTGCCAAGTCACACAGAAATTTCTGGAGACTTCAGGGAAAATTGCCTGTCTATAAAATTTTTGGTATCGAGAAAAAAATATGACATTTGAGAGCACACAGTGGCATATACGTCAATATAAAAGACCAAAACAATTGATACGTGGATGTGCTTACTTTATATGTGACCAGCCACTGCAGCAGAGTCACTAGCGGAAGTCAGACATGGGTGACAAAAAGCTTTGCGCTTTTGCAATCAGATGTTCACATACATAGACGAGTTCCTCCTTTGGCGCGAATGTATTTAGGGCGACAGGTCGACGTACTGTGACCTGGTAGCAGTTCCTGCCAAATTTGACCATAGAGCTTACACAAGGCAGTTCGCAATAAGATGGTAGGTTGACTATCACAACCGTTTGCTGGAAAAAGCTACAGAAGCAAAAACTTTTCTCTCTGAACAGGCTCTGGGAAGCTAATTGGGAACCTTGGATTGGGCCCAGTGAGCCACTATAGCTGGTACAGCCATAAAGTAGAACCTCAGCATGCCTTATATGTATGATGTTTTTCAATAAATAGGCGTTTTCTACATCTCTGCTCCCAACAAGCGCCAACTCCGCAAAAAATTTGATGCTTGGTGCTTCACGGCGAGTAGAACTGACGCAGACGCAAGAAAATTGTTTGAAGTAACAAAATTTTGTCGGAAATTATTCTCGATTGTTACCCTCAAAAGCGAGATTGTGTGTAGAAGCTCAAATACGCGTGAATTTTGAACCTTTTTTTAAGTTTACTACTTGAAATATTTGAAACTAGATACACACGAGGCTTTAGCATATGAATAAAATTTACGAAATTGAGAGAAAGAGACAAAGAAGTGCCGAAGCGGTATTTTCCTGCTACATAAAAGAAAAGAGCTGTAGCCTGATGAGCTGCAGAAATAAGCCTAGCCGATGCTGCGAAAGTGCCAGTGGGGTTAATGGAGTGAGACTGAGCGTTTGTGCAATAATCTGAACATACACTTAGCCTGAAATCTTGATTATATTTTTGTACTACGCATTGCCACTGGATTTGCTCTCGCTACACGATGAGGTTTTTTTGTTACTTTTTCCACGGCGTATCAACCGTGACGACTGAACGACTATGGGCCGTGGCAGATCGCCCGTGTTGCGCGCCTTTTCTACCTTTGTTGATCGAAAGACTATTCAGATCCGTAAAGAACCAGGGCAAGCAATTGGGACACAAGATGCGCTAAAGAAACTTGCGCAAAGCGTGCGCTACGGTATTGTGAACATGAAACCAGACGCTTCCGAGTTTTTCCTGTTGTTCTCGGTGGTTGAAAAACGAGTAGTCGCGTAAAAGCGGCATGTATACTGGGACTTTGTGAGAAAGAAAATTCGAATGAAAAGCCGACAAAAGTTCCAGTTTCGCGAGTTCCTTCATGATACGTTTTGGCACTATGGGACGCGTATACTTTAATGATACTAAATGAGCTTGACAAATGTTTTGTTTCTTTCTCGTTATTTTAGAAAGAAGCAAGAAAAAAATACATAAAGAAGATTTCAGTTAGTTTCGCGTGGAAAACGCGCTGCCTGTAAAGCTCTCCTAATTGTTGAGTATATCTTTTCCCACTTAGAAACGTTGTTCACTTGCTCTCTTGAATACAGCCTATAAAGGCCCTAGAATTTTTTCAGAGTCTAGTTGGTCTGTTATAGTAGCTGTGTCCAGCATGCTCGAATCAGGAAAATTGAACAGCACACAAGTAGCGATCCACGGAATGATCTAGCACTTGATCTTTCTTTTTGTCGTTTCTTACATGGTGCGTTCTTTTCAACGTTCATGCATTTAACAAATATCAAATGAAAAACGTCACCCAACCAGTGAAATCACGGTGAAAAAAAAACAACAGAACATCGGGTGTAGATCGAACTGTTGCAATTGCATGGCAAAAGTATCGCACTGCCATAAACCACGACAACTGTTGAAAATTGAAACGAAGAACATACGTGCTCTTCGAATGAGCTATATATAGGCTTGGGGAGAAAACACTATGAATTTGCACGTAATGACCTGCTATACACAGCGAGGCCGCACGCATGCCACTTTCAACGCACGTATAACACCAGAAGCAGCAAGAATCACTCGGAAAGGATCGTTGAAACACCGCACAGAATCTATCAAGAACTCAGAACTCCCATTGGGACTTCCAAGAAGGCAAACAGCCATGGCTACACTGAGAAGCTAGCGTTGCACTATAACGTTGGGTTTCAACTAAAAAAGCGAGATATGATATCTCCACACACTTTAAATTTGTACTGGCTTAGCCATGCATTGCCTCACACAAAACATTTATAAGATGAAGCTATTGAAAACTTCCGTGCGGCTTAAGTCGATCCTAATATTCAATTTGGCTTGAGAACAGTGCCTCTAGTCTCAGTATGCCTCACGTTGATGTCCTTTCCCTGGAGCCATTGATAAGTACTTAGCGGTGCAGGGCAACATACCGGTCCTTCTAGACTGGTTAACATCCCTGGCTTTCCTTTCTCTTCTTTTCCTTCCTTCATTCCTTCCTTGCAACTTTCATGATCTTTAGGCGCTTGTGTCTTGTTTAGTGCAAATGAGCTTTAGCGGAAGTAAGTAGCTACATTTTGTTAAGGTTTTAAGGTATTCTTCTCTTCTATGCGGCCGCAAAACAATTCGTAACATCTTAGCTCACATTCGTATACCAGCCGTTGGAAACGCACTTTAATCTTCAACATAAAACGCGGCCACGTCGAATTATATATATATATATATATATATATATATATATATATATATATATATATATATATATATATATATTCCAGTAGATCCTCCGTGAGCGGTCACAACGTGGTTTATTTGGACGTTTCGGCCTAGATTCTGGCCTTCATCCTGATGAATGCCAGACTCTAGGCCGAAACGTCGAAATAAACCACGTTGTGGCCGCTCACGGAGGATCTACTGGACTATATGCAACACTATGGCCATTCAACCACCATGCCTGCCTATATGTATGTATATATATATATATATATATATATATATATATATATATATATTATCAGTTAAGCGGTATCCACAAAATGTACTTGCTTAAAAAATACAAAAAAATGTATTTCGGAACTTTTCTCTCAATAGTTTTTACGACACCATCTCTAGTTCTAAAATAACGCAGAACAAGAGAAACACACACACACACACACACAGACAAACATATATATATATATATATGTATATATATATATATATATATATATATATATATATATATTTATATATATAGATATTTGTATATATCTGCTCTAATTATACGTTTTGCTCATCAAAATACAATTATCGCGTGCCTGAACGGTTGGCTGTTACGAAATGTGCGGCATGGTTAAAGATAGTTGCAACATCCGCGCTCTTTTGAGACACCGTACACCACCCCCTCCCACATCGTATATTGCGGCTACGCATTTTTTTTTATTTCCGTGCTACGAACAGCGTATTAAGTCTTGCTCCATGCCTATATTACTTCCAGTATCATTCAGTCTCAAACACCATTCAAATTAAAAGAAAAACCATCAAAATGTTGAAAACAACTATTTTATTTTCTCTGAGCGTCCGGAGAGAGCTCTTGCAGATAATCGCCCTTCTACTGCCAGTAAAAAAAACGAGGGCAATGTTCGCGTCATTAGTATTCAGATACATAAGTAATTTTGTCAACCAAAGGTTAAGGTACGTCTCGTATCTTGTGAAATAATATTCCACTCTTACTGATCCAAACCTCCAATACTAATATTGCTTGTAATTGGGTTTGCCGAGACGCGCCACGTATTTCGCATACGAATAGAATCCTTCATGAGGCAAACGAAGACAATGCACTTCTAGCGCCGAATGTACGCATGGAGCTCAACCAAATATATAAAAAAAGGTGGCTACTGAAATCAAAGATTTCGAAAGGAAAACTGTGCTGTCTTCATTGACATTGTTACATTGTTCGTTTCTTCAGGCTCGAGGTTGTTATTTTCGTACTTTCATGGAAACTGCATACTGATGCATGCATCCTTTGCAGTTCACGTATGCGTCGTATACCTGCGCAAGCTAAAACAACGAGAATATATAAGCAATCAATACACAACTAACATACGTTGGCCTAATTATATCTTGAGGTAGCAATCTCAGAGCACATTGCTAAATAAACATTTCTTGAAGTCTAGTTCCGCGGTTTTGTATACAGCTTAAAACGGTGACACATCACTAAAGTCTGTCAAATTGTTCCTTCAATCGATGTTAATATGCATACGGTACGTCGAAATACGACTTTTCTCTGAACTGTTTTGTGGCGTTAACTTTTGCCAGAAAAGTGAAGGGGCCGTTGCACGTATCGCTTCCTACAACGCCTCTTGCGGTTGCGCTGGACACACTTCCCGATTGGAAGCATACCCATCAAACTACACGCGTGAGCTAAATGTATCTGTCTATCTGTGAAGGCAACCTCCACTTACACCACCCCAAACAAGGCTCAAGGCAAGAAGCTACATGGCGATGTTTTTGCAAAAGTGCCAGGACAATAAAAAGCGAAGATAGTTATAGACCGTGCATGCGACTGTTCAAAGCTGCTATACTAAATTATTTCCATAAAAATAAGTTTTGATGAGTAAAAATAAATGTTCAACCTCAAAGTTTATTCTGCAGCGGATGCTTAGCTCGTGTCATCGCATAGCACAGTAGTTGTAGTTAGTAGTGACGCCTTATATAAAAGGTTCGTTTAAGAGTATGCAATCCCTGACTTCGTGATCCGAAGCGATAGCTGGAGGGCCCTTAAACTCCCGCGGGGCCATCAAACACATATAAAGGTCACAGAAATACGCCTTTTATCTCGAACACTTTCCTCTCTCCGTGTTCTTGGTTCGCAGAGTGGCGTCATTGTCTCTAAGCGGTAGAGTTAGGTTATGCATTGCCTGCGTGATTAACCCCAGCAACTCATCGTTGCTATGGATGTTCCACTAGGCGAGTTCCCAAAAGGAGATGTTTCATTTTGTCATCACGATAATGCACCAAAAGGCACCGGCTTTAGTAGAAGCTTCGCTAACAGCATCCATTCATCTTCAAACAAATACCCCAATGATGCTCACCTGGCAGTCGCAGCACGTTGCCCATTCACCCTGTGAGAAATCATGGCCAAGCTTAAAGAAAGACGAAACGCTCGTCAAGCTGCGCTTCGCGTTTTTAATCCGGCCATACTGTGATCTTTGTGTTAACTCTAATATTCAGCAATATGACGACTTAAGCTGAAGCTGAGCGGCCAATCAGCAATGCTCTCCCGTCTTCTACACGGCTCTTTATCTAATTACGCTTTCCTCGTGCAAACGGAGCGGTCTGAGTAACACTAGCAACGGCGGGTAGCTGGAGCAAATCTCGTTGGCCCCGAGTAATGCGACATGATAATAAAGAGCACGAACTGCGAGCGTTTAGTTAGCCTCAGTAAAGAGGAGGTGGAGACTTGAAAAGCGGCTGGCATACTGTTTCGATTTAGTGACGATGCAGTTATGTGACTCACCTTTCGCGCTTACATGTGAAGCCTCCTCGCCAAGGAAACGCCACTTCCAGTTGAACCAATGGTCTTCTACACCACATACACTGGCACTGACTAATAAAACAGCTCCAATAAGCGCCGCAAACAGGCGACGACGTTGATGGGGGAATGTCATGCGTGGTGGTACTTTACTTCATTGAAAGACATGCTAGTGAAAGGCGGAACACCTTCGCGCGTTAACGGCTCGAGCTACAAACTCTGCATGTAGCGTTGCTGAAGCGCTCTGTGGCAGTGCATGGATGAGCACAGGTGTAGGTAACCTATTACTAGGGAGCACGCACCTCGCCATAATTCACTGGTCAATTGACGACGCTTTGAAAGAGTGCATACCAAGAACCAGCCTTTATTATGTTCATGTAGACGCTATCTTTGCGAAGGATGCACCCTATGCTGTTTCCAGATGTATGTTACAAAGGCTTAAGCAGGATCACGAACGTTAGTCGTAGGGATGGAGATATTTGACCAAGCGTCAACGTGCGTGCAGCCACACCAAGCTGTGCTACATCTGCCAAACACCAAAAGACACTGTGAAAGCTCCTTTGCATCAGTGCACACTAAATATTTATCTGCTTCTGTGACAACGAATTTCGCTTTCGTGTTACACCAATCGCTATGACGGAAAAATCAACCATGCTTCACCGCGATAGCGCTAAGTAGCTCATTTCGCAGAAACTCCGGCGTCGACATCGTTGGTTGTGAGCGAAAAATTGATCTTATGCATGACCAAAAAATCAAGAACGATACGAATAAAATATAGAATTAAAACAACGTAGGTCACAGGGGGGATCAAACCCGGGACGTTTGCCCGGCAAGTGGATGTTCTACCAAACACCGACGCGTCTGCTTGTGAGCGCTATAAAAAAGTCACAGCATATCCACGGAATGAATGTCCGTGCGTCCGTCCGTCCGTGCGTGCGCCCGTTCTTGCGTCCGTTCATGCACCCGCTTACGCGCCCGTTCATGCACCCGTTCATGCGTCCGTCCATGCGCCCGTCTGTGCGCGCATCCGTGTGTCCTTTCGCCTGTCCGTCTACGTGTATGTCTGTCCGTCCAGGCGTTCGTCCACGCGTCTGTGCGTTCGTCCAGTGAACACTTCAAGTACCGCCATCTCACTTCTTTTTAACATATATTCATCATATACTAGTACCGCCATCCAGCGGATAATTCAAGGACTAAACGAGAGTATGTACCACATTTCTGCTGCCAGGGCTTTGTTTGCCAGAGAGTGTGATAACGACGCCGTGCTACGTTTTTCGTAACATGTGCACATGCGGATATGTACCCGAGGGCAGGTATGTGCCACTGGTATGCGGGTATGGGCCACTGGTTACGTGGCCCATACCCGTGGTGGACGCACAGTGGTGGACGACAGTGGTGGACGCACAAGCCACGCTATAAGCAGTTTCACCCCTAAAATAACCTCCTCTGCTTGCAAATGCAGTGAAAATGTCACACGTTTTATAAAAACGCACCTCATTTTTATATTGATAACAATATGCTTCACAATACAACATGAAATTTTGCTGTAAAAATGCATGATACAAGCTCCCATTGCACATCTCATTATCATAATCACTTCTTGGTTGGGAGCCGTTAACTGACTGCAAAATGCACACAAGCTACTACGCCTGTTTCCTTAAGGCCACGTAGTGGGTGCATAACAAGTTGGAAAGGTTACATGCACTAAATGTTTGAAGTACGAACTAGGAACAGAAGATCGCTATCGCCTTCAACTCCTAAGGCGAAGCTTTAGGGTCCCCTAAATTTTTCTGTTTTGAACGCTAGCGCGACTTCTCCTTTGCACTCTCTCAATGCAGTTGTAGGATACTCGAATTACACAGAATGTCCGACCCTATTTTTGTTTGATTCACTTAAGATGTTCTAATTTTTGTAGGTTATTCGAGGGGCGTAGTGAAAGCTGGATTTACCTCTTATTGACTTTCTCTCTCTCCCTCTTTCTCATACACACACAAAAGCACACACACACACACACACACACACACACACACACACACACACACACACACACTAGAAAGCACGCCGAGAGAGAACAATGACATAAAGCGGATGTGTGAAAAAAAAATCGGCTATTGTAGTGCTCTGTAAAGAGTGCTTTGCCTCTTGATCTAAATTTGTGAGGAGAAGCTAAAGTAAGAATAGGAAACACGGTGGAGGGTTACTGGGGTAGACAATTTGTAAAATTCAGTTGTAAAATAAAATATCCATAAAGCGCGTTTCTACTAGCTCTCGCACTTAGATTTCGAAAATACAGTTCACGGTGTACCCGTAATGTTAATTCACATACCGTGGAATAGCTACTGGTATAAGATCGCATGCCTAAGGGAAAATCACTATGGACATTGTGATAAAAAGTGTGTAAACAGGTGGTGTGTGTGTGTGTGTGTGTGTGTGTGTGTGTGTGTGTGTGTTGTAGCCGACATTTCGATATGTGTAATTGTCTTGGTGGAGTCTTGAAATCTTGAAGAAGACAAGTGTGCTTGTCGAAACATCCACTCTGCCACGCTCCCTGTTGGCGAATTTTTCAGCATTATCTTGCCTTTCCTTTTTCGTCATTTTCAATCGTTCATTCTTTTATGCTCGAGCATTAAGATCAAAAAGAGAACGATGAACGTGGTATGCTCTTATTAGAATCATTGCTCTGCAAAACAAATGAATCGAGCAGACCACCTACATTTGAAACGCATAAACTTGCAACATCTTGTCTAACTTTGCTTCATTCAGTACCAACCAGGGATTACGTCTCTACGATTTTAATCACAAACAATCATCTGTTTTCGACCAGCTATCGCAGAAAAGTGACGTGGTTGTGTTTTTTTGGTGTAAAAAATTTAACTGGGTTAGGATGTAAGATCACAGTGATTGTGGGAAAAAATAATGGCATTGTGAGGCTTACTGCTAATTACTTATTCCTTCTCACTACCATAAGTACAATCTGCTCAGTGGTGTAACTGCAAAAAAGTATCTCATTCACAATTCTTTATGGGTATGTTCATTTTTCGCATTTTTTCTTTACATTGACTGCTATCTGGCTCTGCAACTCTTTAAACTGTTTGATTATATTCATAATAGACATTTTTAGATAAGTAACGCAAACGATGGTCGCCACTCAATTCACTTATGTTTAAAGAGGCCCTAAAACATTTTTTTGAGTTACCATAGAAATAATTCACTAGAAGATCTCATTGCTTCATGAATTCAATGCCGCAAGAATTTTAAAAATCTGTCTAGTACCAGCGGAGTTACAAAGATTTGTCACACGTTGCAATCGCATTCTCTCTTCTCTCGTCCCAACGAAAGCGCTGGAAGCTAAGCAGGGAGCAATAGGAGAACAAAGACGGGACGTGAGCCTGGTGACCTTAAGCACTTTTTTTTCTTCGAATAAACGACTTTTTCAGTGTGATTGCGCGTGCACCCGTGGACAATTGACGGCCTCTCACGGTGATCTCTGTAACGACTGTGCGTGCCATTTTCAAATCAGCCAATGGATGTTAAACGGGCATTATACGAGTGATTTTGGGCGTCTTCCGTCAATTGTCGAGAGAAGAGAAAGCAATTTTCAGCTGACTTTGAAATTTTATTGTGAATTCCAGGCTGCGTGCTGTACCATAACATTCGACTCGCGTGTTTTTGAGAGCCTCTACTGCTAATCGGCAGCGTTTTCTAACCGTGCACAAAAAGTGTTGCAGAGCTCTTTAAACTGGGGTAAGACAATTGGTGCAGCCATGGAAGACGCTGTTGCCATGCCAGTACGTTGTCATAACTCTCAAATATAAACTGCAGCATCCCAGCTTCAACCGTTTTCGCTGATTTACAATAAAAAAATCAGCAAGAAGAAATATTTTAGGCAATACTTTATAATTAAAATAGAATCATATCATTTAAATGTTAATCACCAACGTTTTCGAAGTGTTATGGTGAGTAAATTTAAGTCTAGCAGTAGTAATGTCTGCATGGCCTACAGGTATATCTGCACCATCAAAATTACCAACCCTAAATGTTTTGACTTTCTACTAAAGAGGCTCTAGAACTGTTTGAGGTGTGCGATGAGGATATTGTTAGGGGAGAGCATATTAAGATGTCACATTTCAAAGACGGTGGTAAAGTGCACTAATTAAGTAAACACGATAATATTCTTTCCACGGTTTCATTTCTGCCACTATAACACTTGCCATTAGAGCTAACCATTGGAATTTTTCGCTTAAGATTTCATTGCCGTAAGGGAACTTGAGACAATAATTAAAGGTTTTGATTATCAAAATTTAGAGAAAAACTTTAATGCAGACCTATGCAAGTAACCTATTAGCGAAAACTACAGAAACTGAAGTAAAAACATCAAGGAAGAAAATTGTTTCGGATAATATTACTCTATCGCTCAAATAAAGTAACAAAAAAAACGCCAGGCCTGCGTGGAAGGCGCAGCACAGTCACAGTGAAAGCTAGAAGAGCAGCTGTTCAGAGCCTTTTTTAAACACTGATTGAGTAACTGCTCCAAGCACACATGCTGGGTACCCACTAGGGCATTATTAATAATAATTTCTGTGTAGTAGGCTGTCATTCGCTATGATATCCATCGTGATTCATCTGAAAAGCGTGGTATCCGCCAAACACTTGCAAGGAATTTTGTGCCATTTGTTCATGCAGTGGCTCACGACGATGAGGAATGATGCCTGAAATGAGAATGCGCACAGTTGATAGGTGATCAAGAAGAAGCTTATGTAACAAGTTGGAGCATTGCACGACCCACTCGTTACGCTACTCGCATTGTGTTACGCCTGGTTGTTAAATGCGAATCATTTCTTGGCGAGCTTTGGTGACTTTGATTCTATCTATCTATCTATCTATCTATCTATCTATCTATCTATCTATCTATCTATCTATCTATCTATCTATCTATCTATCTATCTATCTATCTATCTATCTATCTATCTATCTATCTATCTATCTATCTATCTATCTATCTATCTATCTATCTATCTATCTATCTATCTATCTATCTATCTATCTATCTATCTATCTATCTATCTATCTATCTATCTATCTATCTATCTATCTATCTATCTATCTATCTATCTATCTATCTATCTATCTATCTATCTATCTATCTATCTATCTATCTATCTATCTATCTATCTATCTATCTACCCGCTTAAGTTTGGGTGCTCTCGTGGTTACATTCTTAACTTGGCGTAAACCAAAATTAGCATGGGAAGGTAAGATGGTTTGACGAATATGACGCGCTTGTAAAGACATGAATACTGCCACAATCCCGTCGCGTACGTCGTCAAACTCTTCCCGCCAGACAGTGGCACATAACCGTGGCCGGGTATGTTTTACTAGTGCGCGGGTATGTACCTCAGGTGATTTACATTTAGTATCTACGCAGGAACGACGAGAACACACATGAGCACTTTTACCGCGTGAGCGTCAAGCAACGCCCGACATCGGTGGCATCGACCCAAAGAAGGTACAGAATAAATGTCAGGGTTCCAGCTGGAATCAAACCAAAGAGGTCTTCGTGGCAATCAAGCATTGTACCCCAGAGCTACGCCAGGTCTCGGAACTACTTTTCAAATAGACGCTATTCGTCGAGAAAAGTCAATAGTGGTTCCTGTGCTGCCTACCTAATTTTATAAAAATACTTATGCCCTCCTTTGATACAGCCGCCACGTCGGGTTAACGTCAATTGTGCTTAGGTGGCGTGCGCTGAAGCTGATTTATGTAGCAGTGTCCAGGGCCAGCATCCTCGCGAGCATCAGCGCTTCATATCAACTTCTGGTGTTGATAATACGCATGTTCCAGTTGGCATCGTTGCGCAAGTGGAAACAGCTGGTTATATAAACATCTGCAACTTTTCAACATATGTCTATGCATGCAGCATTTGTACACAAACGTAGGATCATTTCATGACGTGTCACTCAATAAAAAAATTCAATATGGTCACCGTCCCTCCACATACTTCGCATAACGTCGATTCCAAGGTACGTGGGATCTGCCAATTTTTTTGTTTTCTAAATTGCTTTAATACTCATGTTAACGGGATTCCTTTCCCGACATTAATTCTGCTTAAGACAAGTTTAGGAACAAGTCCTAAGCACTGGCGTGGCTCAGTGCTTAGGACTTGGCTTGCACGCCCGGTTCAAGCCCAACTGTGTCTATACTAAGTTTTTTTTATTTTATTTCGCGTGTTAGTTGTTACGGACACTGGTGGCGGCGGTGGCGGACGACTACGGCACTATGCGTGACCCGATTGGGATCTCATAACAGTTTTCGTTGTAAAAATGGCCTTATTTTTACTGAGCTTCCGACACTACCATCGCGCTTGAGCGAAATTCACGGAAAATGAAGGCTCGCATTATTATATGCATTGTTTCGAATCTTATAATGTAGAAGCTTCGACTGACTTTGCTCACTGTGATTGCATTTTTATGCCGAGACATACATGCCAATGAAGGTCTTCCATAAAGTTTTTACATGGTCACCAAATGAGGTTAATCGTGCAAATATCATTCACCGGCGTGAGGGTATATTTTATCCGCGAAACGTTTTTGCGGCCCTCGGTATGAATAGAAATGTAAGCACAGCAAGGCAGCCAGTGCTTTATGGTCGCCGGTGAATAATCTGGGGTGAGGGGCGGGAGGAGAGATCGTCAGCGGTGCGGCCTCCAATGAGGTCAGCGAACAAGCACTAACCGCGGTGCGCGCGATCCCCGCGCCGCCGTGGCCCGTGTTCGTCGCCCGTGTCAGCCCCATTGTCAGGGCGGACGGGTGAAAGCAAATCGCAGACCATCGCGTCGTCGTCGTTGCGCAGTCATTGTACGGCGACGACTGGAAATGCGCACGGCGCGAGCGGCGCCATCGTGCTCTCCTTGCTCTCTCCTACGCGTCAAATTATCTTCTTTGCTGCGTGCACGGTGTGATTTACGAGCGCCTAAAGTTTAGAGCGAGTTTGTTCGCGTCCGAAAGGACATAAATAGTGGCGCCCTCCGTTTGCAGAATCGCGCCCTGGGTCGACTCATTTTCGTTTTCAGCGTCCCTGGGAAAGGAAGAAGACAAAGTACTCGGACGGGGGCGTGTTGCATTCAACGCAGCGCCCGTCAACAGGGTAATTGCTGGCATCTCTCCAAAGGGACGCTTCTTGTTTGCCTCGTAACACGATTACGGTCGGGCGGCGACTGGTCACCCGGAGCTGCCGAGCCTGAAGAACGTGTGCGCGGCCGGACATGTGTGAACGTATGCGCTGTTGACTCAATAAGGGCGGCGTCTTCGACTGCTTTAATGCTGTCCGTCAAACAGCGGCGGGTCCCGTTATAATCCTCACAATTGGCCCGCACGCAGGAGGTACTATACACCGCTTTAACGATTCCGCCGTCAGCGACGCAGATGAATTGCGTTATACAGCTTGACACGACCTGTCATTAGGGTGTCTCGTACATGTGCAGTATAATTTGCGAGAGAGGTACGTGTTCGCGAAAGACGTTTTTCGAGACAATGCCAGTTCAGTTGAAGGCCTATTTGATTAAGGCTTATGTCATTCTATGCAGATTGGTGTATAAAGGTACATATTCATCACCTTAATCTTGCAGGACGGAAGAATTAAGTGTTTGCGGTTGACTTAAGGAAAACGTTGGAAACTTGTTTCCTGCTACCCAATTGCATTTTTCCCTGAAACGCCAAAAAATAACTCGTAAAAGAAGGCAAAGTGGACAAGAAAAAAGAATGACCCACTAGTTCAAACAAAAAAGTGTTCTTATGGTGAGCCAGGGCTGGGAAAAATACTTTGAAATTGTATCGCGATAAGATGCCAGATACTCGGGCAAGAAGCATTGGGGATACATCTACAGCATACTCCCAGAATGAATGTACTCGATACGATACTTCCCGATTGTATCATAAGATACTTCGATAAAGTTGTATTTTGCTATTATAGATCTATACAATAATGCAGCGAATGCCCAAGTTGAAAACTATTTACTTGAAAATGTCTTAACTGCGGCCAACTCAAAAATACTTACTAACTTGCAATTTTTTTATTTTCTCTACGAGAGAATTGGTGCCACATAGGAGCATCCCAGATATGTTACATGGGGCAAAAAGCGTCACAGGATATCACTGCTATTCCCACTATCGCAACTTCTAGCCCTGCTTAACTGCTTATTCGTATAACACACACACACACACACACACACACACACACACACACACACACACACACACACACACACACACACACACACACACACACACACACACACACACGCACGCACGCACGCACGCACGCACGCACACACACACACACACACACACACGCACACACACACACACACGCGCACGCACACACACACACACACACACACACGCACAGTGAATAAATTCAAGGGATATTACGCAAGTGCAACCAAATATTCATAAAATAAATAAATAAACAGGCGTTTTACTACGACTAAATGAAGCCAATGTTCTCTGTTTTACACTCATCTGGCACTCGTTGTAGTATTTTTATACGGCTCTCTGTTGATTGATTAAGCTTTATTACTATACAACATTTTTAACATTCAATTTAGGGACAAGTGCACTGTGTGACATCGTAGACCGCTTTTAAAACAGACCGAAATAATTGTTTTTTGTTGTTGTCTTAATTTCACACGTGCTGCAATGTATTTTTTCTTTTCAAGAAAGAACGTGAAACGATAAATAAAACCACGCGCCTGTGCTATCAGACTGCAGCGCTTTTAAACAGGCTTCGAGCGGAACCACCGGCGCACGGACCATCAGCCTGTCGACTCTTAGCGGTGAGGGTGTTCCTGTTCCAGGTGTGGCGGTCAGAAATGTCGACGCTCTGAGTAGCCGAAGCTTAAGCCATGGCTGCTCATTTCACTACTGTCCATGTGTCGGTTGTTTCGCTCGAAGCACTCCTGAGAGTGCTGCTGCACAATGGCCTACGAGCGTAGTAACGAGGTAATTTCTCCGGCTTGCTTTGAACGCTGAAACATCACTACTTAGCATGTACTTTTTCCACAAAAAAAATCACATAAGTTGTTTTGTAATGCTCTCTCCAGCGTAAATGCACTTGACTTCAAAGTGAACAACAGAAATGTTACATCATTTATCTTAACTAAGAAATTGAGCGCAATATACAAATGCCCTAATAAGAACCACATGGCGGTAAACCCCATTGTTAGTTTTATTCAGTTGAGGTTAAGACGTTCTTCGTCAATGTTTGTTTTCAGTTGCATGTCACCCTTTACAAACACTACGTAGGCGACACCCCTAAAAGCTGTGAAAATAGAGTACTCTCGCTCGCTGGATTCCGTGCCGACCGGTTGTGCCCTCGCGATCTCCGACGACAACGCAGCTCTGGCCGACTGAGTTGGTCCTACGCCAACTCCTGCCGCCGGTCCCCTACGGCGATGTCAGCGCAGCTCTGGCGGACTGGATTAGCCCTACGCCTTCTCCTGTCACCGACAAGAGCTCTCGCAAGTGGTGCCCTGTCCTCGGACTCCTGTGACCGTGTTTCCATCTTTCCTATCTCCCTTATGTCGTCGCTCGCTGTCCTTGCGCATCTTCCTCCCTCCCCCTCTCCCTCCCTCCCTCCCTCCCTCCCTCCCTCCCTCCCTCCCTCTCTCTCTCTACCTTTGATACTATCCTTTTAATTCCTCCTCACTCCTATCCCTTGTGAGCTACTGTTGAGGTGTCACACGCTGATGCAGACAGTTAAGGGGCTCACTTTTCTCTTCTTTTCCCTCTTATAACCACAATCTGAAAATAGATTATGATGTATCGTGAACTTAGGTTCCGAGGTCAGGCAATATAAAAGTAAGTTGCCACGAAAAATAGCACTAAAAAGTTCGTGAGGACGCTCATGAGAAAACCGGAGTTCTGTGTATATTAAGTACCTCCAGTTTCTTTCCTAACGACTTTAATATTTGTTGTTATAATTTCCATTATTATAATGGAACACAATTTTGCTGTGTCTTTATATCGTACGCGAAAAGTTTGCTGCTCTCAGCGCTAAGCATGCTCACTTTATTTTACCTTTGACCACAACATCGCCTGAACACTAAACTCACGTGAAATGTAAACACGTAAGTAGTAGCAAAGACGCAGACAATAAAATATAAATAAATAATAGATGGAATAAAGGAGGATGTTACAAAAGATATGTTACAGTTAATAAATCAGAAACAAACTATACAGCGGCGTAGGTAATGTGTGGGAGGCAAACGGAGCGCAGCAAAGAGAGAAATTGTGCCTACAATAAGTTATTTTAAAAATATTTTCTGCATAACTTAGTACGAACAGCAAAGACACACTACGCTGAAGTTTCATCTATTTGGTGAATTCTTGACCTATTGCAGCTAGCGCCGATACAGGTGGTAAGACAGTTGTTAGAATCTGACTTCGTAGTCTAAGTCAATAACATTGTGCGTAATTAGTGCTTACATCCACCAGATTTGTCAGACACCTGTGTGAAAGAAGCGAAACGCAAAGCAACCCCATCTCTGCCTTCTTGAGACTTTGTAACAAAATCTCACCAGGACAAACTTCTATAACGACAGTGTAGCCGCATCTGAATTTAACTGAAAGATGCCGCAAGCATTGGAATACGCAGGAGGGTACCGTGGCTACAAAGAAGGCTCATGGCACCGACAGAGCTAAGAAGAAAGAAACTTAGAAACAAAAAGTTGGTGGCACGTGGACGTTCGTACACTTGTTTTTGTCGAAATGAATAGAGTGCATCCACGTGACTTTGGTCCACCAATACATACGCGTATAAAACTAATCGCATATGCTCACTTAAGCACTCTGGCACAAAAATAAAGGAATGCCGCTGTCACTAGATTTCTTGAGGTTGCTTAGAGTCTGCAGTATCAACTGGAGAAGCATATTCCAGCAGACGTTTAGTGTTTCGCATGATGGCGTTTATAAGAGTATCTTGTACCTTAAAATATTCGATACAATATTGAATGTATCAGAAATACAGTTACAAATAGTCTCTTTGTGAGACATATTGTGATACAGATAAAAGATACCCAAAGAATATCTAAGATAGTATCTAAGATACCTGCATCTTTGATACTGCCCAACCCAGGTGAGCACAAGAAAGCAACAGTTGTGTCAACAACTTTAAGCAGCAATCTTAAGGTCGTCATAAAAAAACTGCGCAGTCATGAAATCTTTAGAAGCGACCTGAGGTAGTGCATCCGTCTGATATACTTGTTTTCGCTGCTACGTTCAACACTTCTATCTTCATGAAAGATTAATTCGGCTGGAATTTCTGACTCTCGATGACGGGAAGGACTGACCACACATGCCGTGGTGGCAAGAAAAGCTGTTTATACGTGCTCATAAAATCGGAGTTCACTGATTTGAGCAACCGTGTGTAGCCCTCCTGTGTATCATCTTACGTGCACTCCGTGTTCACTTTCTCTCTTTCTATGTTGCCCATTTCCCACACCCCTCATTGCAGGTTATAAAATCGAGCGCTCAGCTTGATTTTTTTGCTGCATAATTTTTTGTATGTCTGTCAGTTGGTCTGAAGGAAAATTGACAATAAATGACCTTATTTGCAAATAAGCAATTTTATATATTCGCATATACTGTTTTTGCTAGAAATGGTTTGGACAAAGTTCTTGGGAAACTTGTTTCGCACATATTTTGACATTGTGCGCGAGCAATATTGTTTGGTGATTGGGCTGCACTTACTGAGAGGGTGCAAATGATAACGTCGACGACGGCTGAACAAGCAGTAGGAATTATTGACTTAAAGATGGTGTAGTAGCAGTGACAATTATCATATTACTATTATACATTCCTAATTGGTTAAATATACACAACGTCCGGTGTTCCGCTATGCACGCCTATAGTCAGTCGATTTTATGCCCTGAGAAAATTCTCCGCGGCGTGAGCGTTCAACCGTTCCCGCATGACGCTTGTGCCGGGAAGCAGGCGTTGAGGTGAAATTGGCCGAGCCTGACGAACGTATCGCGCGGGTCGCGCTCAGTGCAGTCGGCACCCCGGGCGGCGCGCAGCTTGAGAGGTGCTTGCGCATTGTTCTGAGTTCCAGGCCTTCCCTGCCGGGAGTGCCTTCTCAGGCCGGCGCTAAAACTCGGCCCCTTGCCCAAGCCCGCACTAGTGGGCTGCTGCTGGAGTCGAATTTATGATTGTGATTCCCCGCATGGCCTTTGCCTTTCTCGTCACGTATCACCATGCGCGCTGGTACGCAACGCTGAGAAACGAGCAGCCTTGGCGCGCAGCCCACGCTGTCGTATATCCAGACGTGGTAACGAGCCTTTCCCGCGCATAACAGATATTCACTTTTTTCCAACTCGCTCTGCCCGCGCGCGTCGACAGCTTTTCCAGACGCTGATTGCAGTCGAGGAGGGGAGTTGCGACGCGGCTTGGTTTCTGCCAGGTCGTTTCTTCAACTTTGTAGTTCAGCCACGCCGTGGAAGTTCACCGCGTTCGAGAATAAGCAACTGCCAGTGAATAGTTCCACGCGGGAGAGCGCGGGCGAGAGATAAAAAGCGGAGAACGTGCCCCTTCCCAAAAGTGTGCTGTAGGTTCTCATTTACATCTCTCAGTCGGCGCGAATTTGTTGCCTGCAACGTGCGCCGCCTGCCAGGGACAAACATGCTCAACTCCCCTCTCTCCTCGTGTGCCCTTACCTCAAGAAATAAAAGGCAAGCGATGGAAGCAAAAATGAAAGCCGGCTGTTGCTGGCAGCATGCACTAAGGAAGGTAGCAAGCGACGTTCGTCGTGTGGTAAAAAATGAAAAGATGCACGAGGAAAGAGGCTGTTAGGCATAATAAAGGAACCAGGGCGAGAATAGGCTGACGGCAGGACGTGGGTGCCGTAATAAGCGAAACCTATATTTTCCGCTGCAACGCGACACCTCTGGCCGCCTGTCGCGTCGTTTTGGTGCTGCCTGCAGTCGCCCAAAGCGCTAAGCAGTCGGCTTTCCCGACTGTGCTCACCGCTCGCAGGGCGAACACTGCAGCGTCGTTGCTGTGCCGTTCGCCGGCCCTGCAAGGCGCACCGTTGTGCGCTGCTCAATTCGGTCGCAGCTAGGAAAGCGGGCAGGCTTCCGCGTCACGTCCTGCTGGAAGGCCTTCGCTGATGGCGGAGGAAGCCGGATGGATGTCGTGTTGAGCTCTCTTCGGCTGACGTCTTAAGTGCCCGGCTACGAATATTGCTTTGAAAGCAGTTCTCACGGGCGCCCAACTTTACTTTGTTCTTGGTGCTTTCAGCCCGAGATCCGAGCTGAGAGCCCTGACGGGACAGAAGTAGCCAGAAAAGGTGGAGAGAAAACAATGGTCGCTCACGAGACGAGGAATAACCAGGAAAAAAATCAGCCTTGTCTAAATATCCCTGTTGTGTGCCAGTTGTGTGTTCTCTCATTCACCGTTTTGCGGGGCGCGCATTGTGTCCACCATCGATATATCGATCTGTTGCGTAATCAAAGAAGGGCTGGTAATTCTGTATCCCGCCAGTGAACAGTAAAGGATTCTCTTGGGCACAGAAATGGCCTCTGTGGTGAGGAAGGCATTTCAAGCGCGATTCTGTGCTTCGGAATTCCGTTGCCGTTCGGGGGCACAAACTTCTTTCTTGACCACCGACAATCTGTACGCTAAAAAATTACGGGTGTGATTGTTTTATCAACCTTCCCATTGTATTCCGAGTATAATTCTTGCTGATTTCGCATCATCGCACATGATCAGGATATTCGAAAGGAAATGATATAGCGTATCATTGCATAAATTTTCCAGATAGGCGTATTAAACAACTGCCTTTTTAGGAGGTACGGGGCTTAAGCGGTGTCTAGGCCTTTTACCTTGTAACATTATATACTACGTGTCACCGCACGTAGGACGATGCGTTTAGATAAAAAAACATTCATACGAATTGTATAAATGATTCGTCAGTACTAATACCTCACGCCGGCTAAGTAGGGATTCGCAAAATCAAGCGATTTTCTTGTGTGAAATTGCCGCTTTTTACTGGAACGCGATGCCACTTTGATTTTCGCGGCCATGTTTCTGATCTCCCCGATGTTTTTTTTTTTAACAACATTCAGTGAAGCCCGTCCGCGCGGTCATCCGAGGCAAGCAGGACTTCCTGTCAGCCGAGTTCCGCGCCGAGGTGGAGTGCGAGGCCGAAGGATCGCTGCCACCGGCGCTCATCTCGTGGTGGCTAGACGGCGTGCGCCTGAACACGTCGCTGGCCCAAACTCGCCTGTCGGCCGGCGGCAACGTCACTACTTCGCTGCTTGGCTTCGTGCCGAGGGCGAGGGACAATGGACGCCAGCTCAGGTGCGTCGCCACCAACCCCAAAATGCCCGGACATGATCAAGTGGCCGACAACTGGGTGCTACAGGTGCACTGTGAGTAGCATTTCACTGTTAACTTTTCCTGATTCAACTCGCAAGAGTCGTCATATTCAGTGTATGATATTATCGCATAAAATGAACGCTATCGCTACCTAGCAAAGCTGCTTTCTGCGTAAGGTTACACACGGTGAAGCTACCACTCAAAAGCTGTATGATCTTAAGACCTTCCACTCGGGTATGATACAAACACTGATTTTTCGGCGTTTCGCAAGGTCGCCCATTTAGAAAATAACGAATGTGGTTACTAACACTAGTTAGATTATAAAAGACAAATGTTTTGGAAGTTCCGTGTGGTTTATTGCCGTCTTACTCCAATATCAAATGCTCACTCCATATACTTCAAATCCGTCACTGCTAGGTGGGACGCCTTGCACGATATTTCATATATATAGCGAATGGAACTGACGATAGGTAAACTACCTCCAGACAGTGAGCAACTATGTCAAATCAGCAAGGTAAAACTGTGACATAATACTATTTACTAGTTGCTTTTAAAGTGCTGAGATCTTCTAAGCGTGTTCGTATCTGTAATTTTGACAGTGCCTTCGTGTGCAAGACTACCTACAATGTAGCTCTAAAAGCTATATAAAAATTGAAGTCAGAAAACCCATGCTTGAGCAACATATTTTGCAGCATTTTCAGCCTTTTATTATTAAAGAAAGAAAAACAACAATTTTTGTCCTTGCTGGGGTCAAGGATGCCGCGAGACTGGCCATACCGGAGCGTCCCTTTTCACAGGCGATGGCCAAACATTGAGCCTTGGTGGCGTCTTCTCCCAGTTGGACTGGCCAGAGTTGGTCATCTGGGCATTTGTCATCTGGTCATTTAGCCACCCACTGCTCTGGCGTGATTATCCTAAATGTAGGACTGGTGCTGTATTTTATGATTTGTATCGCTGCAGGACATGCCCAAAGCCGCCCTGCAAGCTTTGTATTGTGATGTGTAAATACCTGGGTATACGCAACTATACAGCGTGGGTGTGGGGAATCTTCGTGCTTCTAGCAATCGACATCTGTGTCGATTTCGAGTATGCTTTCGAGTATTCGGTTCGCTTGCGGTGTCTTAAAGAGGGCTCATGGCGAAACTTACCGGTGCTTCTGGCGCAAATAACACAATTCAGTCTGTTCACACGAAACTTATGAAGGAATGAATATTGTTCACAGGGCAAATCGTGGTGTTTTCCTGCCTGATTAACATTTGTTCATTCATTTGCGAACACTTCTTGCAAAATGAATGCTTCAAGGCTAGCAGAAGGAAGGACACGGAGAACCATTACTGGAGATCATGTCGCATTTGATTGAGTAGAAAGAATAAAATTTAAGTCCCGAACCACGGTGAGGTTGCGACATGTTTGTGAGTGATATAGTACACACATTCCTTATATTTCTCTCTTTCTCCTCTTACTATATTCCCCGATTCCACTCCTGATGTGTGGGGTGAGAAACAAGGCAGAGTCAAAATATTCTCACGGATTTTCCTCCTCCTCTTCAGTGAGAATCTGTTTAGAACTGAACTCTATCGCTGATACAGCTGAAGAGATGGTTTTGGGAAATTCAACTGAAAGGCTAACCTAAATTTTTGTTCAGCAAAAATTTCAGCGTAATGCTACATCTAGCCTCACGCAGAACATTAAGAGAACATGAATGTTTAGGCAACAATAAAGAAATCACAACTAATTGAACTGCCTCCGGAACATTGTCATGTCGAAGAGAAGGAATGTTCACCTGATTCAGAAATTCACCGGTGAAGGCTAACCAGCGCTACCTTTCACGGGACTAGTGAAAATGTCCATTGCAACAAAAAAAAGAAAAAAAAGCAGAAAAACTAATGAAGACGAAATAAAAACCAAAAAGAAAGAATCGAAAGAGGAATGCCCTGCACAGAACGAATTATGCGCATACTCAGGATGTAGAACAACATCTGATTTACGAGTACACATTGAACAGAAAATATGCGTAAAAAAATCTCGCGCAATAACTATAGAAAAATATAGATGGTGCCACATGCACGCACCTAGAGCTGCGTTTACCATAAAACAAAAGTTTGTTCATTGTTGCACTTGGTGCGGGTTTGCTAATTAGCCAATGAGAGAAGGACGACACACAGGTGTGAGACACGTGCAAATAAGAAATTGCGCAAGTGGAGTATAGGAGAGTTTTACTCTAACAGTGTGTCCTGTCTTTACAACAGTAAGACAACAATAAATATTCTCTGTAGTGTGTTGTGTCTCTCATGTGAGCAAATCTGAAGAGTGTTGTCAAGCTAACATGGTTTCATATTACACTGTCTACAACGTTTCCGAATAATGTAAAAGCGAAATAACGAAATACCTATTATGAGCGTTCTTCATAAACTCTAAGTCGCCGCGACGCAGTGGTCTAGTGGCAAAGGTACTCGGCTGCTGACCCGCAGGTCGCGGGATCGAATCCCGGCTGCGGCGGTTGCATTTCCAATGAAGGCGGAAATGTTGTAGGCCCGTGTGCTCAGATTTGTGTGAACGTTAAAGAACCCAGGTGGTTGAAATTTCCGGAGCCCTCCACTGCGGCGTCTCTCATAATGATGTGGTGGTTTTTGGACGTTAAACCCCACATATCTATCATAAACTTGAAGTCGCTATGATTGCTTATAACAACGGCATACGTGAACTTTTCATCTCGCAGCAACAGCATTATTGCTAGTTTTTGCGAGTGAACAGTGCACACACCGCGCCAGGGAATGACGTGGAATGCAGCTCCCAAATAACGATAAAAATATTCTACATTGATGTCAGTGCTACAACTAGATTTAAGCGAACCGTAATGTGGACCTATTTCGCATTCCCTATGCAAGCTCAGAATACTTCAGTAAAAAACCGCATTGTTCAAAGGCTTTGCGCCACAAATTTGACAACTAATGCAGCCGATGCATGCAAACTTCTCGGATGAAAACGGCATGATGCTCTGGCGAATGGCAGACAATTCTAGTAATGCCTTCTCAGTGGATATCGAGCTGCTGAATTATGCAGGGTTTTTGATGCAAGTCGTTCGCTGAGGGGAACAAAAACTAGGATACGTCTGCTGAAGAGGAGTCTATGAGCGCAGTTAGGTTTATACTTAATTCATACCACAGAAAAAGAAAGCTTTGCCCGAAATAGCAAGGCAACTTAACCTTATGACCGTGGAGCTGAAAAAGTAAGTAGTCTCTTACAATTATTTAGAAGCCCATGGCTCTGTCCGCTCATAAGTGAAAAAAGGGGGTGAGGGAGTGGTTAAAATTTACACTTGCAGCCATTTTTCATTACGCCTCTTGTTAAGTTTCTAAACCGAGAACAGGCTTGACCTTTCTGCTGAAAGGGAGCTGCTAAGAATATTTTATATTATTCAAAATAAGTAACCTCTGTGCGTGTGCTACGTGTACAGTAATGCAGAGAGAAGTAGCAAAATACTGGTTAATAATGGTGAACTAAAAATAGAAAAAGCGTTCCAATAATAATAATAATAATAATAATAATAATAATAATAATAATAATAATAATAATAATAATAATAATAATAATAATAATAATAATAATAATAATAATAATAATAATAATAATAATATAATAATAATAATAATAATAATAATAATAATAATAATAATAATAATAATAATAATAATAATAATAATAATAATAATAATAATAATAATAACAGTTATTTAACTTGGCCCGAAACAACTAAAACGTCTTAGTGCAGGCGCATGCAAAATAAAACAATAAAAATAAACAATATAGTACAGTAAGTCTTCACAAAAATAAGTAAAATGAATAGAGTGAAAAGGCACAGACAAAAAGAAATGAGCAAAAGAAGAGAACAATGAAAAGACAACAGAATCAAGTAATGAACGTGAAAAATAAAAGGGAATATACAAAACTATGTAGAATCCTTCCTGGTTGTGTTGGCACGAAATTCAGAGGTATTTGTCATGGCACAAGATTTACATAAATTGATGTATTATGCAGATAGCTGTTGAGGATATTCACAACGGCCTAGTTAACATCAAAGTTTGCAAGTTCAACAAAAAACAGTGAGTGGCTGACTACGTCAAAAGCCTTGCTGAGGTCACAGTAGACTACGTCAACCTGTCCTTTCCCAAGAATAGGTGCGAAGATTTACGTAATGAAACTAGGAAGATTTGTGGTAGTTTAGTGGCCAGGAAGAAACCCGCTTTGTTTAGGAATAAATTAATTATTCAGGCTAACATAGAACACGTTGTGAAGAGCCACTTCGAAGATTTTTGATGTCGCACACAGTAGAGAAATTGTGTGATAGTAAAAAAAAAACATCTGTTTTGGAGTCTGATTTAGGACTGAAAGAGCACGGGCAGTTTTTCACATGCTTGGAAATTCTAAAGTGTTCAGGCAGTTAATTAAATATGGTGGTCAGCTCTTGGGCGAATATACTGCCATAAACATTTATTACGGCGGAAAAAAAGACGTTTTGGCCACATATTAAGGATGGTTTAAAGAGCCTATTGCGTGAGCACATGAGCTTTCCCTCCAAAAATAGACCACTAGATGTGCTGTCTTGGGCTATGCTTCAGGGTTACGGTGAAGACCTATGGAATTATTTACGTTGTTTAAATGTATATTGCAGTACAAACTTACGCATGCTGCTTAATACAAGCTCCGTGAACTAATCAACTTGTTCACCAACATGGCTTGTCAGTGACCTGTGAATAATCAATGGCTAACAAGGATTGACACAAGCCCGTGTAGCCACCTCCCTTCAAAACAAATCTTTGAAATTGGTTAAATATACCGCTGTAGCTCGCTGTTTCAGCACAAACAGATAATCTTACGAAGTGGTGGGTCGTATTCGCCAGGACGAGCAAGAAAGATGTTGAAGCGTGAAACTTAAGCGGGTTGATTGTTTGACAGACAGACAATTGTATCTGCAATTGACGACTGTGTTATGTCGCAGTAAAGAGTTCAACGCCAGAAAATCCAAGAGCAGGCAGCACTTTTTATCAATGAAGTGATTACAAAGAGAAAAGGTAAGTGAGGGTGCTGGTGCACGTGATCTTTATGGTTCAGTGAACCTATAAGTTCAGGGGAGGACCAAAGGGAGTATTTGCGTTGTTTAGGTGTATATTGTAGTATAATCTCACTCACGCATGATTAATGGATATTTAAGTTGTTTAAGTGCATATTGCAGTATAAACTTACTCACGCATGCTTATTACAAGCTTCATTAACTGATCAACTTGTTCATCAACTTGGTATGTCTGTGACTAGGGACCAATCAATGGCTAACAAGTATTGACAGAAGCCTGTGTAGCCACCTCTCTTCAAAGCAAATCTTCGAGATTGGTTAAAGTTACCGCTGCAGCTCGCTGTTTCAGCACACACAGATGATCTTACGTTAAGTGGTGGGTCGAAATTGTCAGGACGAACAAGAAAGATGTCGAAGCGTGAAACTTGATCTGGTTGGTTATTTCACAAAAAAAGGTCTAAGACATTGCCTCTGCAAATGGTGACTGTGTCATGTTGCATTGCAATAGGGAATGAAACAACAATGAATTCAAGAGGCTGCACTTTTTCCCAATGAAGTGATTACAGTGAGGAAAGGTAAGCATGCTCCAATCCATTCCAGGCACATTGAAGTCACGGAGAATCATATTTATGTGCCCGCTATGAGACGAAATCACATGTTCAATGAAATACATGACTTCACGAAAGAAGACATGAGTGGTAAATAGAAGCACGCAATCAACAATTTTTCTCGGCGCTCCAGGCTTATTTCTAACCATGTCAATTCTTCGGAAGATTCCAGGTCTTTCTGTGTGACAGATCTCTGTGAGCTGTTGATGCAACCAGCATGCCCCCGCCTTTCTATTTGGTTGCATGAAAATTTCGGTCGCTGAGGAAGGTGGTGAAGTTCGGGGGGAAAAGTCAGATGATGGAATTTCAAGGCCCAGCTAGTTTTACAACAACAACAACAACAACAACAACAACAACAACAACAACAACAACAACAACAACAACAACAACAACAACAACAACAACAACAACAACAACAACAACAACAACAACAACAACAACAACAACAACAACAACAACGACAACAACAACAACAACAACAACAACAACATAATAATAATAATAATAATACTAATAATAACAATAATAATAATAATAATAATAATAACAAATGATCAGTTTGCGAACACAATTTCACCTTATGAGTTGTACAAGTGTGTCAACATATTGTTTGTAAAAATAATTGTAATCTAGACTTTTTAATGTAGCTTGACTGTATACGTGAATCACCATATGATTTCCTCACATTATACATTATCGTGCCCAATGGTTATGCATCTGGTGTTCACAAGGCGACCAGAATTAAGCTTCATGTGTTTGAAGTGAAGGATCCCTCTGCAAATATAGTGTGCGGGCAAGGAGACACAAATTTAATTGAAATGGCGCTTATTAGAGGTGAGCCACTGAACAAACTACAAGACAATATTGAACGTTTTACGATCTGAAGTTAGCCGGTAGGTTTGTAATGAGAAGTTTAATTGATTGTTTGATATGCAGGGTTTAACATCCCAAAACCACCATATGATTACGAGAGCCGTCGTGGTGGAGGACTTCGGAAATTTCGACCACCTGGGGCTCTGTAACGGGCACCAAAATATGAGCACACGGTCCTACAGCATTTTCGCCTCCATCGAAAATGCAGCCACCACAGCCGCGATCCAATCCCGCGACCTGCGTGTCAGCAGCCGAGTACCTTAGCCACGAGACCACCGCGGCGGGGCTAACAAAAAGTTCAAATATGGTTGTTTTCTTATACTGTTTCGTATAGAAGAATGCTTCGGGTGTGTGCCTGCTCCCTAATAACCTGCTGCAAAATTGAATCATGGTTAGTAAGACTGCGCTCAACAGCTGCCAGGATTGGCGTAACGAATCTCTCGGATGTGATGCACAGTTAAGGAATAATATCGCCAGCCGATAGTAAAAGGGCAAAGGAGGAAGAAGGAGAAAAACGGAAGGACAAAGATGTCAGTAAAAGGGCAAACGCTACCATTTTTCGCCAATGTCTTCAATACATGGTCAGAATAGATTCCACACGCAACGGCAGTGGCACATCAGAGGGAAACTTTGGACCATTCCGCACTCTCAAGCACGCGTAATCATTCAAGCTGCTCCTAAACTTTGCAGCCGAATATCTCGGAGCACGGGCGTACTAGCACCATTACTTCAAGGAGAACTGTGTAGAAATACGACTGCGTCGAACGTCCCAGAACAAACACACTCGTTTATTGCAGTCACTAAAAAGTTCAGTATTATTTCTTAGTTCAGTATTAATTTTATGACCACGGCTTGGGGACATTTACACCTAGCGTCAAGTTGCGTCGGTGACAGTGGTGGCCAGCCGTAACTCAATGAGAAATAGGCAAAAAAGTTCTATCTCAGAAAAAGACTGGTTATCCAAAACGACTCCCGGTTCTGTACAGCAGAGACTAATTTGGATATTCTGGAAACGTCAGTGTCGCACTACAAACCGCGTGGCTTCTTTGAGTTTTTAATATTTAACAATGAGGCCCTATGAGTTCCTAATGGCGGTATTCTATTGCCCTGGCAACTTCAACCTCCATTCGGACTTTATCGATGTGAAGATTCGCTTCTTAATCGGCTTTAGTTGGGGGGTTGCCCTCACAAAAGCATATACAACCCTCATTGGAGTGACCGACAGTGCAAGGTCTGCGGCACCGAAGAAGACATCGACCATCTGCTATGCGTTGCCATCAACTTGTCTCTGAGAGACATAAACTTTCTGCCATGTTTCGACAATGGGATGATCGGCCACTCCCTGTGCAGATGCTGCTGGAGCATCGCCTTTGTCTTGCGTCGGCTCACGAGGCAGTCAAAGCCCTTTAGTGCTTTCTGGGGACTAACGGGCCAACGCCTTTGACATTTGCATAGTACTACCGCTGCATATGTGTTAGCCCATTTACTGACATTTTTTGCCTTCTGTCTTGTTTTTTTACAGCAAAAGATGTTATGAGATCACTTTTCGGGTCACGCGCAGTTGTTGTTCGCCGCTGCCGCCGCAGGTGTCCGTAACCACATCGCGCGAAATCAGAAAAAAAAACATTACACCAATGACACAGTGAGGCTTGAACCCGGGTCCACTGCGTGCCAGCCCAATATTCTACCACTGAGGTACGCCGGTGCTTGCAACTTGCTGTCAAACTTGCCTTAGGCAGGCATGACTTAGCACCAATGGCACAGTGGGGCTCTAATCCGGGTCCCCTAGGCGCCAGGCCAGTATTCTACCACTGAGCTACACCAGTTTTTTATTTATTTCCAGTTAAACTTCACGCACGCGGTGCTAATATAAAGATAATACAATACACAACAAACATTGAAAAAGTAAATGCGGCTGTCAAGCATTACTATAACACATCACTTCCTTGAATTCTTTGATGGTCAGTTGGGCTCCTACGTTTTCTAAACATAAAAGCACACATTCGTCTGTTCTTACCACCTCAAGAAACCTTGAGATGCTTTCTTTAAAATACTCTCTTGATAGTCTCCCGTAAGGGTCACAGTGAAATCCAGCCATTCTAGAGCGCCATATACTGTGCAAGGCTGTCATCATGATAAAATCAAAAGGTAATCCATCATCATTCTCTATTGCCGAATGCCTGATTCCATGAGGGTCTAACGGAAGCTCTTTTTAATTGTTCTTTGTAATACGTCCAAGAAGTAAACTCTTTCCCAACAGTGCAGGAAAACGTGGTCAATAGCTTCCGGTTTCTTACAGATTAGACAGTGAGATCCCCAAGGCATATAAAACCCGCGCTCCTCTAGGAAGGTTCTTACAGGAAGTTTTCCGGTGTGTAATTTAAAAAAGGGACGTTATAACTTAGAGCTGCCGGCATTTTTTTAACTCGTTCAAGTACATTCTGACCCTTATGTACTGTATATAGCACTCTGTACAGTGGGATGGGGAGCATAGTGTAACATAAATCTTTGTGAGTTTTTTTTTTCTCCTTCCAATAGACCACAGGTAGTCAGTCGAAAAACGAACACACAAAAAGCGCACGCTAGCCACGACTTCCTTCATGTATCTTTGCACAGCCCCTGTGGTAGTATGAGTGCTCACAAAAAACTCGGGCAACAGTTTACTTAGTATTGTTCGACACACTTTTAGTAGGAAAGGATCCCTTGTTTCGCGGAAAAAGAAAAACTATATATTTACTAATGTTTGATAAACAGATGTCTTAGCCCAAGGCCTCCACACTTCACCCTTCTAAACAAATTCATGCGACTGCACCTTTCTCAGTTAGAGCCCCACACAAATACTGCAAACACCCGATGTAATTTTTGCACATTGACCCAAAAACAGTACATCACTTGCATCACATACCATAGCTTAGACACACACACACACAAAAAACCAGTTGCATGCAGTAGCCCTAGCAAATATGGACGGATAAGTTGCATTTCACCTATTCGCTTTCTCTTTCATTTGTTTTCTTTGCTGTGCCCAATATTCATCAGTAATTTTGTATACTCGAGCGGAACTCCGAGATATTTAACTGGCGTTATTGTCTATTTAATGACTGCCAAAAATTCTTGACCTGAAGGCCCCGTTTATTTAACCCAGTTTATGTGGCTTCCTGTAACTTCGGCGAAAAATTAAAAAACTCTCATTGATTCGTTAATATCTTCATTGGAAGTACTACAAATCGCAACGTCATCAGCGTATGCAAGTAGTTTGATTTCTGAGGATTGTACTCTAAACCCACCTGCCTCTCAGTATACGGTACTACAAGCAAAACAATCTTATGTAGGCTGACAGTCCTCCAATAACGAGCTACTCAACACATAGAAAACCTTGCATGGCTTGATAATACAGCACCGTGTTTCTTTAAAAAATGTGATATTGAAGTGTATCAGCTATACAACCTCAAACTTGCTACATACATAACCAGAAAGATGCGTCAAAATGAGTCTATGTTTAGAACCCTATACTTTGATTGATTGATATGTGGGGTTTAACATCCAAAAACCACCACATGATTATGAGAGATGCGTAGTGGCAGGCTCCGGAAATTTCGACCACCTGGGGTTTTTTAACGTGCACCCAAAGCTGAGCCCACGGGCCTACAACACTTCCACCTCCATAAACACATATACCTGACTAACCACAATCCATATAGTTTACGACATGGCCACTTCGAAGTTTCACTTTGCAGAACAAAATACGGCACTAAACAACTTAAATACATGATCCCTAGTTTCTTAAACCAACATCTGCAAGTACTTAGCAATGTGTATAAAGTTTCAACATCCCTGTTTAAGCGTGTTGTTAAATCATATTTGTTGTCTTGCGTGCCTTCATTGTATGAGTACGACCTCTAACATCATGTGGCTTATGTCTTGTTACATTATTAATAAAAAGGCAACAAAACTTATTTGTACTATTCCTGTATGTATGTCGCCATCCCTTGCAAATAGCGCTATGTCATGTTTCGTTTTCTTTATTTCCGTGCAAAGCTTCCACTTGCTAATGTATAATTTCTTAATGATAGTCACAAACCTGCTGGACAGTGATTGGGTGGTAGCGCCATTGTCAGGCAGTTAATTCTGCCTTTAGCCGTACCATCCCTCGACATGTATTATGTTAAAAATAAACAATTTAATTCAATTCAAATAATGATGTCGTTCTGCGATATCGACCAGTGCTTGTGACTAGTTGTCAAACTTGCCTTAGGCAGGCTTGATGTCGGGAAAGCAATCGCGTTAATACGACCTATAAAGCGAAAGAACACCAGTTAAAAAACAATCAGTCGTCGCACAATGCGAATAGCGTAACGAGTTGGTTGTCCAATGCTCCAACCCATTACAAAAGCTCGTTCTTGTTGCCTATATAAACTGTGCCGCATACCCACTTCAGCCATGATTCCTCGTCGTCGTCAGCCACTGTATGGACAATTGGCACAAAATTCCTTGCAAAGTTTTAGCGCATACTGCGCTTCTCAGAAGAATGACGAAAATTAGCACATCAAATGCTGGCCTACTACCCAAAAGTTTATAATTAATGCCCTAGTGGCTACTAAACGAGTGCGGTTGCAGTAGTTGCCCAATGAGTGTTTTGAAAAGGCTCTGAAAGGCCGCTCTTCTAGCTTTCGCTGTGACTGTGCCGCGGCTACCACGCAGGCCTGGCGTTTTTTTTTTTTTTTTGCTGCCTTTTTCGAGAATCCACATGTTTTGTAGTGGGATACTGAAATTTCACAAGAATGTTGCTATGGGTCTCTGCTGTATATAGATTTAGAAGTTGTTTTTTGATAACTTTCTTTTTTTTAAAAAAATTGAACTTTTTGATTCAGTCGTGGCAGGATACAATTGCTGCCACTGAGAGATGGCACCCTGTACAAAATGTCCCCAAATCCCGGGAATAAAGTTTAGTAATTATTCTTCTTATTATTTATCATTTTTGCTCGTGTTATCTTGAATGAATAACTTACTTGCAAGCGTGGTCTTCACGTACTTACCGGTGCTGATTTTTAGAAAAGCCATAAAACTTAACCTTGATCACCCGGTCATTCAAATGGCTAGACAGCAGCTCTTGAACTATGTCCGATATAAAAGATGACAAGGCACTTTCAAGGCTGGTGTTCCTGCATAGCCTCCTCTCATGAAGGGCATGCGCGAAATAGAGTGACGCAATAAACAGCAGCACAATTGAACAAAATGGCTCTCATTGCACGTTTTATAGTATAAGCTGGCTATTTAAACTACGCAAAAACGGTTGCATGGCGAAAGAACACGTTGCATATTCTGGAAATTTCAACTCGGTCGCTTCATGACATCTGTCAAGTGATGTTCTTCTCTGTTAGGAACTAACGCTTATTTCGCAAGCGGGTGAAGTGTCGTGGAAGGAGGCCAACTTGAAGGAACGGGAAGGCGCCCACGGTATGCTCTCGCAGAACGTTGCCGGTGAGTGACGAAATCTCCGCGCGCAACGAAGACAAATAAAGCAGGTTACACGATGGCTAGTTCTCCCTGCATTCGAATAACTACGCTTTCAAGGGGCACCAGCACATGGTCAGTCGCAACATCTCTCCGCAACTGTACAGAATTCGATCTGCGAAAACAGCAGATTTCAGGAGGCCCGTGCGCCAACCGTCGAAAATAGTACCAGGGAACATGTGATGGCTCCAGTATCGCCACTCTCATATCAAGTTAACACTATGCGAACTTCAAGACCTTAAAAGGTTGATTTTTGTTTTCGCGCCATATTCAGTTTGTTGTATCGGCAGAAAGAGTTTTTGCGGAAAGCAACACAAAGACAGACAAAATATGTGACTGGTACTATACTTCTGTTTATTGAAGACACTCATATAATTAGCACAAGACCAGAAAAGGGCATGAAGCTTACAGTAATCACACCAAAAAGTAAGATTCAGCAGGAGATCATGTCTAAAAACCATGCATCACATTAACAGTTTATGATTTTGGTGCATGGTCGGGTGCATGTTCAAGAGGTTGCAATTCGAAGGGGTGCTGACGCAAGCTTTCGTGGTGCAGATAGCCTGTGCGCTTGATTCGCAAAACATTAACAGCAAATATAGCTTGGAAGGGTCTTTTTTTCTTGAATTCTGAAGTTTACGCATGCAAAGAAAGTGAACCATAGTGCCCTCCCCCCCCCCCCCCCTACACTCCTCACGTGAACACGATGCAGTATACAAGTTATGATGACATCAAGGCCACTGTTTTCTTTTCGTCATGTTTGCTCCTGCAGACTACTACTCGTCGGCTGCTCGCTAGTGCGTGGCCGCGGTACACGCACTGAAAATTTTGTGTCGGTGATAGTGCTGTCCTGTTTCCTATTTGATTTTACTGTGGCGACCCCGTGCAGAAGTGCGCCACCGTCCTGTGTGCTGACTTTCCGATCATTACGCACACTATTTGGTGATAGCTGCACCCAGTGGCTTGTCGTTTCTGGAGCTCTCTAACTGAAACCGAGAATGGTTGGTAATGAAATGGCTGTAATTAATTATCTGGCACGAGCTGTCGCAAATGATATGCCTTGTTATGACAATCAGCCCCCGGAAATACATCACCCGGAAATCAACCCCCGGAAATCAACAACAACAACAACAACAACAACAACAACAACAACAACAACAACAACAACAACAACAACAACAACAACAACAACAACAACAACAACAACAACAACAACAACAACAAGAAAACGGCTTGCAAAGTCTATTTATTTCATCCTCAACTTTTTAGGCGTGAAAACATTGGATTTATACACCCATAAGAGCTTTTAAAGTGTAGTTTTGCTACAGTACAGTCCAAAATTGACAAATAAACTATTTCAGAACCACAACGTGTGTGTTTTTAAGAAATGTGCTTCTGCTAGGAAGCAATGCAAGTGCACATTATGCAAGCGCGACCACAAAAGTAATCCCGGACACTATATAAAATAGGTTTTTCTGTAGATCTCAGTGATGTTTGGTGTGTTGATCCTGGCCCCATGAGCAGATGCGCTGCTCACGAGTGAAACTTAATCTCTACAGCAGTGCACTCTAAAACGCATTAGAAAGAATCGGCATCTTTGTGTGTAGAATACCTACATACATTTGTTACGATGCAAATAGAATTGTTGGACCACTAATGAAGATGCTGGCATATCTGACGGGTGTAAGGCTGATAATAAGATGCCATAAAAAGCTCGACTAACATCGAGGACCATGACTTTGCAAGGTCACATTGTTAGAAACATTGCAACAATGACTATATATGTGCTGCCAAGTGCTGTCGAAAAAATTACCAGTGTATGTTTCAAAAAAAAAACGCCCCCTCCCCTCAAAAAAACAAACAAACAAAATGTGCTTCTTCTTGTGTGCAAAACAAAAAGAGGACAAATAACAGGCACGAATGACAGGACGCCATGTAGACACAACGTGGTCAGTAGAAAACCATTGCTCAACGCCTTCTTTGTGTCCATACACCAAGAGGGCAGCGCTCAGGCCTAAATGCACGTGATGAATAGGAATGAGCTTGTAATTAGACGTCGGTGTTCGATTCAGACGGCTGTGGCGCTTCCACCTTAAAGGTGAAGGCACACAAGCCTTAACCAATGAGCACGTGCTCTAGACTTTTTCTTTATTTTGGACATGCACAAATACATGGTTTGTCCGCGAGGCAAATGAAAGACCTAAACCTCCTGACAAGGCCTCACCACACTGAGGCAGCAGAAGCAACGGATCTAGAAATAATAACTCATATTTGACACATAATAAATAGGAAGGAATATAATTAATAATATAGCAAGGATGTAATCACCAGTTACAGTAACGAAATAAGGACACTCATGAACATGATGCAAGAATGCAATTGAAGTAAAAGTAAGTACAAATGCAAGAAAAAAATACATCACACAAGAAGTAATTAGTCATACTAGTAGCAATACTATTTTATATTAATATGATGCAGTCAAGTCATATTTTCGACGCGTCTGTAAACAAATTTCTACAACAGATCCGCGTCCAGAGCGAAAAAAATTATTTATTATGAATTGTTTAAATTCTCGAATATATTTACAATTTTCGATTATTTTCATAACGGTAGGATACGTGTTGCATAAATACGTTGTTTAATACTCGATTGTTTGCATGACATAGTTTGTCCTGGGTGTATTCGTTCCTATTGATGTGTGGCGTAAACTGTATCTTGTGTCTCGACTGAGGTACCGGTTTGAAAATATTACGAAGTCGCCACATACTTCTTTACATAGCCGAATGCAGATCTTTACTCTGTAAGAGTTTCTAATGTTAAAGATTCTATAGTGCGCCATTACTTTGGAGGACCCTATGTATTCACTTCAAAAATTAGGCAAACAAACTGCTCGTCGTTGTATGACTGCCAGTTTTTCGATGTTCGTTTTGTTACCGTTCCCCCTTAATAATAAGCCATGACTACGATGTGAATGAACAAGGGAGTAGTATAATTGTCTAAAGATCTTACCAGGCACATAGCATTGTATTCGTAGGAGTAAGGCAACTGAACGCGCACTTTTACTTCGAATCTTGTTTATGTGCTCTGTCCAGCTCAAGTTTCTGCGAAATATAATACCTAAAAAAGGCTGTCTTGTCAAATGTTCTAATTGCGATTCATTGTAATTAAGTTTCACAGCATACTTTACTTCTTTATTGTTACAAGAAAAGACAGTAACTTTTCTTTCTTTCTCATTTACGTTAAGCTGATTCATATGTAGCCATTGGGGAAGTTCGTTCAACCAATTATTTGTCATAATTTCTAGCTCTTGTAGGTAAGTACCAAAAAAGAATACATGAGTGTCGTCCGCGTACATTATTAATTCATCTGTTAGTGGAATGCTTACTATATTGTATTATCACGGTTAAAGCGACCTTTGTTAGGCTCCAAAGGCACGATCAAGGGACCACACCCACGGCACAAATCACTAGCAAGCCGCCTTTCCAGAACCGTAGGAGACGACGAACACTCATGATGATGAACATGTATGAAGAATGTATATAAGAGTAATGACTGCCCCCACTAGCTCCTCCCCACTAAGAGTAATGATTGCTCCACTGATGCCCCCCCTCCACGCAAAACCAGTCATTTTCATCGCTGTTTAAAGCGAAGAAGAACGCCTTGTGAAAGGCTTCATGCGTAATACGTGGATATTCTCTGCTGCCCGGCATCAGCAGTCCGTTGGAAGAACAACGGGTGCCACCCTAAACTTGAACGGAGACGTTTTCTCCAAAAACAGTGTAGGTTCCAATGAAGCGTAACTGAAATTTGTCGCACAGGTCAGCATCGCCAATTGGTGTAAGAAGCAGCACTTCATGTCCAGGGCCGAAGGACACTTCACGAAGAGATGCATCATAGTTAATCTTGCGATATTTTTGCTTTGCTTCAGTGTTGACGTGGACCGACTGGTGGCAATGAAGCAGACATGACACAAATTCTTCACTGGAGGATGAGGATGGTTTCCCAAGCGTAGAGAAAAGCGAAACGTCGAGAAAAGAAGAGGGGGAGCAACCGTGGACGAGGTAAAACGGCTAGTAACCAGTTGTGCGCTGAACAGAAGTATTGTACAAAAAAAAAATGGCAATATTGCGTCCCAGTTTCTGTGCTCCGGGTTAATATACATGGCTATAATGTCTGACGGCGTGCGTTTGAAACGCTCTGTCAGCCCGTTCATTTGTGGATGATAACTGTAGCTTGTCTTGTGAGAGGTGCCGTGGGCATTGAGCTCTACATCGACGAGTTGGAAAAATAATATCTTTTGATGGTCGCTCAGGATGACACGAGGAGCACTGTGATGAAGGATTATTGCTCGCAGAATAAAGTCAGCAACTTCCGATGCTGATACAGAAGGCACGGAAGCTGTTTCGGCGTAGCGTGTCAAATAGTCGACATCCGTAACTATCCATCGATTACCCGTGGCAGTCATAGGAAGCGGGCCGTACAGGTCGACGCCGACTACCTCAAATAGGTCCAGCGGACACAGAAGTGGTTGTAATTGTCCGCTTTGAGCGGATGTAGGGAGCTTGCGACGCTGACAAAGGGCGCACGAGGCAATGTACTTTGGCACGGTGGATAGACCCTGTCAGTAGTAGCAACATCTGATGCGGTCGTACGTTTTCTGGAAACCCAGGTGCCCAGCAGTCATGTCGTCTTGATATGCCTTGAGGACTGGAGCCCGAATAGAGTGAAGTAGAACGGGCACCCAGCGTTGACCGTCCGGGGGGTATGTAGATATGGCGGTACAGGACGCAGTTGTCGAGCTTGAATTGCGTCAACTGTGGACGAAGACAGGTGTTAGGGGCCCGCGAAGTTACGTCAAGGCGGTTCATGAGGAGGCGACAGTGGGTATCAGCGCGTTGATGAGACAAGAGCGAACCATACTTGTTCAGAGGAGTTGGGTCCAGAGTAGCTAAGGACGAAACGTGTGGAGAAGGGACGTCTGAGAGCTCATCGCATGCGGTAGTTATGTTGTCATTAGGCGGATCCGAAGGAAGCGGGAAACGTGAAAGCACGTCAGCGTCTTGGTGTTTTTTCCTAGACGTGTAGGCAGTACTGAAGTTATATTCTTGCGAATGAATAATCCAGTGACCAAGGCAGCCAGACAGGTTCTTGAGTGTCGAGAGCCACAACAACGCGTGTTGGGCCGTAACCACAGTCAAATGGTGGTCGTGAAGATGAGATCAAAACTTTTGTGTACACCAAATTATAGCAATACACTCTTGCTCGGTGATAGTCTAGTTTTTTTAGGCAGACGTCAGTACACGGCTTGCGTATGCGACGACCTTCTCGCGTGAAGACTCGTCTCACTCTAGTAGGATACCATCAATGCAATGGCCATTAGCGTCTGTATGCAGAAGCGTAGGCGCAGTTTCCTCGAAATGACAAAGGACTAGTTCGGATGTGAGGGCATGCTTCAGTAAGGCGAATGCCTATTTAAATTCAGGAGACCACACAAATTGGACGCCTGATCCGGGCAACTTTTGTGAAGGCGAAGCTGTTGAGGTGAAGTCTCGAATAAATCGGCAAAAGTAAGAATCGACGCCAAGGAAACTGCGCAAATGTGTGGCTTTTTCAGGGCGTGGGAAACGTTGGGCAGCGGAAATCTTGGCTGGATCAGGACGCATGCCATCCTTGCTTACATTGTGGCCTAACACTTCAATTGTCGTGCTCGCAAAATGGTACTTCTTGGTGTTAAGCTGAAGGCCAACGTTTCCAAGGCACGTGAGAACTTCGTCCGGTCAGTCATTGCAAGTGCTAAGGGAAGGTCGACGAGAAAATAAATATATCGTCCAAATAGCACAAACAAGTCTGACATTTAAAACCCCTAATACGGTGTCAATCATACGGTCAAGTGTTGCAGGAGCATTACAAAGGCCGAATGGCGTGGCGTTGAATTGGTACAGCCCATCTGGTGTTGAAAAAGCTGTTTTTTCTTTGTCGTCCTCTTGCATGACTATCTGCCAATAGCCCGAACGCAGGTCTAGACTAGAGAAGTATTCGGTACCCTGTAGCGAATCCAAGGCATCGTCGATGCGTGGCATGAGGTAGACATCCTTTCGGGTGATCTTATTAAGTACTCTGTAGTCTACGCAAAATCACATGGAGCCGCCTTTTTTCCGTACTACCACAACAGGATATGACCAAGAGCTTGTGGAGGGACGGATGATGTTCTGTTGCAGAATATTGGTGACATTTTTCGCAATGACCTTCCACTCGGACGAAGAGACGAGATACGGTCAATAGCGTACCATAGAAGTAGCATCGGTCTCGATACAATACGTTTTAATTGATGTCTTCCCCAAGGAAAAGGAATGGGTATCAAACGATGTCTCATGTTTTCGCAAGGCAAGCAACTCATCTGACTGCGAAGGGGTTAGGTCGACACTGATGGTCGCAGGAAGAGCAGGAATGCATGAGGGCCGTCAAGTAGAAGGAATGTGAGAGGACGCCGGAACCAGCGGAACAACAAAGACAGGCTGAGAATCGGCTACGCTGACCATTGTGGCGCCTTTGGGAACGAGAATTTTCTCGGACGTCGGGTTCGTAATATATAGAAGTCCCGAGTCATTGTGTAAACGCACTAGACCTGAAACAAAGGCTATACTTCTTGCGAGACAGCGTGCAGATGGCAGGACAAGCACGTCGTCATAGTTGATCAAGGCAGATGTGATGACAACTACTCGTTGATGACCAGGTGGGAGCTCGGTATTCTCTACAGCAACCAACCTATGTGGCTTGTCTTCCGCATAAAGGGCGTAGTCGGTCTCCATCGTGTGAAGAACACGTTCGCGACAGCAGATGGAAGCGTTTGCCATAGACAGAAAATCCCAGCCTAACAAAGGCTGGTGGGCGCACAAACTCAGCACTGCGAACTGTGTGTAATGAAGAAGTCCGTCAATGTAAACACGAGCGTTACTCATAGTGGTAGGTTTAATGGCGCCCCTTGAGCGGTGATAAATGAAGGTACACCATAAAAGGTGGTCAATTTTCAAAGACGGCAACGCAAAGAACGAGGAATAAACGACAAAGAAGCACCAGTGTCTATTAAAGCGTCCATGTATACACATTCTATGAAAACAGATACCAAATTATAAGAACCAACTGGAGGAATTTCTGTCTTTTCGTGAAATGTGGCTTTCCCTCCACAAGCTATAGATGTTAGTTTTCCGGGCGTTGGTTGATGAACTGCGAGACAGGTCGCTGTGGTGACGTCTGAACTGGACGTCGCTCACGATAGTGAGCGGCGTTCAGTAGAGTGGTAAAAAGATCCTGTCTACATGATGTCGCAGTTGGCGATGGGGAGCGACGTGGCGGCAGATCTTAAAGACGATGCTGAAAAGTGGCCATGGCTGCCCCATCATCCCGTTCATAGGTGTCGAATTCACTACGCTAATCCTACTGACGCTTCCGACAAGAGTGTGCAATGTGGCCCCAATACCCGCAATACATAACGGACTAGGCGATCACCATGGTGCGTAAATGAGCTGGCTAGGTGCACTCGAAGTCATCGAAGCCAGGTGGACGAGCGTCGACTGTGCGGACATCAATTGTACGACAGCTGGTGAACTTGGGCGTATGTCGGCTGGAGTAGGGGGGCCGGAGAGTCTGCATACGCTGAACCGGCTATGGACGCCAGCTCCTCCTTGGTGACGTCGCGCAAAAGGGTGCTGGAGGGTTGAGGAAGGCTCAAGACATTAGAGAGCCTAAGAAAGTACAACCATGCCCGTGTGATAGCATGTAATGAGGAATCAGTGGTGGTGGTATTTTCTGGGCTATCCGGCGGCAACCGTTGGGGCCCGAGTTCATCTAAGCGTTGGCAAGTGGTAAAAACGTCGGTGACTGTTGTTGGGTTTCGGATGGGCAACGCATTGAAAGCGACCATGCCGATGCCTTTCAGTAGATGGCGAACCCTCTCTGATTCCACCATGAAAGATTTGGAACGGCGAAAGAGAGCAAGCACATGTGCTCTATATATGAAGTGCAAGATTCACCGTGTTGTTGCTTTCGAGCATTCAGAGTCTTCTTTGCGAGAGTTGAACAAATAGCCAAGGAGCCGAAAATTTGGCGGAGATGCTGCTTGAATCGTGTCCAATTCCTGATATCAGGTTTAATGTTAAAAAAACACGTTTTAGCGACGCCTGTCAAGTATAAAGAAACACAGCGAAGCTTAGCAAGATTGTCTCAGTTGTTAGTTTTACTCAATTGGCTGTATTTGTTCAACCAATCCTCCACATCTTCACCTCGAAGGCCGGCGAACGTGGGCGAATCATGGTGGTGCCTAGTTTTAATCCATGTTGGATAGGCTGTGGTAGCCGGGGCCGGGGAGGTAGACGCAGGAGCAGCAGTTGGGCCGTCCTGAGACATGTTACCGGACACTTTGCACAGACGGCGACCTGACCGGAGCTCCAAGAGGTAAAGCTTGCGGCGAAAGAATGGAAGATCGATGAGTTGCCTCCACCAGTTGTAATATCACGGTTAAAGCGACCTTTCTTAGGCCTCGAAAGCACGATGAAGGGACCACACCTAAGTCACAGATCATAAGCAAGCCATGTTCTCACAGCCGATGAAGGCGACGAACACTCATGATAATGAACATGCATGAAAAATGTGCGTAATAAATGCCCACACATAATTGATATGCACAATAAACAGTAATGACTCCAGTATTTAACCTTGTGGTCCCAAATATTTTTTATGCTTTTTCTGAACTGTAATCTTGCGAGGAAGTGTATTGCAGTCGAGTTTATAAGTAACTAGTGATGAGTTATAATGCTCGGCCGCGAATTCCGTATACTTGCCATACCTAACGTTATAAGCCGCAGAGTCGGTGAACCCGCTGTCTCAGAACATCGATTTGTTCATAAAACAGAGTACTCTTTGTTTAGACGTGCAGGCAGTCAGCTGCCGCACTTCAGACAACTGGTCGGAGTTTTTCCTGTTTTTGGCGGTTATTACCGACCGACGGCAGTTATCACTTGCAGCTCTAATTGGTCAACACTGGTGATTAGATAAGCTTCGCGATGCTAACGTCAGTCATCAAAAGCGAATGAAAGTGGATGATGGCATGTAACATTAGGTGATCCTGTGTGGTGTAACACCAGTGACTTCGTATGCTAAGTTTCGCGTTCTGCGGGCTGAGAGTTCTTACACTGCGCGGGTACCAGTTTTGTCCAAAGAGTGACGGACAATCTCCTCTAGCAAAGACAAGAGCAGTTGTGATTTTTATTATGATCTTTGGGAATACTGAACCCTCACTAAAAATACAAAATATAGCAAGCCATATTTATAATGATGCAAACACACTCGTGGTATCTTTCTTTTTTTTACTTACCTTTGACGTAGTTTGCCTTGTCTCTCAGAAAGATGGTGCAGGCGCCGACTGTTTTGCCATGATTCTTATTGAGTGGACAAGATTTAGTGAATCTCTTCCCTCTTGGATATTGACTTTTTGTTTGCGCTGTTCAAAGCGGATGATGTAATCGAAGTCAAGAAAGTGAATTCATCTTGCCATTATTCCTACAGCGTCACAGCGAGAGCAACATGACAGCGGCAGCAAAGACGGACCAGGGGCATAAGGACTATCCGACCAAGTGTGAAATTCTATTGTATATGCCACCAAAGCGTGTATGGTGGGTCTTAGTTTCGCGACTATATCCAGCTCAAGCCTCTCGTTTACGACGTTTTTTAAAGACGATAGTCTTTCTTGCGGACCTTTGACGCAAAATATTTGGTCTGTCTGTCTGTCTGTCTGTCTGTCTGTCTGTCTGTCTGCCTGCCTGCCTGCCTGCCTGTCTGTCTGTCTGTCTGTCTGTCTGTCTGTCTGTCTGTCTGTCTGTCTGTCTGTCTGTCTGTACAATTGTCATTTTGTCCGCACTTAACGGTACCTTCAATGGCACCAAAGTGGTGAAACGATACTTCAAACGGCCGACTCCATCCGCAGTGCCCACTAATATTGCTCAAGGTTCAGCGTTCATACTTGTGCGATTGTCAAGTAAAATGCAATTATTGCGCATATCTGAGGCACCATAACAACAAGTCAATATTATGTATGTGCATGATTCACTAGAAAAGACACACATAAGTAATTCTAACGACCATAGCGTTTATCACGCTGCGTTGACCATGCAACGCTTGCACGAAAAGGCAAGTGTTTACGATACTTTGCTAAGACGACGCGGTAGTAACACCTATACGTCACCTTGCGTTCTACACCTTATCACCTCAGAGACGGGTGCGCAAGCCGCGCGCTCCGTTTTCTAGGATAACTGCCAGATAGCGCTCATGTCTCACGTGTGAGGTGACTTTATGCGCTCGTTCGCCTCCGTCGCACGCTCGAGGCACTCTAACGCAGCGCCTCCAGAATACCATTCACCAAGTTTCTTGCGCAGAACATCAAATGAATCTTTTGTTCACTCTCTCCAGACGCAAGGCTATCGTCTTTTTGACGACATTTGCAGTGTAATATGCAGATACGGGGCCAATTTTTTTTTGCTTTTTTTTGCGTGAGCACAAGCCAGGGCCTTTTCACTGCGCACACTATCCAGGTGCATATTGTCGAGTGCCTGTTGTGTCAATAACAAACGAAAGAGATAAACACGTGCAGAGCTTGTTGCATCATACTTCTGACGTCATTTTAGCAGCATCCGCGTGACGGCGCCTAATAAACATGTTATATCGTGGTCGAAACGTGTGCCTTGAGGGGGTCAGTTTGCTGTGTAATATTCCTCAATAAATTTTGGTAGAAACAGCAATATTCGGGGAACGTACAGCAGAAGCGCCAACACAGGGTATGCGGCGCCGGTGGAATGAAGTTCAAGTTCTGTTTCGCACCGTATTAATAATGAGTCTTCAAGCTCGTACTGAATCGAACGCTATGTATATATTTGTCAGAAATGCCCATTTTTTTCGTCATTTCATTCTTGTCGTGCCTTACCGAATTGTAGCGATGTAGGTAGCGGGCAGCTCACGCGCTATAGAAAGCATAAAGTCTCCATTTCGATGCGCCATGGCCAGTCAGGCATTTCTTACTGCAGGGCTTCAGTGCTTATGATCTGTAAGGTGCGAGGGCTTCCGGTCTTCGTGATTGCCTTGTGTGGTTTCGCTATAAAGGACGGCAAGAAATGGCAGTGGTAAAAGAGAAAACATGAAAAAATAAATGGACACACGCAAAATGAGCTGTGCTCTAAGATACCCCGGGGCAGATTCCATTCTAATGACTTCGCCCCTCCCCCCCACACATTTCGTTCTATCGACCGGAGTCGGCGCCAAATTAACCGCTTTCGCCTGCGTTCCAATTTCAGCACTCAATCCTGCTGCGGTGGCTTCTTTGAGCTAGAAACCCCTTCGTCTCACTGAAACACATTCTTTGTCGAGTTCAGAATGTATATTGAAGCCAGCGCCTCACGGACGAATGCCTATTTCTATCCTTCTTCTATTATTTTGAAACTATCGAGATACCTTGCTGCTCTGGAAAGGAACAGCTATGGTAGTCGTTAAGACCTTGATACGCGCCCGCTCTTCGCATGGATTGTCGTTCGTACGCCAGCGAAACAGGATCCTAAAACGGCGGTAACTAGCGAGCGCTAGTGTGCCTGGCACCATGACAGAGGCACACCGTTTTGTCTCGCGCTTCAAACTTTGAGAGTGTTCGCTGCTACGTGCTCATCGAGAATCGGAGAGCACTTTGCTGAGTTGCAGAATATCAAGAAAGTGAAAACGACGCCAAATATATGCATTGTGGTGGGGGAAACAAAAAAAAGAAAATATAATGTAAACGTGGAATAGAAGTCAGTTTGCGTAGCCAGAACAAAAATATCGTGTTTGCTTTGCCGTTTCAAAAGCCACAAAAGAGAGCGTCATTTTTTGGAATCCCGCATATACGGAACCCCATCTCCTTTTACGCAGCACACCAGACAATCCAAACGGGCCAAAATGACAAATGGAGGATTGCCGTTTGACGTTGCCTCTTATGGTTGCGACACCAAGCGCCGAAAAACATGACCTCTGCTAGAAGTATGCTAGCTCTGCTGACCCCGTATACACAAAACGATAAGGAACTGTTTTGTTTCCCAATAGCAGCAGGTAAACTAGCGTGAGATATACATTACTAAAGTGTCTGAAGGAAATAACGGATATCATAAGGTAATACGTTATTGTATAAACAATGCGTTCTCCTAACCACTTTACATTTTTTGCGGAATTGGTTTGTCTGATGTGGATGCAGATGACACTCCTGAACGCCTGTTTTTTTTCTTCTTAGAGCATCTTAGAGCATGGTGACAACTCATGTTCCAAGGTTCTGTGTCTATGTTGACTGACAAAACCCAGAAGTCCCACTGTGATGTCTCAGCAAACGGCGTCGAAATTACCAAGGTTTTCTCTCTTAGACGTGCCCTTCACAGTTGGATTGTGAGTCGGGACTTCACAGAACATCTGATACTTGCAGAAGGTGAACGTCAATCATTGCGTCAACCAAACGCCACACAAAAAAAAAAAACGAGAGTATACTTGACGCTTTTCGAGTGGTTTTGACTTCGTTACCACGTATACGGCTCGGTTTAGAGATACAGGGTGGCTCTCTTGGGGGGTCAGAGTCAGCGAGCTCTAGGAGACTCCCCTGACCCCCTTAGGAAGAGTGCAATGACTATTTCGCGAAAGATTATACTACCACTTTGTAGCGAGTCAGTCGACTCTTGCTGATGACACTCCTACGTGGGTCAAGCGAACATTGGGGCTTTTGTGACCTACCAATCAACTCATGCTCCTCTTAGCGCAACTACTGCTGGAAATAGTGAAGTATTCTTTTTAAGCAACTACAATATTACTTTTGTGCCTGGCAACTGCTAAAAATGTTGTTCAAATTTGTCTATATTTTAATAACACTCGTCAAAACAACAATTTTCATGTTGTTCGAGGTATAGCGCATCCAGGACGGGACAGAGAAGAAAACACAGAACACATACACAGCGCCGTGTATGTGTTCTGTGTTTTCTTCTCTGTCCCGTCCTGGATGCGCTATACCTCGAACAACATGAATAACCAACAAGCCCGCCGTGCAACCTTAGTCGACAACAATTTCCAGCCGAGTAATAAAAAAGTGCGATACGATGGTCTGTGAATTTCATCGTGGATTTTTTTTCACTTACATGCTTCTGTGACTATAGCCAACCAAAAGTTGTGTGATGTACGTACATAGCGTCAAATCACAGAGAACAAACTACAAATATTAGCATTATGTTTTCATATTTATTCTTCTTGATTATGAATAAATCAGAAAGTCGTGATGGCTAAAGGAGTCAAACTTGTCGCTTGCTATGTTGTCGTTACTGTTCAGCGAGAGCAGCCATAAAAAAAAGAATCTGAAAGAAAAAGGCGATACCGAGATGAGAAAAACAATCGCCAAAAGTTGGCAAAACCTGCACAATAAGTGATTCACACAGATGTGGAGTAGGCTCACAGCAACAACAACAAAAAACGATGCAAACTAGCACATTCGGATAAAGCAAAGTGTTCTGCCAATAATTTTGCCAATTTTGCCTAAAGCTTCTGGCTACGGGCCTGGAATAGGCACTGGCTAGCACGTATCAAAGCATTTTTTCTTTTGATAAATCACTTCAACGTTTGGTCTCAGAGTAAGCCCCCGGCATATTCTAACAACCAAGCCCATATTCTGGCAGTCAGGTGCACGCCGAGAATAATTATTGACCGCGGGATTTACAAACGTAACCTGTCCTTAAATACTCAAATACATGCGGGAACGAGCGCTCGAACAACACTAACGTGCGCGGACGCTGTCTACGTTAACATCATCCGTAGCTTATGCTACAGCTACTGCACATAGCTTCCCCAGTCACGTATAGTCACTCGATTCTGTTGTAACGCTGAGCGCCATCGAAGATATAAGGAACGCAAGAAAACAGCAGACATAAACGAGAGAAAACAGCGCAAGGCTGCGGCTGCAGCAATCCGTGCCGTCGGAAATCTAGAGATATTCCCCTTACACGCCAGGCGTGTACAAAAGATTTTAAAAGACCACAGCGTACGTGGTGGAAGCATCGCACCGTATCTGCCATTCATACGACCGTCTTTAAGCTGCAGTGAAAGCCATTTTATACAGTGCGTCTCAGCACACAGGTGTTTGTTTAACGTTTCTACCCGTAGAGACACGCTGCAGACCCGAGTATTGAATAAAATGATATTACGACGTAGCCTAAAACGCATCTCAAAACAATACCAACCCCTTTAAGCAGTGCAGAGAGAATGTGTGATTAGCAACTAATCACCCTTGATAAGTGATCGCGACACTCATTTTATGAGTGGTGCAATCGCTCAAATAACAACGGAATATCTGTGTTAACTCGTTAAAGACAACTTTAATTGGGTATCTGCAACCAGCCTGCGAACGCATGCTACTGTTGGAAATAACTGGCAGCCTACTTTCGCAGAGCTCATGAAGGCGTCCAGCTAGCGATGTGCATTTAGTACCCTACGAAAACAGTACACTGACCACTAACAGGCGCACGTTGTTCATGTCCACAGCTCCATGAATGTTCCTTAATCTGAGCGTCACTTCAAGCATGGAGCCGTGCGTGATCGCCACCAAAGATGCACACGTTCGCTCGAACTCAGAGCTACCAAGACCCGCGTCCAGCGCAACGCATAGGAAAGATGGATGAGACAGAGAGAGGCAAGGAGGAGGCACTGGCGGGGGCGCAGCAGCAGTGGCCGAACTATAGGCCGCACTACTGGTTGCGACACGTGGCACTCCCTTGTCCGAGCAACCCTAGCAGGGGTGAGCGAGGAACACCCCCAAAACGGCGCTGAAAGGCAAACGCGTGATATGTATGGTGTGTACACGGCGGCGCCTTCAAATCGAAACGGCATTTGCGAGAGTTCTAGGACTTCCTTCTAAATGGCGACCCTCTATTTCTGCGTCTACCTTATAAAAGGGATCAAGTGAGAACTCGAAGAAAATTAGCGCGTCAGAATTCTCTTCTGAGTCTCTTTTTTTAGAGTGCATATACTGAAAATGTTGGCGAAAGTAGAGAGATCGAATCTCGACCATGGTGGCCGCATTTCTATGGGAGCGAAGACTGCGGAGGACCATGTACTTAAGTTTTGGTAATCGATTGATATGTGGGGTACAACGTCCCAAAACCACCATATGATCATGAGAGACGCCGTAGTGGAGGACTTCGGAAATTTCGACCGTCTTGGGGTTTTTTACGTGCACCCAAATATGAGTGTACTGGCCTACGGCAATTTAGCCTTCATCGAAAATGCAGCCGCTGCAACCGGAATTCGATCCCACAACCTGCGGGTCAGAAGTCGAGTACCTTAGCCACTAGACCACAACAGCGGGGTTATGTTTCGGAGCTCTTTAAAGGGACCAGCTAATGGCCAGAACATCAAATAAAATGACTGCACTGATGGAAAGATTGTCCATATCTTTGACTGAATCGAAGCCTGCTTTTTTTCATGGGAGGTGAATTTATATTTTATTTATTCACTGAAAGTCGCGAGAGATGAGCTGTGGTGCTTCTGGCGATAAAAAACATGAACGATCTGATGTACCTGGCCACGTGACCGCTGATTACTGTACGCGGTCAACGGTATTTTGTTCGTATTGAAAAATTGGTTTGTCTAAAAAATAAGATATGACTCCACAAATGTAACATACAGGCCTGCGATAGTAGTGTGCATCAAAGTAGCGCTGCCTTCTCGTGACGTAATGACCCCATGCTCGCGACCACGTTTTGAGTAATTTGTAAGCGTGCTCATGCATCCATGCACGCAGTTTTCAGGTCACTAAGATTTGGGAGCGACATAGCTTTGCTACCTAAACTTTGTCTCAGAAATCACGTGCACTGCTACTCGGTATGGCCGTGCATATGCGTAAGTCATTTTCAAAATCTTACCTTGGCTCGTGTAAAGAAAGCGTAACGACGCCGGGACAAGCCACCTATGGCAAAAGCGCAGGAAACCACGAGGGCTGGTGCACACAATACATTACAGTTATGTTTAAACGCCACATCATCTTATTGTAACAGCTTCTTATTATTGCGTTAGCAATTCCATGGACACACTCGGATGAATTTTGCCGCGGCCATCAGCGTCAACATCGGCGTCGCCGTCAATCACCGTATATGTATTTGTATTGATATATAAGTAAACGCAAGAAAAAAAAATAATCCAGAAAAATACTCCGCTACGCGGAATCGAACTTCGGACCTCAGAATAGTGAGGGTGAGGCGTTAACCACTGAGCAATGAAGTGGCGCCTCCTACGAAGTTCAAACGACAAGCTATTTATATCTACCACTTACCACTGCTGACGAGCATATCAGAGGGAACTGTCGTGTTGCCAGCATTACCAGCAAGATGGCGCAATGAGCGCGCGTCTCCACATCGTCACGACGTTGAGGCGCGCGCTCTCTTCTCCCACGCGTACTTTGCGCTGCGGAGAGGATGGGGATGACGCTCACTCGCGTGCCCTTATCTCGCCGTCGGGAACATTGTGCGTCTTGGCTGACCTTGGGCTTTCATTCGAACAATTTTGTTGTAGTTACCAGGCGCACAAAAGTCACTGCAATTGTTGCGCAGTCTCCGTTTGCGAAAAGGACTTGCTTTTCAGACGCAGCGAAGTAACAACTGAGACGCTTACTCGCGTTCATCTGTACCCATGGCTACGTTTCGTGCATCATTTGTGCGTCAGAAACATGGGGTATGTTTTGATCTGCTTGAAATTCTGCGCGTGAGATTCCAATTTGTTGCTATCAAGTTCATTTCTTTGCCTTCGCGACAAAGCTGTGACCTTTATTTTTTTCAAAAATAGCTGAAAATCTCAAAATGAAGGTGTTTAGGCTTAGTTTCAGCAACCACTGTGAGAGCAGAATGACGACAGCTTTGACAGATCGGGAGAAGAGCTTGTGGCGTCACTATCGATTTTCACTGTTGCTGGAGGAAAAGTACATAGGTTTTAAAAGCCTTTTAGATTGAAAATTACTGTTTTTAAAATAAATACGTATTTTGATATTACTTTCCGCAACTGCAAACACTACGAAAGACGAGCGTTTTGACATGCCGTAAAAAGAATTGGGTCGAGAAAAATTTGTTGTCGGTCTCTTTAAGGAACCCAAGTTGGTCTTAATATCCGAATCATTTCACTATGGCGTCCCTCATAATCAAATCATGGTTTTAAGACGTAGCACAAGCACAATTATATTGTATTGCTGAGCTATCAAAACCAAGGAAAAATGAATTTACTGTCATCTACAGCCCTATATTTTGCAAGGCTTTCAGCGTTCATTGGAGCTGTGTTTCTTAAATAATCCAATTACCTTTCTGTCCTTACTGCAACTCTGCAGGTGAACAAAACCTCATGGTCTTCTGAGATTTTTCACGTTACATTTCGAACTAGTGACTGCCAGTCCTAACCATGCATATGTTGCTCTGTCATAATAATAATGACCGGTTAGTTCACGTTTTTTGCCGCGTATGCGAACCACAGAAATGCCCAGGAATCAAATGCTTTCCGCCTGAGCTGCCTCAAACGTGGTATTCTACCTTCCGTCAGCAGGTATCTTTACCCTGGCTGTGCTATGGATTCATGTATATTTCATCAGTACGGCCCACAGATGAAACTTTAGTGAAGGCCAAAAAAAAGAAGAAGAAAAAATTACACCTTCTCAGAGTTTCTTGCACAATTGATATCGATTTCCACTGTAGAGTGCGTCTCTAAACAAAAAAATGAGCTGAAGTTTACAGTACAAAAGAGAGAGAGAGAAAAAACTGATATCGTTTTTCAACGGCTTCCATGAGTCTTTGCCGTGTCTGAAATGGAGTGGCAATGATAATATTGGTTTCGATCATCTGCTGTATATACCATTTATTTTCCCAAGAACGTGGATGGAAGTGTGCTATAAAGGTAACTGAATTTGCAGCAAGTCCACGTGAGTAAACAGTATTTCATTTCCACGCCTCAGCACCCACTTGCTCTCTTCGCCTCGCACGCATAATTTTCGCTTTGACTTCGAGCGCCGCCCATTGGCTTCTATATGAAGGTTATTCCACTTGGAATGCAGTATTTTCCCTCCCGTGTTGTATATTGGGCGAGTTACCTGATGGGGAGGGAACGTGTTTATAGAGCGTGAAAACAGTCATTCAACATATAAATGGGCCAAAATACAAGCACTGGAAGACTGCCACCAAGTCGATTGCCGCCTCGTCGGCACCTATATCTACACAATGAAAAGTAATTGCCAAGAATAAATTTTGCAGTAGGATATCTGCATATATTTACTCTGCTGCTACTCGCATGCGATAAAGTCGACGAGAGTTGTGCGCCTATCGTGTGTTTGTTCAGTATTGGAAATACATTTATGCCGAAGCATTTTTCGGCAGCCTTTTATGTTAGCCGTTACACTAAATGATCTTGAATACATATAGAAAATGGCGCAGAGTGAAGAATGGTTACTAAGAGGAAAATTACCATCTTGATAGCCACTTATACCATCAATTCTCATGAAAAACAACTATACAAAAAGATCCGAGGATAAGTCGTAAGATTTCGGGATTCCTGGAGCTCCAATTTCACTAATATTTTCCTTCGCAATTGGTGCGAGCTTTTGGCTGTGTTTGTGCCTTCGCAAATATTCGTGAGTGCTAGATGAAAAGTGACCTTTGAGTGCGTTTAGAATACGAATTCGAAAGCTTAAGCATATGATATTGAATATCGCATAGCTATAGAATGATTTTTAAAGTAATGAGCGGGCCTATTGAATTTACAGCAACGGCTTGAACCACATTTGTAGACAGACAAACAGAGCGCTTGATTTACATTTGTACGTAACGAAAAATTTCAAGCCAGTTCTTATGCTTGTATTATCATTACGATGCCGGCTGGGCAATGATCATCTTAACTTCAATGTTCGTGATTTGGATCCCGGATGTTTTGGATGTGCTTATAAGTACTTCTAATGTGCTTTGGAGATGATTTGATTATCAAAGCACCCTGGAGGTACTTTAATAAAGTGAGAGAAACAGAAAGCAGCCTCGCCATTTTTATTGAGAGTATTGCTGACTCCGACGCAACGTGCTCTCATCAGTCTTTTTATTCTGAAGAACCCCATCACATATGTTTATTTAGTGACGTGATTAATTGTTGAATCACGTTACGGGATTTTAGTCTCGTGGTTAGTTGATACGCCATTTTATGACACGTAACTAGGTGTTATGAGTTTAAGCCCCATGACTGTCCGGGTTAATACTTGAATTTTACTATCGTGAGTAGTCATTACGTGATGTTGTAAAATTTATGTTACGTGACTAACTACGTCAAGTTAGGCGATTTTCAATGTTGTACAAAGTTTTTAAAAAAATTTAAACGCGTGACTATAGTTACGTAATTTTAGTCACCTGACTGGTTGCCTGATGTTACAAGATTTTTTCAACTTAGTAGTTGTTACGTGACGCGACGTGATGTTTACTCAAGTGACTAGTTTTACGTGATTTTATATAGACGACTGGATTTGACGTAATTTCATTAACGCGACGAGTTGATAACTGGTGCTGTGTGGTGCTTAGACACGTAAAGAGTGGTTACGCATTGTTACGTTAATGTTAGTGAGCTGCCCAGAGCTTACAAAATTTTAAGTGGCTTTAGTAACACGTGAGTATAGTGGCTCGGTGGTACGCGTTTTTTTTAGTTACGTGACTAGTTATGGGATATTCAGTCTCGTGACTGGTCGTTACGTGATTTTTCTTGATGTTTAGCCACGCGACTAGGTACGTGACAACACATATCTCACGTGACTAGATGTGTTGTGGATTGCTTCGTACATTGTTTTGTCATGGAGTCGTATACGCCCGTTCTCTCTTGTCTTGCATGACTATCGTGCTGGACAAACTGATTTCACTTCGTTTTCTGTGATACGACTGCGCAAGTGTAGATATCAGCGTGTATTCGAAAAGCGCGAAATGGGACTAGCTCAAAAATTAGTACTGACATCGCTTGTATTTTATAAAAAAAGGTGGTGAGGATAAGACAGTACTTTTAGTAAGGCATTGAAGGCGAGAAAAAACGGCTGTCTCACCTTTTCACTCGGTGTCGTTTGGGGACCTATAAGGCTAAGGTGTTTTTCTCGGCTAACAACTCAATCTTTCAGAGAGTCCGAGTACTCCAACTTTCGCATTTAGGTGTCCTCAGCAACCATTGTCGTTTTCCGCTGGTATGGTGTAGCGGTTACAGTGCTCGGCTGCTGACACGAAAGTGGCTGGTTTGATTACGGCCACAGCGGCCACATTTCCATGGCGGCGAAATTATACATGGCCGCGTACTGTGTCATCTCCGTGTACGTTAAATAACATTAAACGGTTGAAACTTGCGGAGCCCTCCACTTCGGTGTGCCTCGTAATTATATATTGCTTTTGCACGCTAAACCTTAGTTATTAGTATCATTAAACCTATGTAGTAACAAGGTATTTATCTGTGTGCTCTTCATTAGCTCCTACGTAGAATTACAACCACTTAAGTGAAGTAAAGTCACCCAAATTTTTAACTATCACGCGCGAGTGGCAGTTTTAAGGGTGAATCGCTTTAGGGTCTAGACTTGTCCGTTATGCGCCCTCTGGCACAGCAGATACAAGGTACCCACTAGACGCCCACCATATGTCCGTCACGGGACAGTACATGCAAGGTACCAACTCTAAGCCCACCGTTACTTTCATGAAGTTGGGAGGCACCCACTACGCCACTATATATGCCATTGGTCATTCTTCTGCTAAGCAAACTATCTGCTACACACCTCTATGGCATTATGTGCATTTTGCGCTGTGGCTGATGACGATGAAGAATAAGCGCATTCAAGATCACACAGTCTCTTTCTCCCACGAATGAAAATGAATGTGAGCGCACTCTCACCCGCGAAAGGCAACACCGACATAGAAAACAAGCTATCCCGGTGCATCAGTCCGAAACATCTCCATTCATTAGCAATAGGGGTTTAATGCGCGGCAACGGGTAGTACAGAATCAAAAGTCAGTAGGTTAAGAAATTGACGCAATGCCCTCATAGAAGCATACCCAACGATGCAGCCATCGACGTGCGCACAAAGCAAAAGCTCATAAGCAATCCTACGTACAAAACTGGCCTAGTGAAGAAACAAAAGTTTCACGCGTGCTCGAAATACCTAGAACACTCACCCCTCTACAAATACCTAAACATAACGGAAACGTGCATATACGATGCATTTGACAACCAGAGGCTTGAACCATTGGCAATTTCAATGACTATAAATCAGTAATGATGAAGGTGAAAGGGAATACGTCATTCAACTTAACTTAGGAGTTATGACTAATAAAACATTGTGTATACTGTATACACGTGTTGTCACTCATATACATGTGCGAGTGGACTGGAGATTCAATTCCGAAGTACTTCGCCCGCTCATAATGATCCACTTCATGGAGAAACGTGGATTCTTCCCCCCCTGTGTATCTTTGCCATATGGCTGAATTAAGTTCAAAAATGGGGAAGACAAGTGAATGCCCGCAAAGCACAAGCCTCACAAAATAAATATTTGCAACTTCGTTCCAGCATAAGGTGCTGGCACCATATGGTTAGCACCAAGTTGCCGCTCCACACGATAATGAACGATTTCGGCGGCTGTTTACCTACTAACCGGTTCGTCGTTCAAACTTGCCTTAGTAAGAATTGTGCGCATAGCACTTCACACTATTATGTCGCCTCAGAACATGCGAAATTTGAGCAATAATTTATACACATAAAATTGAGCTCTGATTTAACATTAAAAATTCAGGACATCTTGTTGATGTGTTTGCTGCTAGACCAATAAAATTGCAAATTTGTTAGTTGTGAAGTTTTTCTTAAGCCCGTGCTGCAGCTTAAAAATGTAGGGACGCTCTTGATGTCAGTGGTAGAGTACATACTTTTTTTTTTTGAAAAGGTTTTCAGTTAGGCAAACACGCAGAAATAATTCAGCGAACCGTTTCACTAAGGCTGATAAAGTGATAAAAGTGGCTTCCAAGTCAACTGCATAAATTAAATTTTCATTGAAGTGGTGCAAGTAAAATTAGGGCATATAGAGTGTAATGGAGTGCTTTTTTATTGTCACAATATTTGTGGAAGATGCTATTGAGTGGAAGTTTCTTAGATGCAAAATATGGTACTCTTTTGTACCCCTAAAATATGAATACTCACAACTTCACTCCACTCTTCTTGGCAAGTGCGTGCAACTTTATGGTTTCTGTTCACATTGTACTAAGCTTTATCACCCGCGTTTTCAGGTTCTCTATCTATTTCCTTCAGAAATATTTTCAAACTGCACTACTTTGGTTAGTTGCTCGTATGAGAACCAAACTCTTTATAGTTCTCCATATACAGCCGTAACTTAAACTAACTTCACAAAAAAAGTCACAACTTTGCCGCAAAGATGAAGCAATAAACGCGATACCAACAAATTTGAAGGTTACACGCAGAATGGCAAGCAGATCAAAATGTGCCGCTCGTTTCTCACGCAGAAATGATGCATGAAAAGTACTCAGAAGTATATATAGATGAACGCGAATGGGCGTCTCAGTGGTTATTTTGTTGTGTCTGAGAAGCACACCTTTTTCGCTAAGAGAGACTGTCAAACAATCGCAGTGACCTTTGTGCAACCGGTAACTACAACATAATCATTCCGTTGAAAGCCGAACGCCAGCCAAGACGTACGATCCTCCCCACCGCGAGATAAGGGCGCGTGAGTGATCGTCTCCCCTCCACCTCTCCGTGGGGCAAAGTACGCGTGGGAGATGATAGCGCGCGCTGTCGTGCCGTGACGATGTGGCGACGTGCTCTCATTGTGTCTTCTTGCTGGTAATGCTGAAAACACGATAGTTCCCCCAGAGATGGCCGTCTACAGCGGTAAGTGGCAGATATAAATAGCTCGCCGTTTGAACGTTGAAGGAGGTGCACCTCGGTGGCTCAGCTTTTAACGCCTCGCATTCATTATTCAGAAGTCTCACATTTGATTCCGCGCTTCGGAGTCTTTTTTTAATTATTCTTCTTTCTTACGTATATATAGATACGTGTAGAATTTCAGTGAGTTATGGCAACACCCACGTCAACGCCAGTGGCGAAATCCAGCGGAGTGTTCATATACATGCTATCACAATAAATGTCTATATTTCAACACTTTTATGTGATTGCAACATAGAACGTGGTGCGAAAAATAAACAAAGCGTTCCTTTTTTTTCTCTTGTATGAAAACACATGACACCCATGCTGGGCAAACTGTGAAACAGACTAATAGAAATTGTTATCATTAAGAAGTGTGGGCACTTTTGTAATGAACTTTCTAGAGAGATGTTTCACTCTAGATCCTAAATTTCATGCGACGTTATAAAAAACAAAAGGGAGTACAGGCAAACAATCAGTGTAGATTGTTAGAGGCAGTTCAGAAGAAAGTCAGCTGTCAGTTTTATAGTGCATGTAAAGTTTCAAGAGAACCCACGCCGTGTTATTTTAAGCTGGGTTTTCTTCGATATCCTGCTTATTCCACTTGCAAAACTGATTAGTATGTACTTGTACGGCTTCGAGTGTGTTTTTTGTTATTGTACTTATTTGCTGTAGTTTTCTGGCACTTCCACTGTTCACTTCCACTTACGTTATGCAATATGACATGCTGTTATAATTAAACCTTTCACTGATATTGTTAACTGAGGGTCACACTACAGTCACCTGGCTTTGGGACCCTCATCTGCATACTTTTCAAGGCAAACCTTGTATTTTGAATGAATAAAAACTGAGAACTGAAAGTGAAACGCATGGATTGCCTTTACTAAAACCTCTCTATTAAGGAGAGTGAAAAAAAAAGGGTGAATGTACTCCGACGCGTTTTTTTAAGCTAGTGGCCACACATGGGGCGCTGCGCACTTTATTTCAGCCATTGGTATTATGAAAAAAAAAGCCATATTTGAATGGAACTACCTAGCAAGCTTTCTGGCTTTTGCTTTGCGTTGAAATGGCTGCTAGTTTTGATGTTCACCGCACGCGGTTTGCTTCTTCATTTTTTGTCTGAAATGAAATGTGGCTTCGAAAGCGTTGCTTGTTTTGCGCAAATTACCCTGCACCACCTCACATAGTATATGATCTCTGCAGCGGCAGTAAATAACTCCGAATCCACGCCTTCATCTTGCTTAGAGTACGCAAAAGTCGAGTTTCTGCCCTTTTTGAAATTTTTTGCCAGCCCGAAATACTGTTTTTTACCGCCCTGTGAATAATTTATTGTCGCATTTGCTAGGAACTTAGCGCCATAATGTGCGCACATTTGCAGGAAATAAGTTCTTATCAAGAGGCTGTGAGAAAGTCATCTTCGCATGGTATATTTCCCATGTGCTGCTGGTTTGAGTATGCATGTATTTAATTATTAGGCAGTGCAAATTCTATCACCAAAATTTGCAGCTGAGAACTGGAAGCTCTGAATATGAGTACAATTTCAGCAGCTTCTTACGCCTTCACAGTCCTGTGTGTGCGTGAAAGAGGGGGAGATGAAGTGCTTGCGAAATACCTCCCTTGTTTTTTTTATTTTTTGTTTAAAGGACACTATTTTCCTAATGAAGGCGATGCAGAAGCAAGAAACCTTGGTGTGATAAGATTGAGAACTTGCAACTATTTTCTTCTGTGAATGGTTAGAGTATGGACTGTGCAAGCCATTTCACCTGTCTTGATTTAATGTGTAAGAAAATGAAAAATATTATTGTTGTTTGTCGTCAACTTCAACGACTCAGTGAATCTTTTGAGATGGGCACCAATAAATAATTACCGGTGATCAATAACCAACTATGTAAAATATTCTCTAAAACGCGTAATATTCAAAGGAAGAAGTTGTAGAGCACTTTAATTAGTGTCCTAATATAGTATGTCGGCGGTAATTGGTATTCTGGTTTTAAATTTTACGAGGTTATAAATGCGCGCAATTACAACAATTAACACCTGAACAGGCCTCATGTTCAGCAGAATCTACATCTCTCGTCACTCATTCATAAGCTGTCACATAAAAAAAAACAACGCTATCTGTATTTTCCTAAATATTATTTGCTTAAAATATAATGCATCTGTAGTCGTTTCAAAGCAGTGTAACCTCTATAAACTATTTTGCGGATGGGTTTCAGGGCTGCCATATGTGGATGGCATCCTTGCCGTTTCGTAGGCTTAACTGAACAAAGAGTGCATTGGTGTATATAGAGATGCATACGCATGAAACGTTATGGTCCAGTTGTGCGTACGACATTTCATGATCTTGTCGGTTCAAGGCGCGATATACAAAAATTAAGCAAATATTCGTTGAGCAGCCCAAGGTAGTGACGCCCATTTCACTCACGAAAATCATGTATATAAGTGAATAATTAAAGACGCAACAATTTTTTACGTGACTATAGTTGGCGAATAATGAAGCAAGCCTAAAGAACGTTCCAATTCATAGAGACAGCAACGGATCTGTAAGTAGAGGAGCGTTGTGCGCACGCTCAGCCCTCGAGCTCTTCGAACGAATTATTTCTTTTCAATTGACGAATACCTAGTGACACTTTTTGACCTTCCAGGTCCCACTGTAAGCGCAGGTTTTAGGTGTCCAAAAGCCACGAGCAAAATGAGAAATTTTTAAGAAGGGTGAAATTGCCTAATGCAAGTGCTGCTTATCATATAATGGACATTATATGCACACTGACCAGAAATCAAGTTGTAGTTATGATTGGTATAAATTGATATAGAGAAAAAATACATCACGGAACTCTATTGGGTTGGGAACGTTGCATAACTGGATAAACCATGTCTTAACCCCGTGATATTTACAAGTGGCTCGTGCAGCGTGTGAAACTCGAAATTCACCCAAGGAGTACACTATGGCCCCCGAACACCGAAAACGCACATCAAAAGAAACGCAGTGGGTTAAGTGATTGTTTGTATTTATTATAGACTGGGACTATGGCACAATTTTAGAAACACACTAAAGAATAGTGGACATGTAACGTTTTGACGTCACATCCTCCTGGACGCACGCTGTCTTCCCGTCCTACATCTTCTTGCAGCAGCTGTGCGCCTGTTTACACAGCGTTTGCCTCAGGTATATCACAGGACAGGGCTCACGTAAGGTGTTCTTTTTCCGGCACTCTGCAGGTGTCACGCACCTTGCTCTCCCTCCTTCCCTTCCTCTTGTAAGGGTGTGTGCCTGCTTACGTCACCAGCTGCTTTTATGGCTATGCCTTGATGCGGAGATCTAGAACGGTAGTGGGCTCAATGGCGTTGAGTTTCGAAGCCGTAGACCTGCCGATGTCTCCTTTGGGCACTCTAGAATACACATAAGGGCACAGGAACACCGACAAGAGGGTGCGACTACGTGACACCGAAATCAAGGATTACAGTCGCCTCTAGGTTCTTTACAACAGCTGTTATGACGTCACAACAGCTGATTTCGGTGTCGTGGTTGTCCGCTGCTACCGACGTCCGCTACCACTGTCGCGTAAATTTATTATGAACTATTCAGAATAGAATGGGATTCGAATTCGGTCCCTCCTCGTGGCACACTAGTCTTCTATCGTAGAGCCACATTGGCACTTGAAAAGCCTTCGCAAACAAACCCTATGCAGGCTTTATGTCAAGGAAGATATCACGTTAAAATGCGCAGCAAAGCGTTTCACAAGAGTAACATAACGAGCAGGCACACTACGCATTGCTTAAGTAGTAGGTCACCGAATTCTTTCAACTCTTTACAAAAGGCTCAGCCACAGTTCTTCGTCGTCATTAGTCACCACACCGACAAAGCTCACGTAAGGTCTCAAAGGTGTGTAGCGGTTACTTTGCTGCTACGCAGAGTAACAAATAATGGCATATCGAGTGCTTCCATACTTCACAAAAATTATGATGATATATTGCGTAGCGGGTGCCACGCATGTATATTTGTAGCACTTGCTCCAAGACTTTCAAAAAGTGCTCTTGAAACACTCTTGTCGCTTTCTTTATTACTGTTCTGTGAGTTTTCTTTATTGTCCTTCATGATTGCCCTATGAGGCCCCGTGTTACATACCACCAATATGCATCTGCCATGCTTTTTTCTTTCTTTTTTCTTTCATGACATGCCCTCAGACAAGCCCCGGGTCAGCTTGGCCTGGGGCGACAGGGTGAACCGGTCCAGCATCATGCAGGGCACCGACGTCTACTTCGAGTGCGAGGTGGACGCCAATCCACGCCTCATCGAAGTCTCGTGGCGCTTCGAGGGCCACGAGCTGCCCACCCGCACCTCGAACTTCATCGTTAGCAATCAGTCTCTGGCGCTGCGTGGCGTCCAGAGCTCGAACTCGGGCCACTACTCGTGCGTGGCGGCAAACGCGGAGGGTGCCTCGGAGTCCAACAGGGTCTTCCTCCGTGTTCAACGTGAGTTCGGGCGCTGTCTTTCTTGACACCCACATTTTTTTCTTTTATAGAAGTTCGCGTTGTAGCCTGTTAAAACACTGTCAGTGACTCTAAGGTACTAAATAGACAGAATTATTGTAGTATACGTAGCTGCTTATGTCCACAGTAGCTGCATATGCATCTGTACACAGTAGCTGCATATGTCCACAGTAGTATGCGTTCGACGTAACACTTCGGAAATTTTTAAACACTGGGAATCGAAGCACAAAAAAAAAGAATTTCTTCGAAAATAAATTCACATGTGTGGCATTCATTCATAAATTGCGACAGTTATCAATTATCAGTTATATTATCAAAGTTTGCTACTAATACGGATGTCTTTCTGTGCTTCAGAACACGAAAAAGCGTCAACTTACACAACTAACTGAGGCAAAGCATGCCAGGGCTGATCTCTTTTGAATGACTTCCCATCAGTGTCATCTTTTGCCTGATTAAGGTGCGATGCCTTCACCAGCACGGGCGTTGTTTTTGATCACACGAGCGCTGTGAGACGTGTTGTAGTTGCCAGCAAGCTGGCTGTGCCTTTGCTTTGCGCGCTAAGTCTCACAAGCATGTCATACACACATACGGCTTGACAACTATCAAATGAATCCAAGTGCAACCTATACCTTAGTGTTTTATCAATGTGTTGCCCTTCATTTGGATTTCAGTTTGCCTCGTTACTGAAGAATAATCGAAAATTGGTGTTTACAGAGCAGTCCAATGTTTTAACGTCATTTCCAGAAAACAACATTGGCCCGAAAAGTGCACCATGCCCAAACACTTCTCCTTATACAGTATCGGCAAAAATACTGGTTACATATTTCCGTATTTACAATTGAACATTGAAATTCAAATTGCTTTCGATAAGATAATTTAACGCACTTTGAGGCTATCAAACATTTTAAGCGGCAATTCGATTTTTTTTAAATGGTGAATTCGAGACCAAAAAACAGTCAATCACTCTTTTGGTCTTTTATGAGGACAGAAGTGGTGTTTATTATCAAAAATACAGTTGTGAGGGGAAAAATACGGAAGATACCACGTACCTAGGGATCAACGTTGTGCGAAGCATGTGGAGGGAAGGTGACCGTGTTGCAATTTTTTTTATTGAGCGACATGTCATGAAGTGACGCTAAATATATGTACAAACATTGCACGCACAGACATATGTTGAAAAGTTGCAGATGTTTCTATAACCAGTTGTTTTCACTTGCGCAACGGTGCCAACTGGGTGATGCCAACTGGGTATTAGCAACACCAGAAGCTGATATGAAGAGCTGATGCTCGCGAGGATGCTGGCCCTGAACACTGCTACATAAATCAACTTCAGCACATGGCAACTAAACACAATTGACGTTAACCAGACGTGACGGCTGTATCAAAGAAGTACATATGTAATGTTTATAAAATTGAGTAGGCAGCACTGCAACTGCAATTGGCGTTTCAAAAAAGATTCGCGTCTATATGAAAAGAAGTTCTGAGACCTGGCGTAACTCTGCGGTAAAAGGCTTCATTGCCAAGCAGACTGCTTGGGTTTGATTCCAGCTGGGACCGTGACATTTATTCTTTGCACTCGTCGGGTCGAAGCTAGTGATGTCGGGTATTTTTTAACGCTCACGCGTTAAAATTGCCCACGTGTGTTTTTGTCGTTCCTTGGTAGTGAGTGCCAATCACCTGCGGCACTTACCCGCATACCAGCGGCACATGGCCGCCCGTGGGTTTGTGAACTGTCTGGCGGCAAGTGTTTGACGACGTCCGCGACAGGATTGACGCGACGGGATTGTGCCATTATTGATGTCGTGACCAGCGCGTCATATTCGTTGAATCATGTTACGCTCCCATGCTAATTTTGGTTCCCGGAAAGTGAAGGGGGTGAACACGAAAGCAGCCAACGTAAGTGGCGAGATAGATAGATAGATATATAGATAGATAGATAGATAGATAGATAGATAGATAGATAGATAGATAGATAGATAGATAGTAGATAGATAGATAGATAGACAGACAGACAGACAGACAGACAGACAGACAGACAGACAGACAGATAAATAGATATATAGATAGATAAATAGATAGATAGATAGATAGATAGATAGACAGACAGATAGATAGATAGATAGACAGACAGATAGATAGATAGATAGATAGATAGATAGATAGATAGATAGATAGATAGATAGATAGATAGATAGATAGATAGATAGATAGATAGATAGATAGATAGATAGATAGACACGCTCAAATGTGCCTAAGTTCGCTGAGAAATGCTTCGCATATAAAAATAGTGCCACATACCACAAATAAAAGTTTTGGTCCTGGTAAGTCAGTTTCATGACAAAGCACCTGTGTAACATTTAGCTCAATTCATTGAACTCGATGTGTTTTGTGATAGAGCATAATAATATGATTCTGATACTGCCACAGGAGATTAGGCATCGTTAATACTGCTACCGAAAAATGTGACATGGAATAAACATTACTTACATATTGCAGACAATTGCTGCCAACTCGGTAGATTTACGTTTAGACTGTTGGCGTTCTTTATTTATTTATTATATATACTTTCAGAGCCCGAGCACATTACATAAAGGAGTAGTTAACATATGTATACAGATGTGCAATAATGCATTGTCTAAGAGAGCAAAATCATAAAGCACCGTGTCTTGAATGACACTTTTGAAGTTAGTATTAGTAGTTGTTGCGATAGAGGCGAGAAGGAGGTTCTATTCTCAGCTGGTTTGGAAGATGAAACAGTGGCTGTACAGGTTAGTATGGCATCGTGGGACACCAAGCTTAAAGCTATGGCCTACGCGTGATGAAATGTACTCAGGTTAAGGAAAACAATGGTTTTTAAATCTTACTTTGATGATAATATTTGTGAAAAAGATAAAGACGAAGATATTTAGGTCGTAGACAGATCAAGTAGTCGTAGTGTTTTTTTTTTATTGTAGATACCGAAAAGTAATGGGAGCAATTGGACAAGATAAACCGGGTGGCACGATTTCAAACGAGTGGACGTGCGTTGATTAGTTCCGTTTGATAGGAGTTCCAGATGCTGCATGCGTACTCTAGTTTCGATGGTACTGAAGATATATACAAGATTACTTTTAGAAAAGAAGGCTTTTTAGAGAAATTACGCCACAAGTAGCCAAGAAACGGTTAGCATTGCAGGTTACGTAGTCAACGTGCATCTTCCAGGAAATGTCCTTAGCGATAATAAATCCAAACTATTTGTAGTAGTTAACAAAATTCAAGGAGACTCCTGTGAGGTGGTATTTGCAGTGTGTGTTGCGAAGGCATCGGTAACCTCTCATGAGCTTAAATTTACTAATAAGTTATTGCATAGGCCATATGTCGCAACATAGTAATAAATGGTTGGATATTTAGTGAATCGGAAGAATGAGTTATTTTGTGATAAATAACACAATCATCTGCGAACAGTTGACTTCATAAAAACAATAGCGTTAAGGAGGTCATTGATATAAATAAGATTTAACATTGGGCCCAGCATAGACCCCTGTGGTACACCGTGCGTAACAGAGGAAAGTGCGGAAGAATGATCGGTAGCGGTTACTTTTGTGTTTGGTTGAAAAGGAAATCCTTAATTCAAGCGAATAGGCTGGGGTCGATATTCAGTTTACCTATTTTAGGAGGAGCAATTCATGTAATACAGAGTCAAATGCCTTTGCAAAATTGAAAAAAAAATGCAGTCTATATCGAAACAAAGATTTAGTATGAATAAACAGATCGTTAATATACGTTAGTAGTTGGGTCTTACAAGAATAACAAGAAAACTAAAGTGGCCCCTCCCAGGTGGTTTAGTGGCTAAGGTACTCGGCTGCTTACCCGCAGGTCACGAGATCGAATGCCGGCTGTGCCGGCTGCATTTTCGATGAAGGCGAAAATGCTGTATGCCCGTGTGCTCAGATTTGGGTGCACGTTAAAGAATCTCAGTAAGTCGAAATTGCCAGAGCCCTCCACTATGGTGTTTCTTATAATGATGTGGTGGTTTTGGGACGTTAAACCCCAGATATTAATTAATCAGAAAGCCGCAGTATACCACATAGCCGAAGAATCGAACCTCACGGTAATTAACTAATACTATTTCCATTTGTGCCTGCCTTAACGCAATCCTTTCATTACGGCTGTGGCTTCATATTACAGCACGGCTGAGTTAAACAAATTGTTCTGGAATAGTAATCGTACTGTTACTTATTTCATTGCACGTAGCCTCCGTTAACATAACGATGACTATCATGAACTGCTTTCAACTTTTTTTTACTTTTTTCATATTTGCTGTCTCAAAAACTTGACTTAGTGACGTTGATAAGTACTTGTACTGTTTCCCTAGGTACAAATCTGAATACTCCCGCCGTCTGTTAGGTAATCATGGGGGAGCTGCTATCTACATCTCTCCTGATATACCCTACGAACTTAGACACGACCTGATCGATGGATTGATACGTGTAGTTTAAAGTCCCAAAACCACCAGGAGATTATGAGAGACGCCGTAGTGGAGGACTCCGGAAATTTCGACCACCTGGGGTTCCTCAACGTGCACCCAAATCCGAGCACACGGGCCTACAGCATTTTCGCCGCCATCGAGTAGACACGACCCCAAGATTAGTATTCAAAATTGTGAACCAGTTTGGCTAGAATTCGATCATAATTTTCTGAACATAGATAACAAAAAATTTCATTTTCGGTTGCGTTTGCCAATCACCTTCATTCTAAAGATCTGATTGATTGATTGATATGTGGGGTTTAACGTCCCAAAACCACTACATGATTATGAGAGACGCCGTAGTGGAGGGCTCCGGAAATTTAGACCACCTGGGTTTCTTTAACGTGCACCCAAATCTGAGCACACGGGCCTACAACATTTCCGCCTCCATCGGAAATGCAGCCGCCGCAGCCGGGATTCGAACCCGCGCCCTGCGGGTCAGCAGCCGAGTACCTTAGCCACTAGACCACCGCGGCGGGGCTTCATTCTAAAGATCTGCTTTTTGTGTTTCTTTCGAAACATTGATGACAAAGCTATCTACAGAGAATAAAAGTGTTATCATTATGGGCGATATAAACTTAAGCTTATTGAATTCATCTGTAAACTCTGTAAGTTGTTCAGCCGGTTTCTAAAATTTTTTGGTTACGAATGCCTTATTAGCCTCCCTATTCGCTCTGTTTCCGGTGGTTCCAGCACTCTGATCGATCATGCATTGTTAAATCTTTTGTATCCGCCACAAGTAGGAGTTCTTGAAACTTACATTACGGACCACTTCCCCGTCTTTCTGCGCACTACATATGCTCGCTCATTATTACCCAGTTACGATTGCAGATGCTTTTAGAGATTTTTTATTTTCTGATGCCAATTCGCATGTACAGCAAGCCTTACTTATCCCTCCACGCCTTTTAAAGTCATTCTATATGTTTACAACTACTCCTGATTAGGTCGCACCAGTAATTGACAATTTAAGAATAACCATTGCTAGGTAGGATAACACTCATCCGGGACATATTCAAATAATTTGTAAACCAGTATTATTTTTTTTCATCTCTCACATAATCAACCTCATGTTTACAACGGGAATCTTTCCACAAGAACTCTAACGAGGGAGAATAACTTCAGTTTTAACAAAGGAGATCACTCATATGTATCCGAATTAGGACGGACCTTACCCTTTTTAGCAAGGTCACTAAAATAGTTGAGAAACAATTGTTAAAATATTTAAACAAGTTTGATATGCATTAAACTGACAAATTTTCATTTAGATCAGGTTATTCTAGTCACTTAGCACTTATATCTCTTACTGACCAACTAAAGAAAGCCATCAATGACGGTAAATTTACTGGTTCTATATTCGTAGACTTTACCCGTGCATTCGATAGCATGGACCATTATTATGAAACTAGACTCAGTTGGCATACCTGATCCTCCTTTACTGCTACTATGCGACCACTTACGAGACAGATGTCAAGTTGCTTATATATGCAATGTTTATTCGAAACCTAAAATACTAATCTAGGTGTACCACAGGGGTCAATTTTGGGCCCCTTGCAATTTTTTATTTATATTATTGACCTGCCTAAATATCTTACCTTCTCTAAGTGCATGATATATGCTGATGACACTACAATTAATATACTTATTGAAAATATATCAGCAGTAGTAACCCAGCTTAACAGTGACCTTCACAACTTGTTAGGTTGGTGTAAAACTAATAGACTTACCGTTAACCCCTCTAAAGCTACATTTCTCTTGCTCTTATCACAAAATAAATCACCACTGTGCATTCCGCTCATTTTCATCGATAAGCATGTATTATCAGCAAGTGAAGAATGTGTTTACTTAGGCGTAAATATTGACCATAACTTGAAATTGGAAAACCATGTAACACATCTTAAAAAGAAGTTATCTCACGAAATACGCATCCTCATCAGAGCACGTCAATTTTTTTCACGTCCGGTTTTGCTCTTACTTTATTTGGCGTTTCTACACTCATACATCAATTACTTGATTGATTCATTAATTTGTGGGGTTTAACGTCCCAAAACCACCGTATCAATATGATAAACACCGTAGTGAAAGGCTCCAGAAATTTCTACCAGCAGGGGTTATTTAACGTGCACTTAAATCTGAGCACACGGGCCTACTACAATTCCGCCTCTATCGGAAATGCAGCCGCCGCAGCCGGGATTCAATCCCACGACCTGCGGGTCAGCAGTCGAGTACCTTAGCCACTAGACCACCACGGCGGGGCATACATCAATTACTGCACAACCTCATAGGGTAACACGTACACCATTCACCTAAAACCACTAAAACTCATTCAGAACAAGGCAGTTCGATTAACTACGTTTAGTCCACCCACCCACAATGCTAAACAGTTGCTGCAAGAACGTAAAACTATTGATGTTGCCGCCTTGTAAACTTCGATCTCGTCACTTTTATTCTCAAACTAATCAATATGCAAATATCATTATTGTCAATTCTTTCATCTTTACTTAATACTAACCCAACTCCTTTTATGCAGCATAACAGTTTTTTTTCCGCCCAAAGTACGAACTAATTATGGCAGACAGACAGTTCACTTTGCGGCCATATCATTATAGAAAGGTTGCCATTTCTAATAAAAAATAAATGACACATAACCTTTGCCAATACTTAAAAAAGTTTTTGTTATGTGATACTCACTCTTCTGCCTAACCGGTTTCTCCCTCGCCATGTCTTTTCTTTTCAGTCTTTTGTTTTTTCCTTTATCATTGTATGCTGTTTATATAGATATAAATATATTTTACAGCTTATATTTGCGATTGCATATAGTTGACGTTAGCATCGTCTTTTAATTGTATCTCTAGTTCATTCGTTGTAACCTTGCAATCTACTATTTTTGCCGCTGTTGTTGCCAATCAGATTCTTATGTTTACATTTTACAGGAGGTCCCATTTCAGTGAATACTACTGGACCTCATTCTGTATATCTTTTTGTGTACATCCTAATATGAAATATTAAAACTTGATTTGATTTTGATTTGATGCAAAATCCATGTTGGGAGCCAATAAATAGGAAATGTTCTCCTAAACGTCCTACTAAATGCAAGTATGTGACGTGTTCGATGATTTTGCATGGACTGATTCCTAATGAGATGGGTAAATAATTATCGGCTGAATAAGAAGCCGCTGATTTAGAGATAGGGACCAGCCACCTCACCTTCCACTTATTATTGTTAGTACCGAACACTGCAAAGATTGTTGAAAAATTTCGAGATAAATATTGCCAAAGTTTCAAGAGTCTTTATAGCCTATTTGTACTTTTTTCACGACTTCCACTATAACATTGATTTCTATTCTGGATTATCAGTGAAGCGATATCCACAAAATGTACTTGCTTAAAAATAAAAAAAAGTATTTCGCAAGTTTCTTCTCAATAGTTTTTACGACACCATCTCTAGCTCCAAAATAAGTCAGATCATGAAAGAAGCATATATATCAGCCTGCTGTAAGCGGGTAATTTATATGAACCTTTAACTAGCATTGCGTAAACAAAGCTGTAGAACGAGCCGCAAAGAAAGGATTTTGTAGCGGGAGCAATGTCATTCCATTTTTGAGACTAAAACATAACAACCTTTGTTCGAGTGTGGCCAGCAAGACCAATTCGCATGAAACTTGAAACAACAAGTTCGAGTAGGCGCAATTGCATGATCACGCAAGACCACGTTCGAATTTTTGCATATTTGGGTTGCTTTGTGCGCACTTTTGTTTCTGTGTGTTTTTATCTTCCTGTTTTGAAAATTTGTTCGTCTTCATATTGAGTATTCATGTAATTCATGTAACCCACTCTGCGAAAATCTCTAGTAGGTATTGCAGTATTCATAAATAAAATAAAATAAAAAAGTAGTGGTCTGAAGTGTACGAACAAATGAAATTGTGAAACTGAAATCCTTAGGCCTACATGGGTTATAGAAACCTGACCGTAATGGGAAGCCATTTTCTTACTCGACAAAACGAACCCCGAATAAAACATTTAGCGTAATTTTCGTTTGTTTTTTGTTTAAGTCTTCTTAGTGCTCTTTCGGCGCACTTATTAGATCGGCAAAGTGAAATTGATCCATCATTCTTGAAACGACTGCGCAAGAAATATGACCCAGCTTACTTTGTATTACAACATACTTCTGGGGACTTTTTTCCAAAACTTTCGCAAGTGTATGCAGAGGACCACTAGTTTATTTTATTTTTGTCTAGGTACACACACACACGCATATATATATATATATATATATATATATATATATATGATTCACGGAGCGATTTACTGTAGTCAGGGTAAGCGTTACCATACCAAAATATTGTGATGTTGTAGAGGTTATTAAAACACGTGAAGGGATAAACTGAATATGGTCGACGACGAGTAATAACCTTAGGCTTATTACAGAAGCATAACTCTACGTCTCATTCGAAACATCGTCTTAGATAAATTATGTAATCCAAGTACGTGTCTTTCGCTTCGAAATGCAATATTTTAGACATCTGTATACGATAGGTTTAACTATTGAAAGAAAAAGAGAATGATTTGCACTTTTGCTTAAAATTGACGCACGAACACGAACTACAATATACGTGTCGTTATGCACAGAGGGCGCTGCATTTCCAATGCTTCCAGTAAATGAGGTGGTATAAGTGCTTAATAAAAGGCCTGCAGATTGGTTGCCGTTACGGCATAATTTTACGCTTGTTGAAAAGTTTGCGAAATGCTTTAAAGCTACGATCACTGTGAAGTAGAGCCCGCCTGAAAAAACCCTGAGTGAATCCTGGGGTTCGGTGAGAAGAACGAGTCTCGCAGGTGTGGAAGACGAAGGTGGGCTCATGGAAGTCAAACTTCGCTGTCGAGTGCTATACTGGGGTGCGTGGGGTTCACAAGCTTAGCAAAGAATTATTATTATAATGTTATGCCTTGAATGTTTCTTTTTACCGCAATCGTTTCCCCTGCATTGTTTTATGACGTCATGTCTTCCATTGAACTTGTGATTTCCTCTCATAGTGGACAAAAAATTATTTGTTTTTGGTGATTTGAATGAGCCTAGAATTGACTGGAGCACGCCTATATATTCTCATTATATTCATTTCATTGAGAAAAAGTACTGCCTGCTCTTGAATTTTTTCTTGTTTTATTCCCTATAGCAATGCAACATGGCACAGTCGTCAATTGCGAAGGCAATGTCTTAGACCACTTTTTATGAAACAATAAATCAGTTCAAGTTTCACGCTTCGACATCTTTCTTGTTCGTCCTAACGAATTCGACCCACCACTTAACGTAAGATTATCTGTATATTCAAAAACAGCGAGCTACAGCGGTAACTTTAACCAATCTCGAAGATTTGATTTGAAGAGAGGTAGCTACACGGGCTTGTGTCAATCCTTGTTAGCCATTAATTAATCACAGGTCACTGACAAGCCAAGTTGATGAACAAGTTGATCAGTTTACGGAGCTTGTATTAAGCAGCATGCGTAAGTTTATACCGCAATATAACCTAAACATTGTTAATATCCCCACTGGTTCCACCGAAAACCTACAAGTGCACTGAAGCATAAAGATCACCTGCATAATAAGGCTAAATGCTCTCCATTGAGCCAGTGGATGAAGAGTTAAGTTGTTTCAGAACTCTTCCTAAGCGCCTATATAAATGGGACCACAGTTCATATATTCAAATATTAGAAAAAAAACTCTTCTGACAAGCTGCTAACATTTTAAAGTATTCACGCAAACGGTATATATAGCAAAAGTGACGACATCTTCCGGCTACAGGACTCTATCGGTGTTGAGGTGCATGCCATCGCTGATTGTATTGCCACGCTTTATTCATACGTTTATAGGGCCTGAGACTCTAGCACTAAATTGAACAACAGCACAAGAGCATATCTAGTGGTCCATCGCTGGAGGAAAATTTCATCTGCTGATGCATTGGGCACTTAAAACCATCCTTATTATGTGGCCCGGATGTCTTTCTTTCTACCATAATAAAGGGTTATGGTTATATATTTGCCAAAGAAATGACCACCGTATCTATTTAACAGCCTGAACACTTTCGAATTCCCCAGCATGTGAAAAACTGCGCTTGTTTTTTTAGTCCTAAATAAGGCTCCAAAACAGATGTTGTTTTACTATCACACGATTTCTCTACTGTGTACTACATCAAATATCTTCCAGCTGGCTGTTCACAAAATATTGTAGTTTACCTTTAAAAATCAATTACTTCTTATAAACATGGATTTCTTGCTGGCTATTCAACTACCACATATCGTGCTAGTTTCATGACGCAAATCTCTCCACCTATTTCTCAGAAAAGGGAGGTTGACGTATACTCTACTGAGACCTGTGCAAAGCTTTCGACTTATTTAGACACTCACTGATTCTGATTAAACTTGCACACTTTGATATTGATTCATCTGCTGAAATTATCCTGTATAGCTATCTGCATCAAGTTTTGTGTCCATAAATAGCCAAACGTCTTCCTTGTACAAAGCGGCTACTAGGGCTTTCAAGAGTTGGTATTAGGTCCACTCATGCTTACTTTTATATTTACGGTAATGGCGTTTCTTTTCTTATTTTTCACTATTATCTCCTCTGGTATGCCGCTGACATCAAAATATTTAAAAATACTCTGTTTAGTGTTAAACTCCTCTCCTACTTTTCCTTAATTAGGCCTAAACTTCAGTACGCCTCCATAGTTTGGGATACCCACAAAAAAATTAACGTTCAAAACCTACAAAGAATTCAAAGAAAACCAGTACGATTAATATACAGTAAATTTATGTCAACCGACTCCCCCACTGCATTACTAACGGCAAATGGTATAGAACTATTACAAATTCGAAGAAAAAGAAGTCGGCTACAGTTTCTTTCAGACATAGTAAACCACAGGCTATCCTTAGACACCGCAGCATACGTATCGCCCTTGTTAAGCAGACCCACTCGGCACCACTATCCTAGTTCCCTAACGCCAATCTTCGCAAGGACTGATACTTTTCGGTACTCCTTCTTCTCACAAACAATAGATGATTGGAATAAACTAACTGAAGCACTTCCTCAACGCCCTTGACCTTTGTGTAAATACTATTCTTTCATGACTTCCTTAGAATTGTATTATCACATTGTTGTTCAATTGTTACTTTTCTAAAGTCATAACTCTTCTGTCTTATATGCAAAGAAATTGTGTAAAAACGCTTTGAAATCTTGTTTCATTCTGTTATTAGGTGTGTTTCATGTTTGCTCACCCTGCTTACACTTTTGTCCGCAGTATTCCATAAATAAATAAAATAAATAAAATAATGCCCGTCACTTGCTGCAGTCAAATTTGTGTTCTTTCTCCGAATGGTGTGATAACACTAACCTTTGTCTCAATACCTCAAAGGTCCAATTCATGACTATATTTGGCAAAACATCCATCGTGTCGTTTTGATAATCGGTCAATATCATGTCGTTATGTAATATTTATGAGATCAGAGATGTTGGTTTGTTTTTTGATGGCATGGTAAATATTTCTGCCTACACTAAACGTGCTGCCATGGGACGCCTTTGTAGTCTCTTCTGATTTTGCACAATGTCTCCAGAATTCAGTTGTCCTACAGTTTTTGAGAAATTGTGCGCAGTGAGCCTTCTTCAACTTGAGTATGCATCTGTTATCTAGAATGACATTTATGATTCCAGAAGTCCCACCATTGAGTGAGTCTAGAAAGAATTCATAACCACCTGCAACCATAGTTTCCCTTGAAATGTTTCTGGATCTCGTTTTACGGCTGCCAGACTATTGTCACTGCAATCACTTTGCTGCTGATGAAATCACGCTGACCTGTCATATATTGACAAGCTAGTTGACGGTAGGGCATCCTGCCCTTCACTCCTCAGCTGTAGTTGTTTTCGGATTCTGCGTAAGGGAACCAGAGAGAATAGACTATTTTATGTACCTTCCAACATATTCTAACGCTGTACCATTCACGAAATAGAAAATCTTTATAATGTTAACTTTCTTGAGCTGCAAGTTTCGCAGGTCCGTCGTCATTATTTTTACTTCAGCTTTGCATGCTTTAGCATAGTTTTTCGTGTTATATAATTTTTTTTCTTTTTTCGTCTTTCAGGAAGACTTCCACATAGTTCTGTATATGCCACATTATTTTTCACTACCATTGCATTATTATCGTCTTGCCTTTTTATTCGTTCCATTTTGTGTCAATCTCTCTTTGACTGCGGGTATTCACTCTTCTTATTTGATTCCTTATCTGAAAACTGTCTGCGTCGTACCATTTATTTTCATTGTTTTAATTTTGCATGCACCTGAAAAAGGACATATGGTTGTTCCTGCGCATGTTGAATCAGTAAATATCCCTAATTATATTAGTAATAATAATAATAATTAATAGCTAGAAAGGGACTACAAAATAAAAACACCCTATTTTGAGGCAGAATGGACTACTGTTTGAACGTCTGCATATATATATATATATATATATATATATATATATATATTATAAAGGAGATTTATTAAGCAGAAAGGTTGGTGCTTGGAAGGCTTGGAAGGCGATGCACCAGCCGCAATTTCCGAGCTCGAGCCGCTGCTGCACACTCGAAGCTGCTGCCTCTGCGCCGGAGTACTTCCTCTTCTTTACAATGGCCCCACGGAGAAAAAAAGGAGCCATCCTGGCGACTTAGTCCTGGGCAGGCGGCGTTGAACCGTGGTATTGCTTGAGCCTCTGGACGTGTACAACATCGCGGTTGCGACGTCGCAAGTCTGATGGTGGCGTAAGAGGCTCAATGAGGTAGTTTACTGGCGAAGTTTGTTCGACAATATGATATGGCCCATCGTACTTTGGCAGAAGTTTGGAAGAGAGCCCTGGTGTGCGATGCGGCACTGACAGCCATACAAGAGAACCCGGAAGAAAAACGGGAGTTGAGGTCTGGGCATCATGAATTGCTTTGTGCCTGTTTTGGTCATCGCAGGTAAAGCGACGAGCTAACTGGCGGCATTCTTCTGCGTGTCTGGTGGCGTCCAAGATCGGTAGGCACTCGGACGCGTCTGGTCGATAGGGCAAAATGGTGTCAATGGTGTGGGAGGGGTGACGGCCGTAGAGGAGGTAAAAAGGGGAGAAGCCTGTTGTCGCTTGCGTTGCTGTATTATAGGCGTATGTAATGAATGGGAGAACTAAGTCCCAGTTAGGGTGGTCAGGCGTCACATACATAGATAGCATGTCACCGAGAGTACGATTAAAGCACTCGGTAGCCCCATTGGTTTGTGGGTGGTAAGCGGTACATGTGCGATGTACAATAGCACACTCAGCGAGCAATTTTTCAATGACCTCGGACAAGAAGGCGCGGCTGCGGTCACTGAGGAGTTCTTGAGGGCCTCCATGACGCAACACAAAATGACGCAGTAGGAAAGTGGCAACCTTCTGTGCTGTAGCCGTTTTAAGAGCAGCGGTCTCAGCATAGCGCGTTAGGTGGTCGATAGCAACTATTATCCACCTGTTGCCAGTCGGAGTCAATGGAAGTGGCCCATAAATATCTATTCCAACCCGTTCGAAGGGTCGGGAAGGACATGGTAAAGGCTGCAGTTCACCGGCGGAGGTGTGTGGTGGAGATTTTCGGCGCTGACATTCGGCACAAGAGCGGACGAAGTTGCGAACGAAGGTATACATGCCACGCCAGTAGTAGCGATGTCGAAGCCTTTCGTAGGTCTTGAAGACTCCTGCGTGGCCACATTGTGGGTCAGCGTGAAAAGAGGAACAAATCTGCGACCTCAGGGTTCGTGGAACGACGAGCAGCCACTTGCGTCCCTCTGGTGCGTAGTTGCGTCGATAGAGAAGCGTGTCACGTATCGAGAAGTGTGGAACTTGGCGCCGAAGCGTTCGCGTCTTTGGGAGTTCAGAAGTGTCGGAGAGATGATTGAGGAGAGACGCAGTCCACGGGTCATTGCGTTGTTCGATAGCAATGGTGTCAAAGTCAAGCGATGACAATGTGGAATCGCAAGCGGAGTCAGCTGTGGCATTCTGGGGCAGGGGGGAACGGGAAAGGGCGTCGGCGTCAGCATGCTTCCGTCCTGACCGATAAACCACGCGTATGTCGTAATCTTGAATTTTCAACGCCCAGCGAGCGAGGCAGCCAGATGGGTCTTTTAACGTCGAAAGCCAGCACAGCGCGTGGTGGTCGGTCACGACGTCAAAAGAACGACCATATAGATATGGCCGAAACTTTCCAAGGGCCCACACAATGGCCAAGCACTCCTTTTCTGTGACGCTGTAGTTGCTCTCAGCCTTGGTAAGTGTGCGACTAGCGTATGCCACGACGTATTCCTGATGTTCCGGTTTACGCTGTGCGAGCACAGCACCCAGGCCTACACCACTGGCGTCGGTGTGGATTCCAGTTGGAGCTTCAGGATTGAAATGGCGTAGAATGGGTGGCGTCGTAAGAAGCCGTCGCAGGGTGGTGAAAGCCTCGTCGCAGGCAGGAGACCACGATAAGAGGTCTTTACAGCTGCTGAGAAGTTGCGTGAGAGGTGATATAATAGACGCGAAGTTTCGAACGAATCGCCGGAAATACGAACACAAGCCGATGCAACTTCGAAGTTCTTTGATGGTGGCAGGTTTAGGAAACGCCGTAACAGCTCGCAATTTCTCGGGATCCGGGAGGATGCCTTCCTTGGAAACAACGTGGCCCAAAATGTTCAGTTGACGCATGGCAAATTGACATTTTTTGAGGTTTAATTGCAAACTGGCGTTAGTTAAGCAAGTAAGGACGTGCTGAAGGCGACGTAAGTGTGTGTCAAAGTTAGGGGCGAAGACCACGATATTATCGAGGTAACACAAGCATATCTTCCATTTTAGTCCACGCAGGATGTTGTCCATCATTCGTTCGAACGTTGCAGGTGCATTGCAAAGTCCGAAGGGCATGACGGTAAATTCATATAAGCCGTCTGGCGTGACAAAAGCGGTTTTGGGGCGATCGGCCTCCGCCATAAGCACGTGCCAGTAGCCTGACCGCAAATCTAACGAGGAAAAGAACTCGGCACCCTGCAAACTGTCCAAAGCATCGTCAATGCGCGGTAGTGGATAGACATCCTTCAGCGTGATCTTGTTCAATCGCCGGAAATCGACACAGAAACGAATAGAACCGTCTTTCTTTTTGACGAGAACCACCGGAGACGCCCATGGGCTCTGTGAAGGTCGAATGACGCCTCTGAGAAGCATGTCGTCTACTTGGTCAGCAATGACGCGGCGTTCTGTAGCGGACACGCGATATGGTCGTTGTCGCAGCGGTGAGTGGGACCCAGTGTCGATGTGGTGTTCTACTGCTAAGGCACGGCCGAGAGATGTTTGTTCAACGTCGAAAGAGTGGCGGTAGCTCTCAAGAATGGTGAGGAGTTGTGAACGCTGCGAAGATGTCAAATCTGCAGCGATGAATGGTTGAAATATGTTTGCCGACGTTGAGTCAGGCGCTGAGACGACAGCCAGTTCACAGACGGAGGTAGAAGGCACCTCAGCGGGGACGGATATAATTCTGTAAGAACTGATTGTCTCGACCTGGCCAAGGCACTCGCGACAAAGTAGGGATAAAGACGACGACTCATGATTATAAATTGGCATTCTGGTTGACCCTTCTACAAGATCGAGAGCAGCAAAAGGCAGGGGGAGAGCTCTTCGGGCGACGAATATTGGAGATGGTGTGAAGAAGACCGTGCCGTCGGATATGGCGCTGCATGAAACTGGCACGAACGCAAAAGAGCATGGAGGGATGTAGGTGTCATCGCTAACGACAAGTTTAGCGGCAAACTGGGTGTCGACGGACGCTTGGTCATCCAGTGAGCAAAATTCGACCTCAGCCCTAGCACAGTCGATTACGGCGTTATGACGCGACAAAAAGTCCCATCCCAAAATAATATTATGGGAGCATGATGAAAGAACCACGAACTCTATCGTATACAGAACGTCCTGAATTGTCACGCGGGCTGTACATACTGCGGTCGGTTGAACAGGTTGAGCACTGGCTGTGCGAAGTGATAATCCGGAGAAAGGCGTCGTAACCTTACGAATTGAACGGCAAAATCCAGCATCTATAACCGAAACAGCTGCACCGGTATCTACAAGAGCGACAGTAGGGATATTTTCGACGAACACATCAATAACATTGGTAGGTGACAAATGAGGACTTGGGCAAACCGAAACTTGCGCAGTTCTTGCCTCAGGAACTGCGTCGTCTACTTTTCCTCCTCGTTAGGTGCGGGCCGTCGACGCATAGGAGAAGGCGAGCGGCGGCGTGGAGAGGGCGAGCGAAGACGTCCCGGCCGAGGGCGGTGGTCGTCCTGGTAGCGGGCTGGCATTGGAGTGGAGGAACCGTATCGCGCGTTGGAGTCAAGCGGGAAGAAAGGCTCACGGCGGTTTTCATTGGTGATATGCGTCCGGCGGCGACAATACCTTGCGACGTGTCCGGGGTATCGACAAGCGTAACATATCGGGCGATTATCGAGGGTGCGCCACGGGTTGGCGGTGTTAGTGCTGGTCCAGTGAACTGGAGCTGGGGGATAGCTCGCGCGAGGCTGGAACGGAGGCGCAGGCGCCTTGCGAGTTGGCATGGCTGCAGCCGCGGCGTAGGTGAGAGGAGCAGCCACAAGATTAGGCTCGCGAGCAGCTGGTAAGGCCTCGGCGACCTCTCCTTGAATGACGTCACGTAGAGACGATGGTAAAGTTGTGGTAGCTTCTGGTGTGAAAGGCACCAAGTAAAGCTGTCGTGCAACTTCTTCGCGGACAAATGCTTTTATTTCGGCTATTAGTGACGCGTGGTCATGACCACTGATCACACTAGACAGCGATGCCAAATCGTGCGCTGGAGGACGTCTTGTCAGAGCTCGCTGCTTCCGCAATTCATCGTAGCTTTGGCAGAGTCTAATTACGTCGTTAACAGTGGTCGGGCTTTTCGCCAAGAGCATTTGAAAAGCGTCGTCGTCAATCCCTTTGAGGATGTGCTTACATTTTTCAGCTTCCGTCATTTCGGCGTTCCCGCGTCTGCACAAATCGACGACGTCCTCTATGTAACTTGTGAAGGTTTCACCCGTTTCTTGTGCGCGTGTGCGTAAACGTCGCTCGGCACGAAGTTTTCGGACGGCAGGTCGATCGAAGACTGCTACAATTGACGTTTTAAATTGCGGCCATGTTCGGACGTCTGCCTGGTGGTTTCTAAGCCAAAGGCTGGCTACACCCGCGAGATAGAACGAAACGCGTGTCAACTTGTCCGCGTCCGTTCATCTGTTTAAAGCGCTCACCCGTTCGAAAGTCGAGAGCCACTCTTCAACGTCGTTGTCATCTGTTCCACTGAAGATTGGAGGCTTCCGCTGAGGAACACTGCCTGGACAGGTGGCCGGAAGAGATGGAAGCGTCTGCTGATCGGCGTCCGGCATAGCAGAAGGTAGCCGTCGAGAACGGAGTTCCAGGATGGTAGCGGGAAGGTGTAAGGGACGGTACCCGGCACGTCTCCACCAATTATAAAGGAGATTTATTAAGCAGAAAGGTTGGTGCTTGGAAGGCTTGGAAGGCGATGCACCAGCCGCAATTTCCGAGCTCGAGCCGCTGCTGCACACTCGATGCTGCTGCCTCTGCGCCAGAATACTTCCTCTTCTTTACAATATATATATATATATATATATATATATATATATATATATATATATATATATATATATATATATATATATATATATATATATATATATGGGAAAGAAGTGTATACCTAAGGGCTCGTTTTTCTGTGTTTTAACACAATATTATTGAGATCTAACAGACAGTACTGCCAAGGAATGTACAGGGGAAGTTATTAGAACCAATGGAATGTAAATAAGAAGAAAGAAAAGTGGATGAAAAAATAACCAGCGGTGAGCAGGAATCAAATCTACGAACTTCGAATAACGCGTTCGATGCTCTAACCACTGAGCTACCACAGCGGCCTTCCCTCCATCCGCTTTTTTGGGTTTATATGTGAATTTAGAAGTAGGAGTGACTGTTAGCATCATCTATAAGCCAAACGACGAGTGTGAAAACACTCTTATGCGCATGTTTGGCGTCACGTAGCAAGTGAACCTATTATGATATATATATATATATATATATATATATATATATATATATATATATATATATATATATATATATATATATATATATATATATATATATATATATATATATATATATATATCATCATCAGCCTGACTACGTCCACTGCAGGACAAAGGCCTCTCCCATGTTCCGCCAGTTAACCCGGTCCTGTGCTTGCTGCTGCCAATTTATACCCGCAAACTTCTTAATCTCATCTGCCCACCTAACCTTCTGTCTCCCCCTAATTCGCTTCCCTTCTCTGGGAATCCAGTCAGTTACCCTTAATGACCAGCGGTTATCCTGTCTACGCGCTACATGCGCTGCCCAAGTCCATTTCTTCTTCTTGATTTCAGCTATGATATCCTTAACCCCCGTTTGTTCCCTAATCCACTCTGCTCTCTTGTCTTTTAACGTTACACCTACCATTTTTCTTTCCATTGCTCGCTGCGTCGTCCTCAATTTAAGCTGAACCCTCTTTGTAAGTCTCCAGGTTTCTGCTCCGTAGCTAAGTACCGGCAAGATACAGCTGTTATATACCTTTCTTTTGAGGGATAGTGGCAATCTACCTGTCATAATTTGAGAGTGCTTGCCGAATGTGCTCCACCTCATTCTTATTCTTCTAGTTACTTCAATCTCGTGGTTCGGCTCTGTGGTTATTACCTGCCCTAAGTAGACATAGTCTTTTACAACTTCAAGTGCACTATTACCTATCTCGAAGCGCTGCTCCTTGCCGAGGTTGTTGTACATTACTTTCGTTTTCTGCAGATTAATTTTAAGACCCACCTTTCTGCTCTCCTTGTCTAACACCGTAATCATGAGTTGGAATTCGTCCCCCGAGTTACTCAGCAATGCAATGTCATCGGCGAAGCGCAGGTTACTAAGGTATTCTCCATTGACTCTTATCCCTAACTGTTCCCATTCTAGGCTTCTGAAAACCTCCTGTAAGCACGCGGTAAATAGCATTGGGGAAATTGTGTCCCCCTGCCTTACACCCTTCTTGATTGGTATTCTGTTGCTTTCTTTATGAAGCACTATGGTAGCAGTTGATCCCCTGTAGATTTCTTCCAGAATGTTTATATATACTTCATCTACGCTCTGATTCCGCAGTGTTTGCATGACGGCTGATATTTCTACTGAATCAAACGCCTTCTCGTAATCTATGAAGGCTATGTATAGGGGTTGGTTATACTCTGAGCATTTCTCTATTACCTGATTGATAGTATGATTGTGGTCAATTGTTGAGTAGCCTGTTCGAAATCCTGCTTGTTGCTTTGGTTGATTGAATTCTAATGTTTTCTTTACTCTGTTAGCAATTACCTTTGTAAATAGCTTGTATACTACAGAGAGCAAGCTGATTGGCCTGTAATTCTTCAAGTCCTTGTCATCTCCTTTCTTATGTATTAAGATGATATTAGCGTTCTTCCAAGACTCTGGTACTCTTCCCGTCAGGAGACACCTCGTAAACTGGGTGGCTAGTTTTTCTAACACAATCTGTCCTCCATCTTTCAGCAGATCTGATGTTACCTCATCCTCACCAGCAGCTTTGCCCCTTTGCATGCTCTCCAAAGCTTTTCTGACTTCTTCTATCATTACTGGTGGGGTGTAATCTGGGTTACTGCTAGTTCTTATAGTATTAAGGTCGTGGTTGTCTCGGCTACTGTACAGATCTCTGTAAAACTCCTCCGCTATTTTAACTATCCTATCCATATTGGTAGTTATTTTGCCTTCTTTGTCCCTTAGTGCATACATCCGACTTTTGCCTATCCCAAGTTTCCTCTTCAATGTTTTGACATTTCCTCCGTTTTTCAGAGCGTGTTCAATTCTCTCCATGTTATACCTTCTTACATCGCATACCTTACGTCTATTGATCAACTTCGAAAGCTCTGCCAGTTCTATTTTTTCTGTCGTACTTGACACTTTCATGATTTGACGCTTCTTAATTAGGTTCTTCGTTTCCTGGGAAAGCTTGCCAGTGTCCTGTCTAACTACCCTGCCTCCAACTTCCACTGCACACTCCGTAATGATACTCGTCAGATTATCATTCATTGTATCTACGCTAAGGTTGGTTTCCTCCCACATGCTTACGTCAAATAACTCACGGCCCTCAGTCCCCAGCAGCTGCGAAGCAACTGACCACGGCGGCGGTCAGATCTGCAACACAGCAGAGGGTGCTAAGAATCTCTGGATCCGGACAGGCCGCCATTAGAACCTGAACTTGGCAACGTTTAATGCTAGAACCTTATCTAGTGAGGGAAGTCTAGCTGTATTATTCGAGGAGCTAGAGGGTATTAAATGGGATATAATAGGGCTCAGTGAGGTTAGGAGGACAGATGAGGCCTATACGGTGCTACAGAATGGGCACGTCCTTTGCTACAGGGGCTTGGCAGACAGAAGAGAACTGGGAGTGGGGTTCCTAATTCACAGAAACATAGCTGGCAACATAGAGGAATACTATAGCATTAATGAAAGGGTGGTAGGTATCGTACTTAAACTGAATAAAAGATACAAGATGAAGGTAGTACAGGCTTACGCGCCTACATCCAGCCATGATGACACTTCAGTTAAAAGCTTCTACGAAGACGTGGAATCGGCAATGAGTAAGGTAAAAACACAGTATACTATAGTTATGGGCGACTTTAATGCAAAGGTAGGGAAGAAGCAGGCTGGAGACCAGGCAGTAGGAGAATATGGCATCGGTACTAGAAACGCCAGAGGAGAGCTACTAGTAGAATTCGCAGAACGCAATAATTTACGGATTTTGAATACCTTCTACCGAAAACGAGAAAACCGCAAGTGGACATGGAGCAGCCCTAATGGTGAAAATAAGAACGAAATAGACTTTATAATGAGTGCACACCCTGGAATCATGCAGGATGTGGAAGTGATTGGCAAGGTACAATGCAGTGACCATAGAATGGTACGGTCTCGAATTCGCCTAGACTTGAAGAAGGAACGACAGAAACTGATACGCAAGAAGCCAATCAATCAGCTAGCACTGAGAGGGAAAGTACAGGAATTCAGAGTGTCGCTGCAGAACAGGTACTCGGCTCTTAGTGAGGAAACCATCCTTAGCGTAGATATATATATATATATATATATATATATATATATATATATATATATATATATATATATATATATATATATATATATATATATATATATATATATATATATATATATATATATATAAGATCTAACAGACAATAATACCAAGCAATGTATAGGGGAAGTTGTTAGAACCAAAACGGCCGCGAGCGCATCATGAAGGGCCCAATATATTTCAATGTAGCGTTGACGCGCGCGCATGCTGGGCACAGCGACGCTACAATAGCAAAACGCGAGCATTTATAGTCTGACGCCAAGCGCGACCAGCGTTCTTCGCGCGGCCAGACGGCAACCGGCGCGAAATGTGACATGGTGCATTTCACGCCGCTGCGTTAATCAGACAATACTGCGTCTCACACTTTTCGTGACGGAGGGACGCCGGATACGATGAAACGCGCATGCGTGAAAGCAAAGCAGCGCGGCACGCGTCTGCGGGTATATGTAAAGACCGGCACCTGCAGGCCGTGGCAACGCCGGCGTGACGCGATGAAATGAACGCCAGCGAGCACGCGCACCGCGTCACGTCGAAATATATTGGCATCTTGACTGTGACATGTAGTCATGTTCTCACATGACACGCATCTCATGATTATCATGTTTGCACTAGTCACATACCTTCGTCCTCCATTGGCGTCACGTAATACCAAGTTTGGACATGTGAAGCTAGCGAAACGGCTACTAGCGACTCATGAACGTAGCATGTAGCCATGTTGTTGCAAGACACGCATCTCATGTTTATCATGTTTGCACCAGTATCATACCTTCGTCATCCATTCATGTCTCGTAATAACAAAAATAACAAATTTGGTAAATGTGACGCTAGCGGAACGGCCGTGAGTACGTCATGAGCGTGGAACGTAGTCATGTTGTTGCGTGACACGCATATCAAGATTTTCATGTTCGGGTCTGTCTCATGTGTTCACCATGCAATCATGTCATACCATACCAGTTTTGCAACATGCCATTAGAACGAAACCACTGCAAGAGCTGCAGGACCATGAAATGTAGGTTATGACATTCATGACATACGTGTAATTATTTTCGTGTTATGACTGGTCATATATATTCTTCATACAGTCATGTTATGCCATGCCAAGTTTGGTTACGATACGAATCTCGAAATGGCAAGGAGGGCTAAAAGTCTTAGGCGGCTAGATAGATAGATAGATAGATAGATAGATAGATAGATAGATAGATAGATAGATAGATAGATAGATAGATAGATAGATAGATAGATAGATAGATACGCTCAACGTTGCCAAAGTTCGCTAAGAAATGCTTCGCATTTAAAAAAAGGCGGCCGCGCTAGTTGCCAAGCTCGCGACGATGCGCCGACGCGCGGTTATCTCCTACGGGTACTTTGTCCCGCGAATGTGGCGGGGGGAGCGGGATTGTTAGATTTTTCACCGGAACAATTACATTAGTGTCTGAACCCGCAAAGGTAACTTTACTCGCTATACAGCCCCCATTTGCTAAAACAGCGTGCTTTTCATACACAGCGAAGTATAACAACTGAGACACTTGTTAGTTTGCACTCATCTGCATTTGCGATTGCATTTCATGCGTCAAATTTGTTAAAGCAGCGCATTAGGTGTCGATCTGTAAATGTTTTAAGTTCTCGAGCGATAAACGTTGTAAGGTTCGGCAGTGATCGCCCAAAATCAATCAAGAGCGATGCAGTGTACGGGGCTTAGCCACCGTTGATCAGGAATGCCAAAGTCAAGCTTATATATAGCTCATGTAATATGTTTTCTCGTACTAGGCCTTTTAAAAAAGTGTCTTACAGTAATACACGTCTTCGGTACCTATTACTCGTTGCAATACCTTTTTGGGACTTCCAAAGACAGTGGTTCACGGTCTTTCTTATAATATGTGTGATGGTTCAGAAGAAACTGTTTTGTTTAGACTACATTTTTGATAAGTGCCTGATACAATTATAAAAGAAAACAATATATATCACTTGAAAGTTAGAGATATTTTTCCTTTTGATGGAATAAAATAGGGGTTATTGTTATTCTGCTTTGCATATAATGGCGTAATTCGTAGATAGCAAAGGAACAGGAGCATTGCATGAACGCGCAAACCACAGAAACAGCACCGAAGCACCTCTTTTTATTACATTTCTTCGTGCTGAGACGTAGGCGTTTGCCTCCGCTGTATTAATGCACTAACGTGTGGCAGCGCATAGACGTACTGAGTGCACACTGAAGCATTCGCGCACTAACACGTGTAAACCACACACCCACATGCACGAACATGCACATATACAGACATCGCATCCTCGTTAGAGAAGGACGATGTTGTAACGTATGTCGAAACGTTGCGCAATGCATTTTGGTTGCTCAATGGCAGATGTTAGCGTCTAGATAGTGGATGAAGTATAAGGCTTCGTCGGAGCTATGGCTTGGAGAAGGCGCTCCTGGTAGGACGAACAAGCTGAAAAAAAAAGACTCCTTTATGATTTCTCAGCATCAACTTCTGAAGTGGGCATCACCATGACGCAAGTGCAATGCCTCTTCAATCGTTGGCCAACTTCTCGTGTATTATTAAGGTGGGGAATGAAAGCTGAGTTTCAGGATTGTTTCTGTCTCAGCATGCGCCTACGTGAGCCTGCCTCTGTACAGTGGTTGCGGCGTTTTTTTTTCTATATCTTAACGAAATTAAAGCGCCAAAGCTGCGTTGCTTGTCCCAGATTATCTTGTAAAAACATGAAATGGGCTGAGAGCATTGGTTACTAAAGGAAGCAACTGAAAGGCAATCAGAGTTATCAGTAAAAAGCATCAAACTCATTAGATAACTGAATAAAGCGTTATTTGATATGGGTACCTAATTACAAGTAAATATTTAGTATAAGTATAAATGACGCAATGAACTCTCGCACACGCAGTAACTGGTGCTCCTGAATACGACTGTCCTCAAGAGGTTAACTATGAATCTACGCGCATGCAACGTAATATTGGGTGCTACTCGGATATTTAAATGCACTAGAAGGCCTTGATTCTGCTGTGTTATTATTGGCACATTTTAGGCTGTGAGGCATGCCTCTTAACGCGATATATTCAAGAAGCTAGTTTCACAAAAATTTCCGTGTCGGCTCGGTTTTGGTTTCGTTGGTTGTGAGTGAAAAACGGGTGTTCTCCGTGAACAAAAAAGCGATAACACCACAAAAAAATGAATAAATAAATACATTATTAAATCAAAGAATATTTCAATAAATAAACATGTTCTGCTCAATTTCGCTTCGAACAGGGAACCTCTGCGCGGAAGTCAGGGGCTCTAACACAGAGCCACGTTTGTATTTCAACCTTCAGCAGAAAAATAAAGTCTCACAAGTGGCACATTGTGGGAGAAGTGCCATTGACGCATGTAATATTGCACGCTACGTAGCAGCGGAGAAACGTACTACTCGTCACACCATGTCGATTTCGCAACGAGTAGATGGTTCGAAGTCACACCCGTTAGAAAGAGCTCCATCACAATTAATCAGCAGCTGCAGCAGCAACAAAAACAATGTGTGGAGCTGTGCGTATTTCCCAGATGACGCATAGCGGGCACTTCACTCTCTCTCAATAGGGTGACTCGCGGCCCAGCGGGACCCTTTGTAACTTCACTTTCAAGGGCCAATGTTGCTCGTACTGTCGTTTTTTTTCTTCTGGGCAACGTTCCCCGAGAAGTTTCCCCAGGCAACGTCCACCAGAGAAGATAGCCTGAGAAGCCAATGCAATGACAACGCGAACCCTGTCCGACCGCGCTATCGCGTTGTACTCTTGAAAGCAACGCCCGAGCGTGCTCAACTTTTTGTCCCCGAGGCCAGATTCAGAGTTATAATTTAATTCGCCGACATTTTATTGAAAACATTATTTGTTTGCATTATGTGGTGGGAGCCGTAAAGCAATCAATCAATAAAACATTAACTGTTTTTTATATAAAGTGAGCAGATTCTTTGCCCTCCCTGAGGTCATCAGTAACATATTGTAACGTTCAAGCAATTGTATTCAGGCATTGTTTTTAAATGCGAACCCTTCTTTGAAAACCACAGGTAATTTTGGCGTCTTTATATGTCTGTTTGCCAACCTGCCTAGTCGTTTACCCTGTCGCCTCCTTAACTTGGTATGTACAGAAATTTGCTTCGGAGAGTATAAGCGCATGATGAACATGACTGGCTGGTCGCGACATGAAGACCTCACAGAGTCTTTTATGTATTCGCCTGAATGACTCGAATGCAAAATAATCTATCATCGTTTCTTTTTTCATCTGATGTACTAATCTTGTTCACCCCATTCTCCCCCCACCCCCCCACCAAATCAGGGAGGTAGCTTCCTGCACCTAACCTAGTTTTTGCCTGCCTTCATTATCGGTGGCATTATAGGCGTTGCGCATGTCACATAGTTTGGCACTGCATCCATGATCGGCCCGTATTAGACCATAGGATAACATCATGTTATGTCCCGTTACGTGACGTCATTGGGACGTTGTGATCACGTTCAAATTTTTATTATCTCTGACGTCATGGTTATAATTTTGTTCAGCTTACAGCACAAGAAAGGATGAGGACGCTGACCAAGAATGTGACGAATGCGTCGTCGTCCGTTGCTGCACTGTAAGCTCGTAAAAATGAAGTATCATGCACAAGACTTGATTTCCCCGTTTTGTTCACGGTTGACACTATCACGTGACAGTGATTTTTCGCATAACTCATGTTGACGACGCCGACACGTGAGGCTCACTGTGTAGTTTTGAACTGCATGAGGAATAGTATACTTTTGCCTTAATAACATAACAAGCTTGTCACGCAGATCATGAAATCCGCCCTCTTGGTCACATGTAGCATGTGTCCCAATACCGCGCCCATGGTGTGCAGGTGTGTGCCACAAGCTATTAACATTGATTGATTTGTGGGGTTTAACGTCCCTAAACCACGATATGATTATGAGAGACGCTGTAGTGGAGGGCTCCGGAAATTTGGACCACCTGGGGTTCTTTAACGTGCACCCAAATATGAGCACACGGGCCTACAACATTTCCGCCTCCATCGGAAATGCAGCCGCCACAGCCAGGATTTGAACTCGCGCCCTGCGGGTCAGCAGCCGAGTACCGTAGCCACTAGACCACCGCGGCGGGGCCACAAGCTATTAACAGTCTATCCGTGTAATGCGTGTCCTATCCTGCGTGTATCCCTTCATAGTTTTTTCTCTTCTTGAGCATGAACAGATTCCTAGTAAGCTAAATAGCTGTGCTTCTATAGTCTATATCTGAACAGCGAAAATAGACACTAAAACTTTATAGGACACATTGCATGAACTATATTAGAAGAACAGATACTGTTTTTTTATAATGGGTGACCTCAGTGTTCGTAATTCAGTTAAGACTTCTTCTAAAGTGTACAGTGATATTTACAAATGCAGATTATACAGATAAAAAGGGAGGTCCCGTAGTCAACAGACTATAATGAAGACTTCCCATGAGAAATTCGTAATAAAAGTAAGTACAAGTCAGCCACGCGTAAAGAAATTAAATACGTTTATAAATGAATCATTAACACTGTAGAATGTTTTAATGACAAAAACAATTTTAGAAAGGGTGTTGATAAATTGGTTATGCTTAGTGCAAATTGTGGCAAAGTATTGATTTGAACGCATGGAAATGAGAGTAGAACATTGACACTAACGTATGTACTTCTATGACTCAAGAAGCTACGGTTTAGCGTTCTTAACCCTCGCAGCAATACGTCGTTGAAGGCTTTGTTTCGATAAAAGGGACGTCCGTGATGTAACGTGAATTCCGGGATTACGTAAGATAATACACTGTATCCTTTAGACGCTAGTTGGCCAATATGCCTGATAAACCCACGATACGCAACCAATTACTGAAATTACACACAAAACGTCAGTAAACCTCGTAAGACGTGACTCTGTGTGCTACATAAGCAGCTCCTTGCTGTCTGTTTAGCAAGAGATCGATTCCCACAATGCGTAGGTTCTGTCGGAATTTTATTGCATACTTATATCGTTGATTGATGTTACTTCACGAAGCCAGCCCAAGTAAGTTTTCTAAAAGGCACAGTCTAATGACTATTATCAGCTATATATTGAAGATGACAAAAATACTATCGAAGAATAACTAAGTTACATTACTAAGTCGTTTCGCGATTTATTAAAATGTTGTTAATTTACACTACAGATTACATCTGGTCGGGTGAATTGAAATTACACAACTATTACTTTTAAAATGTAATAAAGTTTCTTCAAAACGGCATATGTATTAAAGTCATCCGCGACTCATGTACGCTTTATTTTCAAGTCATGTACACAGTCTCCCTTTAAAAAGCGAACACGTGATCACGTGTCCTGTGCTCCGCGGTGGCTGCCTATAGCCTCATCAACTGACAGCTGAGGAAAGTGCATCTGCTCTTAGCAGCACTGCCCGTTCTCAGACCGCAGCGGGAGTGTTATCCAGCAGCGCTTGTCCAAGGTCCATAATTCAACTTCTCAGCGCAAAAACTTTCGACAAGTAACACAGGAGATGAGGATGAGCGCAGACTTTCAACTAAGTTTATTACTGCTATGACGCACACATATATATGTTACAAAGAAGAGAAGACAAGTTCAATAATGCATTACCAAGTAGCCTAATAGCACACTTTACTTCAGTCCATAACTCATTATTTTGTTTGCAAATAGATGACGCTAAAAGTCGTCGTGTTTTCTTTGGCTATAGATTGATGGTGCTTTAAGAAGCCGCTGCAGATCACGAGCCACCCGCTCGCATATTCTCTTTCATAAAAGAAGACAGTGTAGCGCGAAATCACGCGTATATTTGAAATCACGCGTATAAACTTTCCGCACGTAAAGTTTGGAATACAGATTATATTGTATTTGTTATTGTTCTTTACTTTTCTTGTAAATTTTTATGCCATAAGCAAAGTGGACATACTACATGTTAGGGAACCGTTATCGGGAGTGTGTTAAACGTTTTCCTAAAATTGATCGATCTAAGAGATTTCTTACATTACTGAGTGGTCAGCCCACAAAAATTCCTTCAGTGCAGTAATCATCGCCGTGATGAAGCATTTTAGTTATTTGAATGCCATTTCTTCCTGGTATTGAGCATGGCCGTTACGGGGGGCCACCACGTTAGTCCGCGACTTTCCCACGCATGCGCACGCAATAACACTGAAAAAAAAACTGCGCATTAAAAAAAAAGACCAAAAGTGCGGAAGGTCACGAAGCGCGCGTCATCTATGTCTTTCCCCCGTGCCAGCCCTCTCTGCTTAGCTTCCAGCTTTTTTGCTGGGATGAGAGAGTTCACTTAAACGAGAGAAGTGAAAATATAATTATAACTGCAACAGATATTTGTTACTTTGTTCACTCTGGGTGTATTAAAAATACTTTTGCGGTTGTGAATTTGTGAAGCAATATAGTTTTTTAGTGAATTGTTTTCATGGCTACTTAGCAATTAGTAGCTTAGTAAATGCCTCCTTTGAAGTTAGGCCCCGCCGCGGTGGTCTAGTGGTTAAGGTACTCGGCTGCTGACCCGCAGGTCGCGGGTTCGATTCCCGGCTGCGGCGGCTGCATTTCCGATGGAGGCGAAAATGTTGTAGGCCCGTGTACTCAGATTTTGGTGCACGTTAAAGAACCCCAGGTGGTCAAAATTTCCGGAGCCCTCCACTACGGCGTCTCTCATAATCATATGGTGGTTTTGGGACGTTAAACCCCACAAATCAATCAATCAATCCTTTGAAGTTAGCTTCACCTTGGTAAGTGTTCAAGTAAGAGGAAGCCAACTCTTCATTTTTTGCGCTGAAAGCTGTATGTCGCTAGCCACGAGAAATGCTAGACGTCTGCGTTTACTGCTCCGTCAGTTACATTGGTATCTATGTCCCACCCAAGCACGCGCTTCATTAGGAGCGCCGCCACTGACACCATTCATTTGTTTGCAGCCATGCTGCCAAGCCCGTGTGCAGCAGTTTAAACAGGGTGGCCTTGAAATAAAAGAAAATATGAAAAAGAAAAAAATGAAGGGTGCTATGTAAATTCAAAAGCGTGCTCGGCGAATGCCTGCGTCCCATGAGACGAGGTTCGTAAGCATGGAACGCGGTGTACGCAGCACCTCCCTACTTGCATGATTGGACACGCAGGGCACAGAGACGCTACGGAAGCAAAGCGCCAGCGCTGTAGAATCTGACGCGAGACGTGACTGACATGACCGGCATCCATCGACGCGCCCCCAAGGCCACCTAGCACTATGCCAGCGCATGAATGGGAGGGTGGAAGGAAGTGAGATTGAGACCATTGAAGACTTTCGGCTTAAAAGTGCAGCGCCGTCTCTCTGTGGAGGTCAGTTCAACAGCGCTGCACAGCAATAGGCAGTGGAAGATAAAGGAATGTAGGACAGAAGAGAAAGAGAGATTATGGAAAAGGAGGTACTTTGGCCTCATCCTGACGGCATACGCACCCATAGCCTCTGAACTAAGCAAAGCCGTCAAGCAGGTCGACACGCAAAGGAGAGACGCAAACAAACATCACGTGATTGATTGATATGTGGGATTTAACGTCCCAAAACCACCATATGATTATGAGGGACACCGTAGTGGAGGGCTCCGGAAATTTCCACCACCTGGTGTTCTTTAACGTGCACCCAAATCTGAGCACACGGGCCTACAGCATCTCCGCCTCCATCGGAAATGCAGCCGCCACAGCCGGGATTTGATCCCGCGACCTATGGGTCTGCAGCCGAGTACCTCAGCCACTAGACCACCGCGACGCGGCACAAACATCACGTGACGTGCTCATAGGCACGTGACGAGTTGAGCGTCGCAGAAAGATCCAACTTGCAACTTCCACATGAAAAAGGCACGAAACCTACGAACGCCCCAAAAGAAGAAAACTTTTCAAAAACAGCGCTGACGGCCGGTCCGCAAGAGAAAAAGAAAACCATCCGCCAGCCCTCCGAGTCCAATGCAAGAGAGAACAGTGGGCCGAAGAAACAGCATTGTACACAGAGCAAAGTCGGCGAAGCTATGACGGAAAAGCGTAATAATAATAATAATAATAATAATAATAATAATAATAATAATAATAATAATAATAATAATAATAATAATAATAATAATAATATAACAGTACTAATAACAATAATAAAGCTTATATTACTTTCTCTGTAGGACGGTGTTCTCTCACAACAATCTCCAAATTATTTTGGTGAGCCTATCTCCATTTTCTTCGCTTTATGACAACTAGCATATCGGCTAGCTCCGTTTGCTTTCGGAAACACTCTACTGTTTTCATTTCTATAATTGTTATGCTTAACATTTTTCCTTGCATTTTAAACTGCAATTTTCAAGGTCTTCTTGTGTGTGTTTGTTATCAAAGTTTCTGCTCCATATTTGAGTACGGGGGCAAAGTAAACTGATGGTACACTTTTCGCTTTACAAATAGCAACATGTTGTTCGGTATAAATTCAGAATCTCTGTCTAATGCGCCGCGCAACCTCTTTATACTTCCCTGTAATATCTTTGCATGAGGAGTGTTGGCCATTGTTGACCCAAATACTCATACGTTGTACAGATTATAGGGTTCGGTTGCCAATCATGAATAGTGTGCGCAATGACAGTATTTTCATTTACATGTGGGTGAGAAGATTTCTATTCCCACGTTATATCCCAGTATGTAAGAAAAATGATAAAGCCACAGTAGGAATAGAGGGAGCCAATATTCAAGACAGCAATTCAAAAGTCCATTATTGATAGAAAAACATCATGTAGCGCACGCGTGGATAAGTTGTACTATGGAAATTCACCTTCGTAGTGTTCACTAACAACTTTACATTTTACGATATACATTTTTTCTTCCATCAATATTGTTGGAAATATTCTATACGTGTGTTTATGTACACTGAGTTGGCGTTCTTGGCCTTTTGATAGCACTGCACTTCTCAGAAGGTTTTCCTTCTTTCTAACCTCACCCCCACTTATCACAAGCTGCGCTCAACCTCGCTGAAAAAAATACCTATAATAATTCTGAAGAAACATGCATCTGTGCAAAGATGCAACGGTTGTCACAAAAAATGTAAAATTCCTTCATTGAGTGCTCTAGGGAAGCGAGAAATATGATAGCTTTGAACACGTAGAGGGAAACAAAAACGTGTTATTATAGTGGCCTAAAGACAAGTGGTTGGCAGTCCTATATAAAATTTAGAAAGGACCTATTTTGCCATGGTAAGACAATATGATGGCGATAAGCACTGTCAAGATTACTCGCAATAAATAATGTTGTATTTGCACTCGTGCTTCGGTCTGCAGTATAAGCGAGTGATTTATGAATAATACCCTCGATGTGGTGTATAATTAAGGTAGAATTGCTAATTTGAATGCTAGATATCGGCTCGAAGGAGTCTCATAATTGTAGGAGCAGGACAGAATAAAAGTACATCGCGCCAAAGGAGAGGCAGCAACGGTTAGGAAATAATACCTGACGCTTGCTGATTATCTGCTGCTTTGCTCTAATGATAGCTGCAAGTCAGTCTGACTATTAGCTCTCGCATTCGTTCCCGGTATAAGAAAAAGACATTAAGAGAAAAAGAACATAGCGTTGAACTAAGGCATCAGTGAGTACCATACCAAACAGCGTCAGCTTGCTAGAGGATGATAACCATCACTAAAACAGAAACTTCTGGTGTCTAGACAAATATTTTCATTTATTTTGTTGGTACAACTCTGCCTTTTTATGACATTGACACTTTCTCGTACATCTTAGTGACGGTTATATTGAAAAACCTCAGCAGCGATAAGGAGAATCGCCAGCTAAGCTTTTATATAAGCATTTCCTTGTGCTGAACACACTTCGTTATTCAGCGGCATATATTTTGCTCGGCACATTGAGGAAATACAGTGTTGGTGTTTTAAGAGCACTGATCTTATTGTGTACGGTAATGTAGGTATTTTTTTGTTTACAGCGAAAGCCATCTGGAGATAACATAAAGTGTCTCCTACTTTGGCGCCGTAATGGTCCGCGGCCTCCAGTGTCCACAAATAATATTGCGTAAAATAAGAAAAAAAATCGCAGCTATCCACGAAGTGAATGATGATGAGTGGGGCAAAACGTCTGTCTCTCCATTTGTTCATGTGTCCGTTCATCCATGCATGCATCACATCGCGTTCGAGAATGCAGATGGCGCGCACGTAGCACCGACGAGAGGCGAGCCAAGGAAGCCGAGCGCAATCGTCTTGAGCGCGCATCACTCTGCTACGTCCATGCCCCACCAATGAACGGCGCGCGGGTAACAAGGACGAGACGCGAGTCAAGAAAGCCGAGCAGAACCGTCTTCAATGCGCCCGTCGCTCTGCTTAGTCCGTGCTCCACCAACGAACGGCGCGCGGGAAACACCCACGAGACGCGAGCCAAGAAAGCTGAGCGCAAGCGTCTTTAACGCGTCCGCCACTCTGCCTCGTTCATGCCCCATCAATGAACGGTGCGCAGGTAGCCCCGAAAAGGCGCAAGTCAAGGAAGCCGAGCACAACCATCTTCAACGTGCCTGCTGCTCTGCTTCGTTTATGCCCCACCAACGAACGGCACAGGGGTAACACCGACAAGACGTGAGCCAAGGAAGCCAAGCGCAAGCGTCTTCAACCTGCCCACCGCTCTGCTCCGTCTATGCCCCACCAACGAACGGCACGCGGGTAACACCGACAAGACTTGAGCCAAGGAACTCGAGCGCAAGCATCTTCAACGTGCCCACTGCTCTGCTTCGTCCATGCCCTACCAAAGAACGGCGCGCGGTTAACACCAACAAGACACGAGCTAAGAAAGCCGAGCACAACCGTCTTCAACGCGTCCGCCACTCCGCCTCGTCCATGCCCCACCAATGAACGGCGTGAGGGTAGCCCAGACAAGACGTGACTCAAGAAAGCCTAGCACAACCGTCTTCTACGTGCCCACCGCTATGCTCCGTCTATGCCCCACCAACGAATGGCACGCGGGTAACACCGACAAGACTTGAGCCAAGGAACTCGAGCGCAAACATCTTCAACGTGCCCACCCCTCTGCTTCGTCCATGCCCCACAAACGAATGGTGCGCGGTTAACGCCGACGAGACGCGACCCAAGACAGCCGAGCACAACCGTCTTCAACGCGTCCGCTACTCTGCCTCGTCCATACCCCGCAAACGAACGGCGCGAGGGTAGCCAAGGAAAGTATAGGGGAAGATATTAGACCAAGTTGTAATGTAAAGATGAAGAAAAGTGGTTGAAAAAATAACTTTTCACCCACTTTATTCATCTTTAAATTACAATATGGTCTAATATCTTCCCTTATACTTTCTTTGGCATTATTGTCTGATAGATCTCATTAATATATATATATATATATATATATATATATATATATATATATATATTCTCTTTTTTCTCTACTTTTGCGCTTCCTGTCTCTGTCTTCTTTCTCTCTAAATCTTTTTCTCATCTTTACATTACAATTTGGTCTAATATCTTCCCCTATATTTTCCTTGGCATTATTGTCTGTTAGATCTCATTAATTTTGTGTAAAACACGGAAAAACGAGCCCTTAGATATACACTTCTTTCCTTATTCATTAACGAGGGTCTCTTACTGGCAGACTTAGTGCCTTTCGGTTGTATACGAGATGCTCTTGGTCAGCTGCCCACTCGTAACAATTTCACATGCTACGTGACGCCAAACAGGCTCAAAAGAGTGTGCTACACTTGCCGCCATGGCTACTGGTGGCGCTGACTGACACTCCCACGTTTAATTCACATATGAACCCTATAAAGTGGCTGAGGGGATAGCTGTCGTGGTAGCTCAGTCGTAGAGCATCGAACGCGTCATTCGAAGGTCGCAGGTTTGGATCCTGCCCACGGCAAGTTATCCTTTCACCCACTTTTCTTCATCTTTACATAACAATTTGGTCTAATATCTTTCTCTATACTTTCCTTGGCATTATTGTCTGTTAGATCTCGTTATTATTTTGTAAAAACACGGAAAAACGATCCCTTAGGTATACACTTCTTTCCATATATATATATATATATATATATATATATATATATATATAGATATAAATATGGGCACGCAACAGAAGGGCCGACCGAGATGATTGGGATAAACGGAAGTGGCGATAGGTGCACACGGGGTATGCTGGGAAATTTGGAATTCGCCTATGTTACAGAAAGCCAGGGCTGGTGGTATTCTCCAAAAGGCTGTGCACTGTGCTGGCTATCAACTTCTTGTCGTCATGGGGGACTTCGATGCCTAACATCAGGTGGGAGGCTACTAAATGAATACGAGGGAGGGGATAGATTTTTACCATACGGCACCGGACAAAGATCTTTACCTAATAACCAATAAAGATTTCCCGATGAGGAGAGGCAACTCGGTAGATCGAGATACTACCCCGGATCTCACCTTTGTCAAGAGTCTGGAAACTGTCACATGAACAAACACAGCTATGGACCTCGGTAGCGATCATTGCATCGTCAAAGTAGTCGTCTGGTTTGCCTGTAATAACATGACGAAAAACTTCGAATTCATCGACTAGGACTTGTTTCGAGCCAACCGCTCCGAGTTTCGAGCCAACCGCTCTGTTTACCACTCTACGTTCTTAATTGTGTTCGTAAGCAATAACAAACCAGATATGAGGAAAGTGAGTGATTGAGTGAGGTAAACAACTATGTTAGGTTTACAATAGACGCGAGTTAACTCAGCATCACCTGTCTAGGCCCACTCGGAGAAGGTCAGGTTAAACTTGACCACTCTCGGGCAGGCCCTCTAAACGGCCAGGATTTGAGAAGTGAGGTCCTGGACCTGATTGACCTTGTTAATTTCATCTTGGTGGAAAGGTGAACCAGCAAAGGCACAGCCCCACAGGACATTGTCAATGTCAGAATAACCACCACATAATGGGCAACAAGGGCTTGAGAACCATTCAGGGTATATTGTGTGCACTGCCACAGGGCTCCGGTAGGTTTTGTTTGGAGCAGTCTCAGAGTAACAGCTAGGGCATTGCACAGCGAGGACTGTAGCAAGGGCAGAACTTATCTTAAAAGGTATGGCCCTTACATATCTCCTTGTAGGTGCAGAGAGGCTCGGATCACCCAGGAGATGACGCGTTCCCCGGCTTGCGGCCAATCAAACCTCGTGCAGCTAGCCGAGTGCACCTCCTTGTTTGGATTGATCGAAGCACCCTCAATGGTTCAAATGTGTGCAGAAAACCAGACCAGTGAATGATTTTTGAGGTCTTTGTCTGTTCTAAGGGTATGTGAACCTGGAGAGCCATCATCCCCATTTAAAATGCTTTGATAGCATTCTTGGAGTCTGAATAAATTTGGTCATACACACCGTCCATCAATGTAAAAACAATGCCAACTTCTCTGCAACGCTGGATCTAGATGTGCGGATGGTAGCACAGGGGTTTACTTCGGAATCACAGTCAACGACCACTGTCGAGAACGCTTCTTTCTGAGCGTACGAAGCGGCATTTACGAAGCAGACTTGTTCCTTAAAAAATGGGCACTGGTGAGCAGAGCTTTACCCCTTGCTCGTCTTCATGTTGCGTTGAAGGTTAGATGCATATCACGTGGCATCCACTGTATGAAAATCTTGGATCTTGCTTTGTTGGGCAGCTTCACAGCATCAAGACCGACTACTGCGGGGTTGCGTCCCAGCATGCCTAGTGTGACGCTACATGCAGGAGTACCGGAGACTCTGACACACTGAAAAACTCTTCGGCTTCAGGCAATTTCTCACAATGCGTTGTGGATTCCCAGCTTCAGGAGGCTATCCGTGTGCGTTCAGATGGGAATGCCAAAGGCCATCTTGAAAATTATTCTGATTATGGCATTGATCTTGTTGCGCTCCGAAACGAGGCAGTTGTGCGTAGCTGCCGTATAAGGAAGGTGGCGTAGCAAAAGTGCGCGAATAATCCGGCTCAGATTGTCCTCCCTGATTCCTCGTTGCCTGTTAGCAATTATTCTCATGACCCCGAAGGCGCTCTTGGTCTTGGAACAAATGCGCTTGATGGAGGCTCCATTAACTACATTGAACTCAATAAACATTCTGATTACTTTGGTGGTGTCCACGCGCGAAACTCGAGAGCCTTTACCGGTAAATAACCGGATGTGGCTCTCTGTTTCTGGCTTCAAAGACCAGTGATAACCACCTATGGGCTTCTTATAGAGTAAGAGGTCGGAAATAGCGGGTGAGCACTGTAGGCTAAATGGGTTGAGATAGTGCTCAGTCAGATTGCTGGCTTGCTGCAAAGCGCTCTTGATCTGACTCGCACATCTGCTGGGGCACCATGGTCATGTCATCAGCATATATTGTGTGGTTAATAATCGGTATCTTGTTCAATGCCCGGGACAGGTTGACCATGTAAATATTGAATAGTATCGGGGAGATCACCGTGCTCTGAAGTTTCCCCTTGGACCCAAGGTTAATTGTGCATAAAAAACCTTTCAATCTTGAGTCTTTGGACCCCGAGGAAAAAAAGCGCGCACAAAATTGTACGCCCGTTTTCCGACGTGAAGTTGAGCCAAGCTCTTCGGAATAAAAAAAACGCGATACGTTGTCAAATTTTTTTATAAGCCGAGAATTGTCTTAATGTCAGCGGAGCCGGAGTCCATGAACTAGGGCTTGATAAGCTTCATGGCGTCCTAAGCCGAGAGTCCCGACCGAGAGACAATCAGGTTGTGCGTGTAGCATTCGTTGTATTCAAGGTATTCAGTGAGACGGTTCAGCATGATGTGATCAACCAGCTTCTCGACGGACGACTTCAGTGAGATTGGCCTGAGGTTCTCGATGCTTGGCGCCTTACCCGGCTTGGGTATCAATACTGTGCCGGCCGCTTTTCAGCTCTTAGGAATGAGACAACGTACTCTGCCACACTTTGTCAATTTTGTCTGTAAAAAAATTGATGTAGTGATCGTCGAGGTCCTTGAGCATTTTGTTGGTTACCCGTCGAGTCCAGTGGTAGATCTGCAGGACACCCGGTATGTTCTTGTGCCAGGATACGGCGTCCGACGTGGTGGTGCAGCAGCCGGTTCGGTTATGTTTCGTCGTACGGGGCGGTCATATCGGGCATCCAGACTGCATCAAATTTGACAGATTTTTGTCATTTGCTCAGTCCACCGAACGCGACCGAATATATCCCCAACAATAAACAGCACCCCCCCAGAGGTAACGTGGAGTCGCCTGTGCTGTAGATTGTTTCTTTTCCCTTCCGATCACTGTGACCGGGGATCCCAAGGCATTTACCAATAGTGGCATTATCGCTGGTATGAAAAAGATAAGCTAAAACGGTTTCATTGTGCAAACTAATTCATCTAATAAAGCCATGCTAAAATGGGGCCCTTATTCAAAACAGCGTCGGCTTACAAGCTACAAGCCAGATTGGGAACTACGATAATAAGGCATCTCGCAGGTAAACACGCGACACTGCAGGCCATCTCGCCCAACCGGCTTAATAAATTTCTTCCATCTCTGCTCTTCGTATTGATGTTGTCGAGAAAACTCCTTGCGTATGTAGATGCAGGCATAAGACTACAAATCTCTCTCATGTTACTAAAATTTGAGCGCCCTCGGAAAGCTTGCGCTCAATTGCGGACGGCAGTGGCGTCTGCCCAGCTGCTGCTCGCATGTGTCAATTGCGGCGAGATTTGTCAAGTATTTTTTGCTGGCGAAAGCATGGTTGTATTAGCGGTATTATTGTAAGCAAACTGAAAAGCAAGAGGACTCAAATGTTTGTCTCAGGATTGCTATATAATAATAGTTGTGGTTGAACGTCTCAAAACCACCATGAGAATATAAAAGACGCCGTAGTGGAGGGCTCCAAAAATTTTGACCACCTGGGTCCTTTAAGGTGCACCTAAATCTTGTCACACGAGCCCCAAGCATTTTAGCCTCCATCAAAAAAGCGGCTAGGATTCGATCCCGCGACTTGCGGGTCAGCAGCCGGGTGACTTAGCCACTGGAGCACCATGGCAAGTAGCACCCACTGTAGTAGCCACCATGAGAATATAACCACCATGAGAATATAAAAGACGCCGTAGTGGAGGGCTCCAAAAATTTTGACCACCTGGGTCCTTTAAGGTGCACCTAAATCTTGTCACACGAGCCCCAAGCATTTTAGCCTCCATCAAAAAAGCGGCTAGGATTCGATCCCGCGACTTGCGGGTCAGCAGCCGGGTGACTTAGCCACTGGAGCACCATGGCAAGTAGCACCCACTGTAGTAGCCACCATGAGAATATAACCACCATGAGAATATAAAAGACGCCGTAGTGGAGGGCTCCAAAAATTTTGACCACCTGGGTCCTTTAAGGTGCACCTAAATCTTGTCACACGAGCCCCAAGCATTTTAGCCTCCATCAAAAAAGCGGCTAGGATTCGATCCCGCGACTTGCGGGTCAGCAGCCGGGTGCCTTAGCCACTGGAGCACCATGGCAAGAAGCACCCACTGTAGTAGTACTGTAGTAGTACACTGTAGTAGTACGTAGTAGTACTGTAGTATTACGATAAGTGCCGTGCTGTTGAATTCGGTGGCTTCGATTGCCAGCCTCGGCGGCGGAATTGTAATAGAGATAAATGCAAAAGAACAACCGTAGACTTAAATTTAGGAGCACTTTAAGGAACCCCAAGTGATGAAAATGAATCCCCAGTTAATCGCTGCAGCGTGTGTCGGCCTGTCATGGTTTTCTTAAGTAAAACCGAAGCGATTCTGTTCCGTCCCAGATGTCAGCCGATTTCAAGTGCACGTTGGTAACTAAAATGTTGACAAGTTTTACAAAGTACAGTTTGAAAGCCCGTTTCTTTTTCCGTAGCCAGCCAAAAATAAAACCAAGCACGCTTAAGACGCCTTTCATGGTCAAGTAGGAGCATTAAAGCCCGCAACCCACGCGATTTACCCTGTATTGTACGCCTAATATTGAAACTGGAAAGTTCAACAACCTTGTGACATCAATATCTATCTTACTTCAGTTCCCACACGCGCAGAATTTGTGGGACATGATGACGATGAAGCACGGCTCGCGCGTTGTCACCAGGAAAGTTTTCATTCTATCACCGCATCACGGCTATCGTCGGTTGCCACGCGGCGGTGCCACTGTAGCTGAAAGTTGTTGATTGATATGCGGCGTTCAACGTCCCAAAACCACAATATGATTATGAGAGACACCGTAGTAGTGGGCTTCGGAAATTGCGACCACCTGGGGTTCTTTAACGTGCACCCAAATCTGAAAACACAGGAGTACAGCATTTTTGTCTCCATTGAAACTGCAGCCGCCTCAGCCAAGATTTTATCCCGCAACTTGTGGCGCTCGTCACACCTTCTTTAAACCCGTCACACCAAGAATCCTGGTACACCTCCGAAGGGAGGGCGCACTCGGAGCGGTCGGCTCGAAACAAGTCCTAGTCGATGAACTCGAAGTTTTTCGTCATGTTATTACAGGCAAACCAGACGACTACTTTGACGATGCAATGATCGCTACCGAGGTCCATAGCTGTGTTTGTTCATGTGACAGTTTCCAAACTCTTGACAAAGGTGAGATCCGGGGTAGTATCTCGATCTACCGAGTTGCCTCTCCTCATCGGGAAATCTTTATTGGTTATTAGGTAAAGATCTTTGTCCGGTGCCGTATGGTAAAAATCTATCCCCTCCCTCGTATTCATTTAGTAGCCCCACACCTGATGTTAGGCATCGAAGTCCCCCATGACGACAAGAAGTTGATAGCCAGCACAGTGCAAGGCCTTTTGGAGAATACCACCAGCCCTGGCTTTCTGTAACATAGGCGAATTCAAAATTTCCCAGCATACCCCGTGTGCACCTATCGCCACTTCCGTTTACCCCAATCATCTCGGTCGGCCCTTTTGTTGCGTGCCCATATATATATATATATATATATATATATATATATATATATATATATATATATATATATATATATATATATATATATATAGATATATAAGGGAAAGAAGTGTATACCTAAGGGCTCGTTTTTCCGTGTTTTTAACACAATAATAATGAGATATAACAGACAGTAATGCCAAAGAATGTACAGGGGAAGTTATTAACATTAATGGAATGTAAAATAAGAAGAAAGAAAAGTGGATGAAAAAATTACCAACTGTAAGCAGGAATCGAACCTACGACCTTTCCATATATATATATATATATATATATATATATATATATATATATATATATATATATATATATATATATATATATATATATGGAAAGAAGTGTATACCTAAGGGATCGTTTTTCCGTGTTTTTACAAAATATTAACGAGATCTAACAGACAATAATGCCAAGAAAAGTATAGAGAAAGATACTAGACCAAATTGTGATGTAAAGATGAAGAAAAGTGGGTGAAAGGATAACTTGCCGTGGGCAGGATCTAAACCTGCGACCTTCGAATGACGCGTTCGATGCTCTACGACTGAGCTACCACGACAGCTATCCCCCCAGCCACTTTATAGGGTTCATATGTGAATTAAACGTGGGAGTGTCAGTCAGCGCCACCAGTAGCCATGGCGGCGAGTGTAGCACACTCTTTTGAGCCTGTTTGGCGTCACGTAGCATGTGAACTTGTTACGAGTGGGCAGCTGACCAAGAGCATCTCGTATACAACCGAAAGGCACTAAGTCTGCCAGTAAGAGACCCTCGTTAATGAATAAGGAAAGAAGTGTATATCTAAGGGCTCGTTTTTCCGTGTTTTACACAATATTAATGAGATCTAACAGACAATAATGCCAAGGAAAATTTAGGGGAAGATATTAGACAACCTCGGCCGCGCTGTGAAAAATCAGGAGAACCTCCCTCGTTCTTTTCTAGCGTGCAGATTAGGACGTTTCATAGTGCTCGAGTTTCGTGTTCTGGCCCATGAAAAGGCGTAGCGTTAAATCTCGACGATGATTCTGGCGGGCGATACTGACTGTTTTGGCAAGGTTGGAGACCAACCCGGAAACGCTGGTGTCTGTCCCGCTGCCGCTGGTGGGTTGAGCTGCAGACGGATGCTCTGTAAACCATCCATGTGAATGCATGAGCTATTTCTTGACATGAGATGGGATGCAGCTCTTGGTCGGGCGCTAATCTCGCAACAGAACTCTCGGAGATGGTTGAGTCGGTGGCTTGTGGCGAATTATCACGTGTGCACACGGTGTTCAGGGAAGTAACAGTAGGAGAGTTATTCCGCGACAACTTCTCAATGGCAATAACCTCGTTTTTTTTTTTTTTGGAAGGAAACATGCCACGAGTACCCAGTATCTGCACGACTGAGCGTCTGTGTGTTTTAGGAAATTAATGTCGAGGTTTCTGCAAACATGGCTGTGTCTGGTTAAGGCTCATCTTCTTCACATCCTCAGAAAGGCCTACATGGAAAGTGGTAAAGAGTACAGTGTCAATTTTTATGAAAGGAACCACGACAACGCGTGGCATGCGCGCTCCGGCGGCTGCTGGAAGCGCGTTCAAGCGGAAGTGATAGCAGCAACCACAATCTCTTTTCACGTCATCTCGCAGCGAGCAAAACCATCATTCGTTGCTGATATAGAACATCAAAAATGTAACCCCTTCCCCTTCAAGGCGATTACCTGCTCTCGCGTAACCGCCTTGAAGGGGGAGGGGGTCGCAATCTTGCCGCTGGTTCCTTATCAGACAACGAATAGTTGTTTTGCTTGCCTGGAGATGATGCCAAAAAAGACTGTGGTTGCTCTCGCTCCCGCTTGAATGCTCTGCCAGAAGCCACCGGAGCGCGCATGCCACGCGTCGCTGTGGTCCCTTTCATAAAAATAGACACCGTACATTGTGCTATTGACAATCGTGCACATGGTCTGGTAGGGTTCAGTGGTGTCTGGCTCGAGAGAGGTGAGCGCCTACACGTCCTCAGACGACGAAGAGCACGAGGGCGGCATCTCCTGAGGAAAGTCTGGTGGTGGTAATCCCGGGTCTAATACCGATGCAGAGTCCACGACCTGCAGAGGAGGACTGTGGTCACTGTTGTTAGTGTCAGCAGCAGGAAACTCATCGATGTATTGCGTTGATAAACTGGAACGAACCATTTCAACCTCGAGGTGGTGCCAATACTGAGCTCCGTCCACGGTGAAAGTCTCTAACGTGCTCAAAACACAGAGAATTCGGCCGAGGACTGCTATAAGCTCGGAGCTCCAGTCTGTCCAGCACTGGCGTTGCACACCTTCGTACCGATGCCACGCTGCAGCATCATATTGAAGGCGGTCTACAGCCACGGACCACTTCTGAGGCTTCGTCCAGGTCTCACGCACTGCTGTAGCGTTGATGGCTGCCACCCAGTTGTCCGCGTCGTTTTTGAAGCCGTGGAACTCCGGTATTTGGGCGACAACTTGCGACATTGGGACAGCGGGTGAAAATGCCGAAAGCGCCAACGCGAAGTTGCCTAGCTGGTCCGAGAGCTGCATGAGAGCATCCCGAAGCTGTCTGCGTTGCTCGGGCGGGCTGGCCTCGAGGTCATGTGAGGCGGCTATGTCAAGCATGGTGTCGGTGGTACTCAATCCCGGCAGTACGGCAGGAAACAACGCCGAGTGCGACGCTCTTAAGGCACTGATCGTGCCGCGGAGCCACGCGATGATACGCCGCAGGTAACGGCGCTGTTAGGGATGAAGCCTGCCGAGACACGGATCACGTTAGCCGAGTCGGAAGTAGTTCCCGTACACACATTGTTGTAATGTACGAGCAGGGAAGACTGGACAGCACTCAGTTGCGGCCCGTATGTAGGAAGAGCACTGGCTATGGAATGCAGGCTGTGGGAAGCTTCAACAACATTCGCAAAGGATAGGAGCCCGTGCGTATTCTTGCTGCGAATTGGTAGCATGGTGTCAGTTAGAGCATGCCCTGGTACCGCAGAAGAGGCATGGACACCGTCCACTGATGCTCCGATGGGCAGCTGAAGCGGGGACCGGGTTGATAACTCCATCACCAAGGAAACGGGGACAGCGTTCCTGACCCACGAGGCTATGGACAGATAGCCTGAGCCGCAAGGTTCAATTGTTGAGCTGCGTCATTGTGAAAGAATAAACAATATATATATATGATTGATTGATATGTGGGGTTTAACGTCCCAAAACCACCATATGATTATGAGAGACGCCGTAGTGGAGGGCTCCGGAAATTTTGACCACCTGGGGTTCTTTAACAATATATATATATATATATATATATATATATATATATATATATATATATATATATATATATATATATATATATATATATCCTGAACAACTCTCTTTCTAAGCCTGTGTTCGTCTGAGCAACTGTTTCAATGGCTTGGCAGCCGCCGCAGTATGACCTAGAGTAATGGGCTGCCGGCTTGCTGACCATCGCCGCACAATTCACAACACAAGCAGCCTATACTAAATCATCATTCCCCATATATCTTCCCTTCGCCATGACGATCAACTTGAAATTATTTTGAATTCGAGGAGTATGAACATGATACACGTATAAACATAAATTATAACCATACAGTATGTGGTTCTTTGCCACAGCTGCCAAAATTGAGCGAAATACAAAAGAAGACACATTTATTTAGACTTCGGTGCACATCGAATACCCGCTGTTGGTAAAAGTTATTCCGGAATTCCACATCACTGCGTGCATCATAATCATATCGTCTTGTCGCCATGTAAAACCAAAACAATATTTATTATAATATATTATTTTTCTGATAGCAATCATACGGACGCTCTCAAAGGGTTTGTGACATCGGTGTCGCCGTGGCCATCATGGTCGGTATCAAGTCCAAATAAATAACGTCCCACCAAGCATCGCATCTTTTGCCCGCGGATAAAAGCGCGCGAGCGTGGTCCGCGAGCGTGGCTGAGAGATCAAATGAAGAGCTGGCTAATCTAGGTGGCTCAGAGGGCGCATCTGATATCACCACCCACGTGTTATGTCTGCTGACAAATGCTGCTCAAGCATATAGAAAACACCCCGCCCGTCTTTTGCAGGCATGAATAGACGCAGGAGGGGATTGGGACATCAGGTCACTCGAGTAGAAACTGCGAACTTTGATGCGAAGGTCGTGGTCGCAATCAGTGGCGCACCATCTTGGCAGGCATCATCGGACGGCTCCCACACTGCGCCCTCAATGTTAATAAACTGAGCGAAAACCTAATCGGCTTGGAGCAGCCACCGTTTTGTGAAGTTATGAGAGATCGGATCCAAATGAGTTAGTTGCCAGACTCACTTCGTATAACATTATCACTTGTTATCGCAGTCATTGCTTAATGCTTGCGGTGAAACTGACTATTATTATTATTATTATTACTATTATTACAAAAAATCTGACAAACCAACTGATTTTTCAAAGTATGTACGGAAACGGTCTAGTTAAAGCGGGGAGTCCTTCAGGCTACTGGGCTCGCACGGTGTCTAAGTGCATGCCATCGCTGACTGTATTTCAATACATTTTTCATCCATTTTTAAGGCCTCAGACTTTACGACTCCGATAGTACAGCAGCCCAAGGCAGTTAGCACATCTAGTGGTCTATCGCTAGAAGAAATGCTCACCAGCTCATTCATTGGGCGCTTAAAACTGTCCTTATTGTGTGGTCCCGATAGCATCCCATCCACCATACTAAAGGCTTATGGTGATACAGTTGCTCCAGTACTGAAAAAATATTTATTACCTGTCTGAATGCTTCAATACTTTTCAGGTTGTGGGAAAGTGCATGTTTTTTTTTCAGTATTTACGTCGGGCGGGAAACTGGTTGTTTTAGATCATCACGCAATTTTGTAATTTTGCGCCACATCGAAGATCTTGGAACTGGCTCTTTAGAACAAATTTTATGTTAGCCTGAATAGTTCATTAATTCCTAATCAACATGGGTTTCTGCCTGGTCCCTCAAAGACCACAAATTTTGCTGATTTCATGACACAAATCTCTTCACCTATTTCTCAGAGAGTACAGGTTGACATAGTCTATTGTGACCTGAGCAAGGTTTTGACTTGCAAACTTTAATATTCACTCACCTGTTATGAATCTCCTGCACAGCTATCTGCTTAATAGATCATGTTATGCTGCCGTAATTGACCAAACGTCTTTATTGTACAAAGTGACCAGTGAAGTTCCTGAAGGGTCAGTATTAGGCACACTCTTATTTTTTGAATTTACGTTATTCATATTTCTTTTGCATTTACTCATTCTTCTTTTCTATTGTATGTTGATGACATCAAGGTGTTTAAGGAAATTCATTCACTTAACGACAGTTACTTGCTGCAGCCAGATTTGTGTTCCTTCTCCGAATGGTTTTATAACAATAACCTTTGAATACCTCAAAAAGAAAATTCATGAGCACATCTCGCAAAACAACCATCATGTCATTGCCATACTCTGCCAATACTATGTTCTTATGTAAGGTTTCTGATTTCAGTGATCTTGGTCTTCTTTTTGAGAGCATGCTAAATGTTTCTGTTAACACTAAACGTGCTGCCTTGCGTGCCCGTTGTTTGCTGGGCGGGGTTTGTAAATCTCTTGAAAATTCAGTTCTCCTACCACCTTCCAGAAATCGTACATCGAAATATGTCTTCCTGAACTTGAATATGCATATGTGATCAGAAATGACACTTCTAAATCTGACAGTGACGCCATTTAAACAGACCAGAAAAAATCATAAGCATTTACTATCATTGTTTAGCTCGAAATAACTCTGGATCTCATCCAACACTGCCAAAATATTATCATTGCCATCACTTCGCTTCTGATGAAATCGCGCTGACCTGGTAATTCCTTACAAACTGGTCCACGGTTTGGCATCCTGCCCTTTACTCCTCAGTTGTGTAAATATTCAGATTCCACGTAATAAACCAGAGATCAACCATTTCATGTAGCTGCCAACGGTTTTCAACACTCAACTGTTCACAGAATAGAAAGTCTCTATAATGTTGACTTTTATGATGTTCATGTTTTTCACAGACCACTGTCATTGTTTCTATCTGAAGTCTGCACTGTCTTAACATAGTTTTTCACAAAGTACAGATTCTTCCCTTTTCCGTGTTTTAGAATGGTTTCTACATAGTTGTGTATATTCCCCTTTATTTTCAATTCCTTTCTATGACTCTCAACTTTTCTTTTTATTATTTTATTTTCGCGCTGATTTCTGTCTTTCTGTGTGTTTTCACTCTTTTTTCATTTTTCTGAAGCGTGTCTGTATTGTATTATTTTATTTTTGCGTGTGCCTGCATTGAGACCTCATGGTTGTCCTAGGGCACGCTAAATAAATGATTGATTGATTGATTGATTATATTTATTGTTGCTGTTGTTGTTATGACCTTGAAGTACCAGTAAGCCGCGTATATCAACACAAAAGACAGCGTTTTAAGCGATCTTTGTGTGAGCACAAAAAGGGGAACCGTCGAAATGTGTTATTGGAGCTGCCAGTAATTAAGCATGCGGACTAAGTTAATGAAGTCTGCGAATGTTTGAGCGTTTTGTAAATGTTCTATGACAAAGGCATTTTCATCAGCGCCACCACTGGAGCAATTGTTTTCAGCTGAATAATGACCCAATCAACTAAAGGGCTGCAGTGTAGCATAGAAGCACAGAAATTCCTTCGCATGTTTCAAGTGCTAGTGTCACTTTCCGAAGCTTTTAGAAGAGAAGTTTTTGTTAACGGGCAATCGCATTTCTCCTTATTCTGCCAGATGCACCCGTCTGCGCCTCAATGCAGCGCAGCGTGCATCGTGCGGCTAAGAACGATGAGGTGCGCATCCAATGCTCGGTACGTGCCGAACCAGCCAACGTGACGTTCCAGTGGTCTTTGAACACCTCATCGGGGCCACGCCGCGAGCTGGCCTGGGCGTCCGCTTCTGGCAACGAAGGCCTGGCCAGTAGCCTGCTGCTGTACGCACCTGAAAACGAATCAGACTATGGCATCATCAGCTGCTGGGCGCGCAACGCTGTGGGACCAGCCTCTGAGCCCTGCCTCTTCGAGATCTTGCCGTCGGGTAAGGCACACTGTTCTTAATGAATGCTTTTGTTGGCTAGCTCACTTTTATGATGCCGTATAGATGGACCGTTTGCGGCAGGATAATGAAGACTAATTGTTATTTTAGGATCACGTAGTTTTTGTAAGCATTTTGAAGCAGTGCCTGTCCCTTCAGTGAAGCGTCGTGTTGCGTCGTATCCCGTTGCCACGCTCTTACTTCCACTGACACAAATGTGAGCGAAAATTCAAGATGCCACAATTAAATTAATATTACTACAACCACATGTGCGTTAAGTTGCCCAATATGGCTGCTTATAGCTTGAACTATCCCAGTACACATGCAGCACAAAAGGTAGGCTAATGGCAACAACAGTAGCTGAAGATAATAAAGGGGAAGGCACTTTTATTTTGCGTGCTGAAAGACCGAAACTATATTTAAAAAGAAAGTACTGTCGCCATACGGATTGCATTTTATACGATGTAAGGGGTCCACCAATAATGCACGCAACACTGTAAAATAAATGTAACTAAATAAATTTAAGCATATACACTAAATGAATAAGAATCATGCAATGTTAGAAGCAGTGTTTGCAGCGAATGCTTTTTAGTCCGCAAAAATGGATACACAGCATCGCTTTCATTTCGCGATAGAGCTGCAGTCTTCGGCGACTTGGCTCTCATGCGTGCAGGACCGCCCCGTGCCCCACAGAACTGCAGCGTGGTGCGCCAAGTTGCAGGCTCACTGCGGGTCGAATGCGCAGCACCTCACGAGCCAGGCGTGCTCTACCAGCTGGAGGTACGCGAACGGGGACGTCGACTGGTGGCCAACCTGAGCTCGCTGTCCCCTTCCTTTTGGGTGGACGCTCTACCCGCGGGAAGCCCATGCACTATGCTCGTTTATGCCGTCGGGGGCAACGAGCGCTCAGCGCCCCTGAAGCTCACCGCCACGGTGCTCGCCAACGCCGCCCAGGGTTACTCGGAGACAGGTAAAAGAACGCTGCTGAGAACGTTATACAAGAAGGCGTAGCAGTTGCTAGAGACATTATCATCTGCGAGCAGTGGCTGGGCCAGCAATGCTACGTATGTTTGCTGCTTAGTCACTAGATACGAACGTAGTTCATGTGCGAGCGTCTCGACTTGGCTTGAAAAGACATGTGCCGCATGGTGAACTACATAAGTTGCATATATACTTGACCTTTCTTCACGTTTCTTTAACGCGTCCGATGTGGTACCAACTGAGCTGCCACGGTGGCTATCCCAATTCAACCCCCCCCCCCCCCCCTCATCCACTTTATAGGGTATATCTGTGCATATCAATGTTAGAGGGTCAGTCAGCACCGCCAGTCGCCATGGTAGCGAGTGTGGAACATACTTTTAGTAGAGCATTGGCCGCTTTATTCGAAGGTTGCAGATTCGGTCCTGCCTGCGACAAGGTATATTTTCGTGCTTTTTTTCTTGACATTTACATTATAATTAAAATAACATATCTTATACTTTCCTCGTCAATTTTGCTTGTTAGTTCTCATTATTATTGTGCAAAACAAATAAAAACGGCCCCTTAAAATGTCTTCCCCCGCCCCCCCATGTATCTTAGGCGTATTGCATAGAGTGCACCCGTTTTAGTGTTGAGTGTTGCATGCTTCAGAGAAAATGACGGATCGAAACAGTGAATTTTTTATTCCGCGATGAGAATTTTGTTTTTAGCAACTCATAATTATTGAATATGTTATATGGGGTTAAACGTCCTAAAGCCTTCATATGATTATGACAGATTATGTAGTGGAGGACTCCGGAAATTTCGACTTCGTGGGATTCTTTAACTATGATCTGATTTTAAGCAAATGGACCTCAAGCATTTTCACCTGCATCAGAAATGCGACCACCAGGGCCGGAATTCAATCCCATGACCTGCGGGTGAGCAGCCGAGTGCCTTACCACTAGACTACCGCGGCGGGTGTTGTTAGTGACTGAACCAGCTTTGCAGATAGAAGCAGCCACGCGGAAGGTGGGGGGCTAATCACGATGTGATATCCTGATGTAGACATAGTTCTTGTACTTGCCGAAGTCCAACAAACTGCTTTCATTTCTGAACGCCATTATGTAATAATGAGCCTTATTTCGTGCTAGTAAATTAGTTGTGTAAGAAAAACTATTCTTCATAACTTATACGTCAAACCACTCATAGTCTAGCTGCCATAAACAAGAGTTGAAAACGCCTTTTCACTTTTCAGTCCCCAAACCAACATGACGGTTTGAAAGGAAATGCCAGTCCGAGTGTGTCAACTCTTATTAGTGACACTACAGGACACAATGAAAAGCCTGGAGGCTTTTCATGTGGCTTTTCATTGTGTTTCATTGTGATTCATTGTGTCCATTTTTTTCACAGGCGCAAAACAAAACACACCATAAATGCGGCATGTTTGCTCATTCACAACCGGGAAACGGCTCCAGCTAACTCAGGAGCAATAGATGACAATGAAGCTGAGAGCAAGAAGCTTTGCTTAGAAGGGAATATTTTTGATCATACTCAACTTATAACCTGAGTGATTTAGAAGACATGTGCGAAGATGAACCATTTACGTTAGTTGCGTATGAAAAAAGTCACAGCTTTACCGCGAAGGCGAAGCAATCAACGCGAAAGCAACAAATTCGAAACTCACGCCAAGCAGATTGAAAGGTGCCCCGCGTTTCTCACGCACAGTGACGCACGAAACTTAATCACAGATACAGATGAACATGAATAACTTATGACAAATGGTACAGAACCTGCAAAACGTGCATAGCCACTGGATACCTAGCTGTGTCTCAAGAAGCTGTCTCTATGGCTATGTATACTCGTGCACATGTTGTCAAGTGCAGTTCGATACTGTGGCAGGGATGATTACACAAAATCAGTTTCACCAAAAAGTTGAAGCAATGAGTGTGATAGGGGTGAACTGCAATGTTCTACGAAGTGAGGCTGGCAGTCAACTGATTCAGATCGCATCTCATGTAACTCTACAAAAGGCTGGTTTAAAAGAACACGGCTGCTGAAGGCACACTCATGGCACCGTTGTTTATGTGTTGAGAGCACAGCCCACAGAAGCTCCCACCTGTGGTGGGGGCACCAGGCGCGCGATGACTGTTGGCGCGATAGAGTGGCAACCACAAGCGCCTCCCTTCCCTCCCCCTTGTTCGCTCTCGAGGCGCACACAGAAGTACCACGGTCGGAAAGGCGATGGTCACTCCGCAGACAGCGGAGGCTAGGGCATTATTCTCCGTATATATACACATACATTTACACATACGAGAATGACAGGGGCGGCGGTGGCGACGGAAAAAAATAATTGGCAGATCCCACGTACAGTCGGAATCGATGATATGCGAAGCACGAATGAGGGAGGTGGATATGTCATATTAAAATCAACACAACATGATGAAGCAGACGTAAATTATACCTACATGACTTCTATGTCATGATTATCACATTTACGCCTGGCATGTGTGTTCGTCCTTCATTCACGTCACGTAATCCCAAATTTGGTATGTGTAAATCTTGCGAAAGGGCTGAAATGACCATAGCATATAGTCATGTTTTACATGATACTAATGTTATGATTATTGTGTTTCTACATATCGTTTACCTTCGTAGTTTATTCGAATCACGAAATACCGAATTCGGTACATGTGAAGCTAGCGAAACGGCCTCGAGAGCATCATGAGCGTGCTACGTAATCATGTTCCTACATGACACACGTGTCATGATCGTTATCTTTGCACTAGTCATATAGCTTCATTTTCCGTTCACGCTGTGTAACACTAAATTTGGTATATTTGAAGCTAGCAAAATAGCCGCGAGCCTGCTATGAGTGTAGCATGTAGTCATGTTTTACATGACAAGCATGCCATGATTGCATGTTTAGACATGTCATTTTCCTTTCTCATCTGTTCGCAGCATGTCATACCAAATTCGGTATATGTGAAGCTGGCGAAAAAGCCGCGAGCACACTATGAGAGTAGCATATAGTCATGTTTTATATGACATGCATGTAATAATCATCGTACTTCGATGTGCCTTTTATCTTCGTGACATATTCTCGTCATGTAATACCAAATTTATTATATTTGAAGCTAGAAAAATGACTGTGAGCGCAATATGAGCGTAGCATGTAGTCATGTTCTATATGACACGCATGTCATGATTATTATATTTGGACGTGTCATTTACCTTCTTTGTTTTTTCGCGTCACTTATTACCAAATATGGTATATGGGAAGGTAGCGAAATGGCCGCGAACGCATAATGAGCGTGGTATGTAGTCTTGTTCCTACATGATACACATGCCATGATTATCATGTTTTCACCAGACGCACACCTTCGTCATTCATTCACGTCACGTAACACAAAATTTGGCACATGTGAAATGACTGAAATGGCCACAAGCTCACTATGAGTGTGGCATGTAGTGATGTTTTACATGACACCCGTGTCATAATTATCATGTTTAGACGTGTCAATTACCTTGGTCGTTCGCTCGAGTCACGTTATACCAAGGGCGGTATGAGTGAAGCTAGTGAAATGGCCATGAGCACATCATGAGCGTAGCATGTAGTCATGTTCTTACATGACACGCATGCCATGATTACCATGTCTTTGTTATCCATTCACGTCTCGTAATACCAAATTTGGTATATGTCCAGTAGGCTTAAGAGCTGGCCCAGTTGGTAAGATATCATTTTAACATATGGTGTATAGCCCCAATTAGATGGGGGCACAGAGAACAAGAAGAAAAATAACACTCACTACACTAGCAACTAACTTTATTTCAGAAGCAGCACTTCATATGTATATATAACCCGAATTCCTAGAGACGCAGAAAAGAACTACGAACATAAATCATTGCCAAACAACGTTTTGCGCGCACTCAAGTGATAGTACACGACAGATAAGCTTGGACAGCTTTAGATGATATGCTTTTTTGTGTCGCTAGAAATTTGGGTTATACATATGAAGTGCTGCTTCTAAAATAAAATTAGTTGTGAGTGTTGTGTTTCTTCTTGTCCTCTGTGTCCTCGTCGAATATTCGCATTATATACATCATATATTAAATTGTTATATGTGAAGCTAGTGAAAAGACCGCGAGCGCATCATGAGCGTGGCGTGTAGTTATAATTCACATAACATGCATGTCATAATTTCCAAGTTAGGACCTGTAACCTATGCTCGCTATGCAGTCATGTCAGATAGACAGACAGATAGATAGATAGATAGATAGATAGATAGATAGATAGATAGATAGATAGATAGTTCGATAGATAGGTAGATAGATAGATAGATAGATAGGTAGATAGATAGATAGATAGATAGATAGATAGATAGATAGATAGATAGATAGATAGATAGATAGATAGATAGATAGATAGATAGATAGATAGATAGATAGATAGATAGATAGATAAAATGCCCATGCGACCTCAACCGGAAAGTAGCACAGCCGACAGCATCATTGTTTGCCCAAGCGACAACATCGAAAGATGACGTCCTTCTCAGCAGGCCTCAGAAACAGAACCAGTCAATGGTAACCGTGCCTCTGCATCAGTCATGCCATCGATTCTACCAATGCTTTTCGCAGCATTTGAAGCATTTTTGTCTGCTCTACCGGAAGCAAACAACCTACCAGAAGCAAAAGCGCTGCTGCCTCTGGAAGCACTATTGTGTCAGGAATCCAGGTCAAACCTCCTGCAAGTAACATATGAAAAATGTCTCTGTATTCCAGTGGAATGCCAACATTCTTTGAAGGCAGTGTGCTGACTTCTGTAAACTCCTTTTACAATATAATTTTCCTATACTTTGCATTTAAAGGGCAGGAGTTAGTGACGAGTTCCGCCTCCCTAACTCGGATATAAGTCATGTCATCCAAGTGGTCCTTGCAGAGTCATCTCCGCGTCAGAAAGGATCTTCTTTCTCACCAAGTTCACTCCAGCAATTCAGACTTTCTGGAATTCATCACTTGTGAATAATCATTTGGTGAACAGTGCATAACGATGATTTGTCTTAACTTACAACCTTCGAGCCGTATTGTGGTGGAAGAGCTAGCGAATATCTTCAATATTTCTAATTCACATGTATTTGTGTGTAGAGACTTTAATGCGCCCAACGTAATCTGGGAGAGTGATCGATGTAATGCACGTGCGAACGTTGTTGAGTGCCCCACAGACAAATGCAATTCGACTATTGTAAATGACGGCTCCCTGACCTTTTTCGCGGGTATAATTACTCGAATTTTAAGGATATTACCCCGTGTTCCCAAAATCTAGTGAATAGTTTTGGATGAAAAGTGTATGGGAAAACACGTGAGAGAAACCATTTTCCCATCCTTTTAAATCATCCCTACTTGCGAAATAAAAACATCAGGTGACAAACTGGAAAGCATTCTGGTACCGCCTAACAAACCCAATTAGTCACCTTACGAGAGTTGAAAGCTTTGCTGAAGTTTAGTAGGATAATGCGAACAAGTGTACAAAAAAGTGCTGATTCCCAAAGACTATGCTGCAAGTGACAGAAAGTATGAACATCTAAGCGCTGTCACACGACGTTTCAAAAAGGCATACCAACGCAGTGGAAGTTTAGAAACATACAAAAATGCACAGAAAATACACAGTATAATATACATACAACTAGAAAATTTAGTCAAACGATGCTGGCGTGAAGTTTGTGGTACGCTTTCTCCCCACACAGCTGTTCCGAGAATTTCGCTTGCATTTCGGGCATTTAGTGGCCCAGTATTACAGAGCTTTCCACTTCGTGCTCTGGCTGTAGCCTTGGACAAAGGGAAAGTTGTGGTTGCAGAGGATTTTTTTCAACTTAGCAGTATGGCTGGTTCATCACTATGTGCCTTATTTTTTATAAATTTGTTGCGTTATCCAATCAGAAGTTTAATGCTTGCTATTAGGCCCAGCATCATCAACTAGACCTTGTATTTACGTTAAGTGAGCTGCAATGTGCTATAGCATCATGCCGTCAACAACCAGCCTCTGTACCTAACGGCACTACGTACAATACGCTAAGGAACCTTGGGCCAACAGGGACAACCATTTTTTTGATATTTACAACAATCTATAGAAACAAAAAGTGGTACCCTAGCCATGGAAGCTCGCTCGCATAATTTTGATCTTAAATTGGGCTAGCACGTTCTTGAGCCGTGAAGCCATCCGCCCAATGAGTCTGACAAGTTGTTTATGTAAGGTAATGGAAAACATGATTGATGCGCGACTTCAGTGGTGGTGTAACAAAACCCGTGTATTGTCCAACTTTTTAACAGGCTTTAGAAAACCAAGGTGTACAATGTATGCAATACTGGACATAGTAACATATGTGGAGAATGAACGCGCCTATGGTAGTTTGACGATCGCAGTGTTTGTTCTTAGACATCAAAAGGGCATTTGATTCAGTCAGTCACACTCATGTTCTGCTGAGTATGTTGGAATTTAGACTGTCCGGGAGGTCTTTGCGGTGGATCTCTAAATTTTTGTCAGGTTGCAAAGTATTCATTCAGACAAGCGGATGAAAGAGTTCTGAGTATAAGAATGATAATATGTGGGGTTCAACATATGATTACCATATGATTATGATAAACGCCGTAGTGGAGGGCTCCGGAAATTTCGACCACCTGGGGTTCTTAAATGTGCACTGAAATCTGAGCACATGGGCCTACAACACTTTCGCCTCCATCGGAAATGGAGCCGCCGCAGCCGGGATTCGATCCCGCGACCTGCGGGTCAGCAGCCAAGTACCTTAGCGACTAGACCACCGCGGCGGGGCTGCTGAGCATGACGTAAGGGAGAGAGCGCCGTAAAGAAGCGTACTCAGCCCTTTTCTTTTCAACTTGGTTATGGCTGATTTAGCAAAAAGACTGCATTTTCGGTTGATATACTGTTTATATGCAGATAATTTGTGCATTCGGGCATCTGGGACTGATGTTCAGTTAATTCAGATGGCACCACAAGAGGAAATGAGTATTATTAACCACTTTCTAAAAGAAAGAGGAATGTTTCGGTCGCACGCAAACACAGCAGCATTGTCCTTTACCTACAGGAAGTAAAAAAGTTCAATCGCAATTTTGGAGGAGAACCACTAATGACTGTGACACAGCATTGATTTGTCGGAGTAATACTTGATCGGCAGCTATAATGGGCTACTCAAAAACGAGGTAATCAGCTAGTGAATATACTGCGCAGAATTGCTGGTACAACTATGCTCCCTGTTCACAATGTTTTAGTACAACAAAAAAAAAACTGTATATTCTGCAGTGGTTTTACAAGGCCTTTCCCGCACTTTAAGAGAGCGGCTTCAGCGGATATTAGCTAGAGGACTGCGCGTCTGTTTAGGTTTTCCACGAGTGACCTCCAGCAGCCTTGTCATAGCAGAGACTCCACAACCACGCTTTTCAGTCATGAGAGCATTCGAAACATGCGGGCATTTTTTTCACTTGCAGACGCAAAACACAGACCACTCATTGGCACTGGAGACTTTACGAAGGAATAAAAGCAATGCTAATAAAGAAATACAGAATAATGTACACATATTACCAAGGAATGAATTTTGGAGCTCTTAAGTTGACCATCCTTCGTGGCTGCTTGCAATACCAAATATTGAATTGTGAGTAGATGGCGTCATCAGAAAGAGAGACATGGTCATTCATGCTGCTGAACAACTATCGCTTTTTCAGATACACATGCGGTATCCAGGTTACTACACATTTACACAGATGACTTAAGTATTCCAACGTCTTCAAGATCACCGTTTATTACATCACAGCTCAAAATTCCAAAATCATTTAAAATATGTCGCACGATGTTATCTACAGCTGCTGAACTCTTTGTTATTTTGTATGTTATCAAGTTTACAAACTCGATAGCAGATGCGAAAAAAATTTGTACTTTTCAGCGATTCGCAGGCCGCATTAAGGTCACTCACCAGTACAAACATGACAACAGACGCGAAAAAATGAGTACTTTTCAGCGATTCACCGGCTGCATTAACATCACTTACCAGTACAAAGATTACAGTAATTAGTAATAGTTTGACATACGAAACATTTAAACAGCTCAGAAAAGCAAGCTAGGCGCAACAAGAGATCAAGTTCCAGTGGATACCTGGCCATTGTAACATTCCTGGAAACATAGCTGCCGATGAAGCGGCACGACAAGCACATAATAAAGATGTTACTATGCCTTTACCAATCTCGAAAAATCAATTGCCTAGTATTTTAAAAGCTACAACTTTCCGAATGATCAAAAATACTTGGATTGACCAAAGTACAAACAGCTGCGATTCGTATCTTATTGATCCATTCTTTCAATTCAAGATTACTGTATAGAAGTATGGAAATACTTACTTACCAGTTAAGTCTACGCGCCGCATACACAAAAGAGTTTTTACACAGAATTGTCCGAGCTGAAACTTCTGAGTGCGAATGTGGATTTGTAGATGAAGACGTATGTCACCTTTTTATAGACTGTCCACATCACGACACACCAAGACGCCGTCTTAAATCGGAACTGTTTGACTTAGACCGCTGACAGTTTAGTATCAAGAAACGTCTGGGCTCATAGACAACTGGTGCTTTACAGACGTACAGCCGCGGCCACGTCTCTGTAGAGCTTGCGATCAGCCAGTTTTCGCTCCGCGGCGCGAAACTTTGAGACAGTTTCGGGCTCCGAAGTGGTGTGTCAGGAGCATTCGTGTCCTAGTTGTGAGGCTGACCACATCAGAGCCCGATACTGCCTCAAGGTTTCGCTATACGGAGCAAAAACCGGCTGCGTGCGTGCTCTACACAGACGTGACCACGGCTATACGGTTTAGCACTGTTAAAACGTTTTTTAAAGGACAGCGGAAAAGCTGGAGAGTACTAATAAATAACCAAGTTGCACTTGTGCATCACGCGTCGTACTCATTGTGCATTATTATATCACATCTATCACATGTGCGTGCTGAATTTCATGGCATGTCGACTTTTAAGTACACATGAGCGAATACAACTCTATAAGAACCAGATATGTGCACTGTAATTTTGTGCAGGTTGGAAGGAATGTTAACTTATCAGATACATTATTCATTCACTTTTGAACATTTCTTTGCCTTTGTGTTAGTGTTGATATATGTCTATAGGTTTTATTTAATGTTAACTAGAGACACTATCACAGAAAATATTGATTCACCTTTGAAAATTTCCTTATCTTTGTGTTGGTGTTGTTATATATAGGTGCGCATGAGTGTATTTTTGCATATGTGTGCTTGGATGTTTTATTTCCCTTGCAATGCTTTTTATTTTTTTCTCGTAAGATATGTGTTCAACATTCACTCAAGGGCGAAAGAGTATCCGGCGCCTTACTTTTGCACTAACATCTGCTTATGTATCAGATCAATAAAAAAAAACGTATTTTGTTATATCCTCTTCATTTTCTTTCTTTCTTTCTTTCTTTCTTTATCTTCTTTCTTTCTTTCTTTTTTTCTTCTTTCTTTCTTCCTCTTACAGTAGCCTTTGTGTTTGAACTCGTGCAGCAGCTAGTACTCCTCCTGCTGCACGTTGCGGCAAATCTGAGACAATACCAATTGGTGCGGGCGTAATTTGCATTCTGCACCCGTCGGCAGTCCCCATGAACCGCCCCCGAGTAGTCTTTTCAAAAAAGCACCCGTCCGCAGGTCGACAAAAGAGCGCTTTGCTGCGCGCTATAGCTCTGGCAGCCTTCGCAGGCCAGGGGTGCTATGCAGGATGGTCCGAGCTTCTCGGGCAGACGATTTTGCTCCGAGCTTGCTCTGCGGCGGCCATGGCAAAAACAGTGTGGAACTTGTGATAGCAGCGTTGATATAAATGGCTACAGGAACGCGCGGGGCATCGGAGACACATGAGGGACATCGGCAGTGGTTATCAAAAAAAAAAAGAAAAAAAACACCGTGTGCTAACTAAAGACTCTTAGGACACAGAGACTTTAGTGCGAACACGTTATTGCCGCCACTCGGTCAACATTTTAACAGTGCAGCGACGTCGGCGTGATTGTCGCGCTTTTTGCCAGCTCACACGCGCCTCCCATAGGCATGTTCATGGGCGTATGTCCTCTTTCGGACAGGTTATTTGATTCCACCTACAGCATGAAAATTTCCACTTCGAAGGCAGCAAGGATGCGCACGTAGCACTCTCGTGTTGCTTGTATCGATTCTATCAAATATTGCAGATAAATATAAGAACAGGTGGTCACTAGGGCGCTCGCACCATGGTGGCTACGCGGCTGTGATTGGATACGTCGTGACCACGGTGACATTGAATGCGAGACATCGTAGCCGCGTGGTGATACCAATTTTATCTTTGCGTGCATGTGTGCATAGTATGAGGCCCGAGTTAACTCGTGACTGTGATAGTAGCAGTATGACTGTTAAGTGATTGATGCGGTGAACGCGAAGTGGCAGCTCCTTTACATATAAAATATTTTTGTGAGCTTACACTATTTGTGCAAAGCTGGATTCATAGAGAAGCTTGTGATAACCTAGCTTCTTGCAGCTTTTATTGTGAAAGCAATAATATGGACACTCTAAGCTAAATTTTGCAGCTGGCGTTGGCGTCAATGCTGACGTGGGCGTCGCTGTCACTCACCGTATATGTATACGTATCTATATATATGAAAACGCAAGAAAAAAATAATCCTTAAAAAACTTCTTCGCGGAGTTTCAAGCGGCAATTTATTTATATCTACCACTTACCGATGGTGACGGGCATCTCGGGGAGGGGGAGAATCACATTTTCAGCATTACCCACAATATGGCGCTTGAGTGCACGTTGCCACATTGTCACGTCACGGCGACGCATGCTTTCATCTCCCACACGCACTCTGCCCACGGAGAAGGGGTAGACGCTCACTCGCACGCCCTTATCTCGTGATGGGGAGAATCTTACGGCTTGGCTGACCTTGGATTTTTACCACAATGAGTCTGTTGTAGTTATCGGGTGCACAAAGGTCACTGCAGTCGTTGCACAGTCTCCTTTTGCGAAAAGAGCACGCTTTCCAGACACAGACAAGTAACGACTGAGACGCTTATCCGCGTTCATCTGTATTTGTGAGTACGTTTCATGTGTCATTTGTGCGTCGGAAAGATGGGGCACGCTTTGATCTGTTTGCCATTCGGCGCGTCACCTTCTATTTTGTTGCTATCACGTTCATTGCTTCGCTTTCGCAGCAAAGCTGTCACTTTTTAAAGATGGTCGCCTACCCCTGTGCGGGGTTGGCTTTGTTGTGAAGGCTACATCAGCTCTGTCTTAATTTTGATTGTACTAATTGACTGAGGCTTCACAACTATTACGCAGGGCTGCATTGTCTGCATTATTAATGCTTCAAAAATGCAAATATCTCAGGCATAATTAGCAAGACCAGCCATAATCAGTATAGAGCTAATAAACGTAATCCTGATTAGCAGACACCTATTCTCACCATATTAGTAAGCGCTAAACAACATGAATTCACTCAGCGTGCTCATGATGAACGTCGCGTCAATTTGCATAGTTAGCTCATCAACTAGCATGCTTTAGTTAGCCCGTTTCTAGCTTTACACGGCTTATCAACACAATCTTCCTTAAGATGTGGCGTATTTATCTCGGCCTTACCACGACTTGATGTTATTAGCTTGGTTATAGAATGTCCTGCCCTAACTAGCCAAGCACACCGTCCGGCCAAATAGCTAATTAGCCGGCCGCACGGGCTCGGGTAATACTGGGCGATGACAACAAAAACAACGCGCACCGGCCGTGTAGCGCGCTAGAATCTACAAGCTGACCATGATGATTAACACGTGACCTAGGGTTTTGCTGCGCTCGCAATGTGGTAAGACGCTCAGCCGGCACTGATCTCATAGGCTACCGTCGACGTGCTGATTATTCTAAAACAGACTTAGTGCAAGTATTAAAACCTTTAAAATAAATTTTAACACCCTGTGCGTCTAACAAATATCATCACAAAAAATGTCTGACACTTTTATTGCATGGGTGTACTTCTGCACTCAGTGGAAAGACGAACAGATGAAAGAAGATGCCCCTGGTTTGAAAACACCGCCCAGTTTAGTCGACCGTCCTTGACGCGATGACTGAATCAATCTTAACCAATTAAAATCAGCGTGCTGAGGGTTGGGTTTGACTTTTTCGTACTGTGCTCATTCAAAAGGGCTGTCGCCAGGCCTAGGGAATATCCCGAGTTTCGCGAAACTCGGCCGATCCTGCATAGCGCCCCGGGCGCGTTTGTCCTCGACTGCGCTATGCCGAGGCGAGAAGCAGCTTCAACGCTACAACTGTTTTTACAGCTGCGCTCTTCAGCAAGTGCGATCTCCTAATTTGGGTGGACATGCTTGCAGGGAAGCGCTGCGTGGTGAAATTTCTCGTGGTGGCCTTGTTTAATCCCGATAATGGCAAGAATACGTTCTGCCGCCGTGTTCCTAAGGTTGAACAGATGACAGCGTTTGTTCTACGCAGAGCAGCTCCGCTGTTACTTCGTGTGGAGATTTCGTAAGGCGGCAAACGTTGGCGTATCACGCCACGACAAGGGAGAAAGTTGAAATGCTCGCAGCATTCCGCGCACAAAAGTGCCTGACAAGTTGTAACTCTGTTTAAGCATGGCTGGCTCCCTCACGCACGCCAGAATAAATTAAGAAAGCGCTTTTTTATTTCAAGAAAGCCTGCATGCATGCAAACGCGCTTTTGTTCGCTCCCATTTCGTGTATATATTTTTAGACGGTTTTAACTAATGTTGCCCTATGCATGGCATGTTTACATTTAGGCTGTGCTGGAAAAGAGAGCCCGCGCTTTATTTTAATTAGCGAGGAGCAAACATGGGGTAGTGTGAGGCTTAGTATAAGCATATTTCAAATATACCGGGTGTTCAAAATTAAGCTTTATGATTTTTTTAAAATTAGGCGCTCGAAGGCACGTGAGAACCACTTGTGCAAATAAGTTAAGCGGCCAGGGGGACAGAAAGTTAGATGATAATTATCGCTGTCAGCAGCCCAATTAACTAAAATTTAATAATTAACTTTTTACTGGCTGCGGTAAGTTGGCATGTTTATATTGAAAAAATGTAGGCAGTGGTGTTTGTACACAGTTTCAGTTGGAAGATTTTTTCTAGCACGCCTGTGTTCCGAGATATCCGGCTCCAAAGTTTAATTGTCTTTCGCACGATTACGCATGCAAGAGGGTGAGGGTCCGCGCAAAGCTCCTCCCTAAAGTGACGCATCTGTTGCGTGTGGTGTTTAGTGTGTGAAGAGGGTGGAAGCGTAGGCATAGGTGATAGCAATTACCCTTGCCCTCTTCGGCCGGCGAAATCAAAATGTGACAGCGCGGTGCGCCATGAGCCTTACGCATGATCCTGATGAACGCGATAACAGGAGACCATTTTTCGCGACGTTTTTTCGTGACTTTAGATCACACTGAGACATCTTCTTGTGAACGCGTTAGCAGGACCGTCCTGCACTAGGGTGCCTCCGGTTAGAGCACAGCGTCTCTGCATTGAAGGTCTACCAAGGAAATCCACGTGGAGTCCTTTCGAGCTAATATGGCTGCTTCTGGCGTGAGGTATTCTACCAAAGTAAAAGTAGACGTGGTGCTTGCAATGGCTGAAATGAATGGCAACGCTTCGTTAGCAATGGAGCTTTACGCGTCTCGCCACCCACACCGTCCCCTTCCAACAAGGCCCACTTTCACAAACCTGTTTCGACGCTTCTGCACAACAGGCTCTGTCCACCTTCCGAGACGGACCAGGAAGGCAATCGTCGATGAAGACTTTGAAATCGACGTTGTCGCGTGCGTAACCTCGATGCCAGAGCTCAGCATCCGACAGATTGCCGATCAGTGCGGTCGCAGCATCGGAACAGTCACAAATGTTTTAAGAAAGCACAAGTTCCATCCATATCACGTTTACCTTCATCAGGACCTAAATGAGGCGGACTTTGAAAGGCGAGTTGACTTCTGCAATTGGGGCCTCATCAAAACTGATCAAGAAAATGACTTTTTGCACAGAATAATTTGGACTGATGAAGCTCGGTTTTGCCGAAATGGAAGTGTTAATCTTCACAACGCCCATTATTGGGCACAAGAAAACCCACACTGGCTGAGGCAGCACAAGCATCAAGTTCGCTGGAGTGTGAATGTGTGGTGCGGCATACTCGGGGACAGGATCATCGGACCTCACTTTTTTGAGGACAACTTGAACGGAAAGATGTACACAGAAGAAATATTAGGTGTTGTCATTGATGATCTTGTCTGCAGTCTTTCCCTGAATGACCTGCGCCAAGTATGGTTTCAGCACGATGGAGCACCACCACATTTTTCTACCAGGGCGAAGAACTGGTTGGACAGACGTTTTCCACAACAGTGGATTGGGCGCGCAGGAGCGATGTTTTGGCCACCAAGATCACCTGACCTTTCTCCGCTCGACTTTTTCCTTTGGGGCTACGTTAAAGATCGAGTTTACGTAACAGAGCCCAGCGATGTTAATGACATGAAGGACAGGATAACATCTGCCTGTGCGAGTATTCCTGCAGAAGTACTGCGCCGAGTCATCGAGTCGACGCGACAGCGGTTCATGCTTTGCGTTGCTGCCGAAGGCAGGCATTTTGAACACTTTTTGGGGCATTGACGTCTTGAGAGGTGAAGAGTTTCGATGAGATTTGTGCATGACCGAAATATGCTTATGTAGCAGCAGGAAATATGCGTTAGCAAGGATAAAACTGTTTCAGTTATTATTGGTGGAGTTGTTGCTCTTGTTTCAATAAAAGTTACAGTACTCGGACATCAGCAGTCACGCTATTCGCGTAGCCCAGGCAACGACCACGCATGCTTCTCTAGTGATTATTACGCACGCGCACTGGCATCCAGATTCTCCGCTCGCACCATTATCTCGGCATGGTATCTGCCACTATCGTTAGAGGCTCTGCAGTTGCGTGTTACGACACTGGTTGCAAGCGTTCTTCGATTTTTGATTTCGACGGCCGAAGAGGGCAAGGGTAATTGCTATCACCTATGCCTACGCTTCCACCCTCTTCACACACTAAACACCACACGCAACAGATGCGTCACTTTAGGGAGGAGCTTTGCGCGGACCCTCACCCTCTTGCATGCGTAATCGTGCGAAAGACAATTAAACTTTGGAGCCGGATATCTCGGAACACAGGCGTGCTAGAAAAAATCTTCCAACTGAAACTGTGTACAAACACCACTGCCTACATTTTTTCAATATAAACATGCCAACTTACCGCAGCCAGTAAAAAGTTAATTATTAAATTTTAGTTAATTGGGCTGCTGACAGCGATAATTATCATCTAACTTTCTGTCCCCCTGGCCGCTTAACTTATTTGCACAAGTGGTTCTCACGTGCCTTCGAGCGCCTAATTTTAAAAAAATCATAAAGCTTAATTTTGAACACCCGGTATATCCGCAAAAGGCAAGGTGCCTTGGCAATTAGTCCTAGATTTAAGGCCTACGCAGGTTCCTCTTCTTTATGATTTTCCTTTATTATGGCGTGAATTTTCCCAGTGTTAACATTATAGATGAATGCTCTACATGACTGTGTTTAACAGCGCTTTTAGCTGTGAGGTTAGGCTTTGCTTGGTTCAAAGGTCGAACAACCAACACGGAGCTTCAGATTTAGCGTCCTAATAAATCAAAAGAACGCTTAACCACGTCCTAAACCTCCCTTTCGCCTAATTGTTAACTAATTTGGGCTCTTTTGTATACACCTGGTGGTGTTGCATTGCGCTAAGACGATAAATTCAAAGCTACGTCATATTACGACATTCATGTGTGTCATACAGTTGCCGCATGTCACGTATTATTCGCAGGAAAACGGTGGGCGATCAGCACGAACCTGCTGCTGCTTCTCCTAGTGGCCACCGGTCTGGTATTTGTCCTGCTGCCTTTCATCGTGGTCATTGCACTCAGGTACCGCCGAAAGCCGGCTGAGCCCAGAGGTACGGACGCAGACCGTTCTTCACTTTGTGCCTTCTTCGATAGAGTGTCCAGTTGCTTGTAGCACGTACTTATTTTATTGATTCCTTTTTCAGCACCGGAAGAAAAACCTGTTGCGCAAGAGAAGCAGTAAGTATATTTTATTGTTAATAATGCTAGTTTCAACTACTCAAAATTGAGTGCGTGTGCTCATCTCTTTCGAAGACCTCATGTAACTGCACATAACAACCTTTCCCAAGCTAACCAGGAGGGGTTTACGTAACATATTCACTACGGATAAAAGTAATTGCCCCTGCACGTGAAAATCTATTACAGCCTTTTTATCAGGCCGCATCGTATCACTCTTGAGCTAGCCAGAGATGTGAAGGGAGTAGAAAACACAAAACGAAATTCTCGCTCGGTGAATTCCCCGGAATAGCTTTGCATCGTTCTAACATTGATTTCTTATTATCGCAATGAGAACGTGATTGTCGCATTCTTGTTGTTTGTGTTGTGAGCAAGCTTCTGACCACTAAAGGTCAAAACCACGGGCATCTTTAAGCAGCCTGGTAAATACTTTTTTGCTGAAGAATCATGATATCTAACGAATATGTATTGACCAACTAGGAGTACATTATAGAATATTGTTAATGACAATTTCAATGTTTGTTTTAACTATGATATGCTATTGAATACCATCCTGTTAAACTCTGCATTGGACCTGTCTGATATTTAACACTAGACCAGAAACTAGCATTCGCTGACTGTCAGCGCAGATAATTATAAACGTGTGTTTGTGGGAAGAACAATAAAGCAGTTCACTTCACAGCATTATAAAGGACCCTGCCTTATTCGCTTTTGGATACATAACATTGTGCCACAGAGATTCTCCGTTTCTAAAACGCTTATGCACTTATCACATTAAGCAAAACCGCAGGTTTGCTTTCATCACTCTGTATAAGGTGCAGCAAAATGCAAGAGCGACCACATTTCTTTAGGTCCGGCTCCAATATCATAAGAAACTATCATTCGCTTCTCGTTTAAAATTCACATTCTGTTTCTCTTGCATATAAATGGTGCATTCTTTGTTTTTTTCCTGTAATTTAGCCACTGGATCCAGCTCTCGCAGGGAGTGGAGCTCAGAAGCGAGCCTGGTATATTTCCCGAAGAAGCCTTTGTTACTGCGATGACGTGTGAGTAGAACTCGGACGTTTTGATGGGAAATAATATTGTATCCAATTTGGTATTCCAGTGGAGCAATAATGCGCTAACAATTGGCCTGAAACAAAATTTTATGGGGACGTTTGATTGTGCAATGCGTTACAAGATTGAGCCCACTCGCATTTGTGTACTTGAGTAGGAAGCCTACTCTGCTCTTTTATTTCACTACTGAAAAAAAAAAGCTGAACCTAGCTAATATACATACTCACATGCACTATACAAAAAAAAATATCTCAGTAGCAGTGAATGATTGTTCTACATTTTAAACATGGGACAAAGTGCGCATGCGGTTGAATTTGTTTGGAATAATAATTTTGCTGTTTGTAATCATGAAAAATTGAATCTGCCAAATGCTAAAGGGTTTCATCTGATTAGAGCAGTTCCTTAAACTTGCAATTATTATTCTCGTAGGCCACCACATGATTGCAATGAGCTCTTCTTTAGAAACGAAGCTTCTCAGTTGAGTCGGTATTTGTATTCAAAGGCATTTCTCACATATAGGAACGCGATGGGGTTCAAAAGCTAGTTTTGAAAAATGCTGGCTTCGGCATCGTTGGTTGTGAGCAAAAAATAAGTGTTGTCTGTGAGGGAAGATCGAAGTACATGCAAATAAAGAAATAAACAGGTCTTCTGTTCGAATGGGATTGTGAATTTGAACCGGCAAACCCTCGCTCTGTGACGCTATGTGTATAGCAACTCGGTCATCCCGCATACGTCCTCTGGCATAATAACTGTGAGCTATTTATAGTCACCATTTGGCGTTGCTGGTACGCATATCTTGGAGGTTTTTCACCAGCATGACAGAAAACCTGCAAGATAACTCAAAGAGCCTACGGTTGCACTTTCCTTGTTATGTCGTGCCGCAGGTTTGGATACAGTGGCCGGCACTCATCCGCACTTTGGTTTTCCTTTATAGCACTGCACGGGCCGATTTTTCCGGCTTGAACCTGGCCCGGCTCGAAAACATCTTCCTTCGGCCCGGGCCGAGCCCTGCCCGGTGTTTTTAAATACGACCCCAACCCGGCCCGGGCCCGAAACTCTTGGGCCCGGCCCAGCCCGGCCCGTTTCAGTCAGTTTTTCCTTCAACATAAACGAGGCACTGCGCACTCTTCGGTTATTGTGAAGATACTTGCCTTAGACAAGATGTTTTCTAGTGAATGTTGTGGAACCTCTTTCAGTGTCACGACGTTTCTCTGGTATACTCTGTGTACTTTCAGTTAATTAGGCCGGTAACACATTTGTGAAATAATTGCAGGGTAATATGACAATATAATTGTATTCCTAGTTATATGCCTTGTGTTAGCAGGGCTAATCATATAATCATAATTTTGCACTTCAAAAAACAGCTACAAAGTATACTACCTCCATGAAGTGGACATTTATAGTTTGAGTCAACATAAATTGCATGCAAGTGAGGGCTGTTGAGTGAATGTAACACGACTACTGCAAACGTAATTTATTCTACCATGCAATGAAAAATGAGCTTAACAGACAAACAATAAATAAAGCTATGTCATGTCGACTCCTCGTCTGTCTCCTACGTACACCATGTTTCCGAGCTCAAAACAAGAAGGTCATTTTCCCCACCCTTCAATCTTTCGAAGTGTTTTGTCTTCACGGGAAAATATAGCTGGAGCCTTTGTTCGCCCTTAGCGCAGTACCACCTACAACATGGCGTACATTCGAACAGCCCAAGAACAGATCCTCTGCTCTACTACCTCTTCTCGCCTCAGTCTGTGTCACGGGCAATTTTCTACATCCTCCACCCCAACAATTTCACTAGCCTTTCTTTTCCCGCAACCAGCATTTTACAGTCCGTATGATCTTTTCAAAACCCTATCCCGAACGAATAATGCACAGTTACAATCTTAACCTTATTTTCTTGAGTGTAGATAAGTCCTTACATATTGTGTCACAAAAGCTTCAACTTCATTTCACGACTATCTGCCTGGAGCGTTATTTCCTTATCGGGATATGAAAGTCTGCGCGATAAAAAGACGAGAAGCTTTTAGAGTTGCGTTAGCCTCAATGACATTTCAAATATGTGCACTGATCTAACTGGCTGACGTTTGATGATGAGTCACAATAAACCCTTTCACGGTAGAGTCTCCCCCCGCAGTAACAGACAGAACACTGTGAATACTGCTGACTTGAACCAGCTTGTATGGGGACATGCTGTCTTTTGGAAAGGAGGTGTAGCTAGTATTATTCTCGCTCATGCATCACAATTACTGCGCACTTGCTGAACATGTGTGTGTAGTACTAGTGACCAGAATAGTTCACATAGCTCACCAAGAACGCCATGAAGGCCACCATGACGGCGGCTTTGATGCATGTCACTCAAATTAAGGTGTAAATAGTGCTGATAATGCAGCAGTCATTCAGGCTAGTTGCCGTCTTTTGAAGTTGTCGCGTTGTCGAAGGGAGAGCTGACGCCAAGGGTGTATTTATCTTCAACGCCCTCTTCAAGTTGGTCATTGCAGGGTACATTTCTGCTCTGTTTGAAGAGGCGCCAAACACAACTGAGGTTCTCACCGTCCCTGTTTCGCAAATCACTTCTCGCATTTTACCAGTGGTGATATTCTCCGCATGTCGTTTCTCTTGTGTGGCCTCAAACTTTTTAGAAAAGGTTCTACTGTTTCTTTCTTTAAGGAAACGGCAACACTGCTATGGACCTTCACAGATTTTTTTCGCTAGCACAACTTTATTGCGAACTAAAAACCATAGTAAGAGCGCAACTAAACATCACGCACAAAAAGAAACAGACGAGACCATTTCGGAAATATGGCTTATAGTTGAAACCTATTATGTCGATGTCTTGCTTTGGAAATGTCTATCCTGCAATACCACTCGTATCGAGCTCCGAAATCTGTTGCGACGAGTAAGGGAAATCCTCCTCCTTATAGACATGTTTGCAGGACGCAGACATGACTGTTTGAATACGAGTACTGTCCACCTTGCTCTTCGATGGATGGTGTTGCTTGGAGCGTCCATTTAATTTTCGTGTTGATGGTGATTAACGCTGTGTTATCCGACAACCAACGGACTTACCTGTTATTTGTCATTGCTTTCCACAATCGGTCCAACCCAATCAGAAGACTTACTTCGGGTTCGCTGGTGACGCTTGGGAAAACAACTGCATCTGCAATGGCTTACCTTCTGCAATGATGACTTCATAAAGTTTATTTGTCTTTGAAAGTTCAATGATGTCACCGCAGATGAAAGAAACGATGAAAGCTTCTATCTGCATTAATTAGGCAGTATTCATAGAAATCGAAACAATCAAACTTTCAACCATTTGAAATAGCAAGTTGAGTCAAATGGCTCGAGTCTTACCACGAATAGTCTATACCAACTTTGAAATTTTAGATGGGTGGCGACTGGTAATCACCGCGGAGCGATGAAATATGGCTAATTTAGGTGACAAAACAAAAAGCGATACCCCAAACAGCACATTTGCATTCATATCGAAAACACCCAAAATGACAAGCTAATTGTTTTAGATCCTGTAAAACGTTAATTAAGTTAATTTGTTCAATTACTGTCGTCATTAATGTTTGTACAAATCTAAAGATGCCTTCTGCCGCAATAAAGGTAACGCAGCAAGTAGCGTGCAGATTCCTCTTTTCTGTAATTTTGAAATATTGTTTTGCACATTTTTTAAGCATCCTGTATATAAGACTCGGGCCTAATACGGGCCTGACGCAGGCCCGACCCGAGCCCGAAGCTTAGGGGCCGAAAGCCCGGCCCGCGCCCGGGCTTTCGGGCTGGCCAGTGTCCGTGCAGTGCTGTATTTTTCTTGCGGCATGGTTTACGTGTCGGCCGAGAAGCAAAGCGGGGCTAGTGCTTAGGAAGGCGATACGAAACTGGTTGGATTACGCAGTCACGTTCTACTCTTGAAAGCAAAGCTCAAACGTCCTCCAACTTTTTGCGTACTGCCAATAGTTAATTGTTTAAGTCCCAACACACATAACGCAATTTATTTTGCTATTGTTGATGTTCAATGCTGGACACTTCTCTATCTGGAATATTCCTAATGAATTCATGTAATGATTTTTGCTTTCAGGACTTTTGTTGTCCTCGAGTGAAAACCACAAGTTTTTGAATATATGAGCATTGGGTTTTTTTATTCCTCTTCTGTCTGACTTTTTCTTTCACTTTTTCCATTGTGTTATTGTTCACAGCCTTCAAAAGGGGAGGACCCACGGAAAGCTCAAGTCCAAGAGTGGACGCCCGTGCATCGGGACCCGCGCGAGACGTCTGCTAGGAGTCGACGTGGCCGCCAAGGAAGTCGACGCATGAGTCGCGCTTGCTCAAGAAAGCATTGCTGCACCGACGCGATCCGAGTCCTCGTGGCGAGGCTGCACTGCGACGAGCTCTCGAGAGCCTGAAAGAAATGAACAACGCTGCGAGCTCGTGCACTACGCGAAACAACGCCGTGCGTGTGTGAAAAACGCTGACACTAGTGCAGACACCGACCTTGTTTTTCCAATGACCGTGAGTCACTCCACACACACACACACAAACACATACGTTCCCATTTGTGATTGTACTAGGTGAGCTATGGTTGCCGTAATAACAGTACCAGCGTTTCATCTTTCATAAAATCGCCGGTGTTCGCTACAGACGTTTTGTATATAGTGTAAATATCTCTGGTACTGAGTCGATGCACACTGCCTCGATTTGAGTGACTGAGAGTTTCCTGAAAGACGTTAAAGTGTTGAAGACAGAAAGAAGTGCCCGGATAATTGAACATATGTGCGAAGATTAGTGCCGTGATAGCTGGTTGGCGTGAACTGGTCATCAAGAATAGTCTTCGGTGCGCCCCTTCATTTTCCTCTTGCCTTCCCCTGCAGACAATTATTCGTGATATCTGTAACTGTAGCACTCGCATTCTGTTTAATTGTTGTAGAAACCGCGAACACTATCCGAACTGCAAGGAACGTTTGCAGGCAGGATGAGGCTTGAGCTTCGTTTAGGTTAAATGGCCAGGGAGGAAATGCTTTCACAGTACATTTAGGGACGGGCTGCAATGGCCAGTCGCGGAGATGCAGTAAATGTGCTGGTGGCTTCAGAGCGCCGTGCGCGTAAATATGTGTGGCGCAATCGCAGCTACCGCACAGGAGGATGGCAGAGCGCACCATATGTCATCACCGCAATGAGTCGTCGTACGAGGCAATGCGCGCATACCGGGAAAATTACCTTGATAGGTATACGGCTATGGTGCATAGTCATCTCGTGCGTGCATGCACACTGTCACTGGACAACTCAACCTAATGCTTCAAGCAAGTGTTGGAGTTTATTATGTGTTGTGTCTTCTTGGGTGCACATTTGAGCAGCCGGTGTGCGGAGCCTGTCGTGCACAGTAGATGCCAGTTGAAGAAGTTAAATTTTGTGCAACGTTTGCTTTTGCACTGTATTGCAGGTATTACGAGAATGCTTCGGGAATATCGTTAAAAAAGCATTCCTGCAAGACTTTGATAACTATGACTATGTTGCGATCACTGATTGCGGGACAGTTTAATTTACTTAGCCAGCATCGTCAGGCCGAAAGTGCTTTCAAGGTAATCATCTTGTGGCCGTGTTGTCCAAGCATTTGTACATGTGAGTTCATAACAGTACTCACTTTCTCAAAGTAAGAATTTGTTCATAGCTCGTGTTTTCGCAGGCTGGCTTGTTTCGTTTTGTGACATTAGGAACTTCTTTTAATGTGATGGGTGCGATGGAATAGAAGTGGGAAATACTCTAGAACTATATAGCAGCGCCTGCGCCTCCGCAAAAGCAATGGGAAAAGGAAATACAACTGCGCAGAAGCTTCAAGAAAGTAAATGCAACCGCTCACACGCTTATTTGTGCTAGAGGAGAAGCTTGTGGGATTCGACGCTGTTGAACATGCACAGCCTAAATATGAAGCCTGACATTTATGTGGTCGTTTTCAGCTTTTTTTGTGCATGTCGGGCTGGATGTAATCATCACTTTGGGTTAAATTGGGAATAAAGAAGGGGCATTTGCAAAGTAAAATGAAACAGATGGGATGGACAAGAGGTTGGCCACAGTGCCCACCTCCCAGATTCTCAAAAAAGTGGGATGCATTTCAAGAAAGTTTACTGTGTTGACGTTCTCTTGCTGTCTAAGTTCAGGTTCTAACTCACAACAAAAAAGGTACATAAGAAAGCACGCCTAAGGAGGCTAATGTCACCACATGCAACGGTGTTCTCACGGTAATCTTCACAAATTTAGCTCTCTTCTCACCCAACTGATCCTCATTAGTGTTTGCCTGGGTAGTTTATTGTTTGCTCACGTGAAGAGACTATGTATTCTTCTTTTTGTAACCTTGTTTCACTTTCTATATTATTTATTTTCCGAAACCACGCGTGAAATTACTTTAACGTCACATGCCCACGAAAAGTTTGAGTCTCGTCTACCCACTCGGTATACAGTGTAGGAAAGTCACGTAAAACGGCCAGGTATGCCTGACTATAGTGCACCTGATTATGGTCACCGTGCTCCAAGGATAATACCTGCTTGTATGAAACAGCAGCCACTTAATTATTGCCGGTTATGGCACATCACGCCTATCCACCAACCTCGATCAATGCGTGTTACTTCCAATAGCATCTCACAACTCATTGAAAAAATAAATACCTAAATTTATTCGCAATGGCTTGCTTGGATGATTAGGTAATACTATGATTGAAGTCTCTAAGGAAATACTTCATTTATTAGGAACACCTTGATGTACAGCACCGTTGTTAGATATCCGCTGTACTTTACACTTCTAAAATCATCTCGCTTTGCGTCAATTTACGCTTTCAAAGACCCCTAAAAATATAAAGAACGAGTGTGTGTAGTCGTTCCTGGCTTTTTTCGTCTCTTCAGTACAATTCCTGATTCCAACAGGATGATCCAAAGAAAGTCGTTGAGGCAGAGAAAACACACGTTTGATTCGTGTGCTAGAGATGCGAGTTGTAAATTGTCTCCTACCTCAATTTTCAATAGAGTCACAAGCCCTCGCGACCATTTATCATTTGAAAAGCGTGCGCGGTCAAATGAGTTCAGTGCTTTTTTAACTGCACAATTGCATATAACAGCGTATCACTGGAAAACGCCAAATCCTGACAGGCTGAACACTTAGAACTTATTTTTCCCATTGAGGCGGTGTCTTTAGAAGGAAAAGCACTCTCTCCCGTCTTATAAGTTGGAAAGAATTAGGAGCCCTTTAAATTGGTCATTAAGACCTCAGCCGTGGAAGACAAAAATTGTTAGCTATACACAGCATATTTTAGTTTTATCATAGTGTCAGTTTACATTCAGTGTTTCGAGCGATTGCCAATTACTATGGAGAATTTTTCCTGCAATAATACTTTAAAAAATCAAAATATAGCCGAAAATGTGACCAAATATTGCGCTAATAAATTTTTTAGAGAGATCGTGCACGAAAAAAAAGTAAGGTGATGTTTGCCTTGGAAGAATTCTTCGTAGAAGCACAACATTTTTACTTGTCCAAGTATTTCGATTGGGAAGACGATAGTTATAGCGCGAGAACAGAAAGGTGACACAAAGACAAGAAGGACACGAAGGACATGAGGGCTCGTGTCCTTCGTGTCCTTCTTGTCTCTGTGTCGTCGTTCTGTTCTCGCGCTATAACTATACCATGTCATACCAACTAGCCCAAGCTGCCACACTTCTCGATTGGGAAGTTTTCTTGGTGGACGCATGAACGCGGTCACATGAGCTTCATCTGCACGTGATGGCTGCTCCGTGGTGCAGATTTCTGGATTGCTTGACTGAATTGGGGGGCCTGTTGCATTCATTACCCTAGTGGTTTACAGATTTACAGACTCATAAATTGGCTTAAAGAAAAAACCCAGTGAATATATCACCTCTAGTAGGGTAACGGTGGAGCTTCGGATGCTTTAGCATATCAGAAAAAGGACGGAACTCGTCTTGTTTTGGTCATGACAATGCTATGAATGGTGCCTGCAGTATTTCTCAAAAATGCCGGGGAAGGCCAATTGGACAAAAGCACATCGTACGGTGCTCTGCTCTCATTTCAGCAGCACATTTGTCGTCATAGACATTTCTTCCAACTATGCGCTCTTATACAGGGTTGTAGTGGGTTGTACTGCACAAACGTACTTCACCCGCAGAGTACGCAGCACAGGCTGCGTTACGCGATGAAACAAATTAAGACAACATGCTGCGTCAGATGGTTTGGAGCAGATAGTGATGAAATGTATTTCGAGAATTCTTTCGGTCTCATGTCATTTGGCATCGACGCACTGGTGTTTGCAGTGCACTGATCGCACCATAGTCCCGTCGTAAATGTGTTTTTGATGTTCACAGACTGCAATACATACTCTGCGGTACGCATTTCGACCATAAAGACAGCGTGTAGTATGCGACCTGGTGCCATGATGGGTTGTATGCAACACGCCACACGCTGTTTCTCCTTTATTGCGCCGAATGGGGGAAGTCATAAAACTCCTTGTTTGAATAAAGATACCCTTGTATGTCGCACGCTTAGCTTATAATAATCTTACTCTCGATTTATTTTATATAAACATACCTTGTTTACGAGTCTCCAAGTAATCCGTACTAAAACAGCCATTCAAACGCGAGATACCAGGAGCGTGTGGCTGCCGCTATTGTTTACGCGACCGTTGGACGTTAAAGACGCCCTTCGACACTATTTTAATATGAATTTTTATTGGTTCTTCTGGTGCTGTGGAATGCGCCGATATCGTTGCGCAAATGTCAACGCCGAAATCGACGTTGTTATAATTTTAATTCACGGGACGAACTACCCTGATATCAAACTACAGCGTCACACATCGGTTATTTTTGTTATGGAAAGTGACGTCATGTCATGTGACGTGACGACAAGGACCGTTCGCTTTTTATTGGCTTGACGGGACAATTGATTGATTGATATGTGGGGTTTAACGTCCCAAAACCACCATTTGATTATGAGAGACGCCGTAGTAGAGGGCTCCGGAAATTTCAACCACCTGGGGTTCTTTGACGTGCACCCAAATCTGAGCACACGGGCCTACAACAATTCCGCCTCCATCGGAAATGCAGCCGCCGCAGCCGGGATTCGAACCCGCGACCTCCGGGTCAGCAGCCGAGTACCTTAGCCACTAGACCACCGCGGCGGGGCAAAGCTTGACGGGACAAATAGCGTGCAATATTTATATGGTGGTAGTTAGGCTATACGACTGAATGTTAGAAACAGCGTTGCCTTAAACGGCGATGGTTGCCAAGGATAGGTAGCATTTGGCAGTTCTAAATGTGTGGCTTTTTTGTGCTGCCATTCTTCGCTGTTATTTCTGAGCGACATGATCTCTGGAAGATGAAACACGCGTGAAGCTCGCGTTTATCCCAAAAAAACTGGCGCACACTCTTTGAAGTGTACAACTAAAGTGTCTTCATTACAACACATTGTAGCCTAAATACAGGCTTATACTCTGAAATATCTAGTGGTAGAGATATACTTGTTTTTTAAAGCAAATGTTTCGGAGAAAATTTTGCAGCATCCCTTGAATATTTTAATGCTTCAGCAACAGCTACACCTACACACAAAAATACTAAAATAAGAATGGAAGGGTATGCTATGCCCTCTTTCTATAATGCGTGACTTGACGATCGAAAGTGCAGCCATATACGGCTCTTTGAGAAAAAATTATTTTCAGGCAAAGCAGAAATAATTTGTAACAAAGCAATTATTTATCACGTCAACGTTGATGAAATCAAATTTCGAAGCGTCAAAAAAGTTACTCTAATGTTTTGAGTACCTTTAGGCTATCAATGAATGCTGATACAAAATTTAGTCTAGCTACCAATGACATTCTCTAAGAATGCTCTACACAACAAAATGAAGCATCCACGACACAGGGGAAGTGCAAGTGTAGTGATATGTTAGCAAGATTTGCATCACTGGTAAAATGAGGCCTGTTGTCCACAGGATACACTAAATAACTAAAAAAAAATCTAATCGTGTTGTTATGTGCCATGCCCTGCTTTTTTATTTTTTGATATCAGTGAGTTACATCGTGAAGTAACTTCAGTTCCCTAAATTTAGCTCTAACAAAATCTAAAATCTAGCCGATTCACCGCGGTTTTTCTGCATAGCTTACCGATCAAAAATAACTTCCGCAAATGTGCGCGTATTTATCTCATAATTTATTAGTATTACGGAGTAAGCCACACATGGCATCTCAGTGAACGTTCACGCATGTTGCTTTTTAGTGTTTGCAGGTGTACCGATTGTTACTACGCTGAACGATGAGCCTAAAGCTTATCTTGAATAGAGGTATCGAGCATTTCCCGTATGTGTCATTCGTTAAACGCTGCCACTGACTCGACTTAGCCTCCTTATACCGGGCGGTTTCTGCGTTGTTGCTTTGTAACCGAGCATTCATTGGCATCTGTATTGCGATTGCACACTTCCGTGCGACTTGGAGTGTGCGTGCTCTCCTCTCTCTCTCTCTCCCTTAATAACTCCCTCATCCCTGTCCCCAGTGTGGGTAGCATACCAGCCGTTCTATACTGATTAACATCGTTGCCTTTCCTTTCCCTCCTGTTCCCGTATGTTCATGTTGCCCGAAATTTAACCACTGTCACTGTAATTGAGTGCCACTACTCTTTCTAACATCCAAGCACACAGAGCACAGTCGTGCTTTTTCGAGTCTGAAGCACCTTTTCGTTCGTACTTTTTGATTGTGTTCAAACATCATGAGCATGTTTAAGACTCACGTTCGTGTTTGCCTGTTCGCTGTTGTGCTTATTGTTGTGAGCAAGGAATGTATGTTGAATGCGAGTGAAGATGAAAAACTGTGAAGCACAGTAAATGTTGTTCAGGGTCTTAAGAGAACCAGCTTAGCACGGCATTTGTTTGTTCCCTTGCCGAGAAAACCGTAAGCCAGCTGCTCTGCGTTGCCCGAATTACGGGCTTGCTTCCAGATTTTCTTTTGCTAGGTTGCTCATTGTTGTGGCCAGTGATCACATCTTTACTTGCCATAAAAAGTGTTTTAAGATCCCACTTGCCACAATTTCGTTATTTTATTTTTCTACATGAGAAAAACTGAAACTCCGTCCTTGCATGAACTTTCCTATGGCCTATGTACAATGTGAACAAACAAAGAATCAAAACAAAAACGTTAATCTTTTATCCAAAACACTCACGTTCTTATCTCAGTACAGCGGTGGCATGGCAGCAGCAAAAGTTGGTTGTTTATTTTCTTAATAAATGGTTTGAGCAAAAGCGAGTGTCAATTTTGTTTGTTGCTGCAAGCGAAGAGTCACAGATAAAACAATCGCATAGTCGACGCTCTGAATGAAATTTGAACGAAAGGAAAAAGTAAAACACAATGCAGAAAAAATGTTCGTTTCCCAATAGTGCAGTTTAGAATGAGTTCAGTTGGAGGGGAAAAATTGATTTTACTAATGGGCCACACGATATTCCAGCTACGTATTTAGTAATATCATTGATCTCATTAACTTTGTTCAATTATTTCTCATGCATATTGCTGTACAGTACTACCCAGAGATACATAACACGTAGAGTTGCGCGCACAAAACGAATATTCAATGCTATTTTGGTAACAACCATTGGCACAGAAAATGACTAATGAATTCTGTATGGTGATCAAAAAAGTGCAATTAAAGAGAACCGCAAACAATTAAAGCTCTAATGCTCATATGTAAAATGCTAGATATATTTAAACTTGCTATTTTGACAACTTTTATCGTCTGCAAAAACTTCGGCAGTTGAAACACAGGAGACATGGTAGTTGCAAGATACTCAAAATTATCGCAGCTCGTGTGCCTGACAGCCTACATTGATCCTGTATGCCGAAGTCGACCGAACGATGACTGCAAATAATTGAGAGAGTTTGAAATTATATATATTTTTGGTGTGTATTACATTGAATATTCGGTTGTGTCCCAAGTTATCTGAACTTTTAATTTATTACACGAATCTTTCTTTTTCATTGGTTCAAGATCAATACATTTAGGTTCGTTACATTTTCGCGTATAGGTGATATACAGTTTATGGATCAGGTATACAGCTGCGTGAGGCCGTGTGGATAAAGGTTGTACACGACGTGTTCGCTTCTCTGGAAGGGGTTCGTGAAACCTACAAAACTATCTAGTTTCTTCGTAAATGTAACAAGGTGAATAGCAATATCTATAAAGACCATCCCCACCGAGAGCTGGCCACAGCGTCAGCTATATCTCACAATGTTCAAAGTCTAGAGAGATTATGTCCCGCAATGCTCTCGGACGGGAAAGGCCCATATGATATTGCATTGCAGAAAGCAGTCCTGTATGCCTTGGTGAACTGTAGATAGAGAAAATATATCTATCGATGTATTTACAGCTATTTGAATGCACAGACTTTATTGTTCAGATTGAAAATTGAAGAAAAACACATTATTGTACTCGTCACGGTATACCTCGAGGTGGAGTCCTGAGCACCAATATATATTTAAGCTCGTGCTCGTCGACCTTGTTGACGTTCTTCCGTCGTCTATGCATCAGTGCATTTAGGCAGATGACATATTAATCTGGGCATCGACGGGGAAGCATCAACATGTACAAGCCAAGCTTCAAAGCGCACCTACAACTTTAGTCAAACCACCTCAAAGGTTGTGCTCACTGGTGTGAGCGTAAGATAATTACAACATTCACTGCCATTTAAATCAATTGACGCACCATCAGCTAAGAGAAGACACACCAATTCCAGGAAGTAATAATAGATCACGACTTGATCTGGAAACCTCATATCATCGGCATTGAAAGGAAACTCACTATGATCACCCACGTCCTAAGATTTTCTGCAGGAAAATTGTGGGATACATCTGTTCAAGCGATCTTCAACTGTCACACTAAAAAAAAATTGAGTACTTATGGAGTGTTCTTGATACACAACAATAATTGTAATCTACTTCGAGTACTTTCTTCGAGCTATCACAGCGGTTTCCCTAGTTCATGGCCGCGAATGGCGCGTGGGTTATCAGTATGACATAGAATTCCCTACAGGAAAGCGGCCAGCGCCAGGTATTCAAGAAAGGTAATGCGAGTAAGTCAGACGACGATCATTGTTATGTAGCAAGACTACTGTCCGAATACTCTACTTTTTCTTAGAGTTTAATAATTCATATGCGAGGTTTAGCGTCCCAAAACCACCATATGAATATAAAAGACGCCGTAGTGAAGGCCTCGGGGAATTTCGACCACCTGGGGTTCTTTACCGTGCACCCAAATCTGAGCACACGGGCCTACAATATTCCCGCCTCCATCGGGAATGCACCCGCCGCAGCCGGGATTCGATACCGCGACCTGCGGGTCAGCAGCCGAGTACCTTAGTCACTAGACCACCACGGTGGGGCTTCTCAGAGTGTGTATGCTGTACTTTGCCTCGGGGTGATATGGGGCAGAAAAAATTGCCCGCAGCTTCCCTCGGGGGAACACTGAGGAGGATGCGGACCATATAATTGGTTAACGGGGTGTTAAAGTGCGACTTACTTGGGTCGATGGCTAAATTGGTTAACGTGGTTGTGAAATGGGGTGTTAAATTGCGACTTACTTGGGTCGATGGCTAAATTGGTTAACGTGGTTGTAGGAGAGGGTGTTAAATGAGTGAACACGTACACACGTATGCGAAAGGGCGGCGCTGGTCGAAGGGACGTCGATCATTGTGTTTGTGGATTCGTTGGAATTCATTTCACCGCGACCTTGGACGTCGACGCGCCGTACAAACCAACCGACGAGCGGCAACTGAGCGAGCGAGCGCCGACCTTGAGTATATATACAGCACGACGGCGCATGCACTGTCAGCTGTTGAATGTTCTCGAAGCGCGACGCCACATGCGCGTCCACTGGAGAATCAGGAGAATTGTAGATGTCGAACGCGGTGTGTAGAGGAAGAAGGGTGCACAGATGGTGGAGGAGTGAAGCGCGCGCGGTGTGTAGAGGAGGAAGGGATGCACAGATGGTGGAAGAGTGGGCGACGGCGCGACGGCGCATGCGCGCGCGTCAGCTGTCGAATGTTCGAGAAGCGGTGCGGACGGCGCACTACAAGGCGCGAGTATAAGATGCTCCGCATCTAAAACGTAAATGAAACTGTGCGATTGCCATGAACGACGACAAGAAAGAGCGCACGCATTAGCGGCGAAGGCACGCGTGCCAGCTATCGAAGCCGTTCTCGGCTGAACGTCCGATGGAGAACTCGTGGATATTCTTGGGGTGCTGTTCTGTCCCTGCCTTCATCGACTGAAGTACGTCTCTAAATGGTGTCGGGCATTTGGGGTTCCCAGATATTTGAGAGATTGCCTAAAACAACATCATAGTGGGGCTGATCCAAACACAGGGCTTTTACCTCACCGCTAAAGTACGGTGTCTGTACCTTAGCTGCAGGTACATTTTCACCAGACCCTTCGGTGAGTACAACGTGCCTTGGTCGGGAACCAAGTCTCGTCGTATAATTATAATATTGCTTTCGGCGTCTCTGAGCACCTTGACTGTCGCACTGAAGACTTGTCCTTCGATGACTGGCATGTCCTTTCACAGTTCAGCGATTTCCGCTCTTGTGTACACTTTTTCCGCAAAGAGGGCACTTGGTCACTTTTTACGCTTGGCGGCCACGTTCATGAGGTTGATGGCCCATGCGGTTAGACAGTGTAAACTTCAAGTTCTGTTTCTTTGAAGCTTCTGAAATAATCTTGCATTGCTTCGCTTTTTCATGTACGTTTTCAAGATTCGTGAGGTTCTGCGCTTCAAGGTAGCAGTCAGTAGCGTCAGCGAGCTCCTGAAGTAACTGGCATTCTCGTTTTTTTAGGAATACGATCAGCTTCGTATGGCAACACTGAAAAAACTGTTCAGCGATCTTGTCTTCTCGGAGGTTGTCGAATATGCGGAGCTCATGGGCCGCGTATATTCAGTGGTCTAAGTACCCTGATAGTCTTGTAGCCAACTGTCTTCCCGTTTCTCCGTCCTCTGGTCATGCTTTTCGGGCTTTCTCCCGATGGCCCTGCGCGATAGACCAGAACCTTTGCAACAATGCCCTTTTCACTTTGTCATACTCCATTGAACCAACGACAGTCATGCGTTCGATCACTGCCAGTGCTTCACCCCTTAAGCACATTCTAACTGCAAGGGCCACTTTCATCCTTGGCCATTCCTGCCCTGTTGCCAGACGCTCGAACCTCTGCAAATATGTGTGCAGGTCATCGCGTCGCTAATTCAATAACGGCAGCAGTTTTTGTCGGTTCACAAACAAAAAGGCGTAATTCATGAGTAGCATAGGCTCAGGGTTTGTTGCTGCACTTGCACTTGTTCCCTCCTGAAGCTTTACGTTCAACTTAAGAAATTTCTGAGTTTTCTCATCTGCTTCTTTGCTTGCTTTTCTTTCTGCAGTGCGTTCACCTCTTAGTGTTGCCTGCTCACTCTCAATCCACTTTTTCAGCTTCGTGCCTGAGAGACCTAGCTGTATGCCAACAATGGCTAAAATATCAATATCTATTACGGGACCTACTAGTGTGAGGGTGCACTCGGGGTACAATATTTTCCTTCAATGCTTTTAGCAGCGGTATTTTGGCAGGCTCATCAGATTGTGATCTAATATTGTTTTTTTGTCAACCCTGCATCACACTTGGTTTCATGCCTACAGTTAGTTGTGATTGGCAGCATCCGAAGGACAAACGTACGCATCCTCCAGACGATTCGAGCCTAAGCACTGCGAACATACTTTGGGCTTCTGAGATGCACGTCTTCAGCAGCGACTGTTTTCTTCGAGCGTGATTACCCAATCACAACGTATATTCAAGTAGATCATTTAGGAATGCTCATAAGACATACCACCCAGGTTCCATTACACCACCTCATTTCACTTGACTCTTCTAGGCCACACTCTACATTTAAGAGTAAGAGTGTTTCGCATAGCACAGTGTTTCCCTCGGACTTCACACACGTGGCAAGACAACCGTTACTGCTGCGCTGTCTACATCAACTGAAAGCGCTGATCACCGTTCTCGTATTACAAAAGAAAAAAAATAGCAATCATATTTGGCTTAACATCAAGCCACATTAGTACTCATGGGCAAAAAACACAAATAATGTCACCACATTTACACGAATGGTTAAGTTTTTTTGTAAGCTTCATAGAGGCAGTGGTCATTTCTGCTAGTTTCGTCAGCATGAAATTCAAAACATCGCATTGGCACCATCGAGGGATGCGTAACAAGTCTTCATTCATGATTCTCTGGAGTTTCGTAGTGTGATAACCATCACAGTCATGATCAAACTTCGCGGACATAATAAGGCAACTCTAATTTACTGTCGCAATATCGTCACGAACCAAATAAACAATTATTTGTCGCTGAAATTGGACTTCTTAATCACCACGCTATATACAAAAAGCACATCATAGCATGCGATAGAATACCGGGTCATTTAGGTACCTACGGAATTAGCTCTGCAGATTAAGCCCAGGGATCTGCTTATGATGCTCTGCATTGTGTAGCTATACCTTTGCTCAGAACGAATACAGCTACAAGGCTTCGTTTACTCTATGTGAACTGACTTTCGCATAGTGGAACTCGACAGAACTTACCAATGCCCGTCTTCTCAGCTTACACCTGAATCTACAGCTACGTGTTTCTTTGGGAGTAACTATAGCTAAGGAAAAAAAGTGGAACTTCAAGGGCCGGTTTGCTTTGCTTGACACAACATACTAATGAAAACTAACAGACAGTATTGTCAGGTGCCAGGAAAAGTAGGGGTTCTAATTAAAAGTAATTGTAATGTAAATGTGAATAAATAAAAGTGGACGAAAAGAAAACTTCTCATGGGCAGGATCCGAACCTGAGACCTTCGAAAAATTCGTACGATGCTCTATCACTGAGGTACGATGGCGATCAAGCCTCCGTTCAATTTATATGGTACATATGTGAATTTAAACGCAGGAGCTTCAGTTAGTGCTACGTGTCGCCATTGCGGCATGTATGAAACACTCTTTTTGCCTGTTATCAAGTCACGTAATACGTAATCTCATTGCGAGATGGCAGCTGACTAATAATCCCTCTTATAATACATCAAGGCATCAAGTCTTGTAGAACAAGGCCCTCGCTGTGAATGAAGTGTAAATTTAAAAGCTCGTTTTTTTTGTTAGACAAAATATATTATTAAAAACTAGACTACACAGGTTCATGCAGGTCTTTGAGATCCTTGAAAACCCTTAAATATGAAAAGTTTGTTTTGAAGGCCTTGAAAGTGCTGCAATTTTCGCAAATCCTTAAAAATTCATGAATATACTTTTTTAATGAGCATTATCGCACATTTCCCAGTGCGTAATTTGTGATGCCATAAATGTAGCAGGCGGCATGTGTAATGTGCCCACCACACTAGAATTTAGAACATCAGTATCTTCTGAATTTAACCAACATCGCGCATTTCTGTAAACTCAGAAAAAGCAGGAAGATGAGAAACACAAGAAGTGTTGCACTGAGGAGGAGGTCTAAACGCGCACAAAAACGAAACGAAACCAGAGGTGGCTGTTAAAGAATTAACAGCTAAAGCAGACACACATGCAAAAAAGGCAAAGACAATTAGTGACTTGACGTGCATCCTCAAGTCAAACAGTCGTAAGAAGACCACCAAGACCAAGAAGCGAGAAACTACGATTCAAAGTTGTCTAGGAATAAAATGTAATTGCAGCATTGTTTTTGACGTGTACTCTAGTCATGGTACCTTTCTTCGAAGAATTCTAGTTATTTCAAGACTTCATTCTCCCCTAAACATGTGGTAAATGGGTTTCTAACCGACAATGTCTGCCCTGAAAAATCGCACAGGTAGCCTTGAAAGTGCTTAAAAACCCTTCAATTTTTGTCATGTAAATGAGCATGAACCCTGCGTTCATAATCACTCTGCACAATTTAGGAGATGCTGAAAGGGTTTTCGGGCCTAGGGTGTGGCCTCACTGGCGACTACTTGCCGGGAATGCACTTCCTCACCAAAGAAGGATTAGCCACCCTGGTGCAGTACTTGGCCACTCCCTCCCATGACTACAGCAATCAACCCTTGGCCCTCAGTCCCTAGTGGATGCGAATCTGAACTTGGCTGCGTTCAACGTTAACACTATGTAGTGATGTTAGTCTAGCTGTCATTTTCGAGGAATTAGAGGTATTTCAATGAGATATTGTAGGGTTCAACGAAATTTGGGGGACTTGTGAGGCCTATACAGTGCTAAAGAACGTACACGTTCTATACTATCCTCGATTAGTTGACAGAAAAGAACTAGGAGTGGAGTTTTTATGCACAAAAATATCACTGGCAACATAGAGGAATACTATATGGCATCAGTGAGAGAATGGCAAGTATCATAATCAAGTTTAGCAAACTGTACAAGATGAAGGTGGTAAAGGCCTACGCGTCTACATCGAACCATGATAATCATTTGGCTGAACACTTCTAGTAAAACGCAGAGACAGCTATGTATAAAGGCATAGTACATTACTATGATGGGCGACTTTAATGCAAAATTAGATAAGAAACGGGCCGAATACCATGCAGTAGTAGAAAATCGCATCAGGTCTAGAAATGCCAGAGAAGGGTTATTAGTAGAACCTGTAGAGCATTTAAATTTACGGATATCTAATACCTTTTTTAAAAAATGGGCTAACCAGAAGTGGACGTTGCGATGTCCTAATGGAGAAAAAAATGAACTAGACTTCATCCAGTGCGTATGCCCAGGAATTTTACAGGATTTAGAAGTAGTTTGCAAAATCCGATTCAGTGACCCTAGAATGGTAAGAGCTCGTATTAACCTAAAGTTAAAAAATCAAAGACATAAACTTATACGCAAGAAGCCAATTATTAAGCTAGCAGAGGAAGAGGATTTCAGAGTTTCACTTTAGAAAACATTTGAGGCTTTAAATGAGGTAACAGACGTAAGCAATGACACAATAAAGCATAATCTGTCTAGTAACATCCAAGAATGCCACTGGTGCGGATAAGGTAACAACGACCCTGCTAAATGACAGTGTAGAAATTGTGTCAGAAAAGCTGGGCACTTTATATACGACGTGTATTTTGAGAGGAAGGATTCCAGAAACTTGGCAAAATGACAACAGCATTTTAATGTATAAGAAAAGAGGTGTCAAGGACTTCAAAAATTAGAGGCCGATCAGCTTACTTTCTGTTTTCCACAATATATTTAGAAAAGTAATAGTTAATAAAATAGGGTGACATCAGAGTTCAATCAACCAAAGGACCAAGCCAGGATTTCGTACAGGCGACTCCACAATTGACCATATTCATAGTATCAATCAGGTAATGCAAAATGCGCGGAATGCAACCAGTTTATATATATATATATATATATATATATATATATATATATATATATATATATATATATATATATATATTGCTTTCATACATTACTAAAAGGCGTTTGACTCAGTCGAGACATTAGCAGTAACGCAGGAACTATGGTATCAGAGTATCAACGAACTCTACATAAACATACTGGAATAAATGTACAGTGAATCCACAGCCACCATATTTCTACAAAAAGAAAGTGACAGAATCTCAAGAAAGAATAATGTAAGGTAGGGAGACATTATCTCTCTAATGCCAATCACCGCATATTTACAGGAGGTTTTCAGGACCCTAGACTGGGAAGAGTCAGGAATAAGAGTTAACCGAGAGTATGTTAGCAACCTCCGATTCACTAATGACATTGCCCTGATGAGCAACCCAGGCAACAACTTACAACTAATGATTACAGGTCTAGACAAGGAAAGCAGATGTGTAGGTCACAAAAAATATGCACAAAACTAAAGCCATCTGCAACAGGCTCGGCAGAAAACAGCACTTTGCGAAAAGTGGAAAGAGGCTTGATGTATTGAAGGAATTTGTCTACTTTGCACACGAAGTAATCAAGTAGCCAAACCATGAGAGTGAAATAACTAGAATAAGGATGGGGTGGATCACATTTGGCCAAAATTCTCTAATCATGATTGGTAATCGGCCACAAACCCTCAAGAGGAACGTATACAACAGCTGCATCTGGGCAGTACTTACCTACAGAGGAGAAACCTGGAGGCTTACAAAGAGGATTCAGCTTAATTGAGGGTGGTGCAGCAAGAAATGTAAAGAAAAATGATCGATGTAACCTTAAGAGTCAAGAAGTGAGCAGAGTGGGCCAGGTAACAAACTGGTGTTAAGAATATCAGAGTTGAAATCAAAAGGAACAAATTGACATGTGCTGGGCACGTATCACGTAGACATGATAACAGCTGGCCTTTAAGGGTACCTAACTGATTGGATTCCCAGAGCAGGGAAATGCACGAAGAGGCGATAGAGTGTTAGGTTGGCCAATGACAATAAAATGTTCGCAGGTGTAACGTGGCAGCAGAAACACGAGACCGAATGGATTGGCAGTGGGAGTATTCAAGCTTCTGCTGTTGATGATGATGAACAGAAGATATTGCCAGAAAAAACTAGAGGTTTTATTCGAAGTAATTGTAATTTAAATGCGAAGAAAGAAAAGCGGATGAGAAAGAGACGCTCCTATGCCAGCTGGGACGTAGGCTGGCCTTGATAGATGTTTACTATTTTCAAACTCGAATGGCCAGGAGCACGACGTGTCATATCTGTAACTGTGAGAAGACTAATCTTTTCTGTTAGTCTTCGCGTCAAATTGCGAAAAAGTATCTTTCAAAAGTTTTTCGTATGCTTGCATTCCATCTGGTTAGCTAAGTGAGATAGTTTATATAGCATAATGATAAAAACCTTTGAGTGCCAATAAGTGACACAGGATTAAAAAGAGAAATACACACTACAAGTGCTCACTCACTACTTTATCTTAAAACACTGACTGAAACCATCCTCATCAGAGAAGGCTTGGAGAGAGAGAGAGAGAGAGAGAGAGAGAGAGAGAGAGAGAGAGATAAAGATACAAGGAAAGGCAGGGAGGTTAACCAGACGCACATCTGGTTTGCTACCCTGCACTGGGGAAGGGATAAAGGGGAGAAAAGAGGTTGCACAAAGATGAGAAGGTACACACAATCACGAGCACACTCGGGGAGCACACACAGTTTACAGGCGGTCGCTCAGGTTTGTTGACTTAAGGTAAAGAAGCAGTGCTTTAGTTGCTTTCTGCGCAACTGAGGCAGATGCCCAAGGTCCTAGTATCTTCTGCACACAAAATGGTCCGGGGTCAAGTCGATTCAAAACCATCCGTAGCTGGCATCGCTGTGTGTCGTAGCAAGCGCAGCTACAGAGGACGTGTTCGATGGTTTCTTCATCTCCGCAGTAGTCGCATGTAGGAGTGTCTGCCATACCAATGCGAAAGGAGTACACCTTTGTGAATGCAACACCCAACCAAAGGCGGCATAACAGTGTCGCATCGGAGCGGGAAAGTTGTGATGGTAGCTTTAGCTTGAGCGAAGGATCCAGTTCATAAAATTGACACCTTTGGAAGCAGGTAGACGACCAGAACGTGCGTGTGAGATCTCGAGCCAGCAGGTAAAGTTGTCTTGCTGCATCATTCCTTGATAGAGGAATCAGGACTACACGGGTTTCTTCATGGGTTGAGCGGGCTGCATCATCGGCTAGTTCATTTCCGGTAATACCGATATGTCCAGGCAGCCATTGATATATAATATCATGCCCTCGTGCTAGAGCTTCATGATGGCAATGTCTTATTTCTTGTACCAGTTGGTCATGGCTCCTCCTACGCATGGCAGACTGCAAACTCTGAAGCGCTGCTTTCGAATCACAGAATATGACCCATTTTCCTGGACGTTCTTGAACGAGATATTGTAAAGCAGCCCTTATAGCAGCAAGCTCTGATGCCGTAGATGTAGTCATATGCGACAACTTAAACTTGATTGTCATTTCTGCAGCCGGAATTACAGCGGCACCTGATGAGCTGCTGGATGAGACGGACCCATCAGTGTATATCTGCGTTCGGTCTAAGTACAACTCATGTAATAATAGCAGTGTTGCTTGCTTCAATGCTACTCTGGAGTGACTGCTTTTCTTTTTGATTCCCGGAATTTCTAGACGTACTTGCGGCTGGTCGAGGCACCACAAAGGGCATGCCGTTCTCGCAGCTGGCGTATATCCTGATGGAATGCTGTTTAGGTGCTTGGCTATGACGTCTGACAACGTAGCACGTGGTCTTCCGGAAGGTAGAAGGGCCAAGTGGTGGTCGGGGACACGGCTAGCATGTCGAATGTGCGCTCTGAGGCAATCGACAGCTATATATGTCCTGACCGGATGGTCTTTGGCAAGCATGATTGTGGCATAAGTAGAAGCGCATCGGGGCAGTCTTAGGCAGATACGCAGTGCCTGACCCTGCAAACTCTCCAATGAATGAGTATTCGATTTGCAAGTGTTAGTCAGTACCGGCAAGCTGTAGCGCAGTAGACCCAGAAATAGGGCCCTGTACAGCTGTAGCATGGAGGCCACAGAAGTTCCCCATGCTTAACCGCACAAGAATTTCATGATATGCACAATAGATAGCAGTCTCTTCTTCAAGTACGCACAATGTGGGCTCCACGAAAGACTTCTGTCGATTATTATGCCCAGGAAACGATGCGTCCGTGCATATTTGACACTCTGCCCATTGATGTAAACCGGGTATGGCGTCATTGGTTTGCGTGTAAACGCCATCAACGCGCACTTCACAGTTGATATATTTAGGCCTTGTTTCTGAAGGTAGGCTGTTGTGAGGGTTGCTGCCCGCTGTATTCGTGCACGCACCTGAGGGCGAGTAACTGCAGCACTCCAGAGGTAAATATCATCGGCGTATATGGATAGGCACACCGACTTTGGCAGAACCTTCACCAGACCAATGAGGGCCACATTGAACAATGTGGGGCTTAAAACACCTCCCTGAGGTACTCCGCAGTCGGTGTAATGTTGGGCAGTTGTACCCTCATATGTTTGTACAAAAAAACCTCTGCCAGTTATATTATCTTTTATCCATTGAAACATTCGTCCACCAATGCCCATTGCTGCGAGAGAAGTGAGGATGGCATCGTGAGCTACATTATCATATGCACCCTTCACGTCAAGAAAGAGTGCCACTGATATGCGCTTGCGACTTTTTTCTTGTTGAACAAATGTCGATAAATCAAGGACACAGTCAATGGAGGAGCGGCCCCGACGAAAGCCTGCCATGCAAGAAGGGTATTTGGTGTATCGTTCCAAGTACCACTCGAGACGAAATAGAACCATCCTTTCCATCACTTTTCCGAGGCAGCTTGCGAGGGCAATAGGGCGATACGCTGTCAAGTTCAATGGTGATTTTCCCGATTCCAAAGTGGTATTAATCGACTAATTTTCCATTCTCGGGGAACACTGCCGCTGAGCCAGGAGTTCTTGAAGCATGTTAAAAGTTCTTTTCTAGCTTTTTGTCCAAGGTGTCCCAACGCACTATAAGTAATACCATCAGGACCTGGCGATGACATGCGCTTAGAAGCGACTAACGCACCTTCCAGTTCTTCCATGGTGAACGGAATGTCCATTTCTGGTAATCGCGTCTCAGAAACGATCGCGGCGTCGATGCTCTCGTTCACAATATTCCCGGCAACTCTCGTGCAAAATTCTTCAGCCACCTCGAGTTCTGTTTTTCCCTGATGGAGTGCCAAAGCTTTAAAAGAGTGCCGTTGTTGTGGAGAGGAGCGAAGACCACGAACTGTTCTCCAGATATATGACAGCGGTTTATGAGGGTCTAGAGATTCGCAGAATGCTTTCCAGCGTGCGCTCTCAAGTTTGTAAATGCGTCGTTGTATCTTTTTCTGGAGCCGCCTTGCTTCCCTCAGATCATAAATTGATATTGTGCGTCTGTATCGTCGTTCTGCACGCCTTCGTATAGCTCGTAATTTTTCCAGTTCGATGTCAAACTGTGTTACTTTAGACGAAAATGGTAATTTACATTTCGACGCTTGCATAGCTTCCACTATGGTATTTGCCAGGCTGCAGGCGAGGCCTTCTTGGCAAGCGTTCTCAACACGCGATGCAAACATCGACCAGTCAGTGCCAATTGCAACACCGGAAGAGAAATTTTTTATGATACCATCGATCGTCACGTAGGTGGGTATGTAATCACTCCCAAGAGTCTCAATATCGCAAAACCACTTAACTTTGTGAGAGAAGCACCGTGACACCAATGTCAGGTCAAGGCAACTGCCATACGTGAGACCCCGCAGATATGTGGGGGTACCATCGTTCATGATGGAAAGGTCGTAATCTGAAGCGAATGTAACAATTTTCCGGCCCCTGGCATTCATCCTAGTGCTCCCCCAAAGCATGTGATGGGCGTTGAAGTCACCGGGGATGATCCAAGGCCCATCGGTTTTCATTAGGATGTCTTTTAATCTGTCGCAGTCAAATCGCGATGACGGAGATATCCACCAATAAGCGTGAACGAAACTGCATTCTTCTTCACACGAAGACACACGTACTGATTGTCGTCATTTGAACTTATTGGGTGCGAAAGATAAGTCAAGTCTGTGCGAATGTAAACAATTACTTTGCTTCGTTCTTCGCAAGCGGCTGAACAAAAAGCTTCATAACCGGACAATCTATAAGGCGTTGACACGTTTGGTTCACATATGACAAGTATAGGGAATTGATTGGCCCGAACAAATTGGCGCAAGTCCGAGATACGGGACTTCATGCCTCTGGCATTCCACTGAAAAATCGACGCACTTTTAACTTCAGTGCGGAAGTGGAGATTTTGTTGAGCCATTGTGCTTATACGAAGTTAGCAAGAACTGGATTCAGTGCATTCAGTATTTGCAGTGCACTCTTAGCAGACGGAGATTGTATGCTGCTCAGTAGCGTGCGAATCGTGGCAATTAATGATTGCACGATTGCAGCCACTTGCCTGTCTTGGTTGGAAAGATCTCGAACCGGGACGATTGCAGTCACTTGCTTGTCTTGGTCGGAAAGATCTCGAACCGGGAGCGCGGACTGGCCGTCATGAAGCTCCTTCGGTTCGCTTGATGCTGCTTCCCTTTGAAGTGCAGGCCACTCTGTCGCAGTTAGGGTATGCTCACTGGCTTTGTCCTTTACAGCCTTTCCCGCGGCATGTGGTCTGGGAGGCAAAGGAAGTGGTACTGATGAGGGATCACGCAAACGTGTCGAGGAGGTAGCGGGCGTCCTCGAAGACCGACGTCGACGTGAACGACGCCTTCTGACTTTAGCTGCGGCTTCTCGATGAGATGAGTGATCGCGCACCATCTCCTTCAAAATGGCAATTTCCTTCTGAATCCGCGGGCAGTCCTTCGATGTGGCTTCATGGGATCCATTGCAATTAGTACTCGGCTGCTGACCCGCAGGTCGCGGGTTCGATTCCCGGCTGCGGCGGCTGCATTTCCGATGGAGGCGGAAATGTTGTAGGCCCGTGTACTCAGATTTGGGTGCACGTTAAAGAACCCCAGGTGGTCAAAATTTCCGGAGCCCTCCACTACGGCGTCTCTCATAATCATATGGTGGTTTTGGGACGTTACACCCCACAAATCAATCAATCCATTGCAATTAGAGCATTTCTTGACAGTTGCGACGCACTTATCCGCTTCATGGTGCTCGGCGCAGCGGTGGCATACCACCGAATTCTCGCAGACGCTGCTCACATGTCCAAGTTTCATGCATTTACGGCACTGGAGAGGCTTTGGAATGAAAGGCCGCACGGCATGTCTGAAGTACCCCACCTTCACATGAGAGGGGAGTGATGTGCTCTTAAACGCAATCTTCACACAGCGAGACTCGCCTAGCCGGGTGACATCAACAATTGGAGTATCAGTTGTTGACTTGACAAGAAGTTGTAAGTCCTTATTGGAAATAGCGACATCAATGTCGTAGATCACGCCGGTTACTACATCACATCCCAAGGGAACATGAGAGCGCACCTGGTTGCCGTCCAAGTCAGTTACACTGCGCAGAACGCCCAACGCACTTGCGTGCAAAACGTCCACAGCCAGTATATTCTTTCTGGCGTTCACTCTTATGTCCGTGATCTCATTTGGCACGAGCGTTTCCAGAGACCTCGACACAGACTGTCTGTTAAGGCGTTTTATGCTGACGGTAGGAAGTGCAGGCAGAAACAGGATGGTATAAGCGTTTGATTTTGGCGCTTCACTTACAGTTTGAATAGTTGAGGATGAGGATGTCCTCATGTTCCTTCTCTTCGCCTTGCGGCTCAGCACAGGTTGGAAACCGTCATCTGAGAAGTCCTCACTGCTGAGATAGTAAGCATGAGTATCTTCACTGTCGCTGTCGCTCGCTTGTCCCATCCGCTTCCTGGAGGCGGTCGCCGCTGACGCCGCTGGTGCCGGCAGGCGCCCGGGGTGGTCTACTTCCATCCCCTCCAAGGGAGCAGCGGAAACTGATCAACAGACTTAAATTACAACTGAAATACGCCGGAGTTGGCAGAAGCAGCTCCTATTCAAAACACACTTCTTCCTTGGAGAGAGTCGCTGCGTTTCTTGCGGACAAGTGCTCTTACAGACAGCTATACAACGGTCTGTTTTGTTCTAATATTGTTCTCTTTTCTTCTTTTTTGCAACAACTTTTATTTGTAACCATTTATTCCCCTTGACCACTTTCCCAGCACGAGGTATCCAGTAGGTGTGAAAACTTGCTAGACTTCCCATCTTTCTACATTTATCTTCTTCCTCATCATCATCCTTGATGCCCTTGACAGTTTTGAAGTGCCAAAAGGCCTGTTTAGTAAAAGCCTGTGGCTTTTCTGGAAATATAGTGTCAATCTACCTTCGGTCCATCCTCAGCGCCTTCAGAAACGGCTTGAGGCTCAGATAAAAACAAACAAATGTTGGGGAGAGAAAGGACAAAAATTGCACCTGATGCGAGTGACTTTTTTTTTGCGAATAGCAAACCCCTTCGGGGTGTTTGCCTCTAGACCCTGTTTAACCCAGAATGTTTTCGTTATGCTTTGACAAACAGGAAAAAGACAAAGATAGAAAGGAGAGAGTGATATTCAACATTTGTAAGGAGACAAAAATATAGAATATTTCAACCAAGACAGTAGAGCTCAAGATAAAATACAGAATATAAGGGTAAAATTTTAAATAGCCTGACTAAAGCACAAAAGTTCACGATTAGCAACCAGTCCCTAAAATATGCAAGATAGCACGTTTATATAGGCCATTTACTAATAGAGCGCCTTCTTATACACAAAATAAGTTCACCCAAGTATCATTATTTTCATCCTCATCAGCAGCAGCAGTAGCCTGACTACGCCTCCTGCCGGGCAAATCAAGGCCTCTCCCAAGATCCGCCAATCAACCTGGTCTTATGCTTTCTGCTGCCCCGTTACACCTGCTAATTTTTTATCTCATCGGCCCACCTAACTTTCTGTCTCCCCTTTAAGTGTTTACTTTTCTGGGAATCCAGTCAGTTACCTTTAATGAAGAACGCTTATCCTTCCAACTTGCTACGTGCCCAGCCCATGTTCGTTTTTTTCTTCCTAAGTTCAACTACATCTCTACCCCAATGTATTCCCTGACCCAGTCTGCTCTCTTCCTGTCTCTTAAGATTTCACCGATCATTTTCATTTCCATCGCTCACTGCGTCGTCCTCAATGTAAGCTGAATCTTTTTTGTAAGCCTTCAGGTTTCTGCTTCATAGGTATATACCAGCCAGGTGCAGCTGTTATGGCCGCTTTCAAGGATTACAAGCACAGCCTCTTGATGACTCATGGTTTTGACCACTGATGAGCTTTAATAGCATTGGTAGACCACAACAGCTTTAGAAAATAGCCCGTTGATTTTCTGCAGTTTCCTTTGTTTATTTGGCAAAATATATTCAAATTAGTGTTATTTTAGGCTACATGAAAATCATGAAACATTCGTTTATACTTTACACACGTCTATTTTATGTGAAAAATGAAAGAGAGACTTTCTTTACGCTTGAAAAAAAATACTAACTTGCTTTGAGTTCGGACGTTAGGAGCTGGTATATGAGGTAACCGTAAGTTTTTTTTTTTTGCACAACGCCAACGCTTGTGGCCTTGAAACCCTTCATACATCTTCCTCTTGGTGGTTATGGCAGATTACCAATCATGATTTCAGAATGTTGGCCGAATGTGATCCACCCCATTCTTATTTTTCTAGGTATTTCACTCTGATGGTTCGGCTCTGCGGTTAATACCTTTCCAAAGTAGAGATATTCCTTCACAAAGTATAGCCCCTCTCCACCTATTGCAAAGGACTGTTTTCTGTCGAGACTGTTGCAGATTACGTTAGTTTTGTGCATAAAAATTATGAGACCTACTCTTCTGCTTTCTCTGCCCATTTCAATGATTCTGAGCTGTATTTCGTCCCCTTAGTTACTCACCAATGCAACGTCATCAGCCAATCGTTGGTTCCTAAGATACTTTTTACTAACTCTTATCCCTAACTCTTGGCAATCTAGGGCCCTGAAAAAACCCGGAAAACACATGGTGGATAGCATTAGAGAGATCGTGTCTCCCTGCCTGACAGCATTTTTATTGCAATTCGGTCATTTCTTTATGAATAACTGTGGTGGCTGCAGATACACTGCACATTTCTTCTAGTATGTTTATGTAGGGTTCGTCGATGCTCTGATAACGTAGTGCCTGCATTACTGCTGATGCCTCGACTGAGTCGAAAACGACTCAGTCGAGGCATCACATGTTTGTAATGAATGAAACGCGTTTCGTAATGCGTTTTCGTAATATATTAAAGTTGTCTATAGGAGTTGGTTGTATTTCATGCATTTCTTGATTACCTAATTGATAGTATGAATATGGTCTATTGTGGGGTAGCCTATACAAGCTCCTGCTCGGTCCTTTGGTTGAGTGGACTCTAATGTACTAGAACGCGCAAGAGGATACCTTCGCAAACCTTGACAGGTAATTTGCCGCTGTAACTAAAGCAAAAATTGTAAAAACATTGCACTTACCAGTGCTAACCTATAGGGCTGGCACATCGAGAATGGCAATAAGCTCGAGAGAAATTTTAAGAAACACGCAGTGTTTTTGTAACGGAAACTGACTCGCGTAATATTAAGAAATAGGAAGACAGCAGAATGGGTAAGTGAATAAGCAGGGTTGGCCGATATAAAGCTGACATTGAGAGAATCAGACGCGTCCAAAGACCACGTAATGCATAAGACATCCTGCGTGGGACCGTTAGTGCAGCAGTTCTGGTGCCAACGGAACAGGTGTGGGAAACATCCAAGAATGATACAGAGTAGGTTACAGTGATGCAAATAAAAACTTGACAAGCATAAATTGGAATGCGCTCGTGATGACCGGAGATCGTTGACACAGGCCTTCATCCTGCAGTGCAGATAGTTGATTACGTATGCAATTTTTCAACGCGTAAGTTTCGTGCCACTAGCTGAGTAAGGAGGGATGTCAGTTGACTGGGAGCTCCAAACTGTGGGCCTGCGTAAAGGTTTGATTGGCATCACACCTGTTCAAACTAGGCATCACGTAGCTCAAAGCGCGGCACCATTTTAATCGCACCACTTGCAGACCGAGATGTCTCGATCACTCCTCTTCGAGATGGTCGGATTCATTAGAGGTCAGATCAAGTAAATACCTCTTCGCCGCACAACAGAGAACTAGACAGAGCATTTTGCCAGCACTTCTCAGCCTTGCAAAAACATTTCTTATAGGACATAGGCATGCACACCAAGAATGTGAAAAAGATGAACGTTGTATTAAAAGACTGAAGAGTAGATGAACATATTCGAGACAGCGCATGAGTACGTGGACACGAAAGGAGAAGGAAGGGAAAGAAGACAACCGCCTGTTTGTAGCATGAAGCCACAAGATTATTCGTACTTATTTCTCAGAAATGAAAGCCTCTTATGTCTGAAATATTCGTTCTTGTCCAGGATTCAAACCCTCAACCAATTCCTTTCCAGGGTGGTCACTCTGCCAATAGAGCTAACCAGGAAGCTAGCAATTATCAGCACGACGGCGAATTCATCGACAACTGGAAGCAGATGAACACAAGTAATGCAAAATCTGCGAGGTGGGGGAGGGGTTAAGATACGGAAAGAAGACACCCGCATTGTGACTGAAAGGTTAATGAAGGGAAAGAACACAAACGTCTTCCTTCTCTGTGCTAACACTTCAGCAGCCGTACTTCTGTTCATACACAAACTATACCGCAGTTTGAAGAACGTTGCCAGCCGATTTGGTGTAAGTGCAGTTTTTTCGTCGCCTAAGAAGTTGAATAAGGTTTGTGGGTTCATTGAACGGGAACTTAAAGGGACACTAAAATCAAATAACAATTTCATCAGAGTGAAAGCTCAATGTATGACAACATCTAAAACGACAATATTACCAACAACAGTGCCCTACTTACCGAGAAATTGAGGTGAATGCCCAAGAACAAACGCGCTGCAGTAGGACATTCTCAAAATGATCCCGATGACATCAGACGGACCACCTACAAATAATCACTAGTAAGCTGCCTTAAGTAAAGAACCTTCCGTTCATCAAGAGACGCGATAAAGTGCTGCCTGTTTGTTTCTGTTTTATCATGTAAAAAAAACACAGGACGTTACAGTGGGGAATGGCAGGAGTGGCTCGAAAATTGAATTTTCGCGTAGTAACACTAGACAGGTTGGGCCATCTAGCGGGGCGCATTTGCATCAAAAAACGTCTGCAATCTCGGAGTCAATGGTGGGAAATCGATCAATGGTTGTTGTTGCTGCTGTGGCGCCCGCTGCTTTCGGTTTGCTGCTACTAAAGCAGTAAATCCGGGCAACGTTGCGCACGGCAACAGTGACATGAGTCGGTCCGCTTTGTCCGCTTCTTGAGGCGGGTAGTTTGAAGTACGCTAACCCAATGCGGACCACTAAAACGTGACTTCATTTCAAAATAGGCTCTTCTTTGGCACAAAAGTAACACTACTAGGTTTCTGGACCGCTATTTCAACAAACAACGTCGACGTAAAAAATAGTTACCTTTAGTGTCCCTTCAAGAAGTGCGTGTCAGGAGTAACCAAAGAAGGCTGCAGGATGAAACACTTAACTCTTTTTGTACAGTACACGAAGGGTATTGTGTATCATTTTTCATTTTCATGTGGTCGTGTATACTTTGGCCAAACAAGTAGATGCGTTAACATTACGTTGTTTGAAAACAGACGTTTAGACGTTTTTGGCATGTGATTGTATACTCACATATCTTTCAACATCTTGCGCAGTGCGATTGCACACCTATCTTTCATAAAGCAAAGGTTCTATCGACACACAGAAATCAAACTACGCGAGAAATAACTGAAGCTTGTAATATCAAAAAAGGGCGAACAATTAATTACCATGTCTTCTATAGCCCTACATCATAGCGATATTAGGTTCTTAGATAGCGTGATATCTCAACTTTTATGCTGTTGGGGTGGGATGTATCAAGGTTCTTTCTATCCTAATTATGTCAGCTGATCAGTTTTTTTCTTGCCTTAGTGTGATCACATGGGTATGAAGGTTGAAGTGTTCCTTTTCCGTTCTTGTTTTTCCAATAAAAATTCAGTTGCCAGTCAGCGCTGCAGTCTGTCCCTTCTTCTTTTGTGTCAAGGTAGTCGTGCGCTGTGTTAAAATATCTTCAAGTACCGTCACCAACTGGCACAGGTTTCAGTCCTTCTAAAGAGCATAGCATGCCGGATCGATGTGGACATCGTTTTCTATACAACAAAGCAGTTTTTAAAAATTTGCTGTTTCGTAAATTCAGACAGCCCAAAGGTCTCATCGTGAGTAATGAAGCAGCTCACAAAGTTGATTAAAATTAACACCGAAATTGTCTGTATCAAACCAGTGTCATGTTACCGGTCCTAATTTCACAAACTTGACCACACAATAAATGTGCCAAAAACTACCCCTCAAATTTGGATATAAAACAGATACTGGGGATAGTAAACACCCGCCTTATCTTGGAGTCTTAGGCGGCAGAGAGAGAAGTGGAACGTGTAGGTATAAACTTTCTCTGATGTTACGTATTTATACAGTGGCCTGCAATCGTTCCCTGCGAAGCAGCTTTTTCCTGCCGTTTCACGGGTAACTGCGAAAGTATGTAATGCGAATTACATTGCTCGCAGGTAGACGTTAAGCGATCAGGCCACTTCCTGTTTCCGCGATTCTCGCATTAGGCCATGTCTCGTCCCCTAGCTGCGCCATTATCTACCGCAGTACTTAATCATCGATCTAAAGCATACGAACCGCAAGAAAAAGCTTCTCTTCGGAGCAAAACAAAACAAAACAAAGTAAGGCAAATCAGTCAAGTGACGCAATCAGTCTGTCCTAATTCATGGATACTTTTGCCAAGGGTAGGTAATGCATGGGGATCCAATTATACACGCAATAAAGTACGCCGTGTAAGTGCATCCACTAAGTTTCTGTGATCGTTTTATAAGGGAAGGTGACGTTCTATGCAACGCGCTGAACCAACTTGACGACAGACTGTTTTCGGAAGAGAAGGTTCTCGGATATGGGCTTTTTGCGTCGCAGAATAACAGAACGACGTGAGCTCTGCTACTGCTCTTAAAATCGACCAGGTTAAATGACCACGTGTAGGTGTGTGATAGACAGGCGCACATGTTCACTGACACCGCTTTTCTTTTTTCTTCTTCGTTCTCTGTCAACGCTTCCCCTCAGCCTAAGAAAGCCAACAGGACGCACGTCCGGGTGACCTATCTGCCTTCCTTCCTTTTTTTCTTACTACCTTCGTCCTCCTCCCTTATACTGCTTGCACTCTAGAAAGAACTATCCACCAATCTCTGCATCGTACTGTTCTCCTAGTCTCAGAGAACTCGGTTTCCGGAATGCATGTGGTCTACGAATAAAAAGTGGCAGAGCGGCAGTGGCATCCGCGTACCGCCGATACGCAGCGGGTGTCGTTGCGTCCCGTGGCTCTCCCAATTGAGGTTCTCAAAGACACGACGAAAGTTTGAAAGTACCTTAACAGCCGGATCTGCAAAGCTAATGAACAAATATTCGCACCTGTAGTTTTAGACTTCGCTGTTACGAAGTGGGAGAAAAAAAAATCACTTTTTTTTCTGCCTTAGAAAAAAATCGATTCTGTCGTTGTAGGCTGTTAGAACGTAAAATCGTCGTAAAGCTGCACATAATAGTTTGCTCCAACCTGCCTTTTTTTATCCTGTCTTATCAATCGCGCGTGCTATAGGAAGGAGCCTATTATGCTGTCATTGTCAATTGTAAATTATGTAACACCTTCAAGGCCTTGAAACACCGCTAAATCCGATCGTTTTGCTTCCGTTTTTGATCTGGTGGTCATGGCACATCTTTAGAAGCATCTAATCTCTCCAGAAGGGCAAAAGTTAATGAGCGCAAATTGAGGGCTAGTTGCTACACATTATTTGGGAACATAAACTGCGCTTGGGACAAGGTACCAGAGTAAAAGAGAGAAGAAAAAATGCAGGCTAACATTTGAAAACTTAAACCGCACAAAGTTTCACAAGGCACGTGTGTGAACCAGCCACTACCGCGTGACAATAAAAATTGAGCTCTTTCTTGACGAGGTATACATATCTTTTATTTACGCAACTATTTCAGCGAAGTCTCGCTATCCATAAGGCTTCCAAGATATCAGGAGCCTTTTGGTTTTTCGACTACCCTAAGATCCTATCACAATATATAGTTTCATTAAAAGTCTAGTTGTGCTTCTTAGCATATGTCCTACAGTCACCTGGTAGGTGCTTCCCACTGTCCTCTTCTAGTGAGTTAATATGCTCCACTAACCCCTTCGCCGTCTTCCCCAGATAGAATAATTCACAAGACAGACGAAGCTTCTCCACCACCTTCGTTCTGCAAAGTGTTCACTTCTGTTTTCAGGCCATATCGATCGGGCTTTTCTTATTTTCATTTACTTATGTGATATATTGCGGGCAACCCCAACCATTTGAGGGTGCAGAGAAAATGATGGCAAACACACATCTTGCCGTCACCCTCCTCAAGCCATGCGATACCTTGTTAACCAATGGCCTCACTTCAAACTTCCACCTCTCTCTCTCTTTTCTACTTTTATGGTAGTGACAATGATCGCATAAGAGCTTCTGAAGCGACTAAGCTATGGCCTGGAGTAACGCCCTGCAGGGAACCTGCATTACCGAGATGATTCACTTTCAAGGAGAAGCTCGGTTTCACCCTATTACGGCTTGACTTGGCAAAAGATGTCCTCAAACATGTCCCTGCAACGCCCATGTTCAGAAGCTTGGAGCGACAAGAAACAAAATGCTGAAGGGCCTTATTTCAATCTCATGCTTGAACATACTTTTAGTCTTGCGTGATTTTGCCGTCATATTGACTGGCTATCCTTTCCTGCCTCTTAGTTGCTTTAGTGCTCGACGGAGATTCAGCTACAGCTTTGGTATTTAACGATATCAAACTACGGTTTATTGTATTAAGCCAGTGTTATTAGTCTGACTTAAACGCGCATAAAAAACGAGCATTCCTGCCTGACATAGTTTTCGTCTCTCTCTCTTTAACCAAATGAGCTCGGCATTTCGAAAAAGACGGGTACACTCTACAATAAAGACATCCATGCCCATGATTAGGTGGATGCACCCTCTTATTCAGAGAATTTTAGCTAATTTTCTTTAACCAACATTAGTGAAGCTCTTGAGCAAGCAGTTGTAAATTAGATTTCACGGGGTTAATGTATACTTCTTGAAACCAAACCAGATTGCATTTTTTTTAATAATCATGAAGCCCTTTGTAGCGGCAGTTCGGACTTTTGAACGCGAGAACCACCTTTATTATCTTGAAAGTGCTCACAGGAAGAAATTTCTTGGAGAGCGGACACAATAAAAAAGCTCCTTGTTGGAAAGCAGAATCATGGGATACTCACTCACATGCCATTTTGTGGAAAACGGAATAGAGGGAAGGAGAGGAGGCCTTATGAAAATATGGAAGGAAAAACTATGGAACTACTCATATGCAGGTCTGCCCTAGGTGATAAGTGTCACAGCTGGTTGAAAATATTAGTAATAATGTGTTTCTACCAAATAACAGTAACTCTACCATTGCAAGTGATCGTAGGTGAATTTCCGCCATTGGTGGAAGAACTCATATCATGGTCTTCCTGATTGTGTTTCATGTTAGCTTGGTGCCAGTACTCACCAGAAACATTTCCTGCTTGAGACATGCTTGTTTATTCGAGTAAACCTTTGTGTGCTCCTGAAACTTGTCCTTACGTATTTCTGGGTGCCTCGTGAACACCAGTCGTTCCTCCGGATGTTACTGTGTATTGAAGATGAAGAGGACGACTCACTGCAAGAATGATAGAATATAAACTACGTCAGTCTTTCACGGTGCACTCTTAATGGGAACACCAAGCACTGAAGCAGTTGCATGTAGAATTGGTGGTCTCAAACTAATGACAGCGCCGAAGTCAATCCACCATTAGTGAATGAGTCGCTTTATGCATAACAGCTATCACTACTGCTCACGAAGCTTTTAAATTTTATTTCATTGGAATGTCCCTTTTATCTGGTTACACAAGGTTGTATCGCTGATAAGTTTGGAACAACCATAATAATGTTTTGAATACAGCAAGCATCGCTTGAGCGAGGGCAGTGCGGCAACTACAAGTATATCTTTGTTAAAAAATTGAGGAAGTCTATAACTGTTTGACGGTGGATAACCAGTAATGCTGTCCAGCAAACGACGTAGAGGTGACACAGAAATCTGAACCATAGCTGATCCCACACCCTGCAGCTGAATCAGAAATGTCTGCAGAAAAACTCACTATTCAGTTTAGTGTATACTTCTACATTGATTTATACTTGAGCAGCATACGCATTTTCGCCGCAACATGCGTCATCGCTCCTTTTTGTGAGTTGCCTTCTTTACTTTTTATTAACCATGCAGTGGTGACCAGTTGGGTTCGCCTAATTGCGTTGGCACATAATTTATTGCTTTTTAACAGAAGGAATACGCTGCCTATATATAGGTGGGAAACTAGTGGAAAAAACACACGTTTTTTATACCAAACTCACCACCATTTCAATAAAAACCGAAGATAATAGAATGCTTTGCGCGGCCAGCTTCGTTAGAACTACAGAAAAGTAACAAACAACCGCTACAAGCGTTCAGTGCCTGCAGGAAGTTGCTTGCTTTTGGTTTTGTCAGTTTTCATTGCATCATTATTTTAAGACGGACAAAATTTGTAGCATTACCGACCACAAAACCGATCTAACAAAAACATATGAGATCATTCCAGTTGCCATTTACGGAAGCAGTTGGAGGAACGGTGAACTTATATGTGTGCTGAAGCCAACAAGGAGGTAAGATAGAGGTAGTGAGACAAAAATATTTCTCTTTATTTTTTTTCTAAAAATTAAGCACAATGAATGAATGAAACCATGTTTATTCCACTTTGTTCGCGCCGAAGGCGCTGCGGTGGACAGTCAGGGCACTATAGCAGGGGGGGGGGGGTAGAGCTGCCTCCGTTTTATTACCGGACGTCATGGAGGCAGCTAAGTGGGGGCCGCTTGAATGGCTTGAATCTTGTGGCTGTCGCGGAGCCGGTCGCCAACCGGTGGCGCGGCCGGGTCCTGGAGGAACATGATGAGTGCTCGCCAGAACTCGATGGCGCGATCAGGGGGCGAAGGCTCCGGGCAGGCCCATGTCCGGAGAGAAGAAGGCCAGGGTCCCCGTTTTATGGTGGCCAGGGCACGGAGCCTAGGCGGGTTGTACACAGGGCACTCCCAGCACAAGTGGTTGAGATCAGCCCGGCAGTTGCACGTGGAGCAGAGACCTGTCACGGGTGGTGGCGTGTCACCCCTGTGGAAACGGTTCAGCAAGAAAGGGGTAAGGAGTGTTCCTGCCTGAATTCTCCGAAGCAGGACAGACTCTCTCCGTGTGAATACCTTCGAAGGAAGCAATGGTATCGAGAGTGGATTACCCACTGCTGTGAGGTAGGCGGCGCGACGTTGTTTGGTAATGTGCTTATCTGCTATCGGATCTGCTAGCTCGGGTGGGGTAGCCAGAAAAGTGGAAGGAGTATCGGAAGCTCTGGCTAGCGCGGTGAGGAGATGAGCGCGCGCTAATCTGTGAGCCTTCTCGTTTCCGGGGATACCGCAATGCCCGGGGACCCAGTGGATGGTAACGTCATGACCACATTCGCGGAGCAGGCGCGTCTGGTGTCGGATCTTCTGGAGTACAGGATCTGTGTAAAGAACATTAGCGCATGCCCGATGGGCAGCCTGGGAATCAGTGTACACACGATGGTGAACAGGGTCAGTTTGAGGTGACATTTCGAGGGCCCACTCCAAATAATCTAAGATGCCCACTAGCTCTGCTCGAGTGCTATACATCGCATCTGCTGAAGCATGATAACGTCGGCTCTGATTTCTGTTTGTCTGGTCGTACCACGCAGTGGCATAACAAGTGTTACTGGTACCGTCTGCAGGAAGTGCAGCGTCAGTGTATACGACGCGTTCAGTCATGGGGAGTGAACTCGTGGCCCTAGCATGTCTCTTGGCGTAGTTAAGGCGCCGTGCTCGCTGATTAGGGTCCATATTCAACGGAAGTGGCTTGCCGTCGGTGAGTACCGTGATTTCCCAAGGCGGCGTTTTGTTAGGCAGCATGGGCAGTGTGTTGATGTCATACCCGAGAAGCATAAGCGTGTATCGCCCGGCATTTGTTGCGCGAAGCCTCGTTTCCTGTGTGTGGATGTGCATGTCGATGAGCTCGGTCAGATTATTGAGCTTGCTGCAGCTCTTGAGCGCATCCAGGCGTGTGTACCTTGGTAGTCCGGTAACCATGCGTTTGGCCTCGTTAAGCAGCCGGTCGAGTTTGATTATCTGCGTACGGTTGACCGGATGATACGGCAGTCCATACATGATACGTGAGACGAGAAAAGCTTGAACAAACTGCCGCATTTCGCGTTCGTTTACTCCACGAGTGCGATTAGAGATTCTGCGTAAAGCATGAAGGATTTGTTTGCTAGTCTTCGTAACGCGTTGGAACCAAGTGCTCGCTGTGCAATTCTCGTCTAAGTGCATTCCTAATATTCGGATAGTGGATTTCCTCATTATAGGTTGATTGCCAATGTGAAGTTTAAAACACTTCTTTTCTTCCTGCTTGGCAAACGTGGTTCGGCCACCATGAATGACGACAAACTCTGTTTTGTCTGGAGCGGTGTGTAAACCTGCTTCCATTGCGTAGTCGTGAATAATGTTGAGGGCTCGTTGTAAGACATCCTCCTGCTCACCGACGGATCCTTGATGCGTCCACACGGTTACATCATCTGCATACACCGCGTGTTTCAGGCCCGGTACGTTCGCAAGGCGTCTTGGTAGCTGGTACATGGCTATGTTAAAGAGGGTGGGTGAAATCACCGAGCCCTGGGGAACACCTACGTGGTTGGTTCGTACGGTACTGGCGTCTTGGCCGATTTCGACTTGGTAGCTTCGCCCTTCGAGGAAGCCCGCTATGAAGTTATACATTTTCCCTTTAATCCCAAGGGCACGTGCTTTCGTCATGATGGTACTGTGTGGTACGCCATCGAATGCTTTGCGTATGTCCACTGCTACAACAGCCCGTGGGTGCACCGAGTTAGAGTCGAGGACGTCTTCTTTTAGGCGAAGGAGTACATCTTGAGTTGATAGGCCCGCGCGGAATCCGTACATTGTAGGGGCCAAAAGGTCGCGATCTTCAAGGTACCACATCAAGCGTGTGTTAACCATGCTCTCCATGACTTTGCAGACACACGAGGTTAAAGAGATCGGGCGGAGGTTGGATAAGGTATGGGGTGGTTTACCAGGCTTCGGTATGGGCTTGACTACCGAAAACTTCCATGTGGAGGGCAGTATTCCGGTATCCCAGACTGTATTAAACTCTTTGAGGAGAGCGTGTTTGTACTCAAGAGGCATATTGCGTAAATGAGCAACGCATACTCCATCGGCTCCTGGAGCACTACGTGTGTTAGCATGTTGCAAGGCATACTCCAGCTCGAGCATGGTGAAAGGGCTATTAAATGGCTCAGTGTCTTCAGAGCTTGCATCCTTCCGGTACGTATTGGCTGTGGGGCGAGATGTCTGCGGGAAAAACACTTCAGCAGCTTGTTCGGCGAGCTCCTGTGTGCTGATGCCCTCCCGGAGGGCCACACGAGCCGCGCCATTGTAGGTCTTGCGTTGGCCGAGGAGAGAGCGCAGGATGGTCCAGACCTTTGACGTGTGGGTCTGCCCATTCATGGTTTCACAAATTGCCATCCAGCGGTCTGACGCTAACGTGGTCGTATATGTCTCAATAGAACGCTGTATTTTGCGCAACCGTGCTTTGTGATGCGCAGCGTGGCGAGACCGCCTGTACTGGGCCAGAATACGTAGCCTTCTATTCCACAGAGTGAGAAGATGCCTATCAGGTTCTGGGTGGTCAAAAGGAACCCGTAGGTTCTTGGTGGCTTGCCGTTTCGCTGCGCATAGCTGAGAAAGCAGATGGTCAATATTCTTGGCTGGAGGCTGTTGCTGTAGTAAATCGCGATATTTGTCCCAGTGTGTGATGTGGCTTAGCCGTGTGCTGGCGCGTGACTTCGTCTTCGTAATGGCGTCACCTGTGCGAAATCGTATAAGTATGGGGAAGTGGTCGCTTCCCATGCAATCATCCAGCACCTCCCACTGAAATAGCTGTGGGCGGGTGCTCCAGGTAAGGTCTGGGGATGTGTCTGCTTGGTGAACTGTCTGTCCCAGCCTCGTGTGTGTTTGGGGCGTATTGAGAAGCGTCAGCCCGTACGCCGAGGCATCCTGCATGATGCGCCTGCCACGCGGGCTGCATTTGTTGTATCCCCAGGCGACATGCTGAGAGTTGAAGTCTCCGCACAACAATATGACATCTTGTGGATAAATCTTCCTGAAGTGCGGTATGAAGCTGAGATCAACCGGCGCCTTATTGGCTTTGTTCCTGGTGCTTTCAGGAACCACGTAAACGCAGAAGACAAGAATTGTACGCTGAGGTGAGACTTCCAGCCGGCAACCGACAACACTAAGAGTAGTGCTGCACCACGGTTGCGTATCTAGCTGCACGTGCGTAGTTCCTCGTCGCACGTATAATGCTGTCTTCGTGGATGAATCTTGTTCTTCAGTCGGGGCGTAGCCATCATAGCCCATTATTTTCAGCACAGGGCCGTTGACTTCTTGAAGGGCAATGACCAATGGACTGGTATCGTCTGTCTTGCTGGAGAGCCAAGTGGTCATTTCAGCCCTCTTGCGACGAAGCGAACGGCAATTCCACTGCAGGACAGTTGTCCATGGCGATGATTTTGATAAGCTAGCCATGGTAAGGCTTTGTTGCATGAGGAGCGATAGAGTTTGACGGTACCAGAGGTGTACGCATCACAAGTGCTCCTGCGGTTGTCGTCGAAGTTGTGCCAAGAGGGAGCATGCCGGAAAGCATGATGCGCTCCATGGTGGTCTGGACGCATTTTTCAATGGCCCGAGTGATAAGCTGTTCAACTCTTTCATGAATGGATTTCTCTATTTGAGCCATACGGTGTTCTAGTCGCCGCTCGAGTTCTTGGAAAGTCGTTGGGGCGGGAGGACGTGAATGGTCACTGGTAAGCGGAAGCCCCGTTGACTGAGCTACGCCCCTTCGAGGATGCTTCGTCCCTCCACCCGAGGCGGGCTGCGGCGCGCAGGACCCCAGTGTTGAGTTTGATGGATGTGGTATACCATTACTAGAAGCAGTTAGCGGCACGTTCGCTGGTCGAACTACATCCGCGAAGGTGGTGCCCCCGGCGCCTTCTGACTGTGCAGCAGGTGGTGCTGGCGGCCCGGTGTAAAAACCCTGGCGTGTTGGTTTGAGCATGGGTCTTTGTAGGCCTTGTGTCGCGGAAGGGCGGCGCTGTTGCTCCTGCGTATTCACTCGCTTGCGTTGCCTTTTGGCAGCCGGCTTGCGTTTTTGTTCAATTTTCTTCTTTACTTCTCGTCTTTTTGGACAGTTCGTGGCTGTGGCCAGGTGAGACCCACCACAGCTGCGGCACTTTTGTTCTGTGTTCGGGCATTGCGTACCCTCTTCGTGTTGCCGCAGACCGCATGTCGAGCATCTAGCTGCCGAAATATTGGGGCATTGCTCCTTGCGATGCCCTATCTTGTGGCATATGTCACAAACGGTCACTCGTGCACGATACGGAAAAACACGGATCGTAAATGACCGCAGGCCAACCTTATAGGGTAAGCTGTTACCTTCAAATGTGACCATGGCAGTGCCTTTGTCACCAAGTGGGCGTGCCTGCAGGATTTTGCACTTGCGGCAATGTAATGAGTTCATTAGTTCCTCAGAGGTCATGTCTCCAGCATTGCGAATGATGCCTCTGATTTGATCGCGATTAACCGCTTCATATGCTTGAAAAGGTACTTCCTTTCCTCCGATTGGCAGAGACGCTATCGCGAGAAGGGCGTTGCACACCTCCGGTTCAGCCGCGTCGACTGCGAGCTGGTTGCTATAGCCTAAATAGCGAACCCGGAACTCTGGAAGTGGGTCTTCCTCAGGGATGTTGAGATGAGCCGAAATGCGGCGAGTTATTACTCTATCTAGTCGTATGAATTGCTCATCCATGATGCGGCATGGTTGCTTAGGCCGAAGAATGACGGTGTGCTGATAAGCGCGCGGGGCACCTGAGCTCGGCGTCACCGCGACCGCCGCATGGTTCTGCTGCTTTCGGCGATAGCTGACTGGTATCCAACCATCCTCTTCGTTTTGGTAACTAGCGGAAGCAAGGAGCGTGTGACGTGCACTTCTCATGTGGGAGTGATCCCTGGGTATGCTAGTGTGCTGTCGTTCGGGCGTCGGTATGAGCGAGCCTCGCGCACGTTTCTCTCCATTCGGTGCGGTAGAAATTATGCGAGCTTGATGAAAAGTATTTTCAGACTTGCCTTCAATGCTGTTCTGTTCCTCGAGCTCCCGGAGTGGGGCGAATGGGTTGGTGTCCGGCAGGAGCAGCACCCGTGAAGGCATGGTATCGGCAGCCGAATTGTTCGTTGAAGTCGGCGATGTCACCGAGGCAGTCAGGTCGTCTGAAGTCTGTAGGTCCATATCCTCAGGCAGCGGCACGTCGGCTGGGAGCACGCAGGACTCTGGAGAGGCCATGAAAGCTCGAAACCCGGCGGGTGATACTAGCGGCAATGGCCGCCGGCAGCTAGCCGGGCGGCGGTGCCGCCGACGAGCTCAGAAGGCAGCCTCCCAGTATCAGCTGCAGCCGGTAGATAACGAGCGAGCAAGCAGCTAGCGCAGCAACAGCTGCGGCGATGGCTTGGCAGCGAAGCGCCGGCCAAGTGTCGATATCGTCGGAGCGCGCTCGAAACACGTCCGTTCACATCGGACGCTCCCGAAGCCCTACCGATATTTTCAATTAAGCACAGGCGCTGAACTGAATCTGCAGACGGCCACCGTTTGCTCAGAGGCTCCACTGCAACGCGCCCTGTATAACGGGGAAGCCTGAAGATGTGAGTGTTTCATCCAGGCCTTACAGTGCTTCCAAGGCCGCGCGAAACTTGTTTCAAGGGATGCACCCATAAAAAAGGTTCCTTTCGGCGATTGATCGGGGCCGGAAATCCAACAATGTTTTCTCTCGGGTCCTCGCGGTCAACATGGTGGTAGCGGCTCTTTGTTGTGCGCGGCGCGCAAGAAGCAAACGGTGCACCCACGCAGCCCGCGCGTCTGTGCTCCTCCTCGAGAGGTGGCAGAGCCTCTCCCTGTCCGAAGCGGCAAATGCCAGGGCCTGAATCTCCAACAGAGTGCCAGCGAGGCGGCCAGGCCGTCTCTGCCAGAAGCGATAAAAACTCCATTTTATTCTTGTGCGAGGGAGGTCTTTCCACGCGAGCTTTACTTTTGTCCACCTTCTGCGAACGTAATCCCCTTCGGACCGGAAGGCTTATCTGCCGCAATGGCGGCGGCATTACCTGGAGAACGTGACTGCTGTCTCCCCTACGCAAGCGATAACGGTATCACGCACGGCGGCCTGCCGCCGTCAGGAATGCACTGACTAAAAAAAAAAAAACAATCTATGGGTTGAAAAAAAAAGAGTGAGTGAGAAAGGGGGCTCACGATTGAGAGCGGATTTTCCAAAAGGAGTCTCAGGACACCTCTTATTGAATTCTCAATCCGAGAGAGCAACCCTGCTTTTCCATTGCTGGGAAAAGTTTTTTTTTGTATTTTTTGCGCGCGCTATCGACTCAGTGAAAGCTGCAGCGCGTGCCTCCGGAATTCATTTCCTTCTTTGGAGGAGCCTCCCATACCCCCGGCCAAAGTTAGCTCTGCTTTTCGCTGAATGAATGCTATTCCCTTTTTCTTTTGTCTTGCCCTTTCGCGGCCGGCTGTTGATGTGCTTCTCGCATAGGGTAAGCGCACGTGCGACTGGACGCATTCCAGTATGCGATATTTTCTTGTGGGTGTTGCCTACGACTGGGCATTGACACTTCCAGTTAGGCTACGAGACATTTTTCCATCCACTTATTATTAAGAGCACCAAGATGAAAGACCGAGAGAGGGAGAAAAAAAGCGTGGGAAGGATTCAATCTGGTTTATAGGCACTGAAGTTTGGGCGAGTTTCTACTTGAACATAGCGGTATTTAGAGCACGTAAACAAACAAGAAACGAAAGACAGAGTTATACAGACCAGTGCTCGTCTGTATAACCCTGTCTTTCGTTTTTCTCCTGTTTACGTGCTCTAAATACCACCGAATTCAATGTAGAGCTAGTAAAAGTTTGCATTTTTCTCTAGAAAGATAATAGGGTACGTATACTTTTCACTTATGTAAAGCCGATTTTGACACCAGCGCTTTACATGTAAACATCACAGCTTATGTCCTAGAAGAGGTGCATAAAAAAGCCAAAGCAAGCAATTTTTTTAGATACTCTGTATAAAAACATGTGAAATTAAGATGCCATAAAACAGAGAAACATACAAATGACTAAGTTCCAGACTCGCAAATTGAAATTTAAAATCAGAGAAAGTTATTCACTTGCTATTGGCCATCTACAAACGTGAAGAAAAAAAATATACGCACCACGGAAGCGCGAGCTAAAATCGCCGTCTGATCCATCTAGTTGTCAGCACCCTGCTGTTCAGAGCATTGCTCTGACAGAATAGTCGCGAGCATCATCACTCTGACGGCATTCGTCAGAGAAATGATCCCGACAGTCGAAAGTTTGCGATAAGAAAGCTTAACGACAAAGGTATGCGGCTGGCAACAGTTCGTATAGTTCTGCTCAATGGTGTGCGTTCAGAATATAGCCCAAACTCCATTCATTTGATCAAAATAATGCTTCTTCAACCTTCATAGTTCAAACGTATGTATTTAAACGTAAATTCTGAAAAAACTTTTCATATTTTCTAGAAGCTGTAAGCTTATACTTCAGATTGGCACTGTTTATTTCCTAGTAGCAGTGAAATTGGCAGTGTTTATCACACTTCTTGAGCTGCCGTACTTATACTTTATCTGCGGCGGACCCTTTTAAAAATGATGTAGTTTAACGACACGAAACCGTGATGTGGTTATGAAAAATGCCGTAGAGCTCCGGAGAATCTTTTTTAACGCACACCCGAGTCTTTAAGGCGTTTATCGTGTTCTTTAACGTGCACTTAAATTTAAGTACACAAGCCTCAAGCATTTCCACTGTCATCAAAGTGTGGTCATCGCTGCCGGGATTCGATCCCGCAACCTGCTGGTTCGCAGTGGAGCACCATAACCACTAGACTTGCGTGGTGGGTTCACTTTTACAATGACTGCGGTTTCCGTTAAATGTATTTCATTTTGTGTGTACCATCGAACTTACATAAGTGTCAATGGGTGTTTGTTTATTTGAACACCACCGCGAATAAAATAACTAATTGAAATAGGTCACAACATTAACGACCAATTGAACGTTTTGCGAAGGGGGCTTCTTTTCTTCTTTGCGAATACGTGCTCTACTTAAGAAGGATTGGCAGGGTTGGCGGGATATTTCCCGCCAACCCAGGTGAACATGAATCCTTGCTTGTGAATTCATATGCGGTGTGCTGAAGTAGCCCTTGAACAATTAATTTTCCCAATGGCACATGGCAAATGTGCATCTGGTCACTGCGAATAAAAGAAAGAAATTACTGTTGGTGTCATTCCAAGCCCAGATTGCATGGGCTTACTCTATATGGCACCTGAGAGCAAGCCTTATACGCCACCGCACTGTACGACCACACACACACACAAAAAGAGGCAAAAAGTCATGCAGACGAGGTTACTTGGCTTGAGTACACCAATGCCACCATTGTCACCGTATGGTCCTGAGCTCAGACGCACATTTATGAAATTAGCACTTACATAGAAAATTAAATGCAGAAGAAATATGGAATCAACTAACCAAAATAAATTTATTTTTACAAACAACAGAACAATCACCAAGACTAACAAGTATTTCGACAGGAGCCATGTAAAAGCGTAGCGTGAGAAAAACTGAACACAGCACAGAACACATATGACAGGCTTTAACTGAAAATACTTACCCAATCGACAGTCAACAAACTTTTCCCGGTGATTTACGGCACTTTAATTTTTTTAGGGGAGAGCTCTTTATGGTCTGTGGTAGTCCATCTCTGTCTGTCACAGACAGACAGACAGACAGACAGACAGACAGACAGACAGACAGACAGACAGACAGACAGACAGACAGACAGACAGACAGACAGACAGACAGACGGACGGACAGACGGACGGATGGACGGATGGATGGCCGCTTCGCTCTACTCATCATGCTTCACTCCATGCATATGCTGTGATTTTTTCTACTGCTTGTTTTGTTTAGTGTCAATCATTTGTTAGTTGTTGTTTGTTTTGATGAGTTTCGTTTTGTGTTGAGTCGATCATACGTTGGACAAACGGGGCACCGCCTCAATGTACGTCTAAGAGAGCACCATAGAAAAGGCACGCCGTACGTACAATTGGAATTGCATTGTAAAAAATTTAGTGGTTGTTCGCTGCTTTGTGAGGCAACGCAGGTTTTGTTCACTCCCAAGCATCAGAATGCGAGGAAGAAGTTTGAGGCTGCCCAGATAAAACGAGAGAGGGGCACCTGTGTGGGCCTCCCGTTCATACATAGACAATAAGCGGAGTACTCTCACCTTAAGAAAAACGTGCTATCGAACTTCGGTTCGCGGTTTCATAATTAAAATCTGTTTTATGGTTTTATGCAAAGAATTTCAATCTGATTATGTTTTTTTGCTTCTTTGGCTTTTAATGAAAGTTCACGTGACGTAATATTAGTGTGGTCTTTGCCGGATATAAAATGCGCGTTTTTTTCCCATTGAACTTAAGTTTCGAGTTAACGCCTGTCCTGTTCTTGTTTTCTTTTTTTCTGCTGTGTCCAGTTTTCCTCACTCTATGCTTCGACATGAATATATAGCAGCCCCGCCGCGTAGGTTCAGTGGTTAAAGTACTCGGTTGCTGATCCGCTGGTCGCGGGATTGAACCCCGGCTGCAGCGGCTGTATTTTCGATGGAGGCAACAATGCTGTAAGCCCGTGTGCCCATATTTGGGTGCACGTTAAAGAACCCCAGATGGTCAAAATTTCCGGAGCCCTCCACTACGGCATTTTTGATTATCATATGGTGGTTTTGGGACGTTAAAACCCACATATCAGTCAATCAAATGAATGAATATATAGCAACTCGCTCAGTACTCTACGTTACTTCAGTTCCTTTCAACAAAAATTTCATTGTTTACCGGGGAAGCAAATTGCACGTATGTCGCCCTTTCCGTTTCAGGACCCTTAAAAAGCGATAACTTCTCTGCGAGTAAGCCTACAGATTGACTGTTATCTCGTACGTGCCTCATAGTTGTAAAGAATTCAGAGTGTCGGTAGTCTATATAAGACAGTCTAGGATATATCCCCTTGAGCGATAATAGAGTACCTTAAAACTTGAAAATGTCACAAAAAAGGCTGCTCAAGTGCTACTGCGCCTTCCGCGTTCCATTGACCTCTCTGAATGACTTGGAACGCCCAGTATGTGTGTGCTTTTATCACAGACGATATTATTTCTTCGGATACCTCAACGCAGGTATTTTGGTCTGCCATTCTGTTGGTACGTGTGTCACACGATTCAACTATTCGGCGTAAGTTTAAGCACTTCCTCAACACCTATTCATCTTGATCTGCTTTCTGCGTTTGTACTTGTTAAGATTGTCAATTAAAAAGCAAGTATCACGCTTCTTTGAGATATACATCAATATCTAAGTATAAGATGTTAAGCTACTTTATTTCTATAACGCATAGATGCGCAAGTCTAGAGACCGCAGTGCTTATTACGCTGCGCTGACAAGGCGGTGCTATATGAACGAAAAAGCACGTATTTTCCTACGCTTCACTAAAACGACACGATGCTGCCACCTACCAGTGGTTCTGCATTCTAGAAAAACTTTAATTTTCTGAAAAAACTGCCGGATGGCGTCCATATCACACGAAGCACCTACTCACCGATCCTCTCGCGCAGAACATCAAATAAACGTTTTTTTTTTATTCTCTCTCTTCAGGCAGAATACCATCGTATTTCGACTACCTTTGTCACAGATCACGCAAGTACGCAGCCAATTTTCATTTTTTAAGCCGAAACCCTTAGATGCCTCCTCAAACGCTAAAACTGACCATCAATGTCAGAATAAATGGGGCAGAGAATCATAAAAACGTGACGGCGCAATCAAGTGACATTATAAAAATGTAATATATAGATTGTTGGCGTTTAACATCCCAAAACCACCATATGATCATAATAGACGCCGTAGTGGAAGGCTCCGGAAATTTCGACCACCTGGGGTTCTTTAACCTGCACCCAAATACCTCAAGCATTCTTGCCTGAACAATAAATGTGGCCGCCGCGGCCGGTACTCGACCCAGTGACCTGCGAGTCTGCAGCTGAGAGCCTTAAGCCACTAGACTACCGGAGTGGGTACCATCATAACTTCACAGATCACCAAAATTTGTGACGTCACTACAACGTCACGCAACCAAACGTTACATAATGCCTTAATCACATGACATCATCTCTTGGGAAAGATGGGCCGATTACAGAGGCGGTGCAAAAGGCGTGTTATATATAGGTGCAGAAAGCTTTCGGAATGGTGCACGTGAGGATCAATAGATGGACTGAGAAGAAACACAAGAAGAAGGTGGTTTTCTGCTTTGTGTAGTGTTAGGCGAATGAGTCGAATGCATAACCAACCCTGTGAGCTTTCAATTGATCTCTCTCTCTCTCCTTTCTGTCTTGTTGCTATAACCCTTTCCAACCCTTTCACTTTTCTCTTTTGCTTCTGTGTTTGTACGCTGTGTCTCTTTAAAACGAACACCTACCAAATAGCTCAGCTCTCTGCTATTGCAAATATTTGTTTGCCGTGCACTGAACGCACTGCCCACCCATAACGGTGGTAGAGAATACATTGCGTGACGCGTCTACTACTAAGTGAATACTCACTGTTCGTCTGGCTAGCGTTGCGTTAAAGTTCCCGCAGCCTTTATGGGTGCAACTGAGAATACAAACTGTAGTGTTTACGGTATACGTTCGTCGTGTAGCATTGGTTTTGTTGTGCACATTGATGCGAAGATGCGCATATACTTCGAATGTGGAAGTTGGTATTACTGCATTTTGGGTGCTCAGGGTTGAATCAGTGAGACGTAGAAAACTTCAAGTTAAAAAATTGTTTAGAAAGTAGCTTTCTTGTGTTTGTTAGAAAAATTACACAAGAAAACCTACTGCCGTCAGAAACCTGGTCTTGTGAACATAACACATCGCTTTATAAAGCCATAAAACTTGCTTTGATTTTCAATCATCAGAATAAATCATTGCGGGAATTCTTAGATACCAAACATGTACTGATGGGCTATTTGGTGATGCATGATATCTGATGAAGCAGCACACAAAAGGACACACTTACGCACAAGTGAAATGACGCAAACGGCACGCTTAGTGTGAATACACACACACACACACACACACACACACACACACACACACACACACACACACACACACACACACACACACACACACACACACACACACACACACACACACACACACACACACACACACACACACACACACACATAACGTGTGGGAAGTTGCGCGTTTGTTTCTTTTTGATTGACCAAATGAATATTGCATATGAAGGGCTTCTCAACGTCCGTGTTTCCATCATTTCAGCATTCAAGTCCCTCGCAAGCTTTGGACAGCTCACGAGCGAATGGAGGGAGATATCTCGTAAAAGACGAGAGCCTCCGTTTGTCAAGCTTTATTGAAAGAGAGTGCGAAACTCGTTCCGGGGCGCATCAGTGACACGAATACAAAGCAGTCGTATTCGCCTGCTCGACTACTACGGACAATCCAAGTGATGTACTGATCTCGGCCCTTTCCGATCAAACACTGTTTCAGCGGCGACAAAGTGTTGTCGCATTTGTCTTTTGAAACAATCATAATCATCATCATCATCAGCCTGACTACGTCCACTGCAGGACAAAGGCCTCTCCCATGTTCCGCCAGTTAACCCGGTCCTGTGCTCGCTGCTGCCAATTTATACCCACAAACTTCTTAATCTCATCTGCCCACCTAAATTTCCGTCTCCCCCTAACCAACTTGCCTACTCTGGGAATCCAGTTAGTTATCCTTAATGACCAGTGGTTATCCTGTCTACGGGCTACATGCCCGGCCCATGTCCATTTCCTCTTCTTTATTTCAACTATGATATCCTTAACCCCCGTTTGTCCCCTAATCCACTCTGCTCTCTTCTTGTCTCTCTCAAGGTTACACCTACCATTTTTTTTAAACAGTTGCGAAACAGTAGTGAAAGAGTAGTGAAACGCATTTATTCCTTAAGCGGGACATGTGTTCTCTCAGACCTGACAGATTCCGTCCAAAGATAGCGGATGCTCTAAACTCAAGTGTGTCCTATGCACTCTATGAACAGCGTCTAATGACGCTCTATCACACTCTTAAGAGGGCAACATAAATGAAAATAGTGGTATATGTACTCAGTCGTTAAGCGTTCCGTCGAAGGCGCTAGACCAAATAAATACATCCGCAATGAAGGGCCGTTTTCGACAGCTAGATTTATATTCCACTTCAAACACACAGAATGTCCCTAACGGGGACAGACAGACGCTAATCAACTGAAAACGTTTCTAAGCTTCAAAGTTCTGAGTCAACAAATGAATTCTGCAAAGCATGCCGACAATACTGCGACGAAACCTCGTGTGTACAAGCTTGGACGCCAGGAACGTTGCTCTATAGCGAAGAGGGGGCTTATAATTGCTGCAGAAAAGACTGACACAAATTCGCGCGCATCATCTAAGCCCAGCCCGTCAATAACCAAAAACCAAGTATTGTCGTGTTTTATTTTATTCCCACTATAGGAAAGAAATTACCCAAAAAGTGAGGTAACAGAGGTGCGAATACTTTATTTCTATTACAAAGAACTAATCGGTGAGATTTATCGCCACTTCCTATGATCACGTTTAACCTTTACTTCAATCACGACATAATTTCTTAATGTTTTTTTTTGTTTTCACCTACTTCGTTCCGAGTGATTAACAGGCTGGTATGGAACATCATAGAATTGTTTGTAACCAGAAAAAAAAAACTGCAGCGGTCATGGTAATAGGCTGCCACACAAAAGCAAGAGCATCTGCTTTACCAATTGTTTGGTTTACTTCTTGCTTTCCCATTCCCCCCGCGTAGGGTAGCGAACCGGACATGTGCCTCGTTAACCTCCCTTCCTTCTTTCTCTGGTTGTCCTTCCTTCCTTCCTTCCTTCCTTCCTTCCTTCCTTCCTTCCTTCCTTCCTTCCTTCCTTCCTTCCTTCCTTCCTTCCTTCCTTCCTTCCTTCCTTCCTTTTTTCCCTCCTTTCTTTCTTTCCTTCTTTCTCTCTTTCTTTCTGACTCTTTTGGCGTGTACAATGCACTTACTCCACGGGTGTTTTTTACGTAGTCTCCATCTAACTGACCCCGCCGTGGGTAGTGACTGAACCCTCCATCTATGTTTCAGCAGCGCAACGCCACTACCGTTAAAAAACCATGGTGGATATCAGTCCAAACTGCTCTGTCGCAAATACTGCAGTCAATTTTTGAGCATGGGCGGGTGTGGCTCAGTGTTGCCAATCATCTTATGGAAATCACCGTTAGCCAAGGTCAATATTGTCCTACTTTGCCCCCCTCCCCTTACATTTTTATTACCGTACGGTTCACCCTGCCCCTAAATATTGTTCGTTAACACTGATGACGTACTGACTACATAAAGCGACGTGGAGACGTATGTGATGCAGGAGTCAGGGTGACATCAGTACTTTGAAAATTTGTTTAGAAGAGAAACTAAGGAACACAACATACAGAAAATGGGAGGAAAATGCATTCCGGTATTTGTATGAAAAGAGCGTTGACTCAAAGTGGAAAAAATAAAGGAGTCTGAACATGGTAACAAGGTATGTTCAGCGAAACATCATATAGATTCGCAAGAAAAGCAAAGTGGATGGCAGCAACGGAAACAAAAACATCCCTGAATAATTAAATTGGAGGTAAAGACAAAATAAGCATAGACGCTATTTCCGAGAATTCAAGGGAAAACGCTTTGTTATTTGAATAGTGGTGGAGTTAATTAGAACTCGTAGGTTTAAATCGAGATTAGATTAAGAAGATAAATATATTGTGTTCACTGTACAGGCGTGAGCATAACTGTGCAGACCACGGGATCGCGTGGCTAAAAACATCGATGGGCCTTCTAGTGACGAGACACCTGTTGCGGTGCACATGCGTGCCTCGTCGTATCAGTTGGCCTCTGATGTCGCTCTCTCCGATGAGCTCGCAGTCAAAACAACACACAGGTGTCGCTGTCTTTGCCCCATCAAATTTCTGCTATAACTCTTGTAACGTAGAGGGCGTGACCGTCGGGCTCACGTCGTTATTTGTACCGGTTGATTAGCATATATATAAGCGTAGCTAGACTCACAAAACCCGATGAAGCCAAACACACAACATCAGGTTTTTTTTTTTCAGATCAGCTTGCTTTTGTCGCGTTAGGCCAAGTTCAGCTTAAGTAAGCCTAGTTGAGTGAATGTAAGCGTAACCAAATGTAGTCTAGTTGAGTGCGGTATCACCCAATGAATTTCGGACGTAAGTTTAATTAAGCCCAGTCCAGCTTGCCACTTTTGTGTTAAGCATAGTAAAGCTTCGATGCACCCGGAGGGGTCGAGAAAAAATGCCAGGCCTGCTCATAAGACACAGCACAGTCACAGCGAACGCTAGAAGAGCAGCCTTTCAGAGATTTTCTAAACACTCATTGGGTAACTGCTGCAAGCAAACTTGCTGAGTACCCACTACGGCATTATTGATAATTTCTGGGTAGCAGGCGGGCATTCGCTATGCTATCCTTCGCCATTTTTTTAGAAGCGTGGATCCGCTGAACACTTGCAAGGAATTTTGTGCCACCTGTTCATGCAGTGGGTGACGACGATGAGGAATTAGGCGTGAAGTGAATATGCGCCACAGTTAATAGGGGAACAAAAACAATATTTTGTAATCGGTTGGAGTATCGGATAACACACTCATTATGCTATTCGCACCGTGTGACGCCTGGTTGTGGTTTTGCTGTACTAAAACGCTCTATTACTCATATTGACGTGACTCCTTTGCCGACATCAAGCCTGCCTAAGGCAAGTTTGCGGACAAGTTCCAAGCACCGGCGTAGTTTAGTGGTTTATAACTGGGCTGGCATGCAGTGGACCCTGTTTCGAGCCCCACTGTGTCTTTGGTACTAGTTTTTTTTTTTTTGCGACAGAGGTTACGGACACCAGTGGCGGTGGTGGCGGCGGACAACTACGTCGCCACGCGTGACCTGAGAAACAGCTTTCTTTGTAAAATGCACGAACAGCCAAATTTGAGTAAGCAAAGTTGATCATGCTATTATTTAATTTATCCGAGCAAGATTAGCTCAAATAGGGCAAACCTTATTGCAGCCAATTAATCAAAGTTGACTTTCCCATGACACTAGAAGCACGAAACTCTGTAAGATACCAATGACCGATCACTTACTATTTACCAATTAAGCTCATTTATGCCTTAATAGTATTAGTTAAGAGGCGCTCTACTTATGGCTGATTAATTAGTCAGATATCCAATCTTCAACAAAAGATACTGGTGTTTCACGTGGCATCGTTAGGCTAATTGATTTTATTGATATGTGGGGTTTAACGCCCTAAAACCACCATATGATTATGAGAGACGCCGTAGTGGAGGGCTCCGGAAATTTCGACCATCTGGGCTTCTTTAACGTGCACCCACATCTGAGCTCACGGGCCTACAGCATTTCCGCCTCCATTAGAAATGCAGCCGCCGCCGCCGTGATTTCATCCCGCGACCTGCGGGTCAGCAGCTGAGTACATATTAGCCACTAGACCACCGCAGTGAACGGTGAATCGGTGAGTGGTATTCTGGAGGCGCTGTGTTAGAGTGCGTCGAGCGTGCAGCGGAGGCAAACGAGCGCATCGAGGCACGTCGCACGTGAGACATGGTGATACTATGAAGAAGCTGTATTCAGCTTGTAACACGATGAGATATACTTATGAGGTTACTTTGAAAACATATGGCAAGAGAACGGCACTTTATTTAGTCTAATCCAGAGTTTCGCATCTTACACACTTTAAAATTCTCTGTATCCAATGCACGTGCCACATTTGTGGCAGTTCTGTTTGAATTTTTCACTCTCCCGAATTTTTACTAATGGGCTCCCGACCCCTAGCTGCCACAAACATAGAAGTCTAAGCTTTCATTTACACTGGACTGGTGGTACCATTGGTACGGCACTTCAATGTTGTTGTACCAAAGCACATCAACTTGCCTTTATACATTTCGCTTTTCTCATCTACAATAAAATATGAATATTTAGCATGGAGCACAACGACTTACACAAATTTCTTCGAAATTCATAGATTGCTGAAAAAAGCCGTGTGAATCGTCCCTAATGAACCATATGATGCCTACACTGAGCCTATGCTTGAAGATGTTGGTATAACATCATTGTCGAACATGTTCAATACACTTCTATTGAAACGGTATCATGCGTAGCAAAAAATAACAATTCTCATCTATAAAACCTCGCCACTCTAACTCCATTTGCAAAAACATATGCTACATGAAGCAGTCAGACATGGAACGTCCCTTACACTCGTCCAAACTTCGACCGCCTGATGCTGACGTACTTGCTGCCACATGATCTCTTCTCTTCCGCTAATACGTTGAACTAAACATATAAATAGGCTACCATAACTAGTGAACTAAATGCAATTACAAATACCTTGATCATTATTCAAGCCATATAAATTAAAATCAGGAATGCTACCTTTAAGCCACCGGCATGTTTAGAGGCTTTTTGTTAATAGCATTTATTTCGTTGGCCACTGTTTTTTATAATAACACTTGTCCGCCTAACTTCACTGGAATTCTTTTATTATACTCTCTAACGTAACAATCATAAGGTCCCTCAAGCGATACTTAATTACGCGTGAAACATAACAAAAATCGCTTTATACGCACCAGGTAAGTTCCCTAAGGCAGCAAAGGCAGACATTCAAAGTATCACAGCACGAAACTCGTCATTCAGTTGTGTTGATATATTGTGCATTATCTCGCTGAGCGTGGAAACGTTTTTCACTATTGCCATGAATGTCGAGCTATGCTGAGTGTCGGGTAGACGGTCTAGAACAAGGTTCTTGAAGTATTTGTTGTTTCGCTATAGAAAACAAAAGGGACTTCTTAAACAGCCCTTTTTACAGGAAAAAGGAAAACTCGAAGATTGTAACTTCTGAGGAAAGGTTCCTCTTAGTACAGTACTAAGCATAAATCAAAGACCTCAAGTTGATGACCAGTGCCGCAGAAACAAACTGAGAATGCTCATAGCGATTTCATTTGACATCGTGCGCGTATAAATCAAACCCGCCTTTTTTGCTATAGAATTTCTGCAAGCAGCAGCTTTGTAGTTTCGTTGCCTTCCTTTTGTCGATAAATTAGGGTTCAGAAATGCTAAATTGTGACTAACTTGTTATAAAATTTTATCTTCCTAAACATCATCACTTATGTGAAACAGTTATCGGCGACGTTAAATATTGATAAATAAATAAGATATATAAACTCTCCTATACAAATAAATATGGTTACGCTTCTTCCCTTCAAAGTATGCACACGCATTTCATGCTTAATTGAACGCGGAGCTCACAGAGATGTCCATTGCCATCACAGGACAGTTAAGGCTATTTTCACTGAGTGTAGATTTGACGCTTCAAGCCGGTACCAGGCGCTGATGTCGTATTGCCATATGAGTAACAAACAGACCAAGAGAACGATACTTAACAGAAAAAAATTATGGTGTTCTGCACTCTAATAAATGATGGTTCATTTAGAGAGTGTTTATTCTGCACAACAATAATCGCCATCTGACTAGCTCACGTTTCTATTATTAAAAATTTGGCGCTGGATACTTTTCTAGCGAGAATGCTGTGTTGCACTGATAACGTGCACCGTTCGCAACCACAATATACCGGAACCGTGGTGATAACGCGAGGTAAGTTCAAGAAGTAGATGACAATTACTGTTGTGTAGCATAAACACTCCCCAAATGCTCGGTTTTTTAGAGTGTAAAAAACATTAGCATGGATAAACGACTGTTCCTTCGCCTCTCTCCATTTGCTTTCCTATACAGCAAGCAAAATCAGTAATTTGACTTTTATTGACGGGCTGCCCTTAAAGAAACATTCACTAAAGGGCAGGACGATGACTCTCGAACTTAGTCTCTGAAACTATCGGTGCATAATCAATGGCCTCAAGTGCGTTAAAGAAATGAGGCTCGATGAAAGCTCCATCCATCTCCATCGGCTTATCAGTCTTGAGCGCCCAGGATTTCTTAAGCAGTTCCGTTCTAAGCCTCAGCTTTAGGAAATGCAAAATAAAACAGAGCAGCTGTGGCTCATTTTTTTTTATTTTCTCTCGCTGCGTACTATAGCGAAGGGTCCGAATATTGCGGTTGTCTACAGCCGAACACGTTCATTCTTCTTCGCTGCTCTCTTCACTCTCTTTCTTGTGTCTTTGCTTTTCTCGCCCCCTGCCTCTTCCCCCCGTCTTGCCACCGTACTTTTCGCCGGCCATCTTGCGACCTTTGGTCTCTTGGTCGTCATCATCTCGTCGCTTCCTGGCCAAGTAGCTGGACTTTACATTGTCAGCCATTTCTGGAAAAACGATAAATCCACATACTTAGACGGTCACAATCTTTCTTGAAAGTGCTGATAGCGGAGCCTGCACTAAGGTGGCTCCTTCACTTATGGCATAGCCACGTTACCGCAGGCTTCGGTATGAGCACATCATTCATGGCATTCAAAGAAGAATTGAGTTCTGAAAAGCAGTGCCGTATAAATGAACAAAAGTTATAAACCATGTCCCCAAAGCGAACTCTGACGGGATGCGAAGCAGCAGCGGTGTGCACGGCGTTGACCCGGCTGTAACGGACGTCGACGCGAGTGCTGGAAGAATGGTTTGATGCGAAACTTGGTGTAGCGTTTACTCTAGCAATCGTTTGTTTTAAACGCAAAGACATGGGAGGCGGGTTGGGTTTCATGTGTTTTTCATCGCAGACAAACGAATGGTAAGAGTGTTTCCACTCGAGGTGCGGTCAAGCGTTTCAGGCGGTGAAGAAGATAAAGCGAGAGAGATGTGTGTTGCGAGGGAGCGGAGGAGCCAGCAGCTGTGGGCGTGCTGCGGGTGCTGCGGCGTGCATGCTGCGGGTGAGGAAGAGAGTGACATCATCGCGCCCTTGCGAGGGAAACGTATGAGGGGAGCGTTACGTCAACGCGCGACTGCAGCGTGGTCTACTTGGCACCGCTCCAACAGCTGCGGTGAGAGAACGCATTGCAATGCGTTCGTACGGATGCACGCATGTACGGCGTTACACACGGATGTCAAAGAGCTGCTTCAAATCCAAAATTAGGTTAACACACTCGTCTAGCTGCCTTGGGGAGCTATTTTTTTTCATTTCTCACCGATCTTTTTCTGAAGTATGAATGAACAGTATGGCTTAGTTTTCTGCTTTGGTTTATACGCTGTTGGAGCATACGGAAAGAACCTCCGTGAGAAGACTGATGCAAGTTTAAATAATAAACGTCAAACTTCAATAGGTGAAATTCTCGCAAATTCCTCAATCCTGTGCTCCACTTCTTTCTGCGATAATATTTTTATGGTACAATCTCTTTTCTCCCAAACAATAATTTACTCTTACAAAAATTAACCGTCACAGAATGCTTAATTATCTGCGCCATAACAAAATTTTGCCGGCAATTTCAAAAGCTACCCGTTAGATAGACAAAACTAAATACTATCGTGAAAGACTGAAACTAAAGTTACATTTGTGACGCATCACTACAATAATAGAGATTTTTAGGTTTATATGCAATGCAACGGGTGTACAATAGAGCGAATAAAGGGTGCTTACAATGGTGCTTGCCAAGTGCGAAACTTTGGTATAAACTGACAGAAAACTGTCTCTTCTTTGTTTCGCGCTTTTGAATTCTGCCAGAGCTTATCCACATTTTTTTCTTTTATTTGGAAGTTTACAATCGTGTTGGAAGTTTTCATAAGCAAGTCGAGAAAGTAACGAAATGTTTCCAAATATTTAACTTGACATTTGATGCCTTCCTCGCCATACCTTGTATACTCTTTGCCGATCGACTCACCTTCGCTGTGGCAATAAGCCACCGTTGCAAGAACCAAGAGACCGAGGAGCAGCGTGGTTGCTGTCTTCATTGTCGACTGCGACGTTACGGCATCTTGTGGCGTCACCAGTTATATCCGTGGCTCAGAGCTGAACGCGACATCCGCGTGTTGTCGTGAATCATGCATTCACTCCGTCTTCCGATGCAGCGGCAGCTTCAAAGCGTGAACGCGCCGCCATGGTGAGGAATTCTGAAGAAGTACCGCGCTTTTCTAACGCTAAACTGGCCTCGGAGTGGTCAACGGGGGTAAAAAGATGCGACTCTCTCATATACGGCTGAGAAAAGAGGCACCTTCGGTTGCCTTTTCAAGTCGTATTCCACGAACTTCTATTATCTGACCTTCTTCTTGTGCCGCTTAAGTTTCCCAGGAAAGCTTTTTGGTGGCTTTAAATCAGGAAAACACGCCGGTGAAGTCGAACCAAGGAGCAGTCGCAAACGTACACACCTATATTTGACGTAAGTTGAATGGGAGAAACATGCAGATGCGCTTAGTTCAAAGGCAATATTTCAGACGGTCGCTGTTTGGGGGGAATAATACATGGTCAGGTAACGTGGCTTTTCACAAGTTTGATGAACGAAATTTCAGGTATCTCTGGGATAAGGTGCTGATGTACTTTTTAAATATTGATAATATATTTTTCAGATGGTGTTAGAAATCCCGACGTGACAAAAGTGATATTTTTTCGTTCGGCTTTTATGTTCGGTAAGGCTAAATTGGGCCTACTCGTAGACTGCGGCGATCTTCATGAAAGACTGACGATTTACAGTGCGATGAAGCAATTTGGATACAGTATGTGGCTTGTGCATTTTCAATATAATATTATAAAAAGTTATAATTGAATATTTAGAGAAGCTGCCAAGTAGTACCGTTTTTTCTACCCTGCATCACTTGCCATGATAAACACCGACTGTACAATCACAAAATACCTAAATGAATAACTTGTGAGCGGGTGCTAGCTTTCGTATCAGGGTAAGCACTAGCACAAGTGTTTCCTCTCGTTACAGACGATCGTAAACAACTCGTGCGCCTCACTCGCGACAGTGAGTCTGTTTTTCGAATAGGCGACGGACCAATATCAATTATAGGCGCAGCAGTATCAAAGAGCTTGAATTCACAAAGCAGTTTTTGTGTCGTGAAGCAATTCGCTGAAATATACGTGACTCAACTGTGACAATGCATTAAAAATGACGGCGCACACCGACCGATGCAAATGATTTTAACGAAGGACAGCCCACGCATTTCGGCAAAGCCCTTACCCCACAGTTACTCGACAAAATTAAATTAGGCCCATGCTGATGTTGGGTACTGTGTTGCCACAGTAGATCGGCCAATAGTAGAGAACACTCATTAGTGATAAGCTTTTGTAAATGCAGCCTGGGTCGTGTTTCACGGGATTTGAGGGGCGAAGCACCTTTTAGTCTAACCTTGTCCTGCGTAAGGCGTAACCAAGAGAAGAAGAGCCGAGAAAAAAAAAAGAAAAGCAGTATCTCCCGAACAGTATAATATTCAGCGCTGTATTATAAAAGTACATAGAAACTGCAGTTGCTTGAGGATATTATAGATGGCACTCTACCGCCACTTTCCGATTGGCTGCTGCGCGGGCTGTGCCTGGGTGCGCGAGGAAAGAGTGCCTTTCTCAGTCTCCTGGATCGTCACCGTTCGTGGCGGATTGTTGGTGGCGCATGGACGAAGCGGAGTGGTGGGCCTCGACGGTTTACCCACGGATTGCACGGACGGACAGACGGATGCACAGACAGATGGACACACGAACCCACATACGGACAGACAGACAGACTGACGGGCAGACAGACGGGCAGACACACAAACACACAGACAGCCATACAGACGGACGGACATATGTACGAATGGACAGAGAGACAGACATACTGGTGAACGGACGCTTCGCCCCACTCAACATTTACTCCGTCGATATGCAGCAATTTTTTCCTGTACATTTTTGAACTAGAAATATTTATTTCTGATTATGGTCGAATCGTAAACCTCCATACAGAATCGCGCAATATCAAGGCGAATATCATCTCAATGCTGACCTTAACTCACTACAGTACTATCAGCGCCAAAGAAAACACGGACAGCGTCAAGCATAAGCAGTAAAATAGTAAGCGCTGTCCAGTCATCACCATGCATATATGCACAGTGCTGCCAAATTGCAGGGCTGTGTGGTGTTGACTGGTGATGAATTCTTGGTGATGACTGGATGGCGCACTATACCATTTCTAATGCTTGCTGCTACTTGTGTTTGCTTTGAAGCTGATATTAATGATAGCTAACAGACAATAATGCCAAAAAATGTACGGGGGACGGTATTACTAGTAAATTTAATATGAATGTGAAGAAAGAAAAGTGATCAAAAATATAACTTGGCGTGGGCAGGGATTGAACTTTCGACCTTCAAATAACGCATACGACGCTCTACCAACTGAGCGACAGCTGTCTGCTAGAACCAGATGTCTTAATTTACTACATCCGTCTGGCAGTAATGGCTGGAACTTGCCAAATGCGGATACCAGCTCCTGGTATTACTAATTAGAATAAACAAATAAACTAGATTGAAAAATTATAAATGCGAAACAAGAGCATCAATGAGAAAGCCATGAGCAAAGAAAGGGCATATTAAAACTGAAACAAATAAAAAAACAGATTTTAGAAAGCTCAGCAGGCACACCGCATGAACGGTGTATACGCTTGCACACATGTAATGTAAGCCGATGCTCAATATTAAGTTTTTAGGCGCTTTTTTAACCTTAGATATCTACACTGTTCTCTCTGATTTTTTGTTTTGTTATGTACGAATTGAGATTCGCCATATTTTGTTTTTCAATTTTACGTCCTAACTTCTGTACATAGAGGCTTCGACTCTTGCTTATTTTTTGTTGTTGCTATGCATTAATATTGGGTACTATATTTATTTCTTTCCCCGTGATTGCGTGTAATGAAGCACCGGGTGTACTATCTTGGACATAAATTTGCGGGAGCCCGCAACTAGCATGATTGCTAAGGTCGTATATTACCAAATAACTTATAGAGATACATGAGCTGAAAATTCTTAGGGTCTGCTACACTTTTGCTAAGATCACTCGTGAGTGAAAGTGTCAATGTGATGCATTAAAAACTTAAATTTCAGAATCGTACCTGCCATTTGGCTCGTCATGCCTCGTTTAGTGCTTGTCAAGCTTCCTCTGGCACTGCGCACTTCTCCGTCCTACCACGCGATACTCTATAGGACCTGGCTCGGCGTCTTCACTAGCGTGCCCTTTTTGCGTTAGTTTATACCCATCCGTCAACCAAGTGACGTGAACTCCGGATTTTTAATGGTCTGTAAGCAGCCGGTGCCGCTCCGCAATCACTTTCTGTGGTGAGTGCGACGCCATGGGATCGTCGTCTTCATCGTCGGTTTTGGTTTCACGCTTTCGCAAAGACCAATAAGCGCACACCACTCTTTTGCACATACAAAGTGCGCAGCTTGCACACACTTGTGAAATGCGTGGGCGTTGTTTTTCATCGCTACCACAGTTGTCATTCATTTCCCATTCATATTAGACATATAAGAATGTCTTCTAAAAAATCAAGGTGTTTACAAGTTGCCAGAGAGAGCTCACGAAATCAGGTGGTTTGTCTCTTCCAATGCTGACCGTTCAGAATAGAAAAAAAGAAGAAAGCCGAGAATAATACTTTGACCGGGTTAGTTCGTACTGACTTGATGAATCTATAATTCTAACGAACACACATTACAGGCTTCACAAAAGAACAGAGAACTACGAAAAACGTAAGGCCTGCGTGAATTCCGAAAAGCTGGAGTGACACTTCAACTATCACAATTTTTTATTTTTTATTTCGTTTATTTTACCCTCAAGGTACAAAGTACATTTCAGAGGGGAAGGGCGTGCACAACAGTGAAAAAAAACAAGGAATACAAAGCAAATAGCATAAAAATGTTGTCACTGATTGGGACACAAAGATTATTACTCCTAACAACTCACATCATAATAAAGCAAATGATAGCACTAATTTTATTTTTATTACATGATGAAGACACAAAGCAATACAAATAAACTGTTCAACAAACATACAGGGGGTAATTAGGTAATCATTGTTTTAAGGACATTCTTAAATTGAATGGATTCATTGATGCTTGTTATTGATGCAGGTAGGGAATTTCATTCATTACAAGCTCTTGGGAGATATGATTGGGCATATGTTACTGTGTTGCATTAAAGGACTGTGACTCTTTGTTGGTGATTACGGCGAAGAGAAATGAACGGAGGAGCTTGGATTAGGCGGGAACCATTGACTAACCAATATAACTAATTTTCCCGCTTTGCGCTTAGTATTGATGTGGCATTCACAAGAGATGAATACTGTTGCCTAAAAGACAAATGGAACAAGTGTAAGTTAAGAAAACATAAGTCGTATACAACCAGCAATGGTAAATACAGATTTCGGAAGTACCGAACGCAATAAAAAAGTGACCACGTATAAATCGGCTTGGTGCCATGGCATTTTGCTGTACGGACAAGCCAAATCGTAAGAGTGATAAAGCGATGGTGAAGTTAGAGATGAAAAGTAAAAGGTCAATTTAATCCAATATCATGAAACGGTGTTGGGCTGGACTCGCAGACGAATTCTTCGCCCACCATCAAAAGTTTGAACAGCCGGCCCAGCGGCTAGATGGAAACAAAGCAGTCCGGCGGCCCGCCACGCAACGGCTCGATGCGCTCGGTGGAAAACCACAGCGCGGGAAGAGCAGCGGAGCGCAGCCGGCCAGGCGACGCGACAAATATCCAATATCCCACGAGACGAGGATGAATCGATGGTGGCCCCCTCTGAACAACGTTCCTCCTGGGTCGCTGCAGATCAACTGAGCCGGAATAGGTGACACCGGATAGACCAATAGATCAGCGCACGTAGCTGGCAGCCGTCACTCGCGCCGGCGATACAGGGCGCACCGTGGGATGAAATGGCAGAGCCAGGCGATACTTTACGCCTTCGTTCGGCTTGCTCCGAACAGGCGGTCTTCTCGTGTCTGGGCAATCTTTCAGGGGGCTCTGCGGTACATGTATGACTAAAAAATACGAAAAAAGAGATAGCTGGAGTCTGTCGTATCACCCCGAAGCCAGCTGTGTATGACATATTAAATTTTTTGTAAAAGGCCTGCTTATTCCAAAAAAAAAAAACTGCGTTACCTTCGTTCATAATGAAAGCTTCTTTTTAAGTTAGTTGATGACTTTTCACGGGTGAATATCGCAACCTGCTTCTATGAAAAAAATTTCGCTATGATTATGTATATAAAGTAGTGCTCGAAATGTTCCTCACAACCAGGTCTGGATGACTATCAGTGTACGCAATAGAGCACCGCCCATTGGTGCAAACGAAAATGATGCGTGCAGAAAACGCCCTGCCTCAATGAGAAAAAAATAAAGGTAGCCTCAGTGATCAAGTCTTTCTTGACTAATTCATGTTGATGGCTCGCGCATAAAATAAACACAGATAGGTCAAATAAATGATGCTTGCAGTTTATGGCTCCGGCTCATGGGCGAAGCACATTTGCTAAAATAATGTTAACAGGCCGCTGCAAGTGGGGCCATCACACGCCTGTTTACTCCTAGTTTCTGAGCGATTGCACCAGCGCTCTATGATGGTGGGTTGGGACACGCAATTGGTTGGCGTTGCATTAACGTATTCAGGGATGCAGACACCGCTACCTCCGTTCTGTCGTCTCCCACGAGATACATTTAGGGCAGTACGGTAAATCTGGCTTAGTACTTTGATAACTTCCCTTTTGAATTACCATCGCCTATAAAAGGAGTGAGCGAGTGGGCAGACTCTGCAGTAGCCGGCACGATGTGTAAGTCCGCGTTTGCCCGTGAAACTTTTACTCTGCTCCACTCTCGACATTACGGTGCTGTTCGAATGAACAGTTGGTATTTGAGACTGCAAAGATGTTACATCGTCTAACCGAGAACGGACCCCACATTACATTTCTGTGGATCGATGTTACTGTGGCCTTATCGGCAAGGAATGCGCCTATCAAGTTGCCCGTTCAGCCCATACAGAGGACCGTGACCTGTTCATACCTCTTTCCAGGATAGGCGCTGCTCGGAAGCTCCGCATGCCAATTCACCACATCAAATTAATAATAATAATAATAATAATAATAATAATAATAATAATAATAATAATAATAATAATAATAATAATAATAATAATAATAATAATAATAATAATATTAATATAGCAGTGGCAGTAGTAGTAGTAGTAGTAGTACTAGTAGTAGTAGAACAGTAGTAGTATTTGATATGCATACACGGCTACACTCCTTGGATCCCACACTAAGCTTTAGAATTTCATCGAGGTTTCGCCGAGGTGACGCTACCTACCATTCTGTGTAGATCATGGTGGAGCATCGCGTTGACCCATGTGTATGTGTTCCGTAAATGCGATGGCCGACACCATCTTTGAATACTGCGAGACGACGAAACAACTATATATCTTCTGTGCGACTGTCTAGAACACACCACACACTGACAATTCCTTTGTTAGCCTTTTAACAAGTTAGACGACCAGCCTATATGAGAAGAAAGACTAATACCACATCATATACACCTAATTTCGCAGATGAAGGCCTCAGAATTGTTTCGTCGTCCCGCAGTGTTCACAGATGGCCGACACCATCTCTGAACACTGCGGAACGACGAAGAAATTTGATATATTCAGTGCTGCTGTCCGGAATACACCACACACAGTTGATTCCTGCGTCAGCCTTTTAACAAGTTAGACGCCTAGGCTATATGAGAAGAAAGACTACTACCGTATTGTCTAGACCTCACGTCGTAAGAGAGGGCCTCCGTACAAGCAGCATTAGGCTTCCTACGATCTACTTTTCAATAGAAATATGCCCGCTTGCCGCAGTCTGAAAAAGGAGTTATTAAATAATGGTTAATTGGGCTACTGAATGCCATATTTATTGCCTCACTTTGGGTCCACCTGGATACATAAGTTGTCTACAACGGTGTATTTCATGTTTTTGCCTGGGCTGAATTTTAAAAAATCTATGATTCATAACTATGAACACCCTGTAAAACGCCAACATGACGACTCTGCCTATGAGTCAAAGGCCTCATACACGCCACACGTGGGCCACATGCGTACCGCGACTTCACACAAGGTAAAGTTATACGACTTTGCTAAATAGCGTACTCGCATTACTTTCTCGCCTATTACCATGCGTGACGCTTTGCCCTGGTATGCCTTAGACAAGACTGATCTCGAAAATTTTTTTTAATGATACACCTTATGCAGCGACTAAGTGCTCAAACATCATCGCTGAACGAAGTTTCAATTTCAGATAAAGCGTCCAGATTTTAGTGACTGCTGCAAGGAGTATTCATAAGCATATCGTGATTTTCTGACGTAAAACCCCAGCTGTTATTGAATAAGGCGTTTCTCGAAACCTGACGTCAAATCTCCTTCAGAAGCGTGTTGCGAGGTTTGACTATATAGAGCCAAAGTGTCCTTCAGAAAAACGTTTTTGGCGTCGACTTTTAGGAGCAGGCTGTGGGTCTGTATTTGGGCTACTTAAAATATGCGAATTGTCTACATGATCAACGCTCTAGAGCTGACTCTTGTTCAGCAGAAACAAATATGCGAAGGCGCATTCGTCCTACGTTCAATTGGTCGAAAGCGACAAGATTCACCAGATATCCGCCTGCTTCGCCTCTTAAGAGAGCGAAAAACCATGCGATGAGCACTAACTGCCTCAGATCGATATTTATGCCTCATATTTTAGAGTTTCCAGCAATATTTACTCTAGGGCCACAGGAACAGCGGAAGATCAATCCGCCTCTCTGGCAGCAGTACTGTCCCTGTATAATAGCATATTAGCCACGAGATTTGTTACTGCTTATGGCACTCAACTGCTGACCCTAAGGTCACGGGATCGAATACCAGCCGCCTTTCCATGGAGGCTAATTGCTATAGGGGCCCGTGTGCTCAGTCTTGGTGTAGTCGCGATTGGCAGAGCCCTCCCCTATAGGGCGTCACTCGTAAACATAGCGTTGTTTTTAGACGTAAAACATGAAAATTATTACTATCCACCATTTTCACTGCTCTGTCTTTAAATGCCGGCACAATATCACGTTGTACTAGTTCAAGCGGTTTTTGATTACTTGGCAGCGCTAAAATAAATTCTACGTGTGAACTGATTGTTCTTAGGGCAGGCAGCAATGACTCGTGGCTCTGATAATGAGGTTAGCCAAGGAAAGCACAAAAATTAAACCATCATCCTATTTTGCTTCATGGGTAAACTACAGCAGGGTTGCTCATAACTTAGTCGGTAGTAGAAGGGCGGTGCCAGTGAGATGGAGGAGCAGTATACTCCTCCCCCCCACCCTTAATTTTTGCTTGCCCCTATGTTGCCTCCCGAGTGAAAACATACATATCTTAAGGAAACGCAGAAGTCCTCCATCTGGAAGCCCCCCCCCCCTCCCCTGGAAACAACTTGCTTGTCATGAGTGCCCCCCCCTCTCCATGGTCAAGAAATCATGGCACCATCCCTCTGTAGAACATCACGCATAGTAATGTTATTTTCCAAAAGCAACGGAGTGATAAGACGCCATTTGCATCATTTAGTCGCCTTTGATTTTTACCAGTAATCATTCGGCGTTGGCGTGAAGGTGTTGTTCTGAAGGAAGAGCTTTAATATCGACACTTCGACCTCAGGTGTAAGAAATCAGAGTAGACCAATGTGAAAATGAATGCCAAAATTGAACTGCAAATAATAGTGGTTACATTTCGCTACAAAATTTCTTCCTGTTTTTCGCTTTTTGCTACATTTGGGCTACAGTTTTTTTGCTTTTCGGTACGCCAAATCGTCAAACCTGGCAACACTGCTTCAAAAATGGTCCATATATGAGGCATAAAAAAACACTAACTCTCCCCTGCTTTCACCATTTCCGATGTCCCGGCGCTTATTTGTAAGCCTAAATTTGGTGACTACTGCTCGCAAGTTAAGTTGAATAAGAAACCCCGGGTATAAGTATTTAAAATTGCACCTCATTTCACTCAGAATAATTGTATAGCTAAGAAGCACCAGAAAATCTGAAGAAAGCGTACTTTGCATTTCTGAACAGTTTACGAACTTCAGAATTGTTGAGTTTAAGGTGTGTGAGAAGAAAAAAAAACCTGTTTCGTGCCTATACTCAGCTGTGCATGAGCGAAATGGCATTTTGACAGCTGCTTCTATGCCTAGCTGCGGCACGCTTTAAGAGTGTGTGGATCAGCCACGTCAAAAAAATCAGTAATTAAAGCCAGTGGCAAAGTTTGTCGCTCGCATGAAAAAAAAAATTGGTCCCGTATCGGCGTATCGGCGTGTTACACCGCAAATGCCGTCGAAAGACGATAGTCTTGCGTCTGGGGAGAGTGAACAAAACATTTATTAGGAACTCTGTGAATGGAATTCTGAAGGCGCTGCGTTAGAGTGCCTCGAGTGTGCAGCGGAGGCGAACGAGCACATCAAGTCCCGTCACACGCGAGACGTGAGTGCTATCTGGCAGTTATATTGGAAAACGAAGCTTGTCGCATGCGCACCCGTCTCGGAGCAGATAAGGTGCAGAACGCCAGGTGATGGTAGATGCCACCACCGTGTCGTCTTAGCAAAGCGTTGGAAACACTTGCCTTTTCGTGATCCCGGCCGTGGCGGCTGCATTTCCGATGGAGGCGGAAATGTTGTAGGCCCGTGTGCTCAGATTTGGGTGCACATTAAAGAACCCCAGGTGGTCGAAATTTCTGGAGCCTTCCACTACAGCGTCTCTCATAATCATATGGTGGTTTTGAGACTTTAAACCCCACATATCAATCAATCAATCAATCAATCAATCAGTCAATTGCCTTTTCCTGCAAGCGTTGCATGGTCAGCGCAGAGTGATAAACGCTATGGTCCTTAGAATTACCGATGTATGCCTTTTCTAGTAAAAGATACACATACAGAATATTGACGTGTTGTTACGGTGCCTCAAATAGGCGCAATATTTCCTTTTTCATTGACAATCGCACAAGTATGAACGCTGAAACTTGGGCAATATTGGTGGGCGCTGCGGATGGGGTCGGCCGTTTGGGATATCGTCTGGTGCCTTTTAGGGTACTGATAAGGGTGAGCAAACAACCAAATGTACAGACAAACAGACCAAAATTTTTGCGTCGAAGGTGCCCAAGGAATCTTTGAAAAGGGGAGGGGAGGACCCTTAAGCTTCCCCTTTAAAAGTTGAATGCGATAGACAGGCAGACAAAGAACTTTATTGGGTCCTGAGAAACGCTGCTCCTTACGTCGCTGGCCACTCCCACGTAGGAACGGGGAGGCCTAGCCTCACCGCCGCGTCGTGAGCTCTCTGGACAGCCCGTAGTTGTGGTAGCAACTCCGAATTTCGTAAGGCAGAGTCCCAATCTTATTCTGTGAGCCGACTTGGGCCCCGTAACGAGGGGCACTGCCAGAGCATATGTGCTAAGTCAATAACCTCACCACAATCAGGACAGGTAGAGTCAAAAGCCTCTGAGGAGACTATGCTGAGGAAAAATAGACTTGGATAGGACCTGGTCTGGAGCACTCTAAACGTGATGGCTTGAGGTCTAGAGAACTTGTTGTGTGGTGGAGCAAATGACCGCCTGCTCAACTGGTAGTGTTTGGCCACTTCACTGAATGTAAGTAAAGCGTCCCTGAACATCTCACTGCCAACTTACGGACCTACGTCCTCCCCAGCGCGGAGGGTTAGTGCGCGCGCCTGGGAGTGAGCAGTGTCATTCAGGTTTACTTGAGAGTCCAGTAGGGGTTCCAGATGTGCAGGAAATGAGGTAATGGTATGTGGAGAAAGTGTCCTATTTTCCAGTAGTTTAAATACTTCAGTACAGACGGAACCAGAGGCGAAAGCCTTGACCGCTGACCTTGAGTAAGTGAAGATTTGCGATCTACTGTCATCCAAAAGGGCAAGGGCTACAGCCAACTGTTCGGCTCTTGAGGTAGTAGAGTCTCTGACTGACGCAGCATTGATAATAGTGCCCATATGATTGACGGAAATAACAGAAAACCTAGCTGAGCGACCGTACTGAGCGGCATCGACAAAACAAACTGAATGAGGATTGTTCCTGATGTTCTTCAGAAGTGTGATGGCCCTAGCTCGGCGCCTTCCTACGTTGTGCTGAGGATGGACGTTTCGCGGAAACGGAGAGACCTGGATGGCAGTACGCTGTTCATCTGGTAGTTGGAGACGGTGATCCTCTACGAGCTCCGGGCTGAGGCCTAAGACGGACAGAATCTTCCTACCAGCCGGCGTAGACGACAGGCGCATTAGCTGTGCAGTCTCTTGGGCTTCAGTGATCTCATCTAGGGTGTAATGAACTCCTAGCTGCATAAGCCGTTCAGTGCTTGTTCGAACGGAGATGCCCAACACCCTCTTTACACTTTTTCTGATCAGAGTTTCCAGCTTATTCTTTTCGAATCCATACCAAGAGTGCATGACAGCAACGTATATGTTATGTGGCTCATGAGGAATGCATGAAAGAGCCTCAGTAGATTGTCTTTTCTGAGTCCCCCCCCCCCTTCTGTTCGAAACCCTATTAATCAACCTGATCATGTTCTCGGTCTTGGTTGAAATCTTAGTGATGGTTTGTCAGTTGTACCCATGCGACTCTATACTTATGCCCAGCACTCTAATAGTGCCCACTCTCAGAATGGGGGCGCCACTTCCGGTGTGAAGTACAATGTCTACCTCTGATAAAAGCTTCCAGTTTTTTGGCCTGGCTCCTTTTCTATTGAGCCTGTATAGAAGCAGCTCCGATTTACTCGAGGAGCACCTCAGCACTGTACCAGCAAGGAAGAGCTCTGTCTGATCGATGGCTTACTGAAGTGCAGTCTCGACTTTCCCTTCGCTACCTCCGGGACACCAGATGGTAATATCATCAGCGTGAAGCGTATGGTTGATGCCCTTCACGTTAGATAGCAGTGTAGACAACTTGCATATAGCGATGTTAAAGAGAAGCGGAGATATCACAGCTCCTTGCGGCGTGCCTTTAGGGCCCAGTGCTATGGGAGAGGACTTGAGGCCTCCGATATTGAGCGTGGCCTTCCTGGATTCGAGAAAGGAGCTGACGTATCTGTGGAAGGCTTCACCTAGTCCAAGGTCTGAAATGGAGTTTAAGATGTGCGCGTGAGAAATGTTGTCACACGCTTTTTCCAAGTCAAGACCCAGGATGCCTCTTACGTCCCTTGTGTTCACGTCTATGATTTGATGTTTGAGCAGCTTCATCGTGTCCTGTGTGGACAAAGACGGACAAAACCCAACCATGTTGTAAGAAAAAAGGTCTTTCTTCTCGATTTACTTAGAGACACGGTTGTAAATGACATGCTCCGCCACCTTGCTGACACAGGACGTTAGCGATATGGGCCTTATATTGCCTAAACCTGGAGGTCGCCCCGGCTTCGGAATGAAGACAACCGATGCCATTTTCCAAGAGTCTGGGAGAGAACCTTCTCTCCATATGTGATTTATCTCATTGGTAAGGAAATTGATGGATTCGTCTTCCAGGTTCCTGAGGGCCTTGTTCGAGATGCCATCCGGCCCCGGAGCTGATCGTCCATTAAGATTTTGAAGAACTTCCCAAACGTCGCTCGTGGTAAAGGGCTTTCCGAGCTCATTCAAAGGGCGTCCAGTGTACTTTGAATGCGATAGCAATATTCTGTTTCTAGTGCGTACTTCTAACACTCAGTCTATGAAATGTTTTCAAACTTGCTATGCACTCAGTATACGTAGCCTTAAGGAGGCCACGTATACGGAGTAACGTGTGTGACTTTTGAAGTGGGTGACTGGCTTTAAACTAGAAGGTCATTATAATAATTTAGTGTTCTGAGGTCAATGGTAATGCAAGCTTTTACCATTTACCCCGCATTATGGTAATATTAGGCGTTGTATTGTGAAAGATGCATAGCCCCACCGCGGTGGTCCAGCGGCTAAGGTACTCGGCTTCTGCCCCGCAGGTAGCGGGATCGAATCCCGGCTGCGGCGGCTACATTTTCGATGGAGGTGAAAATTATGCAGGCCCATGTGCTCAGATTTGGTGCATTTTGTAGAAACGCAGGTGGTTGAAATTTCTGGAGTCCTCCACTAAGTCGTCTCTAATAATCGTATCGTGGTTTTGGTACGTTAAAACCCACAAATCAAATCAATCATCCTCATCGTGAAGCATGCATATAGGGTGCGTGTGTTGGGTAAACATGAAGGTACTTTCACTGCATTTTCAAGCAGATCAAGTTATTATCTGTAAATTCACAAGCAGAGAGGTAGCTGTTATAGTGCGTTTCGAACGCCAAAGTAATGTTTATTTAGCTCTCCCTCTGATGGTCTTGACGCTCACCTCAAGGCTAATTTTGTTTCTCTTGTGAACCCCTTGAAGGACAATGATTGTGCAGTCATTAGTGGGCCCATTACTATACAGAAAATTGAGCAAGCAATCGACAACTTGCCTTTATTGACAACACCGGGCCCTGATGGCATCTCAGGCGAATTTTACAAAGCTTTCAAGAAAACACTTGCTCCTATATTGCTGAATATTTTTCAGATGAGTTATGACATGGATACACTCCCACAATATTTTTGCGAAAATCACACTGTGTTAATACGGAAAACAACTGACAAGGAAAAACTTCGCTTCGTCGAGGGCTACAGACCAATATCGCTGTCAAAAGTGGACTACAAAATTTTCGCAAAAGTATTAGCAAATAGGTTGCAATTTGCTATGTCAATCCTCATTGGGTCTCATCAGACATGTGGGATCAGAGGTCGATCCATACAAACAAATATACATGTCGCTCGAACAGTGCTTCAATACTGTCATGGTTCTCAAAAACATCTTGCAATGCTACAGGTATACCTTGCAAAAGCTTTTGATCGTGTTCGTCATTACTTCCTTTTTTTGTCTTCTCGACTCGAACAAGCTAATGTTGGCAAAGTTGTTCTTAAAGGCATTAAACTATGCTATAATGATTGCTCAACTCGTCTGATAGTTAGTGGTCAACTCTCCAAGCCAGTTTCTATTCGGTCTTCTGTAAAACAGGGATGCCCGATGTCACCTCTTTTATTTGCAGTTTATCTAGAACCACTGTGCTTAAGCATAACACAGTCGAGTTGCATTCATGGCTTTAGTATATTAGGCAGTGAGGTTAAAGTATTGGCTTATGCAGACGATGTCGCATTCTTTTGCACAGATAAACCAAGTGTCGAAAATGTGGTATATACTGTTGAAAAGTTTGGCGTAGTATCAGGAGCTCGTTTAAATGCCTCTAAAAATTTAGGACTGTGGTTTGGCTTGTGGGGTAGCACACCGAACCACTTTGCAGGGATTAATTGGACACGAACTCCTCCAACATACCTCGGTTTACCATTGCATGCATATAGATTCAGTGCGCATTACGGAAGGAACACGTCCCTAAGCTTGAACGACAAGCCCAGACATTTGTTCCCTATCGACTTTCGATATTTGGGAGAGCTGAAGCTTGCAATATTTTCTTAGCGACAAAGCTTTACTATGTATTGCAACTTATTCATTGCGCAAGATTCTATATACAACGCTTTCATCGGATTTTCGATACTTTCATATGGTCTTCGAACTTTGAGCCCATGCGTCGTGATAATATATTCAAGCCAGTTAGTGAGGGTAGGTTAGGACTAAAACACCTTTATCTATGGCAAATAGTGTCCCGATTCTTCATTTTTCAAGACAATTCCCATCCTGTAATCCGTTCCTTTTTGCAGGTTACACTTGTTGATTGCTTACCAGATTTAATTGTTTCATCGAACTTCTCCGAACGCCCATGTTTGTGGGGATTCGTGCAGGAAGTTTACTTCGTAGTTCAGTTCCTTAAAGCTTGCTTCCTGTACATAGTATCGCGGAAGGTGCTGTATAAGGACCTACTGAGTACACTCTTCCCACCTCCATTGTACCGCTCACTGTACTCCAATCTTCCAGGCCACGATATGTTGAAGCGAGTGCGCAAAATGTACATTCCACCAAATTCAAAAACATTCTTCTATAAACTCCACTCTGAAACATTGGCGGTAAACGCATGGTTAGAAAGAAAGGGTATTTTCATTCTGTCTGTTAACTGCCGTCTATGTGATGTGCCAGAAACGATTGAACATTGCTTTGTTAGCTGCAAAGATGCCAAGCTGTTTTGGGATGTCCTTCAGCGAGCACTGAAAAAAACGTTTCGTCATTAATTCTCACACAATACGTTATCTTCTACCAGCAGCGCTTGATGAAGTACCATATGATATGTTTTTCCTCATGGGTATGCACAGCTTGTGGAAGACACGAATGCAAGACCGCAATGCAGAGCCCACCACCTCTTCAAGCGCACACTTCATTTAAATGACTATCCACCTAAAAAATATTTACGACGAGCTAGACTTTAGACCGGACTGGTACTCTGTCTTAGAGAACTGTATGACCTCACCCTTTTTTTGTTTGTATAACACGATGTGAAGAACTCTCCACGTGAGGAACTCACGCTGTGTTAGCCATTTAATGTTTATGAGTAACGCTTGAGCGCTTACTTTCGCGATTTGATTGTACTTTTGTTCGCTTGATTTTGTCATTATTGCGCAAACACTTTATTAAATACCATGAAAAAAAAACAGAGGGGTAGCTGTGTGGTCGAACACCCGCTTGCCACGCAAACTTACCCTGGTTCGATTCCCACTCTGACCCAAAGTTTGTCGTGGTTATTTTTTTCTCTTTCTCAATTTACCGATCATTCAAAGATGACGATTTTTTGCTCACAAACTATGCCGACCCAGACGCCGGAATTTCTGTGAAACGAGCTGTTTAATGCTATCGCGTTCAATTATATTGCTACGTGTTATATTCTCCTTCCCGTAACAATATCAACATTGCGCGTGGCGATGCTCACATGAACAATACTTTCTGTACGCAACTGTTACATCACTCTTTTCAATGATTTCATTTTATTTTGTGTGACGTTAGATCCCAGCATTATGGATCTGCACACTTAAGAATGAAGAGCGCACAAGGCTGGAGTGAAGGGCACTGTCTATTGTTCTTATATTGCCCAGTTCAGAAAAAGCTCCATAATCTTGGGTATCTATACAACCGCGAAAGAGGTGAAGGCTCCGTGAAAGTGAACCGTGTATGTACAGGAGACCATTCCTTCCAACGATGTTTCCAAGATGTCACTTGTTTCACACACCGCAATCAAAAGTGAAACCTCTTTAGAAGCTAAACTGTGCATCACACCTGTCCCAAAACGCTCCACCTTTCTTTCTTAAGTTTCAGTCTGAACTGTAGCTTGTAATTGTGTATCCACTATACCGAACAAGGAAGATTTTTCACAGGTCTGTGGGCAAGCATCCGCTAATGATTGTCACGCAAAATGTGAGAAGCTTTTAAAAGTTGCACCAACCTCTGATAACGCAAGTGCTTGTTGACTAACCTGCATTGCTAGGTGTCTAGTTATTAGCAACATCATCAGCAAATACTGCATAGTTTTATGAAAAGAAGGAACTAAATGTGCTCTCGAATAAAAAAGAAGACGACCCTTAAGCTTTTTTAGGTTTTACAAACAAAACTATGCCTATTCCGGCAAAAAGGACACGAACAGGCTTCAATAATCACTATGCACGATTTTGCACATGGATACCGCTGCCTTGAGCACTTAAACAAATGATTTCTATTTTTGATAAGGAATATAAATTAATGAAATTGTGAGCGTCAAACGCACCTACCGAACCATTTTCGTGCGTTACCTCTACCATAGCTGTGATTGTTTATTTGCTGAAGAGACAAAGCAGCCAGGTCAGCAGCCCCATGTGACGGCGACCAAACTCATCCTTAAAATAGTCTATTAAGCCAGCTACGAAGAAAACATACTTGTGCTTACACTCGTGCGTGTAAAGCTTATGGCGTTATTTATTTGGTCCCTTACACCTTCAGTGAAATAGGCCCCACCATCTGTCAATAATTTTGCCTACGATTACTAGAAAACAATTTCCTTCGCCTCCTCCTTTGTACAAAAGCTTTTTGCACCCAATGCGGTTTAGCAAAGTCTCCGAGAGCACATGAATAGCAAGCTTTCTGCACCTTAAGTGGTTTTTGCAGTGCCCTCAAAGTGACCTGCCCTGACACGTTTACAATGTCACGTGATGTGACGTTGCGGTGAGTCACATCACAAATTGTGACGATTCTTTCTGTGACGTCATAGATGACGTCATAGGGTAATGTTGTCACAATAATGACTTCTTGCATCACGTTGACGCCGCTGACACCAATGGTCATTTTTCAAGTTTGTTGAGTCATCTAGGCGTTCGCCTTAATATGGGCACGCAACATCGCTCCCATGGTCGAAACACTCGGTTGTTGGCACGATCAACAAAACGAGGGCACCCATGTACAGAGCTTTACGTAATATGCCCCACAAGATGACTATAAATGCACGTGTATTCAAGCTTTGGCTACCTACGCACTTGTTGGCAGTTAGCGGGAATCCTAATGCACACAGACGAGGTTGCAGACACCTTGGTTCAGAAGACAGCCTGTCCTAGACAATCTGTGAGAACATTCTGCATCATTCCGCACATAGGAGCTTTGTTCATTCTGTTCTCTTTCTGTTTTTGCTAAGTGAACGATGAAGCCGAGAATTTTACAGTGACAACCTGCATGAAACCGTAATTTAAAACACCAAATTTCGTGGCTTCATGTTGCCTGTTCAACGACACTTCGCGTACCGATGACAGGCAGAACTCTTTGATATGCCTTCCGCATTCATATGTGTACCACTACGGTCTGTTCCTGCCCTCGCTCCTGCAAACTTGGTATTTACACATTCATCACAAACACTACCAAAACGCTTGCACTGCGGTTTCCCCTCCTATGCCAATGACAAGATGATGTCCTCTATACTGCAGAAAAATAAAGCCTTCTGTTACGTACTGGTGCAGTCAGCGGCATGTGTACTCGATGTGCCTAAAACGTGCAGCAGTGTTACTGAATTGAAAATTCCTCTTATAAATGATTTAGACACTACGCTACAGTTACTGCGAAATACAAAGTTAAGGAGAAGATACAAAACGAAAAGGACAATACACTGCGCTTGTAGTGTCCACTTTGTTTCATGTCTGCTGCCTAAATTCGCATTGTACAGTAACTGTAGCACCGTTTTTAATCATGAAATACCAACAAGCCCAATACCTCACTTTTCTCATCTTATGAAGTCATGTCATCTCTAAAGCCCAAAAAAATACGTGTAAAACATTTGGGGACATTTTCGCCGCTTGCAGGACAAGTATAAGGACCCCTAGTCACAATTTCGTACATATGAAGCAAAAAACAACTTCAAATCACTAGGTTCGTCTTCACGAAGGAACCAAGGTGTGACATGGTAAAGGTTGTTGGAATAAATTGAAGAATACGGCAAAGACCCTCCACATGATACGTAGGAAGGAAGGATAACATGAGAGAAAGGAAACGCAACAAATTTAACCAATTTAGCATAATTGGGATCCTAACCTGTACAAGTGAAAGGGATCTGGGAGACGGAAGGAAGAGTAAAGAAACAGAGAAAGATAAACAAAGGGGAACACGTGCACAACGTATCTGTCCAGCAGCTTTGTGCAGTATATACGGCATCAATATCAGTCAACAGCCGTATGTGCAAGTGTTGTTCTTAGAAATTTCAACAATATTTTTGTTGCTTTATTTTCCTATACATTTCAGGATGACATTATAAGATAGTTGCTAGATACAGCTCTGTGTGTTCAAGTGAAGTGAAAGCAATTATGAGTGGTCCTCTCAGCGCAGCGCAGCGAGGACAGACAAAACATGTGCTGCTAAGTATTGTCAATACCACAAACACCACAAAGCTTTGTCAGCCATTTCTATACGAAAAGAAAATGTTTATGTAAAAGCCACCCTTAGCCATTACGGACATAGCAAAGTGTCCTCTCTTCGGCGGAGTCCACTTGGAATTTAAAAACACGGCAAAGTTTTCAGCTGCATGACTTCGATATCTTAGGGCCAAAAAACGGAGACAAAGTAAAGAGACGTAGACAGCATGAGCGCTAATGTTTTCTACGTCTCTTTCTTTTGTCTCCGTTTTTCGGCGCTAAGATATCGAAACCATGTATCTTTACCAACCCGCCCAACTCGCCGCACTCCTCAAAGTTTTCAAGTAGTGTTGCCCATCGATTTGGGTACTTGCTGTGTTTATTGGGGAGTGAGTAACGTCCTGTGCGACCATTAGAAGCTTGACAGCATCATCAAACTTCAAAAGGGGTATCAAATTTTTCTTGTCGCCTTGCAAAGCTGACTGAGCCACATTGTCGGCATGTTCGTTACCTGTCCCGCTACAGTGACTTAGCAACCATTCAAAAGTCACGTGGTGCCTTTGATTAAGTGACGTATGAGGACGTTTCTGATCTCGAATATCAGTTATTCGTACGGTCTTCATCCCAGAGATCATGACCAAGATTGTTGGAGCCACTGAAAGTTGACCATCACGGCGGTTCGTTTGTGACTGATAACATAAATTGTAACGCAAAAGGCTGCAAGTTCCACAGCCACCGATGATGCTTCGTTGACTGGCTTAAAAGTGAGGGTAAAATCTCTCGCTAGGACGAACACTGCTTCAGACGAACACGAAATAGTGGGAATAGTGGGGGAACCATCGCTGCAAATATATACGTGGCCGGCGTGCTACTCGTCTAGTAGAAGCAGAAATGGCTGTTTCGAGACAATGGTAAATGAGATTTTTGCCCGATTCCTGGAACAATGAGGTGAACTTCAGGACGAATCAAACACCGAGGGAGAATAGATGGTTTGGATGTCGGGTTCAAGCCTTATGTAAGGTTAGTGGAATAGTTATAGGTCATTGCGCAGTGTAGTATACGTCAGAGTTACCGCAAAAGTAACCAAGCCCACAATGAGAACTCACATAGTATCGTTTGATCTATATTGAAGCCACAAATTGTACTATACTGGGTCACAATCGATTTTCCAGCTCACGCTGAAGCTGAGCAACTACATTGAGGTTAATAATTGGTAATAAATGAGGCCACTAAAAGGTCTCAGGGGCCATTTTTTTAAAGAAGTGAAGCCTCTCCCCGCCGCGGTGGAACTGGCTAGCCAACTTGAGCTTGAAAAATGAAAAAACTGTTTGCAATCCCGACCAATCTTTTCGCGTATTTTATCAACTTTGTTTTATTTACTGCCTGTACCTCAGGCCTGACTGAAAATAGCAATAAAAGTGCAGGTAATTCTCTGCTTTAAGAAAAAAACGTTAGTCCAACGAACAAAAAAGCAGGTAAGAACGACGGGCACAAGGAATCTTTGGTTTCATTGGTGGATTCGATGGTTGTAGCAAACAACGAATGAGATATTCCCAGTAGTTCACAAAAAAAGAGAAGTCCTAATTACCTGCTGGAACTTTCTAATTAATGTCGCACAAAGCAGGTCAGAAGAGGGCGTATTCTGAAAGTATTAAAAACTTTAGCGAGGGCAAAAGCATCCTTAATTATAGTCCATCCTAGTGTCTTCAAATTAGCGCTACTGGGAACCTACCGTATCGTCTATTGAAGTGAGGCAAAAACCAAATACACAAAATACCAACCTCAAAATGATCTTAAGCTCTTTAACTTTCCATTGCCTTACATAGCACGGCCATACCGCTGTTGTTATTAGACGATATTTCATGTTCAAATATGTTATGAATCCATGCTATGTGATCTTGGAACCAGAGGTGCGAAAAGGGCAGTGTTTATAGTGTTGCGAATGTGGTGGATGACTTATATAAATATAAGTAGTATGCTACAGTTCTCAGTACAGCTATGATGGTTCTTACGACATTGCTCTATTTCACGCTTTTTAGTGCCCATTACCATTTTAAACAAAATTACCTGCTATGTGAACTGAATTCTGAATATTTACATATTTTATTGTGTCCTTAAAGTTGATATGAGTTGGGTGTCACCAGCTGTTATGTCACACTGTTCGTTTCCTTTCACTTCAATGTTATCATTCTAACGCTCCATTGTTGAAGTAGTTTAAGAATCGGCAACAGAAATCAAAGGCCAACGTTCAACTTTAAATATGGTTGGAAACACCACCAAAAGCTAGAAATTGTGCTGTAATAAACGTATAATGGTGTGCCAAAGGTCGTTACAGTCTGTTGCTGCTCGAATGCATAATGGGGCGTGAAATGTGCCCGCGTGTGTTGAACCTTTAGCGCACAGCCACTTTAATGAGGTACTTTATTGATATGTGGAATTTAGCGTCTTAAAACCACCCTATGATTATGAGAGACGCCGTAGTGGAGGGCTCCTGAAATTTTGACCTTCTGGATTTTTTTAACCTACACCCAAGTCTGAGCACACGGGCCTACAGCATTTCCGCCTCCATAGGAAATGCAGCCGCCGCTCCTGGGATTCGATCCCGCGACCTGCGGGTCAGCAGCCGAGTACCATAGCCACTAGACCAACGCGGCAGGGCTCAATGAGGTACTTGTGCAGGATGTATGATTTGCTGTGTATTAATGAAGCATCTGTAAAAAAATGTGCAGAAGAGATAGAAGCATGCAACCAGTTGATGGAGAGCAAGTATCGACGTACTTTCAAAGGCGAATATTGCTGGTTAAAAATATGAACGCGAAGAAAGAGTAAACCTTTCGTCGAATATATCCTAAAGCAAAAGTATGAGATCCACCCACATATATTAACGCGCCAGCCATTTACTTGTTTAGGCCAGTTGCGCTGGCTAGTTGCCATTCGAACCATTCTTTTTTTGGGGGGGGGGAGGGGCTGGTGTAGATGCTGCGACTATTGATAATTAAAATTTTGGCATTACTATCTAAGCTAGTGACGTCAAATTGTCTGACGAGTGAGCGAGTAAATAAGACCTCCTATTGTGGTCCAAAAGTGGCGGAGACCGGACGGGACCGTAGGCCCCGCTAGCTCAGCCAGGTGGCTCGACCAACAAAGGTGCCAGAAACTGGCACCTCTCAGCAATGTTCTGGGCCCTCTGGATAGCCAAGAGTTGGTTGCTGAGCTCTGCGCTGCGCATGGCAGCTATCCCAAGAGGTTTCGCCCGATAATTCTGACCCCGAGTTACAGGAGCACAGCCGGAACATATGGTATAATTTACAGTACCCGTGATTACAGTACTGACGATGGTGTGAAAAGTGGGTAAATTCTCTTCAACATAGCTGGTGTGATTTGCGTTTTTTCTCTGTAGTTGTCGGAGTGAGACCAATGGCGCTTAATTCTATTTAATGTTTGGAGGGGAGAAGACCTTGTGCTCTATTTTGGGAGCTGAAGTGATCTCGTGAATTGATATTAATGAATTCTTGAAAAGTGGAGGGGAGAAGGTCAGTGAAATGACACTAATGAATCCTTGAAAAGTGGAGAGGAGAAGGTCAGGTTAGGAGAGAAGAAGCCGATAGGCTCCCAAGCCCCTCTATATGGCCGAGAGTCTTCGCGCTTTGGCGACCTCCATGGCCATGCCCACAATGCGGGGTTGGCCATCCGGTCGTCAGCTGCGCAGAGCCGCTTCTTACCGCTCCTGCCACTCATGCCATGCAAGATGGGGAATTCCCTGCTTTGGGAAATTTCTATACAGGCTGTGCCACATACCTTGAGCCAAAATTTGAAAATGAAAGACACTTCAGTGACGAATTGAACCAAACGCGTACTACTCTCACTAGCCTGTAGGTACTCAGGCTATTTTTATTTCTCCCCATACTAATGAAATAAAGATTTTCAATTAACTATTTGTTTTAATATGGGCTGGAAACCCAGAAAATAAACACTGAGATGTAGAGAACTTTCAGAAACCACCAACAAAACTGTTTCCTGTACGATACATCTAGCGCTGTTATTTTTCCCGCGTTCTAAACAAAGCCTATAGCGGCACTATAGTAGTGCACTCGCGGTCCGTCAAACGGCTTCTTTTCACGTTTCGCGGGCTTTCTTTACAACGTGGAAATAATGACAGCGCAAGACGTATCGTACAGGAAACAATTTAGTCGCAAGTTTCTAAAAGTGCTATACATTTCAGTGTTCATATTTTAGGTTTCCAGCCCATACTTAAAAAAATAGGTAATTAAAAAATTAAGAATTATTCAGTATGGGGAGAAATAAAAAATAGCATGAGTATCTACAGGCTAGTCCGAGTTGTATGCGTTTGGTTCAAGCCGCCTCCAAAGTGCCTTTCACTTTTATATTCTTGGCTCAAGTTATGTGGGACACCCTGCATATGAGTAAAATCAGTTCGCTGGCTCGAGCAACGACGACATTTGAGGAAGGTGCCACCCTGGTTAATTCGAGAATTGATAAACTGGGAGGTCAATCTGCCCGTTTGGAGTCGGTGCCAAACGATGTGTTCAGCCTGAGACAGTGATTTATGTGCTGGTCGGCAGATCATGTGGTAATTGCGGTAATGTATTATGTCTTCATGGTAGGTCAGTAGCGTTTACGCGTGCTTTGATAAAGAAAGTAGATTATCTACTGCGTGGTTGTCGAGTGCTCATGCTTGTTCATGGACTGCTGTATTCCCTGAATGTCCGCAATGCGTGGGAACCAACACAATAGTAATTATTTGTTGAAGACGAGGGGGAACGAAATATATGATAAGGGTTTGTTTTCGTATATTGGCCTAGCGGAAATCAACACCACAATATAATTGCCGTTGGCAAAGTCGAGAGCAAAATTTGTTTGACCATAGGCGTGCGTGCGAAACTGCATCGCTACAACATCTGACAACTTCACGGCTAAGTCCGATAGCCTGTACAGCACACGCGCCTCCTTCTCTTCCTGACAATCTGCTCGTTCGCTTGCTTCAACCACGTGAACACCAGAACGCGGTACGATGCGCAAGATGCCATTTCTGCAGTCAACGTAAAAGTACCCAAGCGACGATATTGCTACATAAGTACCTAGTTTGTACCAGTTCGCTTTTTCGCAACGATATAATCGCTGGCGGCACGCTCTCACACTCACTTCCGAAGTGAGACCCTGCGCTGTCTCCCACGTTCGGATACGCACACTGTTAAGTTGAGCGATTGAGCATGCTGTCAACATGACACCACCGCCGTCATTGCTGCTGCTGCTGCTGCTCATGATGGTGATGATGATGATGAATAAGATGATGATAATTGGTTACTCCTCACCAATTCGACTCCCTCTCGATTCGGATGTCTTGAATTACCACAAAATTACATAGTTGCCAGGTTAGTGAAAGGTAAATCGCAGTATTTTATACATCGATTTAACTTCCAGTGGCTAGATACCATCTCAGTTATCGAGAGCAGTATTGTTTTATTAGCTCAATTGTTCTGTTCAAATATGCTCTGAATTGATAGTCTTTAGTCTGATGTTCTTGATTTGAATCCCCTAAAAATAAACGTACTTGGCTGCCCAGAAATGCCGCTTCATGTTAATCTCCAACTCTGCTTCGATTAAGAGGTCACGTACCTGACGTGAGCGCTGTTCATTATCTCATCTGGTGTGTGCGCAAGTCTAAAACGTCAAAAAAGAGCAAAATGCAGCAGAGTTGTCACGTTACCTGGGTGAAAGTGTTCCTACTCCCTATAATTCAACGCTCATCGTAAGCATTACGAAAGCAAACCGAATAAACAAATTGAAAAAAGGGGGGTAGCTGACGTGCTATAAGTTCGCAGCAAGTTAAAACGTACTGTAGCAATACACTTGTTTTTAACTTGTATTGATTCATTGATATGTGAAGCTTAACGTCCTAAAACCACCATATGTATATGAGAGACGCCGTAGTGGAGGATTTGCGAAATTCGCACCCATGTGGGGTTCTTTAACGTGCAGCTAAATGTGAGCACTGCAGCCTACGAGTTTTTAACTTTTATGTGTTTACCGCATGTACACCTTATTATTCTCCTCCGCACCTGATACCTGAAATATGATAGTGTTTACTCGTGCTCATGTCACTGCAAGGCTTGAGCTTTTCTTCCAGTCTGATGGCAGGTTTTCAGAAAAAAAAAATGTTTCACTTCAATCACAAAAAAGCCCACTCTTGTCTTGATGACATGCACCTGGGCGAACTTGGTATAACTGCAAAGCCAAGAACTCACAGAATCTTTCGTTATTTTAATGACACTATGCTACGCGTTACCGACATATGTAATCCAACTCCCTTTCATTTTCTTGCTAGAAATGCAGTTTATTTTCTTTTTTTATTATTCACTGGAAACTTAGTCTGCAGCCTTTTTCTGAAATGTGCGCGTTTACGTCTTGATTTTGAACGACGTCAAGTGTCAGTAGAACAAAGGTTGAGAAAGAACATCGCTCTAAAATTCTGATCATAAAAGTAACGCTGTGTCGTCATATATATCTTCATACTGGGGGCTGAAACATCTGTCATTCATTGGTAAACAACCACTTCGTTCATGAAGTATATGCTCAGCTTTCACTTATTGAAAAAATGTTAAACTTTTAAGTGAAAACATCCACTGTTTCAAGAAAGAAGAACACATCCTCTATACGGTAAACTAGAAACAAAAAAGAGCTTGATTTCGAGGAGCTCCTTTCTTTCATTTCTGAAGCCGAAGCCACACAATCGCATCGCGTGCAACCCTGGTTCAACGAACTACGCTCCCTCGTGGAAGAATTCCCTCACTGCAGAAAATGACCATATAAATTATGGATCTGCATAAAGCGAAAATTCGCTTTTCATTCGTAAGAGCTCTTGGTGCCAAGCTGGATGAATTCGTTTATATTTTGTTCGCTACAACGCCTCGTGCAAACCATTGTTGCTACGATCATTATTTTTGTACCGTCCCTTTGATGAATAAGTAGTTTTTCGACTTTAGTTGAAAATATTAAAAAAAGAGAATTTTAGAGCTTTGATTTCATGCAGGATATATGACATCATCGTGACGACTTGTCTACATATTGAAAGCGTAGATTTACGGTATTTGTAGCAGCGTTTTTCTGTACAGACAGCCTATGGATACGACTTGCATGCAAAACCCATACGAAGGCAAGAAATGTAGTAGGAAGTACGTACATTATTATAAAACATAGCTTAATCATTCTTGACGGCACTGCAATGTTTCTGTTAGTGTTTACTAGTTGTCTTAAATTCCCTTTTTCCTAGGAACATCTCCGCCGTGAACAGTAAACGCCGATGACCCGAGTAATCGTCTTTGTCGGCAAGAGCTTCAGAATTCTACTTTGGTTTCAGATTTACGGCATCTATGGAATCTGTAGCAGAGAAGGCAAAGTGTTAATTGCAGCAGACATTCGTAACTCGCCCGTAATTTTCCATGGGGCGCCAGATTTCATGCGGGACGTGTGTCCACAAAAGCAGTTTGCTCTCGTTGGAGGGGCTTCAAATAGATCTACCGATTTTTCCAGAGAGCTTGCTCACGATTTCCACAGCATCTCTTCATACGTAGGTGAGCAACGTTTTGAAGCTCGCCTATATTTGTTGGCAGGATGAATAAATTCTACAGAAACGAACCAGACTGCCTCATTTTCTCGTAATGACCCAGTTAATTTATATTCACCTGCTAGCAAAATAACACGCCTTCTTTTAAATGAAGTAGACGTTGCCCGATCCAACGTTAAAAGCCTCTGATGCTCATACAGTTCTTTTAAGCTACGAAGTGATTACTGTTACTTTTTAATACATAAGCAAATAGCACACGCAACACATCGTCTTCTCTATCAAAATTCCCTATGTTAAGAGCACTTTTCAAGAGTGGTTAAATATTTTTCCGCGTTAAACTGTGAATGCATGAAAAATGAACTGCAATATTGATATTTTCATTGTTATCTACAGGTTCATACTAAAATAACCATAAGTGAATGCTAGAAAGTGTTTGGAATAAAAAAACACCAAGAACAAAATCTGTCTTAGTATAGATAAGTGAAAATGAGGACAAAGGTGTATTCAAGAAATTATGACGCCGAAAAAGAAACATATGACTGTGAGCTAATTGGTATAGCAGTAATGTGTATCGAACCTTGATTGATGATGCTGCAAAGGTACATGGAACATAATAATCAAAAGATTCTAAAGATCAGTTAGTTAACCTACTCCTACAGATATTGCGAAGAAACGAGCCAAAGAAATTTTCGACGTTATCTTTTAGCACCTTGAATTAAATTGTATTTATCTTCATAGCTCTATCTCGCACTGACGATACGTTCATTTTTTGCTTCCGATGTGCTTTTGTGGAATAAAAGTCACACTGTTTGGTATTATTTATGTAGGAGTTGTAAAACCTAATGAAAAATGCCCGTGAGAATTTATTGTAATATTTTCCTAAAATTATCTGAGCCCTGAGCCCTGCTACTCAAAACTGGCCACAGCATCGCAACTCTTAGAAGGAGGAAGGTACAAGGTGCACGGTAGAAAAAGCAGCTAGAAAACCAAAGGGGCCTAGTTAAAGAATAAGCATTGAGAAATGAAGAGCTTTACGCGGAGATAGCCAATGCAGTTTTACTTTACCCAGGCCGCCAAAAATATCTGCTAGAGTTGAAAAATTACGATGTGATCAGGCGCTCGCACTGCAACGTTAGTGCCCTCAAACACGCTACCCCCGAATGATCGATGTTGTAGGCAGACCAAATGCATAAATGAGCCCGAAAAAAGAAGTGGGGGCAGGGGTACATAGAAGAGAAACGGTTCGATTTTCACTTTTCCGTAGAAACCTTGTCCGTTTGAGCAAAATGAGCCAGTGGATATGTTACAAATAACGCACAGTTCTTGAATCAGTGTTAGCGTTCTTGCTGTTGGACTGCGAAGAGCGAGTATGTTTTAGCAGCAGATGGCACTGCACCAAAAACAGCAGGTGTGGCCATCACCTTTCATTTTTGAAGAAAATGTCTTCTCTTGCGACTTCAGATCGATTTGGAGAGAGATTTGAGTAGCTTGCAGCCACTATCTAGCCGCTTTAGTAATATACGACGACCTTAATGTGCTCGGGGAACAACAAAAATTGAGTTGAAATGAAGCATGAAACGAAAAAAATGAACCAAGTTAAAGTTGAAGAAAACAATAAGGTAACCTTATAGGATAAATGGAAAGGAAGCTTCCCTCTAGTGACGCCAAGCCTGAAAGAAGTGCGGAGCTCAGCGGCCTTTCTTGTTTGTCTTCAGTTTTTTTTCCTATAGAATAACAGAGCTGAGCTTGTAGGTAAGCATTCGAAATGTCAAGGTGTGTGAACATGGACACAAGGGCCAAGTCAAGCCACCAGAAACGCCAACTAACAACTGCGAAGGGGCACAACCGCTCGAAAAGAAAGAATGCGCAAAAACCTGCTTGCGCGGGTCCAAGCCGCAGGTGAACCCGCCAAGCCGGGACGCGTGGGGGTCTACGTGAAAGATAATTATTGAGGCACTTGATTTCCTATCTATAGGCGCTAATCAATGGTTGACTTGCGATTCGCTACCACAAATTTTTTTCTTTTCTGTTTCTTCCTCTATTTATTCTTATTTAGTAAATTATTTTGTCTCTTTCTTTCACACTCTACGTTTCTCTTTCTTGCTCTTTCTGTCTTTCTGCCTATTTATTTCCTTTCAATCTCTCCATCTCTTAATTTCTCGCTTGCTTTCTCTTCCATACTATCCCTTTTCTCTTTCTATTTTCTTCTTTGACTTGAAGTATCTCTTTTTATTAATCTTTTTTTTCTCTTTTTGCATTCGTTTCGCTCTACTTTTCTTTTTCTCGTTGTCTATGCTATGTTTTACTCTTTGCCTTCCTTCTTTTCCTCTTCCTCACGCTGACACCTGTCCTTCTCACCTTTCTCACTTTTTCTCGCCTTTCTGTCCTTCACACCTTTCTCTTTTCTTCACCTTTTTCATCTCTCTTTTTTTAAATATTTCTTTTTGTGCGTTTTTCTTGTTATCTTCGTCTCAATATTTCTATGAGTATACTTATTCACCCTCACACTTCTTTGCACCCTTAGCTCACTGTACAATGCTAGGCTACCTCTGCTATCATGCCTGAATAGCATCTTAGGCTACTTTAAATTGTAGTGAAGAAGAGGAGCTTCAGCGCACTCATTTCTCGGCGCATCAGGGGCATCGCCATCAGCATAAGCTCGTGCTTGCTGCGCTTGGCCGGACGCTGCTGACTGCTTCGCTTTCTGCGTTCTGCGCTGCAAATAAACCCCGTTACAAGTGGTGGATTCTGCTGGGTTTCGATCACCCTGGAGCTTCGGAATCGCACTTTACCATCCATTATGCCTACCGACGCAAGCGCCGCTCCAACTCCTCCACCGACACCGCCTGTGTACCCGATCAACCACGCAGATCGCCGTCTACACTCCGCGACTTCATTCAAGACCAGGTCGCACAAGTTCTTCCTCCCGCCCGTGAACCTCCCCCAGTCGCCGCACCTCTCACGTACGCCGAAGCCGTTGCTCGACCTCGACAGCCTGCGTTCCAGTCAGCGCCTATGTATTCGCCGCCGCCCTTTTCGCCGCCGACCTATTCACCGCCGACCTATTCACCGCCGACCTATTCACCGCCGCCTATGCCGATACCACCTCGGCCGCAGTTTTCTGCCCCCCAGCCGCAAGTCGGAGTCTACTCCGACCAATGGCGGACCTACGACAACCGTCCAATATGTTTTTCTTGTGGTGGTGTTGGCCACGTGGCACGTTATTGTTGTCGTCGCCAGGCTGCCCAGAACATTCGACGAATGCCCTCTTTCGACCCTCAGTTTTCGTCTACGCCTTCAAGCCCTCCTTCCTCTTCCTTTCCTTCTGATCGTCCACACGGCCCGACCCGCCGCTCCCCATCTCCACGTCGACGTTCGCTTTCCCCTATGCGTCGCCGTTCCGAACCCACCGACCAGGAAAACTAACGGCCGCAGTTCCCGAGGCACGAACTGCGTCCCCGTCGCCATGCATAAGTCCTCGCCCCTGTCCAGCTAACGTCATTGAAGTGTCAGTCGATGGTATCGTCGTCATGGCGCTTGTTGACACCGGAGCCGCTCTATCCGTCCTGTCCATGAACCTGTGCCGCAAACTCCGCAAAGTTCTGACGCCATTATCCGGCCTCTCTCTTAGAACGGCTAACGCAGAAAGTGTTAAACCTTTCGCAGCCTGCACCACACGAGTCGTCATCGAAGGGATTGTGTATATTGTCGAATTCGTAGTGCTGCCCTCGTGTTCCCATGACATGATACTCGGCTGGGACTTCCTTGCGAATAATAATGCCGTCATTGACTGCTGTCGCGCTGAACTTGAGCTATCTGCACTTCCTGATGTTGACGCTGTCGAAGCCTCCCTGCCGTGTTATAAACTGTTTGTTTCCGACGACACCACCGTACCACCGCGCTCTTCTCTGCTGGTGACTGTGTCGTGTGACGCTATTTCCGACGGTGATGTTGTATTTACGCCCTCTGCCCTGTTCATTCAACGGAAATGTTCTCCACTGCCCATTGCTCTCCTTAATCTCCACCATGGCGTCACGAAGACGCTCGTGTACAATACGCTAGAAGGGCCTTTACCTTTATTCTATGGTGAATGTCTCGGTCACGTGCATCCGATCGACGCCCGTCACATTTTTGACGCTCCATCTAGTTTACTTTCTACGGACCTCAGCGCACTCATTTCTGACTCTGTTGTTGACCAGTCACTCCTTGACGCTTTCCACCGCTCCATCGATGTCACAACGTCTTCGTCAGAACGAAGCCAGTTAGTGAACTTGCTGCAAAAGTTTCGTACTTCTTTTGACAGCCACGCTTCTGGCCTCAGTCGCACATCGAACATATCTCACAAGATTGACACAGGAAGCCATACGCCTCTACGGCAGCGCCCCTACCGAGTCTCAGCGTCGGAGCGCCGTGTTATTGACGACCAGGTTGCTGACATGCTCCAGCGGGGTATTGTACAGCCTTCTAACAGTCCCTGGGCGTCACCGGTCGTTCTTGTTAAGAAGAAGGACGGCTCCATTCGGTTCTGTGTGGATTATCGACGTTTAAACAAGATCACCCGCAAGGACGTTTACCCATTACCTCGAATAGACGACGCCCTTGACTGTTTGCAGGGAGCAGAATATTTCTCTTCGCTGGATTTACGGTCTGGATACTGGCAAGTTCCTATGGAAGCATCTGACCGACCGAAAACAGCATTTGTCACACCTGATGGGTTATACGAGTTTACCGTTATGCCTTTCGGCCTTTGTAACGCTCCAGCCACTTTTGAAAGAATGATGGACGCTATTTTACGAGGCCTCAAGTGGAACACATGTTTATGCTACCTCGATGACGTAGTTGTCTTTTCCACCAATTTCGACACCCATTTAAATCGTCTCGAGCACGTCCTCACACGTCTCACCGACGCCGGCCTTCAACTCAACCTCAAGAAGTGTCGTTTTGGTGCTCGGCAGCTCACCATTCTTGGCCACGTCGTATCGCGGGACGGCATACTTCCCGACCCCGCCAAGCTTCGAGCAGTCGCCGATTTTCCGAAGCCAAAAAACTTGAAGGAACTTAGAAGTTTTGTCGGCTTGTCGTCATACTTCCGACGCTTTATTAGAAATTTTGCTTCCATATGTGCGCCCCTTACGGACCTTCTTAGCGGCGACAAGGACCTTTCCACCTGGTCACCAGCATGCGACGATGCATTCACCAAATTACGCCACCTGCTGACTTCACCACCCATCCTCCGCCACTACGATCCTGCCGCTCCCACGGAGGTTCATACTGATGCCAGCGGTGTTGGACTTGGCGCTGTGCTCGCGCAACGAAAGGCACGGTTTGATGAATATGTCGTCGCCTACGCAAGCCGTACTTTGACGAAAGCCGAGGCTAACTACTCCGTGACCGAGAAAGAGTGTTTAGCTATTATTTGGGCCCTTGGAAAATTTCGCCCCTACCTGTATGGTCACGCATTCGACGTCGTCACTGACCACCACGCCCTTTGTTGGCTATCCACACTTAAAGACCCTTCCGGACGACTTGCTCGCTGGGCGCTCAAACTTCAGGAATACGACATCCGCGTTATTTACAGATCTGGTCGTAAGCACACGGACGCCGACGCCCTTTCTCGCTCACCCATATCGGATGAAGGTGTTTGCCTCTCTTCTCTCGAGCCTGCACTTGCGTCATCCGCCTTGCGCAACATGACGGTGGAACAACGAAAGGATCCCTGGATCAGTGGCCTCATAAGCATTCTTTCTGATCCTCTCACTCCTTCGCCGTCTCGCGCTCTCCGCCGCCAGGCTAGCAACTTTTGCCTAAGGGATGATCTTCTTTATCGACGCAACTACCTTTCTGACGGTCGCAAGTGTCTCCTTGTGATACCCCGCCATCTTCGAGCTGCCATCTGCGAAGCTTTTCACGCGGACCCACAGTGCGCCCACGCAGGCCTCTTCAAGACGTACGCTTGGCTTCGACTCAGATATTATTGGCGTGGCATGTATAACTACGTGCGAAAGTTCATTCGCTCGTGTGCTCAGTGCCAACGACAAAAGTTACCTCCCGGGCAAGTCTGCCCGTCACAACCTCTTCCTTGTCCTAGTCGACCTTTTGATCGCGTCGGCATTGACATTTACGGACCACTACCATCAACTCTAGCTGGTAATCGCTGGATTATTGTTGCGATAGACCATCTGACACGCTATGCCGAAACAGCCGCGCTGCCGACTGCCACAGCCCGTGACGTTGGAACGTTTCTGTTGCAACGTTTCATTCTGCGTCATGGGGCCCCTCGCGAGCTCTTAAGTGACAGAGGCCGTGCCTTCCTTTCTGACGCCTTGAAGGCATTACTCAACGAATGCCGAATCGTGCACCGCACAAGTACAGCGTACCACCCTCAAACAAATGGCATGACGGAGCGCTTCAACCGTACTCTTGGAAGTATGCTGTCGATGTACGTCGCCTCTGATCATTCAAATTGGGACCAAGTTCTCCCGTTCGTCACCTACGCGTATAATACTGCCGTACAAGCTACTACTGGGTTTTCGCCATACTTTCTTTTGTACGGACGAGAACCTTCAAATACAGTAGACACTATTCTTCCATATAAACCTTATGAGTCCGAAAGTACAACTCTGTCCGAAGCTGCCCGACATGCTGAAGAATGCCGCCAGCTTGCCCGCTCTTTTTCTACCGAGGACCAGTGGCAGCAGCAATCCCGCCAGACTAGGGACCGTTCGGCTCCAAACTTTCCACCTGGTTCATTAGTATGGCTTCGGGCACCTGCTACCGCGCCTGGCCGCTCCGCAAAACTTCTTCCCAAATACATCGGGCCATACCGCGTTGTAGAGCAAACATCACTCGTCAACTAAATCGTGGAGCCCATCATCCCATCCACAGACCTACGCTACCGCGGCCGCGACACTGTCCACGTCTCTCGTCTCAAGCCATATTACGACCCATTAGTCGTTTCTTCTCCCTAATCCGCCAGGATGGCGTCTTTTTGTGCGGAGGGCGATTGTAGTGAAGAAGAGGAGCTTCAGCGCACTCATTTCTCGGCGCATCAGGGGCGTCGCCATCAGCATAAGCTCGTGCTTGCTGCGTTTGGCCGGACGCTGCTGACTGCTTCGCTTTCTGCGTTCTGCGCTGCAAATAAACCCCGTTACAAAATGGCTATTTAGGCATGCTAAATGTTCAGAATGATGGTTTGGATTGTTGAGTAGTAAGCCAGACAAGTTTGAAAGAATTAATTGGACTCGTATTCCACGAAAGCGCCTTGGTGTGCCACTAGATGCGTACAGATTCAGTGCCCGTTACTGAAAAGAACGCATCTCTAAGCTTGAACCCACACTTTTGTTCCGCATTACCTTTGCATTTTTGGAGAGCTGAAGCTCGCAATATATTTCTAGCTACAAAGATTCACTATGTATTGCAACTTATTCGTTGGTCTCGATAATACATACGTTTACACCGGACATATGCAAATTTCATAGGGTCTTAGACTTTTAACCCAATGAGATGACGAGACAACCTGTGCAATCCAGTGAAGAAGGTAGTGCTGGGATTAGTTCATTTATAGCTATGGCTAGTACTTTCGTGGTTCTACTTTTATTTTGACCGTTCTCATTCCATAACTGGGCCATTCGTGCGGATTGCATTTCCTAATACGTTACATGACTTGACTTGATTTGATGTGCACGCCCGTGTTTATGGGGACTTGTGCATCAAGTTTTCATCACTGTCCGGTTCCTCAAAGCCCAGTTTTCAACAAAAATTTTGTCCACCGTATCACACAGAAGGCTACTATAATTTGTTACCCATGCGTTATACCGCGTCGAGTTTACCTTTTCATTATATTACGACTTTCCAGAACATGATGTACTAAAGCAAGTTCTTAAAGTGCATATTTCTCCTTATTCGAGCACCTTGTTTTATAAACACCATGTTGATACACTGCCGGTGAAATCATGGTTGCAAAATCAAGGTATTTTTGTTTCTTCAGTTAAATGTCATCTTTGCGATGTACCAGAGACAATAGAACACTGTTTTAATAACCCCGAACATGCCACTCTGTTTCGGACAACTTCAAAAAACTGTTAAAAAGATACTAACATTATTTCACATAATACACGTTACCTTCTCCCAATGACTCTTGATGAAGTTGCCTTTGATACGCGTTTTCTTATTGGACTGCACAGTCTATAGAAAACGTGCATGCAAGATTAATGCGCAGAATCAACCACAAAATGCATGCATGAATTTTATGCCAGGCCAGAAGGAAAAATTATTATATTTTGGGGGGGGGGACTTAGTAAAGACCTTGACTATTTGAGAAAAATGAGTTAATTTTATTACTTATTTCCGATAAAACAAACCACTTGATCATAGTTTCGGGGTACAGAGGCAAGCCTTTCGTCCGGAGATTAAAAAAAAATTTGACGTCAGACCAGACTGGCAGCCCATCTTCATGAGGGGCTCACCCTTACTAGCCTTCCTGTGCGACATGTTTTAAAGAACTTTTTGTGACTTTCTGGACTTGAACAGTGTATATGTGTGTGAAGCTTTGAATGCTTGTGCAGTTATTGTGCGATTTTATTGTCGCTGAGTGAATTAACCACTACATCCGAGAATTTGTGACCATTTCAAATTCGCTATAAATGAACTGACGCCTATGCAGCAGTGACAATATAGAAAACCTAAATGCTTTCACATAGGTCCATACTCCTCAGAAAGCACAAAAGGGTCTTGTGAGCTGACCAGAGACGAGGATATTGCTCCAGAATTTTCTCCTTTCTTTCCCTTCTCTTTCCTGTCTCCATCTCTCTCATCTAAATATAACAATAACTGTGTAGAACTGAAAAGTCTCATCGCACGTGACATTGTGTTTATTGGACCAAACAGTTGCTCTTAAGAGCAATTAGGGAGGCATATTCTTACCAACACTAGGTAGAAGTAAGAGAAGTGGCGTTGTATAAAATTGTGGAAGGTGCTGTGGACATAAGGCGGAAATGTTGTAGGCCCGTGTGCTCAGATTTCCGGAGCCCTCCACTACGGCGTCTCATAATCATATGGTGGTTTTGGGACGTTAAACCCCACATATCTATCTGACATTAGTGAAGTGGAAATACTCTCATTATTACCTCTTCTTTGCTAACTAGGCTGCCGATCTTTACTAAAATAAATATATAGCTTGGAGTTTTTGGGTTCATTCGGCTTTATTTGAATTTATATTTGATCTCTTCCACTGATAGACCTCGGGTTATTCTCAAATAAGAATAATGATAACAACAGCCTCAATCGACATCAAGAGAAACCGAGTTCATAAAGAACGCTTAGGAAGATAAAACAGGGCCACTCATTCATTGTCTACATATGGAAGATGGGAACTTGGTTTAGTACAACGTCTGTGAACTGAGAAAATGAGGTGGCAGAAACGTGCGAAATCGGAGACGTCATATTTTAAAAAAGCCATTTGGTAAGCGTGGGCCATTCATGCAAAATTTTGACTCAATCATGCGATTCTGGATCAGTATTCCCCCACTGCCGCAGCATAAGCGAGTGGCTGAGAGGTGGTAAAGCGGGTTTTCATTATTTCGGACGTTGGTGTACGCTCTTGCTCAATAAATTGAGAGGTGCCTAATCTGACCGTTTGGAAGTTCAGCATGTTCACGCCAAAATAAGGCATTTTTGCACAAAATTTTTAAGTTTCTCGTAAAATATTCAAAAAATTATAAACGAACACCTACAGTGAATATCAGTACAAGGCGTTTCAGGGGCGAAGCTCCTGAAGGCGTAGGTCTGTCCATTTCTTGCATGTACGTACATCACCGCCTATAGTTCCACCTTTGCCAACCGCCACTACTTCGTTCTTGCAAACATCCCACTACGCCCCATCCCAATCCACCACTTCAATGACCATAAGGCAAATATTGTTGAGAAGTAGCCAATATGAAATGCAAGATGGTCATGTACTTGTATCCAGGTGCGTGCTAATTAAGCATAGATTGTCCTGCTGTGTCCATCCCTTGTTTGTACGTGACCGCCTATAGTTCCCCCTTTGAAAACTGCCCACAACTACGTCCTTGCAAACACCCTACTACGCCATATCACCGATCCACCACTTTACCCACCATAAAACCGTTATAATGAAGGGGGTACGGAAGCGAGTATAGCTAGCACTTACGATTGTGAAACTTCTTGTATAAATATATTGAGTGCTTGCCACGTCTTTGGTGATGTAGCGGGCGATATTCGCGGATGCTTTACGGTTTAGCGATGAAACACTCCGGCGCTTCGCCCCACTCATCATCAATCATTCTGTGGATATACTGTAATTTTTTATGCCTATCAATGCAATATCAATTGATTAGTTATATAGTGCGTTCCGGCTCCGTTAGGAAGCGATACATTTGTATTCTGAAGCTTACTTGTGATGATGAGTGAAAATAATAGCAGTAGCAACCATGACAAGTGTTTCTACTAAGGAACATATCCAAGCAATTGTTTGCCTGTTTGGTATTTTCTGCTGGTTTAACTGCTGAGAATTTTTCTCTCTGTCGTTATTTACTATTGCGTGACGTGATGGCAGCATCAGAATCAAATAACCAAGTGAAAAAAACATGGAAGAGGTCCGGTGTTCTTTTAAAAATTGTGTATTTCAAAGATGAAGGGGAAAAAAATCGTTGGTTATTAACCTGCAGCTTTTACTTCCTCCCTCCAAAACAGCTCATTACTTTCCTCCTCGCCGCAAGTACACATTCTTTCCGAGGTTTACCAAAAGAAAGAGAAAAAAAAAGGGAAGAAACAGCGCAGTGAAATTTTAGGGCGAGGCAGTGACAGCAGTCTTAGCCTGATCACAACCACACGCTTCTGTCCTCGGTTTGTCTTTTAGGAAAGCGCCTTCACAAAAGGCAAGTGTCTCTTCCAGGCGAACACTGAAAATTCTGACGAGAAATAAAGAGAGCCATGCCAAGAGGAAACGGAAAGTGGTTGTCTCGCAGGAGCCACTGGAGACAAGTGACGCGGACGCACAAAAGCACGACAGCGCGCAAGCTCTTTGCTGGCCTGCTGCCGCCTCCACCGCCTGGGCGGCGCAAACTTTGTAACAAACGACGCTTGAAAAAATTGCGCCAGAAGAGACAAGCGAGAGCACCCAAGAAAGGGCGCTATGGGATGCTGCGTGGTGTAAGGGCCAAGGGAGGCGCAAGCAGAAAGCCCAGTAAAGAAAAGGCGGAGGATTGACGCCTGGCTGTGACCGAGCACGCGACGAGGACCCAGGGGCGCATCGAACCGCACCGAGCAGCATTCGACGACAAGGTCGCGGCGGTGATCCTTCCTTTTCCTTTTGAGATGGTGTCGAGTTGAAAGCATTTTGCAGTTTAGCCCTCGAGTATCTCGACACACGATTGCGGAAAAAGGTTGAATTCGTTGAAATGTTCTTTCCCATCTACCTGCGTGCCTCTATTTTCTTGCGGAACGCTTTATAGTGCACTGCGCCCTCCGAACCACCCTTTGTATGGTTGGGGCAGCTTTTGTAATCTCGGCAGTGCTTCGTGCACTGTTTTACAGTTCGCTTAGTTTCCCGGCGCAGGCTTCTGTCGTTCGCGTGCGCCTGTGACCACCAGACAATTCCTTCTTTCATTATTTCGAGTCTTTCGGCACGCCGCCGCATAATCGCCTCTCGAGTTGGAGGTGTTTGATTACAGATATAAATTACGCAATAAAAACTTAAGCACTGCACAAGCCCGGCCCGCAGGCTGGGCCTTCTAAAGCAATTCCCGCAGAGCCCGAGCCGGGCTCGAGCTTGAAATTTCAGATTTGGGCACGTCACGTAGTAAGACAAGAGAGGAGGGCCGACTCCGCCGCCACCCCATGCTTTCGCGCGGGACACATCGTGCAACGCGCACGCAGTTGTCTAACTCATTCCTTTGCTTTCCTCATACGCTCCTCTCTGCTTTCGCAAATGCTTCCTCCTCTCTTGGCGCGTATCACCACGCGTAGCGCCATCAGCACAGCTGCACTAATAAGCGCATGCGCGAACTGGCGGAAACCGGTGCCGGCAGAGAGCAGCGAGCGTAGAGCGTGTCGTCCGCTAGAAAACCATTTGCTCGGCTGCCTCAGTACGACAACCAAACGAAACGTATATATGTAAACTCATAGTGAAATACGACATAAAACAATCGTACCACTTTTTTTACATATATGCGAAACACTGTTACAGATCTTTAGACAAAGCAGACGAAAAATTCTGCTGAAAAAAAAATGGCCCCACATCTGCATGTTGATCTGCAAATTTCGTCGAAAGACGATAGTCTTGCTTGTGGAGAGAGTGAACAAAACATTTATTTGATGCTCTGCGCAAGAAATCGGTGAATGGTATTCCGGAGGCGCTGCGTTAGAGTGCCTCGAACGTGGAGCGGAGGCAAACGAGCGTCACGTCACACGTGAGAAATGAGCGCTATCTGGCAGTTTTCTTGAAAAACAAAGCGCGTGGCTCTGAGAAAACCGTACGCGCACGTCTCAGAGGTGATAAGTTGTAGAACGCAAGGCGACGGGTAAGTGCCACCACAGCGTCGTCTTAGCAAAGCGTTGGAAACTCTCCTTTTCGTGCAAGCGTTGCATGGTCAGCGCCACGTGATAAACGCTATGATCCTTAGAACCACTTATGTATGCATTTTCTAGTAAAAGACGATTATACAGTATTATATGTGTTGTTATGGTGCCTCATATGCGCAATAATTGCTTTTTAATTGACAATCGCACAAGTATGAACGCTGAATCTTGAGCAGCATTGGTGGGTGCTGCGGATGGGTTTGGCCGTTTGGGGTATCGGCTGGTGCCGTACAGAGTACCCCGTACCGTTAAGAATGGACAAACATACAAAGATACAGACATACAGACAAAAAGTTTTGCGTCTAAAGTCCCGAAGAAAGACGGTAGTCTTTAAAAGAATGGCAGAGCAGACGTACGCTTGTTTTCCACTCCTGGGCACCTGAGAGGCAGTGTTGACCGGTGATTTTCGTGTTACACCCTTCGTTTAAAATGTCTTGAATGTGCTTATTTATGTTCGAAGGGACAATATATCTTCGTATATCTGTGCGAAGACGCGGGGTCCGGACAGAGGGCAACGAACTCTTTTGTTCTCGGCTGCAAGTATGGTTATGGCAAAGGGTGGGAAAAGTTTCCACTTTTCGCCACCCCATCTAATTCACTTCGCTGCTACTGGATCAGTGGCGTCAAAAAGTAACCGTGAGTATGCGACCTCTGAAATTGAAGGACGAAATATGAGCTCGACATTTCGAGAAGCACCTCATGTTTGATAGGTACTTCAGCGAACACAAACGAAACGTTCTACTAGACGTAAAGAAAGTGTCTTGACTTCAAGACGGAGCAATTCGTTCCATCTTTGGGATAAGCGTGGCTCAACTCAATGACGCTGATTATCAGGAGGAACCTACAGACACCGGTGCCGAAGAGCGAGAGGACATTACTTTGTCTACAACTGCATACAGAGTGGGCGCCTTTCTTTGCCTAGATAATAAAAATTCCCAGCCTTGCCCACGAGAGGACTCCTTCAGTTAGTCGCCTGGCAAGGATCCAAGAAAAGACAACATCTTAAGTGCGCTTTCCAATGAACAATGTGCGGCAGGAAGCGGTGCAAGCAGCTCTACTGCTATAATCGACAAGAGAGACTCTCTGTGCCCAGATCGAACCTCACTCTTTGCAATGTTATCTCATGCGTTAAGTCTATGTATATAATATGTTTATGTACGTTGTAGTGGCAGTGTATAATTCTCTGTCGTCCACGTCAGGCATTTGTCTTGTTGTCAGGCGTTTCACCTGTTTCGAATAGAAGAAAAACGATACATTTGGGTTATTTCTTCTATTAACGTCGATTCACAAGCTGCATTAGTTACGCTCTTTACAGGCACGAATTCGTAGCAGGCGTAAGGCATGCCCGGAGCAGACGACAAAACGGATAGGTGAACAGACCCATGAACGCGGCCAAGCACGCGTCCATGCCGTTGGCAACGACGGATGGAGGCCCCGCCCGCGACTCTGCTCGAGGGCAGCGCCTCTCCTTCGCCGCTTTGCTCCATTCGTAGCGCCACTTGGCAGACAAACGGCAAAGCATGGAGCGGCGTTGTAAGATGTGTCCCTTCCAGACAAGCGGAGCCAACGCTCCTCTCTTATCGTACTCCGTGGACTTGGGTCAGGTCCGGGCTTGATGTTACGGGCCAGGGCGGAGTCCAAGTTTGAGGTTGCTGGCCGGGCCGGACTCAGGTACACTCGTTTAAAGGCCAAAGGCGGGTCTTCCAGCACACGGGAACGTTATTCAGTGTATGGTGTTAGGCATTATGTGCCAAACTAAAGTGACACGTGCTAAGAGTTGGTGGAATTCAAAGCTTGCTATGATCATGTCCGGGTTAACTCAGTCCGATGCGATAGAGATCCTCCTAGAATCAAGAAAAAATGTATTCTTGAACGACGTCAATACGACTATGTTGGCGGAGGTCGTCGAATTCTTGGAGCACTTCGAGGAGGCTAACGATAAGCTTGAGCAGGATGAAGTAGTAATGCTGCACCTTGTACACAAAACTGCACAAGCACTTTACTGCTGCTTCGACAGACCCACCCGAAGTATGCAAGATCATTTAGAAGACGCTAGACTTCCTTCAAATAAAGAACTGCCCATAGAAGAGCTCCACAATATGACAGCGTTCTTGTGACCACCTTTCCGTCATCTCTGCATTCTTGATTAGCAGCAGAGGAAAACTGTTCACGAAAGTACGCAAATTGTTGATTGATTCATATGTGCGTTAGTCATAAGAATAAACAAGATCATATTAGCCGAATAATGAACCGCCAGCGAAGCGTCCGTACCTTGATGAACTTAGGGAGTGACGTGATGATGCAGAAACTTAACCAGCCGCCAGTCAGCTTGAAATTTACCTCCGGGACAATGATTTGTGTGAGGACATTGAGAAACGGTTTGGATGACGGGAAGCTCATTGTAAGAAATCACGTGCTTCCATTTTTGGCACAAGTTCTTTGCATCTCATTCTTCAGCGCAAGCAGTGAACGCTATCTAGTCCAGGTGGGTACGTAGTTAAAGACAAGAGGATCTCAGCTGGTTTTGCTCAATAACATGTAGATATTAGCCTTTTGCTGGCCTTTTCACACTCCTGTTCCTGTGCCATCATTTTCAGGTGTGGTCTTTTTGTGTCACTGGGTGTTATTTTAGGCGTCTTTTTGATGTTCCTTTCATTAAGAAGGGCGAAGCCTTTTATCTGAAATAGCGTCAAGTATGGTCTGTAGCAGCTTGATTAGAAAATTATATTGTACAAGCGTTTAGGTTTGCATGACCAAGGTCTCCTCTATTTTATCAATGCCAGCCAGCTGCGCCCGATCCAGCTGTTTACCACCTTCTCATCTAGCCTCTTCCCTTCTCTCGCCCATCGCATAGCCTTCGCTTTTGCTTCGTTCTCATGGGGGAAGCAAACCCCTCATGCATTTCCTCACGAGGAAAATCATAGGAAGTAATTCTTCGTTCAGTTGTGTTAAGATCCGTGGAGCGGTGTCCTGCATTCATCTTGTTCACTATGCTGGCAATCATGCGGGCTCTGTAAAATATATGGTGTTTCGAGATAACGTGTCACCGTTCACGGCGCTATGTGGGCAACCAATGGGGAAGCGTAACTGCAACGCCACTACATGGGCTACGCCATGATGTGGTGACGGCGTTGCTTCAAGTCACAAAAAAGAAGCACGAAAAAACAAATAAGACAGACGTACGATATTGTGGTGGGCACGGAGAAAGGAAAAAGGTAAGGAGAGGGCATGCCCAGCCGGCGCAGGGCGTAAAAAGTGTGGCGGAAATGACATCATGGCGGCCATATTCACTAGGCACAATGGCGGCGTTGCTATGGTTACGTGTTGCGCAGTGGAGCTGGTCTCGCAGTGAGCGGCCGCGGCTGGTGGCGGAATGTGTGCCTCCCCAGGTCTCGTGCTGAGCCGTGGCGGACAATATCTGTACTCTGCGCCGCGTTATTGGTTACGCAGTGTTCTCCTGGCAGTTACATTACTCTTAGCAACGTTTACAAATCCCTTTGACCATTACGGGGTTTCAACAGTGCGTAGAACAATATCCATGTGTCGTGCGGTGAATGACGCGGATGAAGCAGTTAGTGTTCAGCGAAATCGCGTTGGGAAACATGACGAAGCTGAATGACAACGAGCGCCTTGCAGGTCAGTGACGGTTGAGCAGTGCTCCTGCTTGTGACGACGGACGATGCTGTTGAGCCCAGCAAGACGCCGTGAGGACCATGTGCACATACGTAGTTTCGTGTTGTGTGTGTACAGTAACAACTTGCATGTGCGTATTAAAACACCTTTTCTGTTCCGCTTGGTACACTCTCCACCAGCATTGCATGTAATCTCAACGTAACAGCAACCACGTTCAACTGTCACTAGCACCGTGCTCAATGTCACCACGGTCGCAGAATGCTGACGCTGGCGAGTTTCACGCAGAACACGGACACAGTGGCAGGACGCTGCGTCGGCCGCGTGGCGGAATGCAACCGTAGAAGGTGCACGACCGATCGTGTTGTCTGTACAGTTGCTGAATTAACGACGTGAAAGCTCTCGCCGTTGTCAGTGCATCTAGCGCGCGTTCTCTCGTAGTTGCTTCGTTGTCGGTGATCTGTTAATCCCTGTTATTACTCGGACGAAGCGATTTCGCTGAAGGTGTCCCGCTAGCTCAGAGTGATGAGCCCAGTTCCATTAGTTTCGGATCGTCATGACACACGCGCTGCGCAGCCCACGTGCTTTCCGAGCCGGAGAGGGAGTCGCGCCTTCTGCTTCGCATTCATATGTAAACAAGAGAGGAGAATTTGCCTAGTCAATATGGCCGACTTCCGGCTTCATCGCGGCTTCACAACGAGTGACGTCAGGGCCTCTCCTTACCTTTCCTTCCTCCGTGGTGGTGGGAAACCCTCTAGTGCATCTCCGGGGGAAAGTGCCCGGAAGCACGTGTGGCGCTTACAGCGGGACCGCTCATGCAGCGTCGCATCACGACCATCTCTGAACGAAGGCAGACCGACGGCTCCCGTTGATAAGCGCGCCTTTGCACTGACATTGATAGAAATAAAAGAGACGTTGCCGTGACAAAGCTAGAGTATGAACGATTTATATTTCAACTGTTTTTGGTAGCTGTTCAGCATATATAACGCTAACCTTTCTTATCTTGCTGCAACAAATTATTAATCAGAAGCCTCTTTTAAAATTGTGTAATTATTGTTTCCAATGATAGTGTAGAAAATAGCAATAACGATAGTGTCCTGTTTTGATTTTATGCGCTTTTTCAGAGTAGTTGTACACTTCATCTAAATAATGTTGTTGTTTCATTTCCATTGCACTCTTACTGTGATGACTTGCCATGTGCCATGTAGGAAACTTTTCATTTATGCGTTGTTATTACGTGCGAAAATCGTGATATGATTATGAGGGATGTCGTTGTGCCAGCCGGATCAATTTCGACCAGCTGGAGTTCTTCAACGTACACCCCAAAGATAAGTAAAGGGTGTCCTTGCGTTTCGCCCTATGAAGGAAGAAAAAAATGAGGGAGCGTTACGTCACACAAGTGAAGCCAACAGTGTCGGCCCAGCACGTGATCAAAACATCAGAGCGTGTCGTAGGTTTAAGTACTCTCCTGCGTAAGCCGGCCACTGGTCTTCAGCGAACAATCGCGTTTCGAGTAAACGCAACTGATGGACGCCATGCTCCGAAGTATCGGCAAGTCTCGTTGCTGACGTCATTTTGCGCAAAAGGTCACGCGTTAGGCCGACACTACTGGCTTGAAAACGGCTTGGCTTGCCAGGTTTGGCGGCCTGACGTCATGCTCCCTACTTGCTTCTTCTTTCCTCAATGTTTCACCCCATAAAAATGCAGCCGTCGTGGCCACAGGAATCACCCCCGCAGCGTCAGTCTTAACAGCTCAACCACTGTGCTACCCTCGTGGCCGAAGCAACATTTCGAAGCATGTAAACACGAGATTTTCCGTCCGATCACCCACTGAAAAGCGCAAAGCATTATTAATAATGATAACCAACAACTGATAACCTATAGTGGGCCCGGGCCAGGCCTGGTAATGAACACGCCCGCCCTGGATAGGTTTAGTAATAAACGCTCGGGCACGGGCCGGGCCCGGGCCAAAACATCTGGCCCGTGCAGTGCCCTAGTCGAAACTCCCAAACCAACTGGCCTTTGATCACTTGATGTCCACTGGCTGTAAAGAGAGGGCTGGAGAAAAAACATTACAGTTGGCCAGAGCATCAGGGGTGCGAATGTTGAACTAGATTTCATAGGATTTCAAAATCATTTGTGGGCGGCACAGGCGTCGACATGTCAATACTTTGCCATTTTGATTTCCCAAGTCTCTGATGTCCACGAGATTGCATGTGATCTATTATTTACGTGTAGGTGTTTCTTTGCAGAGTTAGACGAATTGCGCAACTGCCCACCGTGGCGACACTGTTCCATGCTTCTGGACTTCAAGGGAATTCACAACGCAAGCTTCAAAGTTGTGCTCCATGTCTTAACTACAGCAAATGAGTGTACAAAAATGTAGAAATGAGAAAATTGGATGAGAAAAAAGAAGAAAGAGCAACAGACCTAAAACCAAAAGTTTCATCACTGATCCTCACGTCCATACGTTACCTTTACGATTGTGTTTTTCTGTGAGTCTTCATCAGTAGATAATGAAAAATTGTTCTGACAACCCATGCATTCAATAATCACTTGAACTTTTTACACAAAGAAAAGCAGTAACACAAAGAATGTTTGTAAATATTAAAAAAGAAAATAATGATACCAAATTCACATAACTTATCTTACCTAGGTGTTTATAACTTCAAGATTGCCTTAAATATTGAATATTAGCTTTCTTTATTGTGTAGTTACTACTCACACAAAAAAGATCCATGGCGCAAGTACATTTAGTACACTAATGTATCTAGCACTTGTGATAAAACGCGACAACTGTGCTCATTTTCTTTCTCTCTCTTCTTTTTTTTTGCTTTTAAGCTAATCTGAAGTGATCGGAAGTCCGTCAACAGCAAGATGGGCTGCTCGCAACTTGAAAATTGAAACGAATGGAATGCAGTGATTGGGGAGGTGCTGCATCTAGTGAAGCCTGGCCTTTAGATATCACTTTGAATATGCGTGTCGTCCAGCACAATATACACGTTCTATACTCCCAGCTCAGCATTGTTCTCGGCTATGCGAGTGGCACCTATAACTATAGTGCCGTTGGAGCCTGAATACACGCATTACTCCACAGCTAAAGCATAGTGATCCAAAACGAGTGAAAAGTGCATTCTGGTGCTCAGCCTAGTGCTCCAATTCCAAGAACTGCATGCCCGTCAGTCGTACAAGGCGCATATGCTACGTGTTACTCTTAAAGTATTGAACGAAGCTGAAATGTCTTCAAATGACACTTTCTGGAAAAGACGTCTTGGCGGGACACTCTGGACCCATATACACATATAAAAAAATCTTAGGATGCAACTGTGAGAGGAATTTCCAGCCAATCATAATTTGGCGCGTATAGTTAACGACACCGGCTTGCCAATGGCCAAGAACACATAATAGGGTAGTGACACAAAAACTTTGGCCTTGCGTTTTTCTGCTGCAGTGCGTTGCTGGGAGCATGTTGGTCATGACACGACACATTGTTCGCTGCAGCACGCAACGGATAATTAATTACAGACCCCCTCATTATCAATCAGTTTCAGTTTTAGTTTGAGAGAGTTCAAAAAACTGGGTGCAACTGTCACCACCTAGCGTGTGCAGCTCTTGACGACGTCAGCATACAGAACTGTGACGTACTTCCGCACGGTCCGCATCAAGAATTACTTTTGAATAGAAAACGGGCCTAGAATTTTGCCAAACCAAAACTTTCTAAGCGTGCGCCACGGCCACGCACTCAAAACCAGCGGCTGAGAAATATAGACTTTGGTAATTAACGCGGCAAAATAAAAATGGCTGATATGACGTCATCATAACTTGTTTAGTTTACCACAGCGTGGTGACAAAAGGGAAGTAGGGGGTCCCTTTGGGGACCCATCCGGGGGTGTCTATAGCGCTATGGAGTCGGTTGCTCACGCAAATTTCAAAATTAATTTAAAATACCTTTCAAGCGATATTTGCTGTTGCTATCTTGCCGATAATATACGAATGTTCAAGAAAATCAACCCCGCAGGCTATCTAGGCATCGAAATTTTGTGTCAGTATTCTTTTAAGGGGTATTCAGATGGGGCAAAAATTTTCGAGAGAAGCGGGAATTGCGGATCATGTGACAAAGACATCACAAATTACCGAGTGGGGTGACCCACTCGAGAATTCATCGCTTCATCGTCACGACATCTTCAATCCCCACTTCTCCCCCTGAAATTGATCATTGATTGATTGATTTGTGAGGTTTTACATTCCAAAACTACCATATGATAATGAGAGACGCCGTATTGGAGGGCTCCGGAAGTTTGGACCACCTGGTGTTCTTTAACCCAAATCTGAGCACACAGGCCTACAGCACCCCCTAAAATTTCTACCCCATTAATACTAGGTTGCATTATTACTTCAGATTATAATCTGAAGACAGAAAAGTAATTGATAAGGCAACTTGTCATCGACAGGGACCAAACCTGCAACCTTTGAATAACGCTTCCGTTGCTGCACCAACTGAGCTACAGTGGCGGTCATGCTCTCGTACCCTTTATTCGGTATATAGTGTGTAGATTTAAACACGCGAGTATTGGTCAGGGTTAAATTCTATGTTTAGAGTTATACATCCACAGCGATGCTTGCCACTGCAATCTACAACCAGGCTTATACTATGCTCTCTTGTACTGAAAATGATACCAGTATAAATAAACGAAACTTTAGAGTTGAATCTGTCGCACAGTTTCGTGCGTGCTAGCCCTCCCGTAAAATCTGCAACTCTTTAGGTGTCATGTTTTTGCTGGAAAATCACATTGCTGCTCTAAGCCTTTTTAGGTAAGAATTTCTCTTATTCGTATACTTACATATACGCATAACAGACAGCCCGTTTGACGAAAAAAAAATATAGAGGGAGTTAACGTGGCTATTACAGGTCATTGGATAGTAATGCACATAGTGCGAAAATGACAAAAAGTTGTATATGGAGATCAACTGAGATAATTGTTCACCTGACTTAGCGTATCCATACGCAACTTAGAAAGAAATGGAAAAGTTCTATTGCCAACTACAAATGGTTCCACAACAATGAATGAAAAAAAATACCATGCATTATATATTAGGTCATCTGATCGCGAAATTTTTGGTAGCTGAGATGCATATCATCCTGCACTGCAGAGAGAAATAAAGGTTATTGTGGCAGAAAAGCTGAGAGGTCGACCTGAACCAATTTCGTGGCTTGCCACTCAGCGTTAGGAGAGTATAGAGGAGGGAGAAAGAAGAGAGAAAAAAGTGTTAATTAAAAGATGGTGATGAAACGAAACCTATACACTAGTTGACAAAGACAACTATACATGGTCGTTACAATCTTGGATCCATGTCATCTGCTTATGTTGCTGTCAGTCACCAAGCAAAACATTTCTGCCTCGTAACCCTTCCCACGAACCGGCAGGACCTTTGATAAATGTCATTTGTCTCCATGTCGTTGATAGCTTAGCAGAACACAAATTATACCCGGAGACATTTGCTCCAATAAACCAGCAAACACGTCTGAAGAAAAAAAGAACGAAAAACAATCCGTGGATAATACAGGAAGCTCTTACTACTGCGAAGCAAAGAAAAAAAACGATGGTCACTGCGAAGCGAAACAAAGGACGCACAAGAGCCGCTATAGCAGTCAAGCTTGTCTAAAAATTACTCAGGGACTGTGTAAGAAAATTGAAGAATGCAACTCCAAGAGAAAACAAGAAATCTCTTCATGAAAGTTGAACAAAAGCCTTATTGTTCAGCCTAGGCATGTCGTAGTTACTATAACATGCAGAAAAGCACCTCTCGATGAGAAAATACGTAAAAAAAAAGAAGAAGAGAATGAACAGAAATCTTCAGGAGTACTTACTAATAGCGGTCCATCAGTCTACGTCGTACCAAAGCATAACGTTATGTTTAAGGACACTTATTTAGAGGTTCATTCGCCTTCTCACTCCGTTTCATTTTAAGATAGCAATATCAGCAGCACGTGTTGCTACCCAAGAAAGTTCCGGTCACTTTTCTGGTCACTAAAAAGTATTTTACGACGTACGAGAAGAGATTGTGACATTATTTATGTCATGACCAGCACGTCGTATTTCTCAAACTGCTCACCCTCTCATACTAATTTTGGTGTATCCCAAGTTAAGGGGGTGATCATGAGAGCACCCAGACGTAGGCGGATAAATGGATAGATAGATAGATAGATAAATATATAGATAGATAGATAGATAGATAGATAGATAGATAGATAGATAGATAGATAGATAGATAGATAGATAGATAGATAGATAGATAGATGGATAGATAGATAGATAGATAGATAGATAGATAGATAATGAGAAGTGTGTGAAACATTGTTGCCATGGTGGAAAGCCAGCAAAGAGAAAGAAAGATTGAGATATGACAAGTATCCTAATCAAGAAGATAACCATTGTCAAGAGTGTTGTTGAGGGTAATGGTGAAACAGCGGCCACTGGGTGCGACATATTTTTTTAATTTAGCAAGGAAGTTTTACATCAACTCATTGTGCTCACATGTCTCGACAAGCTTTCAATGTCGTAGGCTGCCCTTTCTAGACGTTCCCCCCCTGAAAGTAGTCGAGTGTATGGCGGGGGGACACCTAAGCCCCTTTTGTAAAACCGGTGGGTAGTTGAGTGTCCACCATAAAAGGAAGGTATGTGAAGAGGTCTGCGCTCCATGGCTGTTTTACAAAAACATTTCAAAACCCCATACGAGTGAGCACCACAGTACATTTAAACAATGAAATGCTAAAACGGCGCCCTCTAAAAGTTGAAATGACAAATAGCTGAATCGCTTTAGGTATTGAGCCATCAGAGTACACTTCTTTCGTGTGTGCAGTCGGGGGTAAAGACCGACATATATGGTTTGCATGGCGACGATTGGCGTACTGTTACATTCAAGATTATTTTAGTGATCATGCGCGCGCACACTAAAAGAAACACAAACGAACAAGTGTTTCTTCTATTTCAATGTGTGCGTAAATGCAGCGTTTTGTCGCCGTTTTTGTAGAGCGTCAAACGATCTATTCTTATTCGCAGATTTTGCGAATACCGAGTAGAGCTGTTTGTTTGTCAGTATTTCCCAAATATATGCTGAGCACGTCTTCTAAAAAAACGTAACGTAAAGCACAGCGCCATGGGGTGGCATTAGAACAGCAGTGAGCTGCGGCGCGCTTAACGTCGAAACTGCACGGCAAACATAGCGACTGCTCGCGCGCAGTCAAGAGGGTACACTTTCCACCAGGGCGAAATGCACAGTCTACAGGCTATTCGCAGTTGACACGCCAGAAACGATCTCCCTAAATAGGCACGAAACTTCACTATAGGCTGTCCACACAGCTTTGTATTGCGATAAAGTAAACTATGAGTTAAACATGGGCATGACCACGCGCATTCTATTGCTTTCTATTTGCCTGTTGAACGACATCTCGTACACGCTCCATTGTGTTGAGAGGTATTGGGATGCGAAAGAGTTCATGCTATGCCACCCAGAAGCGCAGTTTTCTCTTGTTCTGACGGTGTCTCTAAAACGTGATCGCCTTCACCTATTAACATAATAAAGTGCGGGAACACGAATATGACCGATAAAGAGGGCGATGCACCGCACTTATGGAGAAACGCAGTATTTCGACCGGAATGGGAGGTCAAGGGCGCTATGCAGGATCAGCCGAGTTTCGCGAAACTCGGGATCTTCCCGAGTCCTGGCAACACCCCCTTATGAACGAGCCAACAGTACGAAAAATTCAAATCCACCCCTCAGCGCGCTGCGTTTCATTGGTTACGATAGAACTAGTAATCGTGTCAAAAACAGTCAACTAATTTCGGCGGTGTTTTTAAACCAGATGCGTCTTCTTTCATTTCTTTGTCGTTTCACTGAATGCAAAAGTACACCCATGAAATAAAAGCGCCAGAAAGATTTCGTGATGGTATTTGTTAGAGGCAAGGAATGTTTAAATTAATTTTGAAGCTTTTAATGCCCGCACTAAGTTTGTTTTAGAATAATCAACATGGTGGCCTCTGAGATCAGTGCAGGCCAAGCGTCTTACAACATCGCAACCGCAGCTAAACCCGAAGCCACGTGTTAATCATCATGGTCAGCCTGTACATTCTGGCGCGCTGCTCGGCTGGTGCACGTCGTCTTTGTTGTCATTGACAGCAAACACCCGAGCACGAGTGGCCGGCCAATTAGCTATATTAGGGGTGAAGCTCCGAAAGCCGCGAGTCTCTCTCTCCTAGCCCTTTTGACACGACAGCCCAGTGAATGACTTATTCAGTAGGTGTGGACGGATGAACAAACGGCCGGACAGACAGGCAGATGATTCACAGTTTACACCAATAAACCCTCTGAAGCTTCGCCCCACTCATTATTATTCACTCCATGTATATGCTGTGATATTTTTTTTTGCTGGACGGTATATCTAATTGGTTATGCCAGGACATGCCATGACCAAGCAAATTATGAAAGGTCATGGTAAGGCTGAAGCATTTGCACCACATTTAAAGAAGACCATGCTATTGAAGTTATGTAAAGCTGAAACCGGGCTAACTAAAGCACGATATTTGATGAACTAACTAACCTATGATAATTACCGTGACGTTAATTATGAAGACACTAAGTGAAACCATGTTAGTTAGCCCATACTCTAATTATGACAATTAGTATCCTACCAATTAGGATTACGTTTATTGGTTTGATACTGATCATGCCACCATAATTGCACTCGATATAATTACATCTTAAATAAAGCCTTATCAATAAAGACAGGACAGCTTAGCTTAATGGTATTAAGCCTCAGCCAATTAGTACAATCAAAATTAAAACAGAACTGATGTGGTCTTCACTTTGAAGTCGACCACGCACATAAGTAGACAACCAACCTAAAAATCTGCGAGAAGCTAGGTTATCACAAACTCCGCTATAGGTTCAGCCTTGCACAAGTAGTGTAAGCTCACCAAATCATTTTTCGTGCAAAGAAGCCGCCGCTTAGCGCTCACTGCATCAAACGCTTGATAGTCACACCAGCCCCATCACAATCACGAGTTGAACGCGGGCCTTCTCAGAATCAGCGAGTTTGTTTCCGAGTTCACGCGTTCATCAGTTTGATTGACAGACGCCCGCGGCAAAGATAGGTTACGCCCACCACGTTTGCTCATGCCGTGGAGCAGTACTCGCGTCGAGTGGCACGATTAATCGATCAGCTTTATGGCACAGACTATGCACACACGCACGCAGAAGTAAAAGTGATGTCACCACGCACCTACGATGTTTCGCATTCAATTTCACCGCACTCACGACTTCTTCAATTACAGCCGCGTAGCCGACAAGATTCGAGCGCTCCTGGTGACCACCTGTTCCTATATTTATCTGCAATACTTGATAGAAGTGAAACGAGCAGCACGAGAGTTCTGCATGAGCACCCTTGCTGCCTTGGAGAGTGAAAATTTCCATGATGCAGGTAGAACAACAGAACCTGTGAGAAAGAGGAGATACGCCCGCGAACACGCCTGTGGGCGGCGCGTGTTGAGTTGGCGAAAAGACAGCACGACAATCACGCTTACGTCGCTGCACTGCTAAAATGTTTACGGAGTGGTGGCGCTGGCGTGCTCGCATTCGGTGTTTCTTTGATAACCGCCGCAAATGTCCTACACGCGTTTCCAACGCCACCCGCATTCGTGTAACCATTTTTATCATCGCTGCTATCCCGCGCTCTGCACTGTCTTCATGCCACGGCAACCGCAAGCGAGCTCGGAGCGAACACGGCAGCCTGCCGAAGCTCGGGCGTCCTGCATTGCACCCCAGGGCCGAATATTTAAGAGAGTGTTTGCCTACGCCAGTGCAATTAAGACAATTGAGTTACTGGTTATTCTACATATAAAACGCACACATCAATAACAATCATCGGGAAATAGACGGCATGATACTACAACGAATGGAGCGTGAACAAATTAAAAAAATATAATTTATCGGACACACATGGAAGAAAAATAGTTGACCTGATTTCGTATGACTCTTACATAACCTGACACATTTGCCCAGATGATGTAGTTCATCAAGTATTCTTTGAAACAGAAAGTGACCTCCCATGCTTTCATGATACAGGTTCACTGTCATCGCAAATGCTTTGTTTGGTAATACGTACAAATGCATGGAGCTTATTCATTTTTTGCCTAATTTTCGGGTTGCAGTGCCACATGTGTACATGCGCTTGAATGAGTTCAGTAGTTTATACAATTTTCACTATCACACTAATATTTGAAGGGGTACTAGTGAGTACTATTCTTCCACGTACATTGTCCGCTAGCACAGAAAGAAACCTCTGATGATCGGTGATAGGCGCTGCAGGCCTGGGAAAGTGGTTCCTGGGAAGTGATGTTCCGAAGAAGACTCACCCGAAGTTTTCATTCGACAATCGTTAGTTTTAGCGGATACACACAAAAGTGGTACAGTGAGATAGTCGCATAGTGTGGGCCTTTATTTTAACGAAATATTTGAACAATACCAAGTCTAAACTAAAAAAAAGTAATGAGAGGCAGCGGCATGAGCGAGTCCATCAATTAGTTTGTCTTTGATTAGCTGCTGCAGCTATATGGTGAAAGAAAACAAAAAGATTTGACTAGTTTAAGCACGACAGTTAGATTCTCATGGCTAGGTTATCATACGCGACGGCGCATTAGACTTGGCTACGAATTTGTGAGTTGCACACGAGTGGTTTTCGGGACAGGGGTGACAAAAAGTGTAACACCAGGTGTGTCCAAGACATCTTTTTTTTTTTTACAAATTTAGAACTGACTGACTCGCAAAGAGGACATGAATATATTGCAAGGAATTCTATTAGATTATAAAAAAATGCGAAATAACAGCATTGGTATGTGAGTAACTTTAAAAATGGCGAATGTAGCCCATATCAGAGGATTGGATGAAGTTACTATAACAAACTTCGTTTACTTATAATACCGATGTGGTACCATAGTTAACGCTGAAGACGTGTAACAAAAAATGGCACCACTTAACATGAACGAGTGCTGTGGAAAATTAGTTACGATCTATTTAAAAGGCGATTTAGTACCACCCATAGTAAGCCATACTTTCAAAATGTCAAAAAACATCGGTCTTACCACGAGAGTACGCTTGGGCAACGACAAAAAAAAAGTATAAATAAAATACAGCTGGGGAAACTACTTCGAGATACCTGCGCCAACTTTCTGCCATGCATTTAAAATAGCCTGAGTGATTTTTATATCGCAATACATTAATGACAATTTGTACTAATTATGCCAGAGAATTTTCGTAGAAAGTTTTACAGCATTTTGCAAAGATAATGATGCCAAAGCACGAACAAAATGCTTTAAAATCCGTGACGTAACAGAAACTCTAAGAATCTGAAACTAAGGCGTTCAATTCTCAACGCTTGCAAGGAACGCTTTCACGTACATTTCTCTTATAATAATGAATTTTTAATGGTATTTAGCAACCATGCAGCATATGATACCCAATTTTGTTTTCACTCGTATAATATCCCTGAGATTAAGCACTTCATGGCCGCATGCATAAAATCTGTAAGATGACTGATAATGTGCGTTCGCGACGTGTCGATGCCGTACAGCAGTAATTGCACTTCACTTAAAAAAGAGGTCACGTTGTTTAATGCAACAGCATCCAGCGACGCTATTATATATATTATATAAATATATATATATATATATATATATATATATATATATATATATATATATATATATATATATATATATATATATATATATATATGTGCTCAATGGTTCTCTGTTCGTAGCATTATGTTTTCGTTATTGGACCCATTCATTCAGCTCTGCCTAGCCTGAACACATGGCACGGCTGTTGTAGTGCCCATATCATCGGCATAGTCAGGCGTCGAATTGTTTCCTCCACATAAAAAAAAAAAAAACAGACTGTGCTATCCCGCACATAAAATTATGCTTTCGATCATGCTTCATTCTTAGTCAAGTCTTATGCTCACTGGCGCAATGTTGGGTGGAGCACAAAGGAAGAAAGCGAAATGATTGCGAATATACATACATCGTGTGTTAGTATGCCAAACATGCAGATAATTATTTTTGATTCAACATATCGATTTCTCGAATTGGTCGTGCTCGAAAAACAACGTGTTTCTCATTTCGAGTGATGAGAACACAGCAGCTCTGTCCTCGGTCAGTCGTCCTATTGAGCAACATCAAAAATTATATGAGTGTGCTCCCCCGCCATGCACACTGCAGATACATAATTTATTCCCACCGCGGTGACATATCACCCTTTATGCATGGCTATGTGGCTGCAACGGCTGCGTTCAGAGCGCCGTAGCACATGAAGCAATAAAACAACTTGCGTAAAACATTCACGCAAAGTATAATAGCACTACTGCATCTACTCAGCAGGCCGTCAAAAATGCCCGTTAATTTTCTGAGCCTTAGAAGGGGGCTTTTCAGCGTTGGGCACAAGTAATACAAAATGAATAATTGGGCAAGAACCACCTTTGCTGCAGTAGCGGAGTTTAATCACGCATGCAAAACCTGCACACGCTTGAAATCGCTCATTGCAAAGTCTATAATAATGCCTAATAAATATTAAGGGCGTACTGACACAAAAGTTCTCACTTATCGCTTTTTTTTGCTTAAAATTATAGACGAAGCCCATGAGAGCGAAGGAAACGTACCAGTAAGCGTGAGTGCGCCCCGGAATATTCATGAAAGCACGCTCTTAAAAGCTAGTTTCGGTTCCTTCTGTAACTTGACGTCACGAATCAGTATGAGCAGCCCCACCAGGCTGTAGTAAGTGCGTGCGCAAGTGTTCATGACGTATTCTCGCCAGCGTGTCACTTCTTCAACCGCCTGATTTGTATGCTGCGCGCCACACACGTGGAAACTCATTGCAGGGGGGCACAACTATAGGTTGCCATCACTTTTAAGGCGCAGCTTTTTTGTCGGCAATCAGAAGTCAGTCATCAACTGCATTTTGCGCGTGTCCTCGTTCGTAGTTATGAACAGCACACAGAGCAAACTCCACTTGGTCGGTGCCGAGCGTCCAGTTTCCACCTCGGCCCTCGAGTGTCTTAGCGCCGTATCAGACGGGAATCGGTGGAACTTGCATATATTGCCCTTTTCACTTCCGCAAGACAATTCACAGGCAAAATATTGGTGCCGTGACGGAAAATTTAAAATCAAACGAATAATTTGCCCATTGATAAGCGTATGTCTTGAATTCGCGTGCACGTACGCTATTCCAGACTCCGCTATCTTACTTCATAGATATGGTCGATAACAGTAGGGGCTTTTAGCTTGTACGTATATCCTTCACGGGAACGCATGTTTTTCATCGTTTTAGCTCCCCATACGTAAACGTTTACGTACGAACGCAAGCGTATGCCATCATGTTTTCACACACCATGAGTGGTGATGCTAACTACATTTAAACTATCTATAACTTACATAAGATTGAATCACGGCTCCAGCAAAATCGCTAGGCGTTTGTTTATCACGTACAATATCTTCGTACGTTCAAAAAGATGACAAAATACAAAATAACTGCCAAAATAGTGTCGACATCTTGTGACATTTCGTGACCTCAGTCATAAACACGTTGGCTTGCGCGTAATGTTTTTTTAGGTGAAAAAGATTTCAAAGGTAACTCATTCCTAATAATAGCTGCGTGGTTTTTACGCCAGACGTACAATGCGCGATGTTTATGCAATAACAATTTTGTGATTTCCTGGTTTATTTTATCCCCGCTTGAAGGCGCCACCCATCAAGCTATCAGGCGCTCCCACGTTCACAGTTTCTATGTTTTAGGTCATTCTAGCTTTAGTGATCCGGCTGAAACAATGGTATAGCTATTGGCGATCGTACTTCAGCTTATTTTGACTCAACGGCTGGAGTCTCCGCAATGTATATATTGTGAGTTCCTGCGAACGAAAGTGCATTTGCGAGATAGGGCCGCAGACGTCCTATCCGGCGGGTAGCTTACGTTACGTAAAGGTTTATGTTCTGTAAAGGCCGGCGTGGGCGCAGATTATATTCGGTATCCAGTAATACGGTTACGTAAGGAAGTATCTGTACAAACTAAAAGCCCCCAGTGACCGCACGGCGCGAGGAGACGATCGAGACGGCGTCTCGGAAGCTACCATTTTTTTTGTGTTTTGGTGCTTGACATCATCACAATTTGCAAGACTGCTGCGTGAAGTCCCCAGGATTAGTACTGTAGCCTGACGTGAAGCTAGTGTCGATGTCAGTAGGTACGCCACAAAAAATTTCACTTTAACGTCAATATAAAATATCTCATCAATATTTGCTGAGCGTCACACATCCCACAGCCTTCTATTTATACAAGATTGATTGACTGATATGCGGGTTTAACATCCCAGAACTGCCTAATGATTATGAGAGACGCCGTAGTGGAAAAAGTTTTGACCACGGGGGGGTTCTTTAACGTGCAACCAAATCTGATCACACGGGCTTATAACATTTTCACCTCCATCGAAAATGCGACTGCCACTGCTGGGGTTCCATCCCGTGACCTGCTGGTCAGCAGCCGAGTGGCTTAGCCGCTAGACCACCGCAGCGGGGCTTTCTTTATACAAGAGATTCCTATGGCAGAGGAAACTCGCCTCCGAAAAAAGGTGTCAGTACCCCGAAACGCCTGAGCTTCAAGCGCTTTTAGCCGTAAGTTATAGCTGCCCTCAAAGCGCCCGAATACATTGTACATTGTGAAAAAAAGTGTGCCTGCTGGCGCATGCGAAGTGCATGAAAGGGCAGTATGAGGCACAAAAAACCTTAAACTTCAGAATTCCAGGTGTTATATACTATAGCTGACAAGTATTTGAAGTGACTGAAGAGTACAAAAGGTTTCGACTCCTGAATACTACGTGTAGACAAATCTAAAAGACCTTTGAGTTCTCAACTTCATAGAGCACTTGCGCACGGAATGCAAAAGTACGAATTCTTTCTTCAATATCCAAGGGATGGTGACCTGCGCAATAAGAGACATTTGATGTTCGCTCTCTGACAACTTTGACCCTCGCCTGCGCAGAACGCTTGTTCTATTCTTCAGTTCAAGCACCATGCTTTTTATTTTTCTACTTTTTTCTTCTTTTCTTACATGCGAGAAATATTGCGAAGAAAACGTGCTGTACATTTTAACTGAAATAAAAGAACGCGTTCGTCAGATGTCATTCTCATTCGGGTGCTCGAAAGAAAATCAAGACAGCCAGCCAACAAGTTAAAAAACCGAACCATCTTAGAACGTGCAGTGTACTCAGAGCTGTCGGTTAAACATCAGACAACAGTTTGGTTAAAGAGCTCGTTCAACGAAGCCTGAAACAGTTCTACTAGACGGTGGGGGCTCAAGCTTGCCAATGCAGACAGACACATTTTAACTGAATTCCTTCCCGCCCTTCCTAAATCTGCAAAATTCTTACAGTATTTGTTAAGGCCTATCATCGATCCCTTAGTAACAATGAAGTATAGAAGTTCACAAACAATTTTTACAAAGGTTGCTCAATACGTCTCGATGGCAAAATACCTCGGGAAATGTCAGTTAAGTCTGTAAGGAATTTTGGACAGTCGCAAGGCAATCGCGAAAAGTTCGCATGGAAGCAACCCTATGTATAGGAGTAAATTTTTTTATGCTGATGTCAAAAATAGATACAAAAACCTCATGTAACATTGAATTCAATTAACAAACTACATGCGCCAATACTGCGGCGGACGCACACAGCCATTTGCTGAAGTCTGTTGTCGTCGATAAGCAATCCCTGGTGAACCTGATTCCATAGCTTCTAATTTAATCTTCATACATACATACATACATACATACATACATACATACATACATACATACATACATACATACATACATACATACATACATACATACATACACACACACACACACACACATACATACATACATACATACATACATAGGCCCGAAAATTGCTGTAAATGACGGTTATCAAAATGAAAATACCTGTGAACTCACAATTTGATTCAATCAAGGACAGTCAAGCCCAATACACACAGCATACACCAGCGCCAGCAGTTACACGAGTCAGCATGCCTTTGTCTTGCTCCGCGCACGACACGAAGAAAAGGGAAGCACTGCGTAGCAGATTTTTCCACCCTGCCCCAGCTCATAGCCCGTCCCGGTGTTCTTAAATATGGTCCGTACCCGGCCCAGGCTTCAAAAGTTCGGGCCTGGCCCGTTTCAGCCAATTATGCCTGGAGCATAAACGAGGCCCCGTTCTATTTTCGGTTACTGTGAAGATGCCTGCCAGAAATAAAATATTTTCTAGAGCGTTTTGAGAACTTCTTTGAGTATCACGATTTTCACTGGTACATTGGGCATACCTTTGGTCAATTATGGTCGTAACACATTTGCGAAATGATTGCAGTGCAATTTAATTTATAACAGAAGTCATGAATGGCTGTCTCACGTATGCAGTGCTAACCACGGAGTGTACTTTTGAATTTGAAAGAACGAAGATAAAATATATCCACATCAAGTGAGAAAATATGGCAGAAGTATACAGTTTGGGTCGTTCTAACTTACGTACGAGGTGGGGCTATTCATAGGAAATAATAGGTCTCTTGTAAACTTTCTTAAGTGCACAAATAATGGAATGAAAAACACGTGCTCGATATGTAGCTGCTACTTGGAGCAGACATAAACTAGAGCTGCTACTTGGGCAGCATTACATAAACTAGAGCTGTCATAAAGACTCCTCGGCCGACAATTTTCCTTGAAGTTCTCTACGTTATCACGCTGAAAACAAGAAGGTTCTTTGACCCACCCATCTTTTGTGAGTCACCGCCCACATAGTTCTATAGATCTGTCAAAGGGAATCTCACCCGTTGGCGAGCAAGCCACCATTCCCGCTTTTTCTTGAAGATGCCTATCTCATCGTCTTCGTGTAAGTCTTCCGTCTTTGAGAGTGTATGCCTTAAATCAGAACCAGACAGAGGGATTTAAAAACAACTGTCTGCTAGACGACCAAAGTTAATTAGCCTGTGGCTTCACATACCTCGTTTATCAGAGTGACTGCAACTGCAGCATGCGATGTTGGTGGCACTGACAAAAACATCGAACACCTGCGGATTTTTCCTCAATTCGCTTCAAAGACAAGTACTTGCCACCGCATTGTGGCAACTGTATGATTGGCCACTTTCTGTGTAAATGCTATTACAGCACCACCCACATCTCTCGACAGCCAACAGGGCAGTGAGAGCCCCCTTGTGATTTTTCAAGACGACGGGGCTTGTGTGAACGCCGCTGACTTGCGATGGATTTCTACACGCTGTAGTCAATTCGTTTTCTCTCCCTCTACTTTTTTCCTTCTCTTATCTATTCCTCATTCATCTATTGCGCTTCCCCAATCACCCAGAGTAGGGTAGCCAAACGGAAGTCTTTCTGGTTAACCTCCCTGCCTTCTTCCTTTCTGTTTGCTTCCTCTTTCCCATCAAACAAGGTGTGTCGGTTGTCCGGAGCGCCGTCTCCCGCAGGGACCGAACGGGCGAGAGTCACTTACCTATTCGCCGATGGCTAAAGACCTTGGTACGAACACGGGAACGAAGTCTGGCTGTCTGTGGCTCGTGGGGGTGGTTGCAGGCTTGCAGCTCGGGGAAGCGACAATCGAGGAAACTCAGATGTGTCCCAGAAAGGAAAAAGTGGTGACTGTGGCGAGGAAGAAAAGTTAGATGGCGAAGAAGAAGCTATCCTCAGCACGGCTAGGGCCCGTGTGAAAGGTCACTTGACGTGGATCAGGCATATTGTATTTCTTCAGTATAGGCATCATTTCTGGGGGCGTCAACTTTTCAATCGACAAAGTAAGTTTATAAGAAGCTCAAATAACCAAGCGAAACAGCGTACACACGCCATTATACCGATATGTATGAGAACCGGGCCTAATACCGGCCTAATTTAGGCCCGACCAGAGCCTCATGCTCATGGGCTTGAGCACGACCCACGGGCCGGGTTGAGTCCGGGCCTATGCAGTGCTCTTGACGGCAGCATAATCTCCAAGTTGACCCGTGCTTAAGTTGCTTGTAGCTTGTACCCGGCTGATACCATCACGTCTGCAATGTTTCGCAGCGCTAACAAAGATAGGTCTGGGAGTGGTTCAATGAAAAATCTGTCTGCGAAGCTCGGAGCATCGGTATACCCTATTCCCTGATAGTGTCTTTAACGAGGCTGTTCGTTCCCTTTATAACATTGCCCGTTTTCACACTCGCTTGCCTCTTGTCGAACAGCGGCAGTAGAGCCATTTTTCTCTATAAACTTACAGAAGAATACAAATAACTGCGTCTCAATGAAATAAAGAGTCATTTCATTAAGTTAGTGGCACAAACAGGAGTGCGTTTATTGCCCTATCCTAGATGATGCCATTTGCGAGCCTATAAAAAGTTCACGAGTACTTCAATTGTTTTGTAATTGCGATAAATACACTACATATCTATTGAAAATATGGCACCAACCATGTTAAAATTTGTGAAAATACGTCTTGGTTTTCTTACGAGAGCCTTGTTCATCGCGATGATGAAAAGGCCATAAAGAGAGAGAATAAGGTTGAGTGAAAGGAAGGGAAGTTAAACAGAAGAAAATTTCTGCTTTGCTACGCTGCACTAGGAAATAGTAATGGGCATAAAGATAAGGTGAAAGAAAGAAGAAAAGGGGGTGGTGAAAGAAAATAAAATAGAAAGCGCACGCACACTCAAGCACGGGAATGTCAGAGTCGTTTAGTGAGTCCAGGTGACCGCAAAAACGTCTGCTGCGCCTTCGTCGCTTTATGGTTTGAATGTCGAATGTTCCGGCGCTCCATAATCGACTGTTCCAAAAGCGTCTTGTCATTGAGCCGTATGAACGTTGACGAAAGCTGTAGTCTTTAGCCGCTATCATGAGGACCATTACAAAAAACCTGGGCAATGGTTTCCTTGCCGCGAAAAAAGCAACGACGAGGCAAATATGAAATGTTTAAAAAGAACATGTTTGATACCTCAGTCCTATGAGTCAGTATAACACCAAACTGAAGCGTGTCCTCTGAGAAGTAGTTGAATGTTCATTTTACATTGATATGCGAGAGCTAGCACAACGTTTATTCGTGTTGTTTGATGAGGATGTACGCACGTTCGCGCTTTCTGGCATCCCAATGACAAACGTACATGATCATTAAGCCTTTGTGGTACCTGTAGTAGCTAACCTACCCTTGAACACTGCATATGATGAATGCCACAAAAAGATTGCGTCAACGTGCACATGTTCTTTTTCAAGGCGTCGTCATTTGAGGAAAGAAACGGCAAGATATACACTTCCTAGTAATTGGGTTACCTATGCGTGTGTTCATACATATAAGTACACTACATCAGAGTGCGTCGAGAACGCGAAAGGCAAAGCTCATATTTTCAGCCGTGAACGCGTGAAGGCATCCCGCAACCAACAGGCGTGTGTCTCGCTGCACCAAAGCACTGGCTTGCACGACATTCGCCCTTACATCTCGGGACCTAGTTCTGTGGCACTTTTTACAACCATTTCGTTAGTCGGCGCCACTTCATTCGAAGCAGTAGGCAGCCAGAAGCACCGTTGGTCCGTTGGGAAGCTACGCTACGCTGGCGAGAAGTCGTCACATGCTAACTGCGTCTTCATCGAATCGAATCGCCATGCACGCCACAGCTCACCGACCGTATACAGCTTCCTAAAATATTGTGGCGGAAGCCTCCCCTACGCTGAGACTGCCCAAGGGCTCCTAGACGGCGCTGGTTATGTCATGGTGCATTACTTCACATTAACGTTCCAAGATGATGATACCGTTCCGCTAAACAAGATCAGTGTGAGAGGAAAGCTAGAGAGATAAAAGGCACGTTTTAAAGCCTCTTGCATATATGTGCCAGTAGAACAGAATTAGAGAGCCCGGAAACTATTTTTCAGAACCGGGAAGGCGTGGTTTTAACTCCCATCAAAGCAACATGTTCTTGTTGTTTTTCCTTGCCACACTTATCACGCCCACTTTCTCGACATCAGTTCCGTCAGTAAAATACGTCAGTGAAGTCTTGGTAGACAGTAAAGCTTTAGTTTGGGCTAGTTGGTGGACTCTTGAACACATTGCATTCTTGGAATGCATTCTTGCGGGTGCATTCTTGCGCCCGTGTTGCTCACTCTCCTTGGTCCGAGTCTTTTTGGCGCAACCCAAATGTGTGTTCTTGGTAGATCACAGCATACGACACTTTCATGTGAAAGTATTTTTTTTTTGAGAACAGGGATTGGAGCAGTGGGAATTTAGAAAGTTATGCCATATCCAGCCTCTACGCACTGACACTTGTCTTGCTGACGAGTTTAATGCCTGAAATCATGTCTGTTATTATTATATGTCGGACTCGGAAAGCTTAGTGACGTTTGTGCACAAAAGTTATTGCTTCCTTACAAAACGAATTGATTTTATTGATATGTGAAGTTTAACGTCTCAAAACCACCATACGCTTATGGAGAGACGCCGTAGTGGAGGGCTGTGGAAATTTCGACTACCTGGGGTTCTTTAACGTGCACCCAAATCTGAAAACATGGGCCTACAACATTTCCGCCTCCATTAGAAATTCAGCCGCCGCAGCCGGGGTTCGATCCCACGTCCTGCGGGTCAGCAGTCGAGTACCTTAGCCACGACCCTGGCGGGGCTCCTTACAAAACGAAGAAAAATGCACATTACCAAAATTTACTACTAATTGCGTGCCTAAAATTAGCGTGTCCTCTCGAATTACGCATTGTCTAGGATTGCCAACGTGAAAAATTAGCCGTCTTACTATGTTAGCGAAGACGTATTAATGTATTTATATGTTGGATGTAACGACCCAAAACCACCATATGATCATGAGAGGTCTGGGGTTATTTAACGTGCACCTATATCTGAGCACACCGGCCTATAACATTTCCGCCTCCATCAGAAACGTAGCCGCCACAGCCGCGATTTGATCCTGCTACCTGCAGGTCAGCAGCCCAGTACCTTAGCCACTAGACCACCACTGTGAAGCCGAATGTAAAAGAATATTGATTGATATGTGAGTTTTCACGTCTCAAAGCCACCATATCAATAATGTGGAATATAAGCAAAAGAATATGAATAATAATGCGAAAGAACAAGTGAGGCAAGTCAAATAAGCATTTTGGGGCTCTTGCGTCTGGGACAGAATACATGCAAAAGCAGGAAGGTGCTGAATAATAAAACCAATGTTGGAATGTTCAGCTCTACATTGCTTCACCAATCATCCCACTGGCATCGATCGTCTATCGACGTGATCATCTCGAAGGAAATGGGGATTCTTCTCGTTAACCTTTAATTATTTGAGACTAACATCACATTAGCACTCCGTACGATAGCAACTAACAGAGAATTTTCTAAAGGCAAGCTTACGCTCTTTAGTGCGCTGTCGGGTATCTCGCTTTTGAGAAACGTGCGAAAAATAAATGAGGCAAAACCGTACTCTTCTCCTTTCCCAGAACCGAAAGTTAAAGCTCATGCGTATTCTAGGTAGAAACTGGAAAAGATCTGTCGGTAAACTCAAGCAGGCGTGTCATAAAAAAAAAAGTAACTGTGTGAGTAACACAACCACATTTCTTTCTAAACAGGAGATAAGTTTTCTTGATGCATCATGCCCTTAGCGCTTGGTTCGTCTGCGCATCACTGTGCTATATATCGCATTGTTAGTAGTGCCTATGCTAAAGTATACGTATTTGTGTGAATCTTACGTCCAAAAACAACGATATCATTGCGAGAAACACCACCGGGAAGGGCTTCCGAAATTTTGCGAATATGGCGTTATTGAACGTGCACCTCAGTGCAGGTAAACGGGCCTCGATTTTTCGCCTTCATCGAAATCCGGCTGCTGATGTCGGTATTCAATCCCGAGATCTACTGGTTAGCAGTTATGCACCATATTCATTGGAGTACTGCGGTGGGTGGTAGTGCTTATCCTGTCTTCTCTCATATGTCTGTATTTTTAGCGCGCTGTTCGAGATGCCATTAAGTTGCTTTTAGTCTTTTTCGAAGTTGAGCTAAGAATGTTATGGAAAAACTTTGACCCCAATAAAATACCTCACGAATGCCGTTACGCACGAACGAGGTTGAAAACATTGTTATTATTAATCGACAGCTGTTGCCAAAACACACATCGTGTCGTCTCAAACGACGAAGGACTCTCGGAAAGTGTCTGTGGAGTGCGTCACGAAAATCCGGGATTTCAAAACACCAGACAATACGAAAACACTGTACCAATTAGCCCTGGCGTCCTTCCAATAAAAAAAAGTAATAGTTTAGCCGCAAGGGCAAAGCAATGAATGCGACAGCAAGAAATTTGAATTTCACACGAAGAATAAGATTCAGCTCGATACTTGCAGCGAGAATCTTAAGTACAAAGATGGACGCTCGTAAATAGCACACAGGTGCACACAGGACAAGCGTGAACTAACTATATTGTCACATCTGTTACGTCTTAGCGCTTAATCAATGCACTGCAAGTGTCAACAATGCAGAAACCGAAGCTCATATATATATATATATATATATATATATATATATATATATATATATATATATATATATTTATACAAACTTCCTCAAGCCCTATCCTTGAGATCTTTGATCCGCCGGCGGTAAGTGGTGTATCAATAGGTCACCGTCATTATGTCGATGGATGGAGGACGACGTGTGGTAGAACACTGCTTAGCGAGCTCGCTGCATGCTTCGAAACCCCGACCGGTCCAGTGCTCCGGAATTGTTTACTTGGTATTATATATACGCGCCTACCGGGGACATGAACGTGATGGCAACGACAAAATTCTGCCGAGATTGTCCACAGAGTTCCTATCGCAATAAGAGAGTTTTTATGTCAAGGTACATGAACAGGGATCAGGAGTTTACTACCTTCCCAGTTCCTGTCCATAGCATCTAACTGCGATAATAAAACAAAAAAAAGATCTTTTTCTGATCGAAACGTCTCATTCCGTAAACATAAGTGTCATGAAAAGAAGTGACGCCCATGTAGGACGATGTTCACAATGAGAGACTTTATCACCACACGTTATTGCCGTAGAGTTAGAAAATTCAGTGACTAATTTCAATATCATTTTTTCTCTCTTTCAACTTTTCTAGCTCTTCTATCCTGTCGCCTTTCTCTCCCATCTTACTGACCGTATGCAGAGCATCCGGTCGGCATTTATATGCCATCAATATTATTTCACAAATTATATGCTTTCAATAAAGACTTCTCTCTGTGTGTTCTTGGGAGGTCTTCGACTCTTAGGAGTATACCAATAAAGAAGGTATAAAGCACTGCGGCTAATGAAATCGGATATTACAGCCGAAGACAAAGGTATACAGGAGCAGAATGAGTAGCCCGTGCATAAATAACTCCGAAGTGCTAGTATATATAGTAAAAACTGAACTCCGGAAGGAGGCCTTACCAAATTTATTACTCACAAAGTTCACAAACACACACATGGAGACAAGTGTTGTGATGTCGTCTGTCGTTATAAGGTAACGCTGTCACTCCTCGGAGCTCTATCTCTGAGAGTAAGTGCCACCAAAGGCAGTGTTATGTAACCGCTCCTTCGCACTTTTGTGACGCGCGAAAAAAGCGAGAGGGCGAAAACACTTGGCCGAAACAGAGCCGGAGGGAGTCAGCCAACGTATCAATTTGAGGCACAGTGGTGCAAAGCTGGAAGGTCTGTAGACTCGCCGAGCTTCCCAGGGGCCTCGGCACTGCGGTCAGAGCGGAAAGAAAATTCCGCCAGGCCGGCCCTGCGCCAAATGGAGACGCATGGCTCTTCCGGCGCAGGAGAGCCGGCGGCTGCCAGCCTTGATAAGAAACCTTTTTCTCTGTCCCAGCGGCGTCAAGGCGCTGAGCGAGTTTCTTTATGTTGGCGCGATTGAGACACAATCGGTAGAGGGAGAGCGAGGAAAAAGCGGAAACGGTGGGTGCGGCGACCAGGCACCCGGGAGTGGCGTCCTCTATAAATTTGTATCGCCCGGATACTCCCGAAATAATCCCGAGTGCGACGCAGTTCGGCCTTGCTAGGAAAGGAAGATTTCCGATCGGTGCCCGTGCTTTTCATCGGGGCGGAACCCCAAATGGCGGCGATGCGCACTGTCGATGTGCCGTCGGCTTTCATGCGTCAATCTTAACTCGCTGGCCACGAAAGACGCTGGCCGCTTGTTTATGGAGCGCGCGCTCCGTCTGTGTATGTCACGAGAAATTCGGACGTAAACAATCATTCAAAGGCACATTTGGCAAAGCTCGTTCACCTTACAAATGAGGGCTGCAAGCGCGCGCTCATCAAAAACACAGGAAACGCACGAATTACCATGGCGAAATGACCACTCTGGCAGCCCAGATTAGGAACTCTGATAAAGAGTCTTTTTACGGTTGTATAGGGCCCTTCCAGCGTTTCAAAGCAGTTGCGCAGAGAAAATGCTTTCGCATCATTCGTGAGTGGAAGACGTACGCAGCATTGCTGCGGCATTGAGCCCCATCTTGGGGCAACTGATTGTCGGATGTCGAAAGAGTTCGTGTATTTTTCTCTGAGAAGATGAGAAGGTAATGATTGTTTCTTTTCGTGGGAATGCGTAAACCGACCTCCAAATTTAGATACCTTTTCAGGTCAGCACAAGCTCTGATATACTTTCCAGCAATGGGAAGCACAGCTCGCTAGCTCTGACGCAGAGGTGCAGCTTGAACTTCTGGGTCACGTCAGGCAGGCGGCAGCAGCCAGTGGAGCCCCGGGATTTAGGCCCCACCCATCGATCTCATGACCCCTGTCGCAAACCCTCGCGAATAAAGTTCTCCCTTTTATCCTACCTTCCTTCGTTTCATAAATAACCCCATTCATTAGGTTGAACACACCAATGCACCCACCGACGGAGTTCAGAGAAATAAATAAACATGAAAGTACTGATGTCTAACAATTGGTTTAATAAGAATAATCTACACCGGTGATTTGGCTACGATTTGGCGCGTTGACGCGTTAGAAAGACATGATGACTGCAAAACAGCGCTTAAGGCAAAAGCAGGAAGAATGATTAGGGATAAGCGCTGACTACAACACAATGTGTTGTTTTCTCTGCGTCCTCGTTCCTCGCGCTGATTTTCTGTCATAAAGCTCAATCAACAGGCCAAGTCCCATATCATTTTAAACTTCATTTCGGAAACACAATAAAGAAGATCCTAAAGAACAAACAAGAAAATCTGTAGATACTTTAGAACAATAAGAAACTTATGAGAACTCATTATGCTTCTTGGAGTGTCCCCTGTCATTGCTTTTTATGGAGACCTTGAATCGAAGACCACTTTGATGTGATGACACGCATTAAACCTAAGTGCGATAAGGTCCCATCGCGCCAAGTGCGTCGGGACGCTGTGACGTCGCAAAAAGTAAAACCAGGGAGGGCGCGCAAGTAGGAGTGAAGGGATTGAGAACTGTGTGCCGTAAGCTTGAAGGGAGCTGGTTAGCCTCGCCAGGTTAGGAGGAAATGGAGACGAGCTCGTGGAAGATGGAAGTCGGTTTGCAGGTGAAGCTTGAGTTTCATATCCCTCTGTAGTGAACCTGTCGGCAGCGACCAGAGTGATGCACACCGTTGCAACGGGAGAATAAGGCAGAGCGCATGCCATTCAAAAAGGGTGCTGCCGTTCCTATGAATGAGATGGTTGGTTGCTTCGAGGATACTATTTCGATTGCCAAATTATGCAGCTCTTATTATGTCAAAGAAGCTACATATGCTTGCTAACTTTTTTTTTGCGCTGTACATAACGGCATAATTGTCGAAGAACGAGTACGTCCAAATGAGATGTGTTCATGTTTGCACGTGTGTGTATGACAATGAAAGCTAATTTATTTAATGCGCAAATGTATTTACATCATAGTGGAGCGACAAAATTACAAATCTTACTTTGTAAGGCTGTTCCGCGCAGCAATAATGCCACGAGCGTTTTACCTGTTGGGCTAAACTTTTTATTAGTATTTTTTGTAAGACATCCGCTCAGGCAACATTGTTTTTCTATGGCTGCAGGCCGTTAACTGCCACCTTTGCGGGACGCTGCGGTTGCATGCGTCGCAACGAGCAGTGAAACTGCGCCACAGCGGATGCAGTGGTGGCGGAGAAAATCACCCATACCCTTACGTAATCTCTCATTCATATATTTGCCAATCTATTCCCTCTACGTTGTGTAATTGATTTTACAGAAGGAACATTGAATACGCCACTTCAGGTGCAATCATCAAGGTTATTTTTTGTGCCTGCCCTTATACTTGCACGAGTAACACTTGCACAGAACAAGTTCTGCTACATCACTGCGAACGTCTGCAGGGCACACCAAAAAGAAATTAAAAAATAAAAGAATTCCAGAATATTGTATAATCTCGTAAGCGTGACATGTGACGCAAACAAGGCATGATTGTCTTATTGCATCTTGCCACTGGCTCTGCATCGCAAACGTCATTAATCGGCTATTGGCTTCCGGCGTAAACGTAAAGAGCAGATATGAGGCAATCGCCTGCCCTGTCTAAGCGAGATTTTTGCGCGGCGAAGCTGTGCTGGACGGCACGATTGCATGATAAGCTAAAACAATTTAAAAGACACGTGTACACACCGATTCTTAACATGATTGCTGCGGACTGGCCCTAATAGCAGTTGTGGCCTTCTCGCACCTTTCTAGACTTGAGCCGCGTGCGACAGCCGCATTCTCTCAAACGCAACAACTTTAAATTCAGACAGAGCTTGCATATGCCTGCTTCGGAAGTTCGTGCTTTTCATGAAAACAAATCTACCATTGCTAAGATTGTTTTGGTGTGTGCATGCGTACTCGGAATTCACGTATCAAGACGCACTCATGCATTCGCAAGTTGCGTAACGTAAGAAGACCAACGCCGTAGTTCTGGCTGTCGGCCCAAGCCAGCCCAGCCGTGTGTCAAATGCGGCTGCTGCGAAGAAAGCGCATTTCGCAAACAGTGCCGTCTTCAGGTGGTCAGCTAAAAATATGTTACTGTACAGGTCACTTCACAGAGTTTTAACAGTGAAGGTCTTGAAACCAGCCGTAAAAACTTTGGTGTCCACCGAAAACCACAGGTGCGTATTCGCCAGAGCAATTGGAAAGGCTGCGTTACTGAGTGCCGCAGGTGCGAGCGTTAAATGAAAACTCTGCTTGGCGAAGAGAGCCACGTACGACTTGTTCAAACCAGAAAGAGAAAGAAAGAAATATGAATATAAAATAGAGAGAGAAAAGGAAGAAAGCGATACAAAAAGGGAAAGTACAAAATAGAGGGAAACGAAAAACGAAGAGAATACAGACATAAAGAGAAGGAAAACAGAGAAAGAGATAAGAAGAAACAGCAAAAGAAAGATGTAGACATAAAAAAGAGAAAAGCAATAAAGTAATAAATAAATAAAAAGAAGAGAAGAGAGATACAAGCAGCGGGTGAAAAAGAGATGAAAGGTAAAAATATAAATAAAGATACAATGAGCGGGAAAGCAAGAAATATAGGAAAAGCCTAAAGAAAGCCAATAAAAATAAACAAACAATAAAAGCCATCCAGTTCCACGCTTCTTTCAGGCCTGACCCCACTAGTGTGCAGTTGCCTTAATTTACACGAATAACACAAGAAACTGCCAGCTACTAAATGCAGGGATAACCCGCAGGTCAAGAAACAGCAGATGATGAAACGATTTGAATACTAGAAAGTGTTATTTTTTAGGTGCTGCTTATAAACGTTAGAATAATAAAACGTATAGGTCGAGCAGCGAAATGTACTAAAAAACTATAGGCTGCCCGAGGAAGAAGTGGACCTACATTGACCCTCTTATATTATCACTCCGCCAATATAATCACTGTTTCCTGTCATTAAAATGCAATTAATATGTTCTAAAGGCGAAAGAACGGAGCAGTGAGAAATTGATTGAGGCAGCAGTAACGGTAATCAGGCTCGAATTGCAATGTGCATCCGCCTGCCTTGACAAATAATAATAATAATAATAATAATAATAATAATAATAATAATATAAAATGGTAAATTAAACACATATCAAAGAAGAACAAACATGATAGCATCAGTTTTTTTTTTATGAGACAGCATGGCCATCCTCCGGTAAAGAAGCGGCATTAAATAGGATAAAGACAGAGAGAAGTCAGCAGTGCACAGCCAAGTCCGGAATCTACCTCAAAAGCACTGAACAATGTTTCCGTAAGTGCTCAAAAAGATAGCACCCATCTTTTGTCATCTGGAAAACCCATTCATACCACATTCATAGACGAGCTGACGTGCTTCAGGTTTTGGTACGTGAAAGTTCATGAGTTATTTGAGATGACCTCAAAAAGGAGCGAGTTGAATACTACACGTTTTCAAAGAACTGTTTTTTCCAACCTACGATCATTCATGTGAGGAAAAATTTGATCCATACAATAGACGTATCCGTGCTGTTACCCTTTTTCCACACAAAAAAGAAAAACAAGCATGAACCAAAAACTTCGTGAAATAAGTATTACTACCCCAGCATCATCACTGGTTAGCATCTTCAGTCGAAGCGCCAGACACTTTTTAGTGCATAAGGGCACTGGTCTTATGAGCCCCATAGGCTGTTTCGCTAAAACTGTTATATGGGCACATATGTACCAATAGAAATTCCCGATATATAAATAGCGAAAGCTGGCTCATAAAAGCGGGCACCTATGAATATTTTTTAAAAAGAATTGTGACCTTGTGGTTCAATTCGCAGCGCGTATTGTTGACTAAGCAGCGTTTTATAGTAGCTGCCATGTTCTCTGAAAATATCTTTAAAACATCCCAGCTGGTTTGCCCCTTCAACTACTAAAGAAATCTGGCCTTGAAAGTTCTAGCGCAAAAACAGACGCCCGTTTCCGTAAGTCATAAAACTTTAGAGGCCTGTACTTAAACAGTACACTAAACTTGTTAATACGAGAACCTGGCATCATACCACCATCACGTACAATACCTACGTCATCTCGATAATATGGTATTATGAGTGAGAGAGTCGTCCTATGATGAATATGACTCGCTCTCGAAAAGCTTTTGTACATTCTTTCCATCGATCGTATGTGTCGCCCGCAATAACTCTTCGCTGCAACCGTCTGTCTCGTCGCCTCGTCAGTGGCCATCGTGAGCTTAGGGTGGTTGAATAGCGGCCAATGAGGAAACAATATTGCGGTAGAAATGCTTTTAAATATCAAAGCTTGGCGTCTGAAAAGACAACGTTGAAGGTACCATTTTCAAATGCAGTAAACTGGGAGCAAAGCACGAAATAATACAAGGTGGAAGGCATGTCAGTTGCCCGAAATACGTGGTGAAATATGAGCTGCAGGAGGACACGATCAAAGCCGTTCGATAAACAATAATGTAAGCCGGCAATGGATGCTGAACTGGCTTCTGGCCCTCCTTCTCTCCTCATGCCTACTGCCACCCCTTCTCTTAACGCAAATAGGACATTTTTCAATATAGATGTTACGTTCAGTAAGGCGAAAGCCTTTGCTGCCTCATAAAATGAGAAAAGTGACCATCGGCGTCGACGTTCAGCGGCATCGGCGTCAATGTGTGATGTTAGCAATCATCACCACCTGATGGCATCACGATGGCGGTACATGGGCGCTATGCAGGATCACCTGAGTTTGGCGAAACGCGGGCTTTTTTGGAGCTCTGGCAACACCTCGTTTTTTACGAGCCAATAGTGTGAAAAAAAAAAAAACAATCAACCCCTCAGCGCGCTGCGATTGGTTACGATGGAACCAGGCATCACGTCATAAACAGTTCACAAATTTGGGCGGTGATTTCAAACCAAAAGCATTTTCATTCATATGTTTGTCCTTCCACTAAATGCAAAAGTGCACCTATGCAATGAATGTGTCAGAAGCTTTTCCTGCTGATACTTTTTTAAAGGCACTAGCTGTTTATATTCAATTTGAAGCAATTAATGCCTACTCAAAGTCTGCTTTAGAAAAATCAGCATGGTGGCCTCGGATATTCGTTCCGGCCGAGCACCTCACAACATTGTGACCACAGCTAAGCCTAAGGTCACTTGTTAACCATCAAAGTCAGCCATTCTAGCACGTTGCTCGGCCGGAGCACGCCTTTTTTTGTCGTCTTCCTCGTCCGCGAGCACCCGAGCACGTGTGGCCGGGTAGTTAGCTATTTGGCTTGGCGGTGTGCTTAGCTGGTTACTACTGAATATACTTGCAAGGTAATTAAGCCAAGTCGTGTTACGAACAAAGTAATTACGCCACATTTTAATAAGACCACGGTAATCAAGCCATAAAAGCTTACAACCGTGCTAACAAAAGCATGCTACTGGACGCGCTAAATAAGCGATGACGTTAATCATCATAATGCTAATATACCCACGCTAACGAGACCTTACTAATAGGATGACAATTAGTACCGTCATCATAATTATGTTAAATAGCTCTATACTAGAGATGTGTTCGCTAACTGCACCCCGTATAATTAATGTCGTCTTACTAGAAACCTGATCAATTAAAACAGGACTGTTCATTGCTATGGTCATTTAGTGCTAGGTCATTAGAATAATCAAATAAAGACAAAGCTGATGCGGCCTTTTTCGAAACTTTCGAAACAGCCCAAGCAGAAGAATAAACGATTGAATTGAAAAGCTCGAAGAAGGTTATCGCAAGCTCTTCTAAAGCAGTGAAACATGCCCAAATTATTTTATATGCAAAGAAGCGGCTGCTTAGCGTCCACTGCCTTATACGCTAGACAGCTACACAAGCACCATGACAGTCATGACGATTGGAAATGGGGCCTTCGAAGAATCAAGGTATTTGAATCCGAGTTCACGTGGACTGACAGACGCCCACGGTGAAGGTTGGGTCTGCCTAGCACTTTTGCTCTTGCCGAGGAGCAGTACTCACGCCGCAACGCCAGTGAGTGGCACCATTCATTTTAAGCTTGATTGTGCAGACTATGCACACACGCACGCAGAAGTGAAAGTTATATCATTACGTGGCTACGATGTCTCGCATTCAATTGCACCGCGCTCACGACGTATACACTCATAGCCGCACTGCCACCATGATGAGAGTGCCCCTGGCGAAAACCTGTCACCATGTTTTTCTGCAATATTTCAGAGAAAGAAAACGAGCCGTACGAGAGTGCTCCGTGCGCACCCTTGCTGCCTTCGAGAGTTTAAATTTTCATGCTGCAGCTGGAACGAAAGATCCTGCCCGAGAGAGGACAAGCGTATACGAACACGTCTGTGGGAGGTGTGTCTTGATTCGGCAGAAAGATAGCGCGACAATCAAGCTGATGGTCCTGCACTGCTGAAATATTGACCAAGTGGCAGCACTGACGTGCACGAACGCTCGTGATGTTCCTTTGATACCTACCGCAAATGTTAAACATGCCTTTCTGTCACCACGCACGTTCTTGTAGCCAGTTTTATCAGCGCTGCTATGACGCACTCCGCACTGTTTTGTTGTCATGGGCGCCGTAGTGCGAGCTTAGAGCAAAATAGTCTGCCCGAGAAGCTCGGACCATTCCGCATAGCACCCCGGATCGGCAAATGTTGTGACGTAATCATGAAAACACGACGACATACAACGTGGCATCACATGATGACGTCTTTACATAAAATAATCACTTCACCGAATGCGCGCCGATCGTGGATGCAGTGCGAAAAGCCCTTTTGGTGCAAGAAACTTTTGGTGGGGAGGGGGGTGGGGATAGAATCTATGCATTCAGAAGGGAAAAAAAATTTGGCTTTCAACTTCGAGTCGTCTTAGGCGAATGTATAAACCTTGTGAGTTTTTTTTGTTAGTATTAATAATAAAGATAGTTTGGGGGCTTTTACGTCCCAAAAGCATGCTATCATTAAGAGAGACGCCGTGGTGGAGGGCTCCAGAAATTCACCCCAGCTAAGGTTCGTTTAGGTGCACTTATATCGTGCAGTACACGGTTTCCTAGCATTTCGCCTCCATCGAAGTGTGACCAGTGTAAAGGACCGAGTAGTTGTGCGGCCATTTTTAGTTTGCTTTTATTTACTTTGTGCGGAAAGCTTTGGGGGAGGGGGGGGGCATGCAAGCCGTTACGCTGCATTTGCTCCGGCACGCAGCACTGCTTTAACGGCATTCTGTTCGTGTGCGACCAGTTCATCGCTGACCGTGGACACCGTGTGCCCCCACGGCGCCCGCTCAAAGGGCTTGAGCGCCTAAAATTACTGAGTGCTTATGATTTCTTGTTAACCCAGAAGAAAAAAACAAACCCCAACGTGGGCGACAAAGGGGTAAGAATAACAACGTCATTGGGACGACTCCCCGACTGCTTCCAGGCACTTTCGGCCTGCGCATGAATGAGCCTCTTCCGGGACTCACCGCGGCAGTACGACTCCTCGCACCGGTTCGGCCTACGGCCCGACCTTGTACTGTTCGCGTGCCTCAAACCCGGCTTGCTTCTGGTAGCTCTCGGAAGCGGATGAGCTTGGAACACGTCAAAGCATGGCCGACGGCCCACACTCGCTCGCTGGATTCTGTGCCGACCAGTTGTGCCCTCACGATCTCCGACGACAGTGCAGCTCTAGCCGACTGGGTTGGTCCTATACGCTACCTCCTGCCGCCGATCCCCTACGACGACGAAAGCATAGCTCTGGCCGACTGGATTAGCCCTACGCCATCTCCTGTCATCGACAAGAGCTCTCGCCTGTGGTGTCCTGCCCTCGGACTCCTTCAACCATGTCCTTCTGTTCTGTCTTCTCCTTACTTCCGTCACTCCCTGTCCCTGCGACTCGCCCTCTACTTCCTCTCTCTTTATCTCTCTACCTTTTAATCCTATCCTTTTATTCCCTTCTCTACTCCCCATCACTCCTGAGCTACTGTTGAGGTGTACTCCCCCTGAGAGACAGTTACGGGGCTCACTTTTCTCCTCTTTTCATTTAAAATCACCTCCCCCCTGACGGCCCAGCAAATGGGCACCCGGTCGGCGCCTTTGATGAAAGCAGGCGCACTGGCATGCCTTCGGCTATTTACTCGCTAATCCTTTAAAACGAACTCGTAAGTAGATTCACGTGCGGGGAGCCAGCGGTTTCACTTACAACGCAACGGGGGCAGGCGGATTACTGTCCCGTCGGCAATAAGTTGACGTGTTACCAAGGGCGTTTTTGTTATTGCCGCGAATCTCGCGTAGCTTTAAGTTTAGATAGTTGTGCGCCCGCTGAGCTTGCCCTTTCCTTTATGACCTCCTAAATGTTGTTTTAGTTACATTTTGGTTGTTGTGAGGGCATCCCTCAGACGTGCATGGAGGTGGCGTCCTTGTGGCGGGTCTTCGATTGACCAAGTGTATTTTACTATCCGAGGACAAACAGGTGACCATTCACAGACCGTTGTGTAAGGGTGGAGGACCAAAAGCACAAGAAGAGCTCCAGGAGTCCCACCAGGCGGTCTGAACGGGGATCAACGCGTTAGGCACCATCGGCTCTGTCGAATTCCGTAGAGTCGCTCTACAGACGGTTCATTTCCACAGCGTTTTTTTTGTAACTTTTATGTCCGTAACTCTGTATGATATTATGTACAGTCTGTAAATACATACAAGTCTTTCTCAGCCTTACTAGAACTGCTACAGTGTTAACTTCCTCCTTAAGCGTCCAGCCAGTCAATCACCGCTATTTGCATAGCGGCACTTCCTCCCACTTTGCTATAACACCTGGGGTGGTGCGCCTCGGGCACCAAATGGGGAGAGTTGGTTTTCAGCCCAGCAAAAGTACCTGAAATTCACTACCACTGTGGCCTTCGGTTGCAATATTGTCGTTGGGAGGATTCGGATGAGAGATGGAATTCGAGGTCACAGTAACAGATGTAGCCATGCAAATAAATGATGTCAAATCTGTCACCAACTATAATAAGAGCGATAAATATGTGTGAAGTTTTCGTTATTGCAGAATGAATACTACCATCTTTAATAAACAAAACCAAAGAAAGAGGAGAATGCATAGTTTTTTACATCTAGTTTGGTCTTCGAGCCAGGCATAAATTGTAAATCAATTAATCAATCGTAAGCAATTGAGTGCAATCGTATAGTTTATCCAAAATAGGTATAGCTGTAGACGGTTACAAATCTTTATTGGAACGTTCAAACCAACTAGTACGTAGGAACATTATAAATTCAATATCGCCATAATTGTGATGTGAGAACTGAGCAGGCCAGGCGTTTTTTTTTTAGAGACGATAGTCTTTCTTGGGGACCTTCGACGCAAAAAGTTTGGTCTGTCTGTCTGTCTGTCTGTCTGTCTGTACATTTGTCGGTTCGTCCATCCTTAATGGTACCGGGTACTCTAGCCGCCTGCACTCGGAGCTCAGCTTGTCACGATGTGCCGATGGGCGCTTATCTCCAACACGTACTTTGCCCCGCGAATGCGGAGGGGGGGAGAGGGGGGTTAGATGCTTGTGCACGCGAGCTTATCATTAGGTGGGAAGAATCGCGCGCCCTCGACTTTGACCGGAACAATCGCATTTGAGTTTTAAAGACGCAAAAACTTTGGTCTGTTGGTCTGTGCATTTGTATGTTTGTCCATTCTTAACGGTACCGGGTACTCTAAACGGCAACAGCCGATACCCCAAACGTCTGACCCCATCTTCAGTGCCCAGCAATGTTGCTGAAAATTCAGCGTTCATACTTGTGCCCCGCCACGGTGGTCTAGTGGCTAAGGTACTCGGCTGCTGACCCGCAGGGCGCGGGTTCGAATCCCGGCTGCGGCGGCTGCTTTCCGATGGAGGCGGAAATGTTGTAGGCCCGTGTGCTCAGATTTGGGTGCACGTTAAAGAACCCCAGGTGGTCGAAATTTCCGGAGCCCTCCACTACGGCGTCTCTCATAATCATATAGTGGTTTTGGGACGTTAAACCCCACATATCAATCAATCAGCGTTCATACTTGTGAGATTGTCGAATAAAAAGCAATTATTGCGCATATCTGAGGCACCATAACAACACGTATTTGATCTGCATGTATATTTCTGAAGCCATCGACAGAATTTTATTAGTAGAGCTTACATAATACCACTCGAGCTCGAGACAGTGAAATATCGTTGTAGATAAACAGCCCAGCTTCAGTTTACTGTGGACCTCTGCTTTTGTCAATACTGGAACATGAACTGCGCATGTCAGCCTTCATTGGGGTGCAGCGTGGGAAGTGAGCCAAGGACGCGTTTGCCTTCCTGCACGCAAGTTCGTTCCTTTGTACTTGCAGGCATGTCGCATGTTGCTCTGGTGGCCTCGATGTACAGTTCTTCTGCCACTAGAACATGCTGCAAGCAGCCGCCGGGGTGCGCACGCAACGCGTTGCCGGGTTCCTTTTCATAAAAATTAGCAGGGTACACCAGCCTGTTAGTGTTATTAAGGACGCCACGTGCACCAGCTTACACGACAGAAAAGCACAGAAGAACCAAGACATTTTATACGCACACACTAAGAGAAATAGCCACCTAATGCTCTAAAGCAGAAGTTAAAAGGTAACGAGATAGAAGCCGTGGCACCAAACTGAAGTTTCATCGCTAGATGGTGTCGTAAAGTAGCCAACTTGGCACAAAGTACCTAACAACGGCAACTCTGTTTTGGTGAGCAGCTGAGCACAGCACCCTCTATACAACCACGGCTATGTTATCTTATGCCAGCCTTCCATTTGGTGGTTCATATTTTGCGAAGGAAGTAAGGTGGTACGTGTTCCATTCACCCATGCATCTTATAGCAGAATCCTGGAAAAAATAAACAACCGGTAAACTATTCGCACTGGTGGACAACTATACTTTTGGTCGCTTAAATAATTAACGCCCTTTTTTTACGTGGTTCACGAAAGAATTAGTGCACTAAGTATTCAAAAACGAATCAATTATGACAAACGTAAACATTGTCGTTCTACCCTCATCGCATGAAATGTAAAGCAAAGAGAAAAAAGTAATAAACAAATTGCCACAAACAAATGGAATTTTCTTTCCTGCATCACGCTAACCAAACATGTTCTCTGTGATGACCAATCACAGTTTCAGCGTAATTTTGTTTCGCCGAAAATCCACACTGCTCCGGCAAGAATGGAGTTTGAACACACGTGAGCATCACATTGGAGTCTCACCGCGTGAGATGTACAAAGCAAACAGCCTTAGAGATGCCAGGGTTTTGCATAGCGACGTCACCCACTAACTCGGTGGCCACTGTTTTATGCCACTCTTGTAAGAGTTCTCGTTGCACGTTCATTATGCGAAACTTACAAAACTACAAAACTCAAGGATTGGAAAAGCATTGTGGAGAGGTCACGAGTAATAAAAAAAGTGTCGGAGCTCCAAGTGAAAGATCGAAAGACAACGCTTTGTGCTGCTATGCGCTGTTAGGGAAAGTATTATGGTAAATTTAACGAAAGTGTAACTAACAGTCTTTATATATATGAAAACCTGAGCCCTGCTTGCGATTAATTACACTGCACTCCTTTTTTATTCTTTTTTGCGTAGTGGTTTGTGTTCACAAACTAGAATGTGAAAAACCTTAAACTGTCTTATATAGTCACAGAAAAAAACTTGTTCTTGGAAGCTGTATTGGTGTTGTTACAACCGGAGTTTGCAGGCACAGGAGGTCCGGGATGAAGTTGTCGAGGCAGGAGGAAGAGAGGCTTGAAGACGGTTTATTTACATTATGTACATAGTGAGCTCTCGTACATGACGAGCTCTTTCTGACACGGCGAGCTCTCAAATCTGGTGTTCCTCTACATGGCGCTCCTTCGAATGAGCCGGGTGACTCATTATAAAGGGTATGTGCTCCCCAGATCTCTAGATCAGGGAACACGTGTAGATGGTACTGTCCAATCACAGATTACACATAACTAGCGAGGAGGACGAGCATGCACGGCCCACGTGCAATGTCCAATATTGAGGCGTGACTCTGCTGTCCAAGGTGGCGCCAGCGTTGCTCTTCCTCGTCATGTGTGTGCCGCTGGTCGAGGGGTCCCAAGCTCATGACAGCATACTTCAAAGGGTCCGCCGAACTGCTCGCTCAATTAGCAGGGCGATATTTGCGGCGGCCGCCGCGGTCTCTTTCAAGACAGATGCTGTATTTGTTGTCCTCTCTCGAACGGCTTACGGCGTCGTGGCGACACGGTGTCTCACCCTCCGGCTAGGAGGGACAATGCCTGGCGGTCATAGGCAGCCGGCCTGTCGGCTACTTGTTTGAAGATCCAAAGAGCGCCACTCCCTCGTCTGCTTCGGCGCTATAGTCTCAACAGTGTTTATATAATGCGAAAGAGATCCCTTAGTTTTCGAGCAATATATTATTTTGCTATGAAAATGCGACAAAATACTCTTTCAAGTTGTCTAACGAAAATATACGACACCGCGGCCCTATTATGAAGTGCAGCGCCACGAAAAAAGCACTTATACTATTTCTTAGCATGTGTAAACATTAATCTGCATTGAAAGCTTTCAGATCTCTAAAGCAAAACGATGTTGTGTCAATATTGACGGTCACTTCAAAATTTTGTTTGTTATGCTCCATTTTTCTTTCTTTATTTGTATGAGGGCTCCAGTGCTATGCATGAAAATTTGCTCGGCGGTTATTCAAGTGAATCTACGGTGTCAATTTTTATGAAAAGGAACACGGAAGCACCTGAACAGTGCGCTCCAGCGGCTGCTGGCAGCGCGTGCAAGCGAGAGCAAGAGCAACTACACTAGGGAGACAACATGACCACTTTTGCTAGGGTGTAGATATATTAAAAAGCGCTCTAAAAACGCCAAAATCAGCGGGCAATCGGGCACGCTGCTGCCAGCTTCCGCCAAATTCAACATAATTTTTTGTGTGCTGCTATTTCATGGCCAGTCGTACAACCCTCCCAGATACTCGTGATCTGCAAGATTATTAGTGACTTGCTGTGTATTTTCAAAGGTCCTTTTTCAGGCTAAAACTTCATCAATGTAAGAGCCTTCGATATACATAGCGCTTGGAATGTCGGTGTCATCTCGCGACATCTCGTGGCTCAATTAGATATGGTCGAAGGTGTACAGCGCGCGCTGTGTACCACCAACCCAATCATTTGGGCTAAGCACGGTTTAGTAGCTCAAATTGAAGCCAACTTCCAGAAAGCAGCGCAAATAGCAGAGACCTACGCTCACCACTATGGCCTTCAATAATCCCCAACAAAACCGGAGTTTGAACAGATTCGTCCAACACGAAAATGTATTAACAATATTGAAGTATCTCTAGTGAACTGGCCCATCGCTGAGCGTGAAGAGGTAAGCATCTTAGGCGTATTCATACAAAAACACCCCAAGAGAGACGCAACGCTGGCCAAATTACACAAGCAACCAAGTATATAGTCAGATTTCGGACAAATGTGGCGGACTACAATACAAAAACGCTTTGAGGCTAGCACACGCCTTCATAGCAGGCCGCGTTCTGTGCTCGACCCCCCTCCCTACACCTCTGCAAATTCGACAAAAATTTCATTGAGGTAATTTTGCGCAATATCTACAAGTGAGCCCTTTACCTCCCGGTTAACACGTCCAACCAGTGCCTACTCGGCCTAGGGTTCACTAACACCTTCGAGGAGCTCAGAGAAGTACCCCTAACAAACCAATTCATCAGACTCTCACAAACACAGTCAGGGCGTCACCTCCTTGTCCGATTGCATGCTCATGAGTCATAACCCAACAGTAGTTGACGAGCGAGTATACGCCTCCAGGAAATCTAGAGACACAACCTCAGCGTACGCCTTCTTCCCAAGCACGTAACACGAGAAAACCCTAGTGGTCAAAGCCTTGCAAGATCCAAAGCTCTGGCGAAGCACTACGGAAACAAACGTGTCATTTTTAAAGACGATAGTCTTTCTGGGGACCTTCGACGCAAAAATTTCCGTCTGTATGTATGTATGTATGTATGTATGCATGCATTCATGCATGCATGCGTGTATGTATGTATGTATGTATGTATGTATGTATGTATGTATGTATGTATGTATGTATGTATGTATGTATGTATGTATGTATGTATGTATGTATGTATGTATGTATGCATGCATGTATGTATGTATGTATGTATGTATGTATGTATTTATGTATGTATGTATGTCTACCCTTAATGGTTCCGGGTACTCTAAACGGCACCAGCCGATACCCTAAACGGCCAACCCCATCCGCAGCGCCAATCAATGTTGCATTCAGCGTTCATAGTTTTGCGATTGTCACTTAAAAAGCGATTATTGCGCATATCTGAGGCACCTTAACAACATGCCAATATTCTGTATGTGCGTCCTTTACTAGAAAAGGCATACAAAAGTACTTATATGGACCGTAGCATTAATCACGCTGCGCTGACCATGCAACGCTTGCACGAAAAGGCGAAAGTTTCCAACGCTTTGCTAAGATGACACGGTGGTGGCACCTAACCGTCGCCTTGCGTTCTACAGCTTATCACCTCTGAGACAGGCACGCACGCCCGTCTCATTGCCGCGGGTTCCGTTTTCCAAGAAGACTGCCAGATAGGCTCATGTCTCACGTGTGACGTGACTTGATGCGCTCGTTCTGTTCTCGCGCTATAACTATCGTCATGTCATACCAATTAGCCCAAGCTGCCACACATGATGCGCTCGTTCGATTCCGCTGCACTCTCGAGGCACAATAACGCAACGCCTCCAGAATACCATTCACCAATTTCCTGCACAGAACATCAAATAATTGTTTTGTTCACTCTCTCCACATGTCGTCTTCAAATCGTCGTCTGCAAATTGGCGCCGTATCTGCTTTAATCTGCAAATGTCGTCTTTCGACGACGTTTGCAGATTAACCTACGGATACGGGGCCAATTTTTTTACGTGCACGCCTCCGGCCTACACCTTGGGAGATGGTACATGCCCACGGTCGTCCATGAAAACACTGTAATAAACTAACTTTCAAAACACTAAATATAACACATGCAGAAGAAGTTGCCATCGCCTTCACAGCCACTAACCAGCATTCGACTCAAGGGGAGCTTGCGAAAATATCAATAGAGGGTACACCTCATACCACTCTTATAAAATTTGACAGGGCAAAGACTACACCGGAACACTTACACCCCGTTTGCGATAGTACGGATCCCTGCACACGTGGGTTTCGAGTGCAATGAAGCGGTAGATGCAACGGCCTGAGGGCTTACTGACCGGGCCACACCCACGTCTCACTCTGATGCGGACCTCAACTTCAATGCAACCTTTATAATTAAGAAATCACCAAACAAGTACTACCAATTAAAACATAAAACTTTCATAAGCCCTGCAAAGTACTCACAAAGTAGGAGCAACGTATACTTATCTGACTCTACAACGAAAATCATGCTGTGCCCGGCAGTTCGGAAACAATTCAACCCTGCCTGTTCAGAGAAGTGCCCATTCTCTGAGGAAGGGTCCTCGGACATCTGCATGGTGTGGGCATGTCAGCTAACAGCGAACCTTCTCCCGTACACCATCCCACTCGAGAGGAATAGGAGGTGGCGGCTGCTCGGACATCGTTAGCCAAAAGGCCCTGGTCATGCGCACCCGGGTAGCGGCTAATGCAAATGGGCTCCTGTGAGCAAGAACCTGCCTATTATGGTTCCCATCCGGGGAGCCTCCACTTTTTACCTGAAAAAAATAATGACAATGTACTTTTGGGGGCACTGCGTACTTATTTAGGCTGAATTTGCCGTTTCTATGGCGGGCAGTTTATAGCAAAATCTGTTACGAGCTCAGAAGAAGAGTCGCGTGTGCCGTAGTTTTCCACTGCCGCTGCCGCCGCTGGTGCCCATAACCATTATCACGCAAAATAAGAAAAACAGCTATAAGTAAATGAAGGAACAGTAAGGACACCATAGGATTTGAACCCGGGTATATTGCGTGCAGCCAGTATTCTACCACAGAGCCGCGCCAGTGCTTAAAACTCTGTTGCAAACTGGCCTTAGGTTGGCTTGATGCCGGGACAAAAGCCGTGTTAATATGAGTAATAAAGCGTTCTAGAACAGCATTGAAACAAGCAGGCGTCACACGTTATAAATTGCGCAATGATTGGGCCGTCGAATGCTTGAACCCACAGCAGAATCTAAGGCGTAAATTGTCATTCATTGTCGTCAGACACAGCATTCTAAATGGCACGAAATTCCTTGCAAGTGTGTGTCGAAGAGGCGACGTTTATCCGAAGCATGAAGAAGGATGGCATAGTAAATGCCTCCCTACTAAACAAAAATGATGATGATGTATGGCGTATTGTGCACTCTGCAAGTGTGCTTGTAGCAGTTCTTCAAGAACAGTTTGAAAAAGACATTGAAAGGCTGCTCTAAAAGTTTTCGCTGTGATTAGGCTGCGCGCTTTGTGCCAGCCAGGCATTTTTTTTATTCAGTTGAGTTTCTGAGACTGACCGAATTTAGTTTGCCTTGAAACTTCTGAAGTTGACCCTATGACACCTTCTGTAACATCTATATTGACGTTTTTTTTTTTTGCCGCAAAGCTCCTGAGGCTCACCGTAGTTTGTGCAGTGCCATCTGTGGGGTCTCGAAGTGAAGAGAGTACTACGCTCTTGGATTGTACGGACACAGTAGACGCAGTCGGAACAAAACAAACATTACACATTTGTTTAACTGCCTTTAGATCGACACTATTGTCAGCCAAATTATTATACATATTGTGATCCAACACGCAAAAGAACTTTACACAATATTACACCACACTCAACATGACAAAACAAGCACGACAACACACTCAAGGCGGCTTTGCCAACGCTTCACTTACCATAAGGGCCCTCGGCACGCAACCCGTGGTGATGCGCACTGGGAACCCATCGTAGCGATCGGTCTATGCCTTGACCCAGCGAGTCATTTGCCACGCCGGATTAGTGCAAAAAGGACAGTCTCGCCACGCCTGGACGGAGGAAGCAACAGAGGCCGGCCCCACGAGACGTCGCCTGCTGATTGACAGCGGCGCCAACGGGGTGGAATGTCGCCAAAGAGGGTTTCGGAGCCGCCACTCTATCTCCCGCCTGGGCCAGTCACGCATCGTTGGCGCGTTAACCGGCAGGCGACGACGGCGCTGGTCAAAGGGCTCTCCCCAGAGGATTCCACGAACCGGGCACCTCTCAAAAGATCGGCGCTTGTTTAATCCATTGTCAAGTAGCCGACCGGCTGACTGCCTATGCCCGCCAGGCATTGTCCCGGAGTACGAGACGTAGTGTCGCCAAGACGCCACCAAGAGGACAACAGGGACGGCGTCTTCCTGGGGGAGACCGCGGCGGCTGCCGCGGATCGCCCCGCTAATTGAGCGAACTTAATCGGCGGACCCTTTGAAGTATGCGGCCAGGATCGTGGGCACTCTCGACTAAAGGCTCACACACGACGAGGAAGAGCCCTGCTGGCGCCACCAGAGTGCAGTGTTCACGTGGACCTTGCATGCTCGCCCCCCTCACCTGTGTGTGCGTGATTGGTGGTCGACTCGTAGAGGAGGAGCCCGACAGGGCATAAAACGATGCGGCAGAGTGCTGGACGTTGCTCTGAACCTTGCTCTGAACTATGTAAAGTTTAACCACCACGCCCGTGGTTTGTGAAACCACTAGTTCTTCTCTTCTCTTCTGTCATCTCGACAACTCCCTGTAAAGATGTAAATAAATCCGTTAAGTTTGCTCAAAGCTCTCCCCTGGTCCTTGGCTCGACGGAGCGACGGCGATCGGCCCCGCTACCCGCAGACTGCGGTCGCCGCGACGCGCTACACCATCGCTACCGACAACCAACCACTCGCGCAAACCGTTACCCGCCAAAGAGAACCACTCACATTTCGGGCGCCACCACTCAGGCCTGCTACGAGGCATCACTGCCGGCGCTACGCACTAACCACCATGATGATGATGATGATGATGGTGACAACAAACGCTTGCGAGCACAACGCCTCCTACCGCACGGTAGTTGTGAACCCGAAAGGCGGCCTATGCACGAGACACAGCGCTATTAGGCGCAAACAACTTTACAGGGGAGATAGCACCCCCACACACCATAAAAACGAAATTAGGAGCCGGCAAGTGCTCTCTTCGCCGTATTCATGTTCGACACCACCTTCATCTCTGGGTTCACTCTTCAAACGCAAGCGTCGATTGCTCCAGAGGAGGATAAGATATATCTGATGAGTGAGGCCACGAGTACAGAAGAGACAAATAGAGAGAGATAAAGCCATTGAAAAAGATAAATTGGAGGGGGAGGGGATTTATTTTGTGAGGCGAGATTCCAACCAGCGTACGCACAATCAGAAGACGAGTGGTTATCAAAGCGCAGCAGAGCCTGGTATAGTGCAGTAGAGCAATGATGCGGGAAACAGAATTAAGGAAGAGGGGGACAAATCCGAAGGCGAGTATGAGGTAAAGAAGAAGAGAGCGTAAACATACTACTGAAAGAAACAGAGAGAACGAAAGGCAGAAAGAAAATGATGGAGAAAAAGAAATATCGGCAGATCCCACGTACAGTGGAAATTAATGATATGCGAAGCATAAATTAGGAAGGTTGATATGTCACTTTAAAATCACTAACACGCTACTAGGCGGAGGTAAACTGCGCCGTACAAAACTTCCGTGTCATTATTATCGTGTTTGGGTGTGTCGTTTACTTTCGTGATATATTCACGTCACGTGATGCCAAATTTAGTATATGTGAAGCAAGCGAAATGGCCGCGAGCAAGCTACGAACGTGGTATGTTGTCATGTTCTTGCATGACACACGTGGCATCATTATCATGTTTGCTCCAGTGATATACTTTCGTCATTCATTGACGTCACGTAACACCAAATTTGGTATATGTGGAGCTGGCGAAACAGCCGCGAGTGCATCATGAAGGGCCCAATATACTCCAACGTGACGTTGACGTGCGCGCACACAGGGTATACAGCGACACTATACGTTAGCAAAACGCGAGAACTCTATATTACCACGCCAGGCGCGACCGACGCTACCAGCGTCCATGGGAACCGGCGCGACATGCGGCATGCTGTATTTCGCGCCGATGTGTTGCCCAGACAGCACTGCGTATGCCTTTTTTCATGACGGAGGGACGCCGGACGCACTGAAACGTGCATGTGTCAAAGCAACTCAGTGCACCGCGCGACTGCGAGTATACGGCAGGATCGGCGCCTGGCGTGGCCACGCCAGCGTGAAGCGACGAAACGGACGCCGGCGAGCACGCACACCACGTCACGTCGAAATGTATTGGCGCTTTCACTGTGGCATGTAGTCATGTTCTCAGATGACGCGCATCTCATGATTATCATATTTGCACCACTCACATACTTTCGTCATCCATTGACGTAACGTAATACCAAGTTTGGCATGCGTGAAGCTAGCGAAAGGCTGCGAGCGCATCATGAGTGCGGCATGTAGTCATGTTGTTACATGACACGCATGTCGTGATTATCATTTTTGGATGTGTCATTGAGCTACGTCATGCGTTCGCGTCACGTAATACCGAATTTGTACATGTGAAGCTAGCGAAACGGCCGCGAGCCCATGATGAGCGTACATGTAATCATGTTGTTACATGACCCGCATCTCATTTTTATCATGTTTGCATCAGTCTGATACCTTCGTCATCCGTTCACGTCCTGTAATACGAAACTTGGTATAAGTGAAGCTAGCGAAACGGCCACCAGCACATTATAAGCGTGGCATGTAGTCATGTTGTTACATGACACGCATCTCATGATTACCATGTTTACACCAGTCAAATACTTTTGTCATCCATTCACGTACCGTAATGCCAAATTTTGTGCATGTGACGCTAGCGAAATCGCCGTGAGCGCATCATGAGCGTGGCATGTGGTCATGTTGTTACATGACACTCATGTCATCATTTTCATGTTAGGGTCTATCGTTTGTGTTGACCATGCAAGCATGTCATACCCTACCAGTTTTGCGACATGTCATGTGAACGAGACCAACGCAAGAGCAGCAATACCATGAATTGTAAATCATGGCATTCATGACATATATGTCATGATTTTCATGTTATGACTAAAGAAATATGCTCTTCATACAGTCATGTTATGCCATACCAAGTTTGGTATCGCTACCATTATCCAAACGGTCAGGAGAGCTAAAAGTCATAGGCGGCTAGATAGATAGATAAATAGATAGATAGATAGATAGATAGATAGATAGATAGATAGATAGATAGATAGATAGATAGATAGATAGATAGATAGATAGATAGATAGATAGATAGATAGATACGCTCAAAGTCGCCGAAGTTCGCCAAGGAATTCTTCGCATAAAAAAAAAATGTGACCAATCCTTTTTCTAGGAATTGATATAACACGAAAGCGAAACGTGTCTTCACAAAAGAAGTTGAGAGTTTCTTGTGCATTGTTTCACCGTAAGGGCGAAGAAATGAACGGTAGAGCAACAAATGGCAAAGTCACGCGATGAACGACAACCAGGTCGAAACTTGCAGCGGACACCTCAAGCAGAAAGCACACACGAAATGAGATAACACAAGATGTTCGTGTTCAGGCAACTGTCACAGCATAACACTTATGGCGCGCTAATCAAACACAGACTCACAAAACGAACGCACAAGTATACTCAGCAATCGCGAGCAACTGCCGCAATTCTTAATCTTTCGTGTGTGAGCAGAATGTTTTTTCGTAAACGAGGCCGTGCCAGGGAGCGAAGGGACCTTTGTTCTCTCTCGAATTACGAGAGATGAGCGCGCGTGCAAGGGTTAGCGCTCTCTGTGGAGGCGGCACTCATGAAACGCTAGAGGCGACGACCTTGCGACCACGCCCAACGCGAGATCTTCGTGACATCTGGCTACTGATGACAAAAACGTTCCAAGTCTCGAAGCTATGAGAACCGCCTAATGGTATAGGATGTATATAAATGGCTTTCCGGTAGTCATTGTGACAACGTATGCTCCGTAGCTTAGTGGGTAGCGCAGCGCGATTTGTAATGGGAGGTCACTGCTTCACCACCCCGAGAAAAAACCTTTGCTTGCCATTTTTTTCGCAATCTATTAGAGTGTATTTCACAACGTAATATCCGTGACAGAAGTACGTCATCGGTGCCTTGGTGGACCCCGGCATAAAGGACTTTCGTGTTAAGAAAGAGTAATACATATGGACATGGATATAAAGTGATGGAAGATATGGAGAGAATAACAAATTGACTAAAAAGGAGAGATACAAATAAAAATATTATTTGGCTCTTTACGTCCGAGAACCACGTTAACATGAGAGACGCTGTAGTGGTGGGCTCCATAAACGTAGACTATGTGGTGTTCTTGAACGTCCACTCATATCGCAGAGTACACGAACCTCAATCATTTCGCCTCCATCTAAATGTAACTGCCACGGCCGGAATCAAACTCGCGGCTTTCGGGTCAGCAGTCGATCGAGCACCACAACCACTGCTCCACCACCATGGAGAAGGAAAAAGAGGGGAGGGTCACCAGCTCCGCAGCTACCTCAGCCTTTCACTCTTAAAACAAAAGTTGTAGTACTTACTAACTTCAGTTTACTAACTACTTGTCACGTATATTAGTAAGTGAAGTTGGCATTGGGGAGGTTAGTAACCACCACCACATTCATCGTTACTAACGCAGTTAGTAATAGTTACTGACGTAGGTAGTAACGGTTGCTAACACAAAAAAATGTACTAGACGCGACCAACTTGCCCAATGAATCACCCACTTTTTAACGGTACTATTCGCGAGCATCAACATTTCTATACATCACTGAGTAATTACGCACATAATTCATAAAGGAGAACAGCACACATACGCAAGTACACGTGAGGAGTTGAGTTCCTAAGTGGTTGCATAAGAAAAACATATCTTAAACATATTAAGAAAAACATATTAAGAAAAACAATTAGTTCTGTCTATTTTGCATAATACCACCACAACACGGTTTACTATACAAGACACAAGACTGGATAGTAGGCTTACATATATTGCCTGAATGAACTTGAATGCATCCCAGTGCTACTAAATAATCTCTAAGGTTTGTTCAACAAGTTCATTAAATACGGGCATGACGAAAAGTTACCAACAGTGCACCAAAGGTTGTAATTGTTGCAACCTTGAAGCATCTGCTAACGTGGGTAGTAAATGGTCGTAAAAAGTTAGTAATGACTCTAGAAGGTTAGTAACAGCTGTTGTTACTAAAGTTTTGCTCGTGGTTCGAAGCGTTTTACTAAGTTTTCTTAAGAGCGTTGTATCACTAGTGCGCAGTAGCCCAAGATTTTTTTCATCTTCACTATTTCAAAAGGTGTGTGTGCCGACTTATATTGGCAAGTAAGGGGGTACAGTTTGTCGTCTTCATCGCACGGTTCTTCCGAAACAATCAAGAAAGTGATATTGCCGTACGCTGCTTTCCTTGCGCAGCACACGTTTGGCTTCGCCGGTATATAAAACAAACCTGATATTTGTCTTCCGGTTATCTAATATGTCATTCATCATTACACTTATCTCTCTTTATACCTACAATGTGGAACTATTGTCTTCATTGTCCGCGACGTATGCAAGCTGCGATGAATACTTGTATTCCACGCATTCACCAAGGGATTTGATGCTTTACGTACACATGTGTTCCTTCACAAACCTGTAGGCTTGTGAAGGAACTGTCATATATAGCATATGATTGATTGATTGATTTGTGGGGTTTAACGTCCCAAAACCACCGTATGATTATGAGAGACGCCGTAGTGGAGGGCTCCGGAAATTTCGACCACCTGGGGTTCTTTAACGTGCACCCAAATCTGAGCACACGGGCCTACAACATTTCCGCTTCCATCGGAAATGCAGCCGCCGCAGCCGGGATTTGAACCCGCGACCTGCGGGTCAGCAGCCGAGTACCTTAGCCACTAGACCAACGCGGCGGGGCCATATATAGCATATGCCGAATCTGTCAGACGCATCTGGAGAAATAAAATCACATACACACAAAACGCTCATGCTGTAAATTTGTTGTCATCTAAATCAGACAAGAAATCAACAGAATCACGAATCGAGGTATTGAAGTAGATGAGAAATTGCATGTTTTTTATTCTTATTTGCATTTGCGTTCGTACACTGTGTGTGAAATGCAATGTACACATGACGCGCATTTTAGAGACTGCAGTACCTTAGCAACAAGTGACTATTTCCATCGCTTATTTAAAGTACGCAGCTATTTTTAACCATATCTCTATAGACCGTTTTAACTTAGATGCTGCCATAATGCTACAGCGTGTGGCACCCGCTCTCGTCTGGCAACCCACTGCTGCATGCGAAGTTCCACGTTTCGAAGGAAGGTATTCGTACGGTTGCAGTTACTGCCAATCTTTCTCGTTCTGACATGCTTAATTTCGTCCTAAAGAGTAGGAAACGAGCCCGTGAGAAGTCCTGAAAGGGTTTGATTCGTTTGGGGTAAAATATGATGAAATGGGACGGCGCGAACGTGTCGCAAGTGGTTGGTGCCGTATGTTTGCGGTGCTGTTTCTGTTGGAATAACGTTAGATTATTTCGACTTATTCAAGCAAGGCAAGCAAGTGCTGACACCTTTTGAGAATACAATAACTATTTTTTCCCTGGACTGCAGTAATGAAATTAGTTCTTTTTTTTCATTCATGCTCCGCTTATGGCGTCGTAGCGGCTACAATACGTGCGTTAGCACGCTGTTGCAATTTCTTGGCAATTACAGCGCTCGCTTTGTGTGCACAAATTGTTGTCTATCTTTTGATCGACTTTTAATGAACCCTTATCACTCTCTCGTTTATCGCCCACCGTTGTGGACAAAATTAGAACTGATAGTTTTGGTACAAAATAAGCACTTCTGAAGTTTATATGCCAGTAAGCTTCACTTTCTTTTTTCTTTTTGGAGTCGTGGCACTTGATTGAATTGCAGTGGCGATAAATTGAAGATAGTTTGAGAAGGACTCTGGTCAGATTTTTTTGTGCCGATGAGGCATCAAGCGCGCCCGAGCTCGATCCTATATGATCAGACTACTTTGTCTTTATAATTTTTAATAATATTGTCTACCAGTTTCATGGCTTTGCGAAACCTTGCCTGTCTTTTGCTTGGCAAAGCAGCGAAAGTAACAGTTATAGAAACAATAGACAACCACAACAACGTGGTTTAATTTTGTTTTGATCTAAAACGTAGAAGAGAATGAACTATAATGTTGTATATCAACGCGCGACTTGTCAGATACGGTTCTTGACCACGCAAAAAATTGTCTCCCTGAGGTTGATCGATATAAGGGGTTTATTTAACTTCACGTAGCTATGCCCAAAAAGAAGTGAAAGAATTTTTTTTCACTATTCGGCTTTCATATCGCACATCGAGCACAATACACCTAGCCGTCTTACGTAAGTTTTACACTCACGACTAGAATTCCACCAGTTCAGTGGAAATTCCGTGAATGTTCTGGTTGCACAAGACCAGTGCGCAGCACAAATCGATTGTGCATTGCCAGTAATCCCGCTGTGATGTGTGAGGTTTCTCATCCCTGCTAATGCAACCACATCAACTACACTGTTCACCAAGTTGATCCAAGATACAAGGATAATTGCTTTGACCAAACCCATTATACTGCAATGTAATAATAATAAAAAAACGAAGCGAAAACGGCACATGTGGCTGAACGAGTGGTGCTTTGATGTTTTGTAACAAAAAGAGACGTACTTGCTTTATAATTGGTCGCCAATCTATTCATACTCGATTGTCATTTGGCCGAGTATAGACCACTTGACCGTCCGGGTATATAGCGGCAGTTGCCGATATAGAAGTTGTCACGTAGCGCTAACAATGTACCCTGAAGCAACCATAAACACTGCGTTTGGTGATGCGTGCCATATAATATTCAGAAGGCAGTTTCTTTTTTAAATGCAAAGCATTTTTTAACAAACTCCAGTGACCTTGAGCGTATCTATCTATCTATCTATCTATCTATCTATCTATCTATCTATCTATCTATCTATCTATCTATCTATCTATCTATCTATCTATCTATCTATCTATCTATCTATCTATCTATCTATCTATCTATCTATCTATCTATCTATCTATCTATCTATCTATCTATCTATCTATCTATCTATCTATCTATCTATCTATCTATCTATCTATCTATCTATCTATCTATCTATCTATCTATCTATCCTCCTACGACTTTTAGCTATCCTGGCCGTTTAGACAGTAGTTTCGATACCAGAATTGATATGGCATAACATGTATGTATGAACAGCATAATTGACTACTCATAACATGAAAATTATGATATGTACGTCATGAATGTCATGAATTATATTTCATGGTCTTACTGCTCTTGCGGTGGTTTCATTCATAAGACATTTTGCAAAACTGATATGGCATGACACGACTTCATGGCGAACACAAGTGACAGACCCTAACGTGGAAATCATGACATGCATGACATGTAAGTCATGACTTCACACCACGCTCATTGTGTGCTCGCAGTCGTTTCGCTAGCCTCGCATATACGAAATAGGGATTGCGGGAAGTGAATGAATGACGAACGTATGTGACTGGTTCAAACATGATAATCATGAGATGCGCGTCATGTAAGAACACAACTGCATACCACACCCATGACGCACTCGAGGCCATTTTGCTAGCTTCAAATATACAAAATTTGGTGTCAGCCCCAAGAAGTTGGAGTGGTGCCATGTGATGAAGGCCTGCGTAACGTCATCGCACGGACTCTTTGACTCTTGCGGCGTACGAAGCGAGCGCGCGTATGCATAACACGCGCTCGCTTCGTACGCCGTTGCATTGTCAGCGTTCACCTTTTTGTTTTTCTCGCATCTAAATTAAATACGAAAGCAGCATCAATAATGTTCCTGCTAAAGCAATGAAAAGCTGCACATTTTACTCCGGTAGAATCGCTAACGGTGCCCGTTCCATAGAGTGCGGTGTCGCGCTGCTTACCTCGAGGATGGGTTCAATTCTCCGCCACGGCAGCCTCAACCGGATCACGACGGGGGTGAACAGCAAGACCATGCAAATGCTAAGATACAACAGCATGTTTAGAAATGCTAGGTGGCCGCAATTAATGTCTTGCTTTTTGAAACGCATACGACAGCGTCTTTTGAATTTAGGTTGCGTTGTTCACGGGAGAAAAAAAGATGATTATTTCGTTTCCACAAGTGGTATTTCTATCGGACGCATCTTAGTACACGCTGGCAGCGTTTCTTCCTTTGTGCGAAGCTCCTTGCGCGTGCTTATAATATCGAGCACCACAAGATGTCTCGGCTGCGCTCACCCGAGAATGCCGCCGCAGCTATTGCATTAGAATGTCTTTTGAGTAGTTGCTTATTCATCACGTTATTTAGCAGGTTTTTTTCTCCATCATTTCGGTGCTCGATTTCACTAAAGAAAACAACTTTAGGTTAATTTCAGAAACGGCTACTGCTGTTAGATAGTGTCTGCGTGAGAGATCGATCGTAAAGCAACTCAGGTATCATGCTCGTAAGTAAAGTAGTGTAGATAACCACATGATAAATAATTTTTCCTACAGCTGATTACTCCCGACTAGCATTAACATATGGATATGATGTGTGAGAGCAATCGTTGCTTCCTTGAGGTAAATGATGTTTCATTATTCCTTCGGCCACGAAGCTGAGTGCGCCGTTCCAACGTGCTCCCACTTGAATGAACATAACAGTTTACGACGTGGCGGTAGATCAAATAGGATGTTCTAGTAAATAAGGGTATCAGACTACATAATCCCTGACAACTGTTGAAATGAAATCTATCAGTGAGATTGGAGTATGCCCATGTCGCAGAATTCCAGAAACCATTGTGTGGGTTGCAGCATATTGCTTTAAATTTCTGAATGTTATAACTGCCTGTGTATGATCGACAGATTCATATAGTTGCCCGCGTGAGAAACGGAATTTTGTCAAATGATCTACACTCTTTACAGAGGCAGACATAACTTCCATGGTAAATTGCAATGCTGTTAGAAAATTCAAAACACCCTAATTTGAATTCTAATACTTCGACACACGTGTTTTTTCGTGATGGCTATGTGACGTTGTAATGAAGTTAGGCTTACTTAGCATGAATATATTCTTAGAATTGATTTCATGTATTACGTGCACGGTAAAAAAAAAACTAATGTGTCGCTGTTCTACATCCCCCATTTTCCAAGCAAATAATCTGTTCGGACGGGAGTTCCGCATTCTGAGCTAGATTATCCATACTTTTTGTTGCTCAGTTAACTTTTGATGGTAATAAATACCTTAACTTTGTACCTTGCGATATCTACACCGCGATATTGAGGAGAAATCACCACCGTATCGTGAATAAGCGTGTATACGGCGGGCTCGGAAGGAAGCAACCGCTGGCATGCGTCGGCGGCGGAGTAGGTGAGTCTTTGCCGTGATGTCACTTCACTGCGACTGCAGTGACGCCAGTGTTAGTTCTCGGGGCTAATTACTCGACATGAATAAATGACGAAGGTATGTGACTGGTGCAAACATGATATTTATGAGATGCGTATCGTGTAACAACATGCTACGCTGATAGTGCACTCGCGGTCGTTTCGCTATAGCTTCACATATTGGTCTTACGGGTTTTAAATGCATGATGAAGGTATATGGCTGGTGCAATCATGATAATCATGACATGCGTGTCATGTAAGAACATGACAACATACCACGCTCATGATGCGCTTGCGGCCGTATTGCTAGCTTCATATATAATAAATTGGGCATTATGTGACGTGAATGGGCGACGATTGTAAATTACACGTCCAACCATAATAATCTTGATATGCTTGTCATGTACAACATGTCTACAAGCTACTCTCATAGCGGGCTCGTGGCCGTTTCGCTAGATCAACATATACCATATTTGGTATCACGTAACGTGAATAACGAATGTAAATGACACGTACAATCATGATAATCATGACATGGAAGGCATGAACAGCCTAATTTACATCCGCCTCGTAACGTTGCGCTGATTTTACAGTGACATATCAACTTTCCTCATTCGTGCTTCGCATATCATGGATAGCCACTCTAAGTGGGATCTGCAATTTTTTTTCTGTAGTTCTTGCGTGAACCAGAAATGGCACAGTGATTTCCCGTTGACCTTTCACTGGCTGACATCACCATAGAAGAGAAGAAAATCCGCAGTTCGACCTAAAGCATGCTAAAAATGTTCGTCAACGCCACTCATCTAAGCACCAGCTCGTTCACTCCGCGCCGTTGGCACATTCCAGAAAAGAGGAAAGCGCTGGTAGCCAGTACGGTCCACTTCGCTCGTTGGAACGGTCTATATATGCTTCCAAAGCAACACCGGGTGGCGCCACTGCATGCTCTTATCATTACAGAATATCCACGGCGTGTTCTTTCCCCCCGACCCTGGCGCCTCCGCTTCCTGCCACGCGCAGAGCTTCCTGAATTGCATGTGTGGTGAGTCGCAATGCAAATATATGTCTGCCTAGCAGTGTTCCAGGTCGAATAAGGAGCACATGCACGTCCGTGCCCTTGCCGCCACCACTGCCCATTCCGGCTACAAAACACCTCCGGCGGCAACCTTCACCCCCCGTAAAGCCTAGTTCGACCATGCGAGCATCGCGCCCAAGCTTGAGCTTCGGTTCCATGTACTGAGCACATTGACCGTTTTGAGATGCTTCTCAAATACGGGTCGAATTCACAAGGCATCTTTGTTATTTCTTCGTCACACAGTACATGTGTTCGATTACTAAGTAAGCGTCCTTAAATAGCGTTGACTTAGCTTTTACCTACTAAAGTCTCTTCAGTAACTGTACACCCAGGATTTCGTAACCATCAAAGCCAAATCGAAGCGACAACAGCGAGCCGAAGAAGCGCAGTTACAAGCACAGCAGAGTCGGCGTGGCAATGGCGGAAACGCGCTCGTCGTAGCCGCCACCCACTTTTAGTGGGCGATTCTCAAGTTTCTCATGCTCGAAATAAGCGATGGAAATTGTTGCTTGCAGTGGCTCAAAGACGTGCCATGTACATTGCGTTCGCCAACTGTGTGTGAACTTTCTGGGAGTTTGTCTTGACTTTGGTTGTAACATCTGTAACCACCTGTGGCCACACGTTTCAGCTTTGCTGCTTCACCTTGTGTACAAAGTGGTTGGGTGCCATGGTGATATTTTTCATAATCTATAGAATAATTTGCTCTTCTGATGGCTTTCATCGCATGCTTGTCTGGTCATGTCTCTCTATGTAGAGAGGTGCGACGCAATTACCATGCAAGTTGTTAGTAGCACCAGGTCCTGTCTCTTTTCTACTGTCGTGTTTTCGCGTTAAAAATATGACTATAGATACGTCAACAAGCCAGTCATTGCATTGTGCTGAATGAACACAAAATTGCAAAGCACAAACTAGTACGGTAGAGCTTTCACAAGTTCCGAGGCATGCAATACTTTGGTTGAAATGAAGTTTATCATGATTTACATCACACGTAGAAACCTAAGCATTCACTTTATATATATTACGCCGCGGTAGTGTTGTGGTTGAGGTGCCCGGCTGCTGATACGAGATTCCGGCCACGGCAGTCGCATTTGTATGAAGTCTAAATGGTAGAGGCCCACGTGCCGTGTTGTTTTCATTAACAGTGAACGTTAAAGAACACCAGTATGTCAAAAGCTCTCGAGCCCTCCACTACGGCGTCTCTCATGATCATATCACGGTTTTGGGACGTAAAACCCCACGTAATATTTATATACTTTATATATAAAACTTGTAGATAACACTTTTCAATATTTAGATTAGCTGTATATTCGTGACCTGCTTTTAAAAGTAAGCACACGTATAACCAAAGTTTGGCAACGATGTCATGAGCGTTCATTACAACGGCAGTGCGTATTCTAATACGCAGCACAAAAGAAGTCGACGATATAGCGCCTAAAACAGGTATATAATAATGAAGAACGATTCCACATGCTCTTATTCCAAACTGAAACATTTATGGTCGCTTGAATACTAATAAGGTATTCCCTGTGTGAGCGCATGGTTTTGTTCACTTGCACGCGCAGCTGGCGAGGGTTTCGGCTGAAGTGACCAAACATGCCAATTTAGGCGGTACACGTCCCTTTTTGCGGGCGTGGTCTCGTTGCCCCCAACGAGGTTGCGTTCTGTCTTGCTTCCGTATACTTCGTGTGGCCTTGAACTGGAATATAGCTCGTATACGCCAGAACCGTAGACCCACGGCTACTGTGTTCAAAATTTCTGACGTTGACAGCGCAGAAATAAACTAGATGGTAACATTGAAACATTCAAAGAAAGAAATGACGGAAACACAATGATTATTTTGCCTCTAGGCAGCACCAGCCTTCATAAAAACGACTACATTTTGAATCAACTTGACCGCTCCTTCTCACACCGATGCTACGTTCCGAAAATGATGTAAGAAAGATAAAATAGAGTACTGATATTGCGACTGAAGAGGTGTCGACATAGTGTTCGTGACTGCTGTGCGACTTGGTGAGATTCGGCAGCACGACTCGGTGTTGCCTCAGGCGGCACGTGTATACCGTACAATGGTGGTTCATCGAATTGCGTTCGAAGCTGGTTTTTCTAACTACTTGGTTACACATCTGAATGCGTGAAAAAATACAGTTATGTTCGATATGGACATCTTTACAGGCACCATGTACATGAAAGGTCCTTTTCTTTTTCGCTTACTGGGATTCTGCTTGTAGTTAGGTGCCTACACACAATTTCAAACGTGGGCTTATATTTATTTATTTATTTATTTATTCATTCAAATAGATAAATAAATAAACACAAGCTACTGCATAAAAATTGTGTGAGAGGAGATTACATATGTAGAGGTATAATTACTGTCGTGACAACTTTCAACATTAATCATTCATCACTTGAGCACCCGTTGTCCCAATTGCTATTTCAATAGAATACAAAAGGCCGGCTGGATACGAATATCTACACAAATTGGGAGGGAAAGAGAGAGCCTTCCCGATATAGCAACAAGTCTGCTATTCTCAAAAGAAAGGTAGAGAATATTCTTGCCACAGCATTGTTGCTGAAAGTGAGGGATGTCGCTGACGTCGCCAGCGTTAATCTTGCAGACAGACCTAGGACGCTAGTGAAGGAGCCCTCTACATTCCATGTGCTTACAAGCTGTCCAACGTGGTACGCATCCGGCCATGAGGGCACATCGACGAAAAACGCAGCCATAGTTCACTCTTCGCTCTGACGCATCACGCCGTCTTTCGATCTTTGTGTTGTGCCTTCTATTTTCTGTTACATTGCACGCTAAAGAATTCCTAACTTTGTTTAAGCAGTTTTCTTGTTATTCCAAGTCCTTTTATGCAAAATAAGCTTGTCGGAGGTTTGACGAAGCTACTGATTCAGCGCCATGTTTAGGGCTTGTGTCGGAATGCTATCGCTGTAGCTGCGATAGCTTCTTGCATTTATCTTCTTTGATTAAGAGCAATAAGACCACAAAAATTTCACATAAGCTTGTAACATCCAATACAATGTACAGGCATTTTTTAGTTATCACGTTGACAGCTTTAAGCGTGAACAACAGCATCACAATGAGGAGACGGTTCAAGTTAGTCACCGAGTCACTCGTATACGCCCTTTATCGCTGAGAATGAAGCTGTGCACTAGAGTAGACAAATGGTTTATATCTTTTCATGGTAGCGAATAAAGCCTTGTTAGCTATTTGTGCATCATTCCTATAATTTATAAGATGGTCGGAAAGAGGATTCAGCGCGCGTCAAGGCTAGGCTAAGGAACGATCGTAAGAAAGTGTGGTTTCTCAATTTATATGCATTTCGCAAGATAGAGCCTAAGTCAACCTGATAAATTGCTCATATAATTTTAAATACCATGTTGTCCTCTTTTCATAATTGAGAAACTAAAAAAAACACAGCTTTTCCGCAAAGGCGAAACAATGACAGCGATAGCAACAAATTGGAAGGTCACACGCCGAATGGCAGCAAATAAAAACGTGCTCCACGTTTCTTACGCACAAATGACGCACGAAACGTATTGATTGATTGATTGATATGTGGGGTTTAACGTCCCAAAACCACTATATGATTATGAGAGACGCCGTAGTGGAAGGCTCCGGAAATTTAGACCACCTGGGGTTCTTTAACGTGCACCCAAATCTGAGCACACGGGCCTACAACATTTCCGCCTCCATCGGAAATGCAGCCGCCGCAGCCGGGATTCGAACCCGCGCCCTGCGGGTCAGCAGCCAAGTACCTTAGCCGGCGGGGCGCACGAAACGTATTCATCGGTACCCATGAATGCTAATGGCGTCTTAGTTGTTATTTCGCTGTGTCTGAAGAGCGTACCCTTTTCGCGAATGGAGACTGCGTAATGATTGCAGTGACCTTTGTGCCCGGTAACTACAACAGGAACGTTCTAGTGAAAGCCCAACACCAGCCAAGACGTACGATCGTCTCCACCGCGAGATTGCGTGAGCGAGCATCCACCTTCTTTACTTTTAGGGGCAAAATGCGCGTGGGAGATGAGAACGCGTGCGGCCACGCGCTTATTGCGCCATCTTGCTGGTAATGCTGAAAACGCGATAGTTCCCCCCCCCCCCCCCAAGATGCGTGCTCATTGCACCATCTTGTTGGTAATGTTGAAAACATGATAGTTGCACCCCGTGATGCCCATCACCAGCGGTAAGTGGTAGATATATCAGCTTGCCGTTTAAGCGTTAAAGGACGAGCTCATCGGTGGATCAGTGGTTAACGTCTCGCACTCACGTTTGAGAGGTTGGATTCCGTGCGCTGGAGTCTTTTTCATGAATTAACACGATAGCGTTAGAGAGCTCGTGTCGCATGAATTCCGCCGTCGGCGTCGGCACCGTTGGTTGTGAGCGAAAATTGTCCATGAGCGAAAAATCGGGAAAGAAGGAAAAAAATAAAGAATAAAATTTTTGTTCCCGTTCAGTTTCAGTGGGGACCGAACCCAGTTCTTTCGCGTGGCAAGGAGGTATCTTACCAAAAAGCTACCATGTTAATTCCAGCTGCATCAGGAAAAACACTACATGAATTCCGTGTTGTGGAAGGAGTCTCCTTAACGCATTTTGTTCGACAGGTATCACGACGAAAACGAGCCCATTCAACGATTTGTAGGCGCCTTTGTGAGGCCATAAAACTACGTCGAAAAAGGCCGGGATAGTGCAGGCATCGCCGCTAAAACACACAGGAACTATAGTGCCTAGTATATACTGACCTGTATATTCTAGGCACTATACAGGAGCTTTCCAACAGCTTTGAAAATGGACAACTATGTCCATGTAGCAGAAACATATCATGCCTTTCCAGAGGCGTTGATCAAGCAAACAGCAAACAGCAAACGCTAGATAATGTGCTGCCACCTGTGAGCAATTGTGAGACTCCATGGCCTCTCAGATTGCAAACGCACGGCGTAAATCTTGGCGGGCATGCGCCTCTTGCTTTAGATCAAAAACCTGTATGTTCCATTAGCGCGCGCATGTGTGTGTCTGTGTAATACCTATGAGACATTGTGAAAAACGTGTCTCGACTACAGCAAAGCGCCGTTCTAGCAGAGGGAAGTGGCCACACTGCACAGTCACTGCATTACTAATAATACGTCGCGCGCGCGCGCGTGCGCGTGTGTGTGTGTGCGTGCGTGTGTGTGTGTGCGTGTGTGTGTGCGTGTGCGCGTGTGCGTGTGCGTGCGTGTGTGTGTGTGTGTGTGTGTGTGTGTGTGTGTGTGTGTGTGTGTGTGTGTGTGTATGTATGTAAAAAACATATTAATAGAAATGAACTTAGTGGTTGAAGGGCGCACTAGGGGTCGGATTTCGCTATCTCGTTCAACTCATAAGGCGAAAGTTAGGAGTCCCCTAATTTTTTTTCTTTCTAGCGTTTCATATATATAGATACGTATACATATACGATGAGTGACGGCGACGCCGTCGGCAAAAGGCAGCGGAGAGTGTATGCTTTAGTCATCAATGTATGATAGGATTAGTTACCGCATGTATAAAACGTAAAAAGTTTACGCATCTCAAGAACGTGAAAGTGAACATGCAATGTGCCAGTTGTTGCAAGACGTAGGTGCCGATTAGCTAGTATTTTCTTATATTTGCTTCTGACATGTGCTCACAAATAACACGATACGCCAATATTTTTCGCGTTCATGCCATCGCTTTCGGGGCTCTAGCATTTATTCACTTACAGCTCGTTGCAGTAAGGCAATTTTGCGTCACTGACTGAACTCTTGCAAAACTAGTTCAGTGCGTAATGAATGGTAGCGATATTATGGTCTGATGTAACACCATGCTCTAAACAGCATTTTTTTTTTCGATCTCATATGAGAAGTCCTACACACTTGAAGTATTTAACATTTCGTAATACACAGGGGTGGTTTTAGGGTTTTGCTGAAGGGTGATCAGCTTAAGACAGAACCTAATATGGGCTGTTCTTTGAGAATAAACTTCAAAAAAGATAGTGAAATGAGGTGTTCAGGACATGCAGGCCGCGCGTCTGGATTCGGCAGTGATAGAATACGAAGTTCTTGAAAAATAGGCATAGTAAAGCACTCACGCAAGGCAGACACCAAACGCTACCTTGTTAAATCCTAAAATTGAAAACAAACGACAAATAACACACTCCAGTGCAATCAGTCTATTCGATGAAAACCTGTCATGGGCACGAGTAAATGCCTAACGTGATATTGTTATCCCACCAAATAATGTTAACAGTGGCGCAAGCATGCGCGAGTATAGCCACGATGCAGCTTTGAAGTTCGTACACGAAGTGAATTCTTGCCTGCAGGCACACAAGGCGCAGAAGCTGTCTTGTTTTGACATGGCACGGAAGAGGACTGGTATGAGAAGTGCCGATGCCGTCACTAACACACGCATCTGTTAAGAACGGTGAACGTAAATACGGTGGTAGTCGTAAGCAGATCCCAAAGTAACGGAACGCTCTGCTGCTTGTCGTCGGTCGCGAGGAAATATAATAACAGGGAAGTTACTTTGCTACAATTCGTTTTGAAGCATCCCCATATCCTCAATCTCATCTGAGCAATACATCACACGAAAACATGTCGGCATTTCCGCTCCTATAATAGGCCACATGTTGAATCGTACGCTCATAGTGTGCTCATGCAGAGAGCGCCATATATTTTTTAACTTGACAACAATCTTCCTGGTGGCCGCTACAGATAGCATCACATTTTGCATGAGGTCTCTAGACAACCTCGCTGTTGAGGTTTTTCGCATATTGTGCTGAATCATCTACCCAAACCAGAGTTACAGCTTTTCCTGCGATCATGTTGCCGAGGTATGATGAAGCATGTCGTCGCCTCTACTCTTGGTGAGCCTGACAGTATCCTTAGTGCATGCTGACGCATACAGTCAATGTACGTGCACTGTGTCACTGGAATAAGAATTCCCACAGTTTATGTCCCATCTTAATGGGCTGCAGAGATCGGGATCGGCAAAATCTGTAGTGAGCATTCGTACGAAGTGAGCTTAATCGTTCCATACGTTACGCTGCTATCACAAGTTGCACCCTCAAAGAGTTCCGCAAAATCTCATCAAACTTCTCACGAATTAACAAAAATAGCAAGACCCGCTGGCATAGAATTGCTGCTTTTTGTGCACGTAACAGATTGTCAAGAATTTATCACAAGATCAACAGGGAAGAAAACAGGCAAAATGCACGAAACAATGAAAAAACTAACGCAGCCTTGCAATAGAGGTGCAAACCCTGAAGTAAGAGCGGATCTGGGCAGCTTCCTTTATTTTTATTTTTCTCTTTTTCTTACTTCTCTCTTTCTTCCCTTTTCTCTCATCCGTCTGTTTTTTTCTGCCTTCTTCCTCTGTTTATTCATATTTATTTACTTCTGTCTTTATGTATCTCTTTCTCACTCGGTCTGTATTTCTATCACTTTCAGGCCAATTTTCTCTCTCGCTCGTATTTTTTCTTCAGTTGTATTTCTTTCTCTTTCTTGAATTATCTCACTATCTGGCTCATTTTTTTTCTTCCTCTCCATCGCCTTCTTTTTATTTTAGTGCTATGGTTTACCCTTGGCTTTTTCCCAAACTCTGATTGCCAACCAAACGATGCCACACGACGAGCGCACACTGAGTTGTTTCTTCAACTTCTTTCTTCTTTATGTATCTTTTTTTTTCACATCTTTCTTTATCGCAGGCCTGCCTACTCTTTTGACTCCCCCTGTCCTTCACATCTCCTTCTAAGGTCATTTTTTATTTTCCGCTCACCCTCACATAAGTCCTTCTCACCCTCCTACTCTTTTTATCCCTCTGTTAGCTTTACTGAAATCCAGAGACTGTACTCGATTCGAAACCCGCCGCGGTGATCTAGTGGCTAAGGTATTCGGCTGCTGACCCGCAGGTCACGGGATCAAATCCCGGCTTCGGAGGCCGCATTTTCAGTGGAGGCGCAGATTCTGTAGGCCCGTATGCTCAGATTTGGGTGCACGTTAAGAAACCCCAGGTGGTCAAAATTTCCAGAGTTCTCCACTATGACGCCTCTGAATCATACGGTGGTTTTGAGACTTTCAACCCCACAAATCAATCAATGCACTAGATTCAAGGATTCAGTCCCAGACTGCATTCCAAGAGTAGGCAACGTACCCCAGTGAAGGGAAGACAGAAAGCTAGGTGGGCAGATGAGATTAGAAAGTTTGAGCGTATAAAGTGGCAGCAACAAGCACAGAACCAAGTTGCCTGGTGGAAGATGGGAGAGGCCTCTGTCCTGCAGTTGGCGTAGTCAAGCTGGTGGTGGTGATGATGATGATGATGATGATGATGAGTATAGAAAGCTAGGCGGCAATGTTTTATCCTCTGCCATCCTCTTTTTCTCCTTCTCACCCTAAAGTGTCTTCTCAACGTTTCTTTCCTCGCGCACCCACTTGCTATATCATACTATGCATTGCTTGCTATATGCTAGGAGCTGCTTGGCACATACCCGTTTTGTGGTGAATCCTCGTTTTTTAGGGGCGAAGCTCCTTAGGGCGTGGGCTGTGCGTCCCCTGTAACCTGTATGTAGCCACCTCTAGTTTAGTTCTTGCAGTGTTCACTAGATGGCGGTACCGTCCCCTGTATGTAGCCACCTCTAGTTCAGTTCTTGCAGTGTTCACTAGATGGCGGTACCGTCTCCTGTATGTAGCCACCTCTCGTTTAGTTCTTGTAGTGTTTACTAGATGGTGGTACTTGTAGCTGATGATGAAAAGATGCAAGATGTTATAAACTAGAAAGTGGTACTTGTAGTTGATGAAAGACGCGAGATCTTATAAAATAGGAATGATGTCACATATGGCGCGTGTCATTGGTTGAAGGCAATTGTTCGATTTAGTGCGGCGACGTACGCTAGGGGGAGCGATGTAATAAAATCGAGTGGGCAAAATGTACAGAAGATTCATGGTTTACCAGGTTTACCTCCGGAGCTTCGCCCACTCATCATCATTCACTTCGTGGATATGGCGGAATTTTTTTTCGGTTCATGGAGCACGCCTGACGACCTGCTTGAACAGCTATGCTGTTAACAGACACCAGTAAGTTGACTATATGTTAACAATATGTTTATTAAACCACCCTGTCATGTGGTCGATGCTACATCAGCCAGATTGGTCGATGTGTCAGTGGCCATCACAGAGAACACAAAAATTTGATGAAGAGCTACTTGCACTGCTGCACGCTGCTCTCTGTGCAGGCATGGGAGACACCGAGATTTATTGGCCAAACAGGTGCGCGCGAAATTTTTGTAGTATTTTGCACGGCAAAAAAAATTGACATGTGCGTGAGCTTTTCCGCAAAATTGTCAGTGAGAAAGGAAATCGCTCATACTGAAACACAGCCAAAGGCGACTGTGAGAGCTGACATGACTCGCCGTATTTTTGTTGCGGCATTTCCTCTTTGCTCTTATGTAAAAAGCCGTTTCAAAAAGAAACTGTATATATTACCACTTTGCGTGAAAAATCGATTGTGTTGAAACTGAGCTCTTCCTCGATTTCAGGCTATTTTTCCCTTCCCTCAGACTCTTTTCCAATTTTTTAAATGGTAGTAACTCCTGATAGTTCTTCATAACATATGATCACTGTGAAGATAAAAAAAACACATCAGTCTTGTTTGAATGTTATTGTTTAAGGTTAATTAACAGGTCATGTGCGATTCCTCAGGGTCTCCGAATGTCCTTCTCTCTGCAGCATACCCATGAGCAGGATTCTATAGAATGTGGCGGGGTTTGTCGACATATAAATATATCACTGAAGAAATGGCTGTTTGAGTGATGTAAGAAGCTTGTAACGCAAGATGAAAACTTTTGTTGAGGTACAGGACCCTATCGTTTTGAGCCTGACGACGAATAGCTTGAAATTTGCACAAGCAGTCGCTTGAATTGCTGTTAAAGGGGCAGAGAGGCTCCTTCACATACTCGGTAGTGCCAAATGGGCCCCACATTTATTCGCACGAGGACATTTTACAAACTCAAGTGCTAGCTGCTTTTCTTTTCGCGTGACATCTCGTACAAGTGTTCTCCTTATCTCTATTCTAAAGAGCCGATGCAACACGAAAAATCTCATAGGAAATGCAAGTACAAAACATAATCATACGTCCGTGTGTGGCACCTTGTAATCACACTGCCCGCGCATTTCTGCACTATATGTATAGGCATCAACAAAGAACGAGTGTATATAAAGAAACGGATACGTAGAGCCTTATTTTGTTTATCTAGAGCTTGATGCGAAACCCGGCTTCACCGAATACAAGCTAATGGTCGGGAAATGCGTAACATAGTGAAATTTGCATGCTTCAGTAATTATACGTACACATATAAAACAGTAATGATGTGTAAAACGACGAACAAAACGGGTGGCGGAAAGCTGAAAATAGTTGTACGATGCGTTCCTAATCTTCCGCAGCACCGCTGATGACTGGCCTTGTGGTAATAAAGAATGATGATTATATGTGTTGTTTAATGTCCCACTTTCATATCCAAGGTATTTATTACGCCAGCAAACAACGCCACCGCTCACGCGAACAATCTATGGAGGTCAGGACCTACAATATCAAATACTCCAAATATTAGACATTGTGAGGAATGACGTGACCTGTCAGTGACCTTTTTTTTAGGCAAATTAGGCAGATCCATTTCGGAAGTTTTCACTAACACTAATGTGACGCACGTTTTGAGATACGTAGATGATTTTTAAAATTTTTTATGGACACTGATGTTGCATTGTATAAGAATGACGCTCTTGCAGCTTTAGACCTGATGCGAAATGGTTTGAAACATTTTGAGCTTACTCATGAACTTTCTGAGAATTGTGAAATCAGGTTCCTTGACTTTAAGCTATTCTTGAATAACGAACGCACTTGCTGGATGTATAAACCACGTGGAAATAAGACTGTTTTGCCTTTTCATTCTGCGCATTCTAAATTAGTTAGGAGAGGTATCACAAAATCTTGCTTCATGAATGCCTTGCGAAAGTCCTGTGTGCACAAGATTACAGACAGCTTTGGTGAGCAATCTTCAAGGCTGATGTCGGATGGTTACACCAACTACGTGCAAGTTTCTGTTGCCGAAGGCCTGCTGCGTGAACTTCAGGCCAAAGGGTACGACAACGTAGTCCCACCTGTCGAAGCTAGACCGGCGTTCGCCGTGGTTCCGTATATATATGCACCAGATAGCGCACAATCTTAAGAAAGTGCCGTAGCGAGTTAATGTGAAGGTGGTCTTGACGGCCACTCAAAAACTCAGTCGCCTGTGCAAGCTGTTCGTTCCTCCGGCCAGACCTACCCTCTGTTGCACTACAAAACATGCAAATAAATTGAGAGATTGCATCTGTAATGTGGTGTATCAGCTGCTGTTATCCTGTGGAAGGTATTACGACGGTCAAACAGGTCGTTGTATAAATGAGAGGCTGAGGGAACATATGTACAACTTGGATCACTATAAACAAGGATGGCCGTCCGTTCACTGCAGCACGTGTGGCTGCCAGCCAATATTTTCAGAGTGTACTATTGTTGCAAGATGCAAGGATCACACCACACATAAGATTATAGAGGCAGAAAAGATTTGCTAATTGAAAGATGCTTGTGTTATTACCCCTTCGGTCATGCTCACCAACAAGGAAAAGTTGTTTCTTTTCTTGTCGGTGTAATGTACTTATGCATTGCCATTGTGTTTCGCGCATGACTATTGCGACTGGTAACTGTATAAAAGCGAGGACCTTCGTAAGAAATAAATTGTTGGCAGTTCGGCGCTCTGTCTCGTCTCTTCTGCTGTCCCCTCCTTCCCTGTCGTTAACGCTGGTAAGCACTCTTTATCATGTTATACCGACACGCCCGATGCTACTGTATCTTGTGAAAGAATTCTCGCATTCTTGCAAGACAAAAGGCGTGCCAGTTCCATAAGGCATTCTTGTTGGCAACCGAATGTCAGTACAGTACTTCTATAGTTGACTTACACCTTGACATTACACCTATCGGATAATGGCCTGAATAGTTTATCACACTTTACCCCGGCACGGACAACGTCCCCTCCAACTAAACGTCATCCGCACCGTCGGCCGCTATAACGATAATAGCTTCGATGCAGTAATCAGCCATTTTGTGGGTCCATGTTCTTTTGGGTGTGGGACGCACCTGATTTGAGCTATATGGCACCATTTGTCTAAAAGATAAGTGAGATATTTTTTGACATTGACATAAGTTTGACATTGAAATATAAATGTCATGCCACGTGTGCGTCACATTCTCTGGCTCACAAGCCTTCAGGAGCATCGAGTGGCAATCGGCATAATTTTCAACAATGTTCAAAAAATGTTGCAACGCCCCTTAAAGGAAACTAAAGAACATACTAAATGATTGATTGATTTGTGGGGTTTAACGCCCCAAAACCACCCTATGACTATGAGAGACGCCATAGTGGAGGATGCCGGAAATTTCGACCATAAAAACATACTAAGAATTGAAAACTTGGAGGACACTTGAGCTTCACCTTCTAGCGTAGAATGAAATAGCGTGACCGGGCCCTTCAATCATCACCTTCAACCACTCCTCGAGTAAAGGAATGTTTGTCAGCATAACGTTGGCCGCTTTCAACTGTCTTAAAATACCGACTAATAGCAAGCGAACGAAGAGCACACTACGGGACAATTTTTCCTTTTTTTATAAGTAAAATACCGAAGACCTCTCCGTGAAGTGCCACGTGCTCCTGTGCAGCTAGAAACTTTGTGATCAGTGGGCAGCTTTAGAGAACCCCGTCCTTGCGCTATTCGCATGTTTTGACGCCAGGCAAGATTTTACAATTCTGCCATGCAATATTGCACACCTTAAGGCTACTACTCCCACCACATGACATTGTTAAAGCATTTTCTGACAAAGTTGTTTCAGGCGATGGCATGTCTCTGTGGTATAACATCTGCTTACCACGATGAAGGCATGCGTTCAATTCTCACTCAGACCAAAGTTTTGTTATTCTTTGTATTTATCTCTTTGCACCTTTAATTTTTTCTCGCATACAGCGAATATGACACCACCAGAATTTATTCGATACAATTCGTCTAACGCTCTCACGTTAATACACCAAAAATACGAATTTTTAACAAGTTTGCTTGTTTTAACAAGTTATCGAAAAATGCTTACATAACCAAGCTTCCTAGTACAAAGCAAATTTCATATAAGAAGGAACGGCAATCAAGCTGATTATTTGCTGAACTTCATGCGCCCTTATAAAAAAATTCACGCATCTCCACAAAGTTAATGATGACGAGTTGGCGAAGATCGGTCCTATCGGATCCATAATGTTTACGTTGAAGCCACCGACTAATTCAAAGGACGAATGCACGCGTGGAAAAACGGATGGGTGGACAGACGCTCTGATGCATTGATGATCGGACGAACTGATGCATGGACGGATGGATTGACACATGTTCAGATGTACAGACGGACGGGTGCACAGCCAAATTACGGACAGATGCCAGCATGAATGGATGGACAGATGAACGTACAGATGCATTGACGAATGGTTGAATGAAAAGATAGATGGAAAGACGCACGCACACAGAGGTGTACGAATGCATTAACGCACGTAAGGACAAAGTAAGGTCTACTTTAAACCACATGTGCGCTATGTACGCTTGGTAAACCATATTGTGCACAGATGTTTCGCACCTGCTCTTCGAATAGAGATGACGGTGAGCCTCGACGACAATGGTCAAATAATGTACAACCCTAAGGTGCTTCGGCTCTAAAAGCGCACTTTAAACGACGCCATAGAATATTGTCATACGTTCTCCATTGTATGACCGCCACGTAACGCTGAATATGAGTGAACTTGACCTATAAACAAGGCTAACACAGAACTTGAGCCTTGAGGAAGACAAGTCCGCTTGTCAAAACGTCAGCTTGACACAACCGCTGCTTACAGACTTTTCATTTCAAAGCGTTGTAAGACATGATATTTTAGGGCATACCAAGTTTTATTGACCCAGAAAAACACATGCAATTTGAGACACTAAAAATGGAAATTGAATGTTTCGATAAAGCAACACCAAAACTGAGTACGCTTGGCGTGCAAGAAAAGCAACTACTGTGTTAGGTGACTGGGTGAGACCAGAACTTCACATCACCAACTTCTAACAAAAGCTCGTCGAAGCAAAGTCCGCAAAGAAGTTTATAAACTGGCTGATCACCGACAAGCCCCTCTAGAGACAGCATCAAATAGCCTATTGGAAAACGGTGCATACAAATACGCATGTGACCAGCGCACCTCGGAAGGCCACTATTTTTTGCCCTTGTGGTCGTTGGGATTTTTCGCGGTGACCCAAAAAACTTAAACGACACTTGTGCAGCAACACAAGCTTCGCTTAAAAACGACTAGTCGTCTGAAATGTGTGAGTAGACCAAGAAAGTGTCAGGGTTGCGCTATTTTGATCCGCGCTCTAAACACATAAAATCAACGTCCACGAATGAGCTGAAGCGAGGGACTCGTCCGAGAACCTCGAAGACTATTGGGACGTCACTTAGTAGCTATAGAACAGCGTTGTGGCAATCATAAGCAAACTGAAACATCGAAGGCTTCACAAATGTCATGATACATATCTCGGGACACACATGCTGAACCTCATTCCCTCTATCCCACAACTGTCCCGGCCATATCCAAATGCTGCGGCATTGAAAAAAAAAAAGGTGCTTAAGCTGGCGGAGGAGCACATTGGTCTTCAAGTTGTAGGCTCAGGCCTAAGGGTCGGCTGAAGCTCTCAGAAAGCAGACAGAGGCAGTGTATGTAACATAACCTTTACTGACCGCAGGCTCAACTGCCGAAGTAGCCGTCCCCCGTGCGCGCGTTAGCTGATGCGCTCGAGCACCAAACACCCAGCGTGATACCCACAAAGTTTACTAATTTATTAATTTGTGGGGTTCAACATGCCAAAACCACTATATGGTTATGAGAAACGCCGTAGGGGAAGGCACCGGCGATATTCCACCTCCTAGGGTTCTTTACCGTGCACCCAAATATGAGCTCGCGGGCCTTCAGCATTTTCATCTCCATCAAAAATGCAGAAAACGCAGTGGTGCCGGTCTTCATGTTAGAACATAATCGTATGAACGCATCGCTAAATAGTACGTCGTGAGAGAGTCATACAGTAAAATGAAACTGTTGGAAGAAAAAAAAAGTAAAAACGCTTGGCACAAGTGAACGGTTACAAGCTTGAAGGAACAACGCAGCATTCTTTGTCTCTTTTTTCTGTCCGCTTCTGCTTATTCATTTCTCTGCCTGGATCTCTCCGCCTCTTTCTCACTATATATGTTTTTCTCTTTCTCTCTTTCTTCCTACGTAAAACTTACTCTTTTTTTATTTCTCTTTCTTATTTGCTTTGAATTTTTTTCTGTCTTGTCCTTTTTTTTCTCTTACTCTTATTGTCTTTATATTTTGTTTGTTTCTTTCTTCATCTTTCTTTCTCTCTTTCTATTCATTCTACCCCGCGCAGGACTAATCGGCGCAACGGAAGAGTGCGCGCAGGGCACACATGTTCGGGAATTGAACCAGGTGATGAAGAAAATGCAGAGTGAGGGTTGTGGTGGTTGTGGTATTGCAAGAGGTTTGATTGCCAACTTGCCAGCCTAAAAGGTCGGCAATTGTTTCGCGTGATGTGGAGTCAGCTCGCCGGCCAAGTTAAACCATTGCCCACATTAGAAAGATATATTATTCATGATTATATTAGTTAACGGAACACTTAAAAGCACAACAAAAACCAGAACAGCTCCCCTCTAAAAAAAGGCAAAAAGAAATGCTGTTACGCGACAGACGAAGCCCGTCAAGAAACTATAGCTCAACAAGGTGGTAAGCCTTGTGGCAATGGACGAGCGTTATGGGTCCGGGGGGATACCATACAGCGTGTGCGAAGGACTATAGAAACCAGTATACTACGAGGTGACGCAGAGGTTGTAATAGAGTCTTGAAGCGTGAGAAGTGCCAATTACGATACAGATAGTCGTTAACTGCTACAACCAATACGCCTAACACACTAGGCTTTTTCCAGTTCTGCTCCCTACGCTGCTTTAATGTGGCGTGCCAGTTCTGTGACCGTTGCAACGACATTTATGCAGTGGATGTACAGGCAGTGTGGCTGACTTCTGACAAATATATATATATATATATAATATTGTGTAAAAACACGAAAAACGAGCCCTTATGTATACACTTGTTTCCCTTATATATATATATATATATATATATATATATATATATATAATTTATGAGCTAATGATATCAGGTAATGATAGGTACAACGCGCACTGAGTCTTCACATTTCCCGGCGTCTGGAAGTGTGAGTGATAGGGACTCAGAGCACGTTGTATTGTATTGCGTCTGATGCCTATACTGAAACGAGAAACGCCACAAAAAAAGGTCACAAGCAGGAAGCAGATGACGACACAAGCGCTCGATGCATTTGCGGAGTCTGGTGGACAGTACACGCACTCTTGAGTGCACATCTTGTGCAATCGCAAAACGTACGAGTATTTGTTCACCGATGCGGCTTCAACTCATATCCCCATGTGGAAGATTATCGAGGATGATACGCATTGCCATCTCGCAGCCAATTTTATTTGCCGCCTGAATCGTAGAGGTTCAGCTGAAGGGCTTTGGGTAGCTTTCCCTCTTTCCCGTTACTCCCACGCTTCGCCCAAATACAAAATGAAAGAGGGATCTGCAGGGCCCCAACAAGCCGTAAGAAAAACAGACTACGTAAATGAGCAGCGTGTACAAAGCCTTACAGAAGCCCCTTTCAGGCAATCCTGACAACAGTTCGGCTTGCGGACACTGAGGCTCTTATAGCCGGCCTTAATTCTTTCCTTAATCTGGTTGTCGTTCAGCTCTCGAAGTAATCTCGTTCCTCGCTTTGACGATGCACTTTCTTTTGCCATGAACATGAGCAAACTTTCAGTGCTGGCTTGGCAATCAGCTCATGTGTTCTTTTTTTCGTTATTCATGGCATCTTCTTAATTAGGCCAACACTAAAGAATTGTTCACGCAAGCTGCACTAACACAACTCACTAGTTCTCTCTGTGGGCGTGATTGTTTTCTTTGAGCCCCTGTCGATATTTTGCGTGTATAAGTTCACAGCTGACCTCCGTGTTCATCCCTCCTACCGTCCTGACAATTTGAGCATTTAAAGGGGCCCTGCAATAATTTTTCAAGTAACAATCGAGAGGCATCATTTAAAGAGTATGTCACCTCCCGAATAAATCCCCACTAAAATTTTTTAAAATTAGGAAAGTAATAACAGAGTGCAGCTTTGTTTGGGACGTTAAACCCCACATATCAATCAATCAATCAGTGCAGCTTTGCCGCACGCTAGATGTCTTTCTCTCTTTTTCCGTCCTGATGAGTGCTCTGGCACGGAGGAATAGTACGAGGTAAGGAAAATACGTAACGTGCGACGTATAAAATCTCTCATAAAAAACTAGAGGGAAATCCGGCACCACCATGTTTGCGAATTTTTTAGGGGCGCCATTGGAGTGCTGGGAATGAGGAGCGAGGCTTCGGCTCAAACGTGGATACGACACGTAACTAGAGCTTTTTTAAAACGAAACTTTTATAAGCGGATCTTATTGACATGTATTGTAATCTGAATTATTATTTTATATATATATATATATATATATATATATATATATATATATATATATGCAAGTCTCGCGCAGTATTAACTGTTGTTTTGGTACTATGCGAAACATAGCTGTTGTACAGGTGCCACAAATATCTTAGGACTGCTTAAAATGATGTCATGCTCCCAAGCAGAACTTACAGCTGCCACGGTGAACTAATAAAACGTCTTGTTTGTGTCCCTTTTCGACATTACGGTTACAGTTTTGTGCTCTTCTTGAGGTCTAATGCAACTCTTTCAGAATGCTTTGAGAATGTTGAGGAAAAGCTCTTGTGTACTACTAGTCTGTTGCCCTTGGAGAGATCTAGTGGATATGTTTTTAGATACTTGTGCTGCTGCGATTGAGCAGATGACATTTAGGCGTCCAGCGCTGGAGTTTGTTTTGACATGTTGTGCCGCCCTGATGGCCTTGTTGCAAAACGGGTATTAGGACCGCGAGGGATACTGCGGTAGAACGTGCGGAAGGTCAAACCCCTCCCCCATTTCCACCCCAAAAAGTAAAGCAGGAGTTGGAGGCACTGTTGCGTTTATTGTGCCACACAGAATGGGGGTGCCACTAAAACATTTTTTACTCATTCCCGTCGAGGCTGTACAAGAAAGAGCGGCGGCAACGCTGGATCTGCTGAACCTAAAAACTTTTACTCATCAAGCGCGTTACAGCTGAGGTATTCACACTCACGCTGAAAATCGCGCATTCAAATTCAATAAATTTCCACGTGCACAGTTCTAGATATGCTAGAAAAAAATAAATACTGAAATAATCGCTTAGCAAAGCGATTCCGCTAGCAAAAAATAAATACGGAAATAGTCGCTTAGCAAAGCGATTCAGCACCTTTCATGCACATAGTATCTTATCAGCACATGGTGCGGATGCATTTTATCTCCAAAATCTCCTTAACGAGCTCTTTCACTGACGTGTCATGTCCAGATGACGGCCAATTCCAAGCTTGTAATCGGTCTGTGGACGATGGTGCGTCAGCATCATTTACCCAATGTACAACCACTGTAATATGTTCGCAATTTCCACTCACGCAGGCTTTGCAAATGCTGGTTGACGCACACACCTTGCACTTCGCCGTCATCTACGACGAAAGTGAAATGAAAATTGATTAGGTGAACACTGTTCAGAACACTGCAAATTATATCGCACAAAAAACGTCTTCTCACCAGTGCTTCAACACGCTACGAGAGCTGTAACCGGTTGTGTAAGAATTACCTGCTTTTAGTACTCGTGCACTGTTCGTAACAGCGCAATGAAAAGCGCGATACGAAAGAGATTCTCACCGGTGAGTTGAAGAACAACGAAAACTTTAAATACCAGCCGAGAGTGTCCATATCATTGCTATCTCAATAAAATTTTGCTTCTCTCCGGACCAAATAATCACGTGATCAGTTTCATCCGGCAAAACTGAAGAGGCGTCCCATGCACACATCCGAAGCGCGGCTCACGGAATCCGCGCGCATACTCTCGAATTTCATGCTTACGCAACGCTTCTCCTGCTAGAGCACCCTGTACAAAAGTGCATTCCAAGATTGAGCACTGTTCGAAACGACCTTCGTGCGCGAGCAATTTAGATCCGTGGCACGAGCGTAGGAGGCCGGACGGATTGAGGGTGGGGAGTTCTCATGAGGTGCGCGTCATGTGATGCGCCATCCGCTGCAAAAACTCCTCCATCCGCTCTTGTGAATCCAGCTTAAAGGGCACAAACAATTTTTCAGGCACTGGTAAAGTACAATTTCACAATCCCGAAAACCCCCATCTTACCGCCACATGACTTTTAATGAGCAAGAGAACGCGTGAAAGAAAAAACGAAAATGCGGTGGTGACGCCACCTTGAGATTCCCACACCAAACACCATTACGTAACAAATATGAAGGCATCTACGGAGCTCTTCCAATCAATAAAAAATGAAGTAAATTTTAATCTGCGGGTGCCATAGACTTACAATACGAGGTTTCAGAAAATTTCTTACGACCAATGCCAGAACAATAGCAAAAATACATATTAAAAATATCTTAATATCTTATTTTGCGCGTAAACTTTGGCGCAAAATTCAAAAATAAACCTTCAACCTTAACTTTTCCTGCTTATAATGAAGTTATGATAGGGCAACATAAGACAATTAGAGTTCTCATAGTGCAGTTTGTTCATCAGTTTAGATTGACAAACCGCACTTGCATCGTTCCTCTGCAAACTGCACAGGAACAATTCAAAATTCTTATTCCTCTTTGGTGTCCCTTTATACGTAAACATTTGAGAAATCTATAACTGGGTGAAGATTGCCCAAATAAAACAAACTCTCCAGCCGCTATGCATGTTGTCTTTATTAAAACTGCGTTAAAAATAATCTGTCTTGCACGAACTGTTTGTCACATACGTCAGTCCTGTATTCATAAGCAAAAAGTTCTTATTTATAGTTTTGGGAATGTGGCGTGTAGTATCACAATGCTTGAGTTTGGTGTTAAGTATGCAATGCAAATGTGGTGTGAGTTTGGACTAACAGCTTTTTATAAACATATGCAAAGAAATCTCAACATAGCAGCACTCATCTCGTCCTTGCGATCACAGACGGCTGCTACTTTGTTTTCCCCACACTTATTCAATGCAAAAGTGGCATAGGGTTGCTGTATCTTAAAACCTGGTCTCTCATTGTGCCTTTGCGCAAGCCTAATTGTACAATCGTTGTTGTTCTCAAATGAGACAGTGATGTCAAGCCCGTCACAAAAATGACAGGAGTTCCACAATCAATTTTGCGATGACCTAAGGTGATCCTTGGGTATAATTACGCTTACGGGGTTGAAACCTACGCTCAAGTCGCATCCACTCATTGAAATGGTCGCTACAAAATAGGTCGTATATTATAAGTAAGATAATTGCAGCCAGTAACGATCAAGCCTTGCCGCAACAAAAAACGATATGCAATTATAATATCATATGGGGTTTTACACGAGGGACGCCGTAGTGGAGGGCTCCGGAAACTTGGAACATCTGCTGTTCTTTCATTTACACTGACATCGCACAGTGCGCGGGCCTCTACCACTTGACCTGCATTGAAATGCAACAGCAGCAGCCAGAATCGAACCCATGATCTTCGAGTCAGATGACAAGTGCCGTGTATTTAACCACAGTGGCAGACTGAAAACGATATGCATGGTACTTCCTGTCTTATACGTTGCTATCCTAAGCAACTGCGGTAATTTTTTTGGCTATGTCATGGTAATGACAAACTTTCGTTCCTAAAAACCTTCTGGCACGCGTCTAATAGCAAAATTTGAACGAAATAGTTGAAAGTCGTTCTATATGGAATAGGCACAACAAATATATGAAAGCCTCACTAAGCGCTTCAGAATAGCAGACCATTTCGTTTAGAACATATATTGGCCCGCCAGACGGTAGTATGCGCAAGGTACGTCGGTCTTGCCAGTGTGGAGGGTGAAAGTAACCAAGGAGGCTAAAGGTGCTATAGCAGACGCTGGGTTGATTCCCCACTGCGCTGAAACTACGTGCAAAATATCCACACAACTATGAAACGTTATTTTGAAAAAATATTACCTGCCCTGAATCATCGCACGTTGATGACGCAAGACAGTTGATGAGAACGACAGTCCTTCACCGCGTATAGAGCATATAACAGCGCAAGGACGGACCATGAATATCACGCTATCGACTGATTTGGAGTGTAGTGATTTATATTTGAAGGTTTCTAATGTATATGCAAGTTTTTCAACACATGCCACCTATGATTAGGAGAGCTGCTTTCTACGCCCTCATGCAATTTCTTGGACACATCATTCTCTCGTACACTCTAAGCCTGGTAACATAAGTATAACGCATGCAACCCATACGCAATTTTAACACATCAAATAATGGTTACAACGTAAGTTGTTTTGTGTGGTTAATGTTTACCACGATGTTTAAGGGCTACGGGGTTCATCTGCTCAGACAATATAGGTTTCATAGTGCTTTTCAAGGTTACATTACCAAAAACTAGAGTGTAACCTTTACACAGTAACCTATAAACGTTCTCACGCAGTAAAAGCACTAGAGAGAGGCTATAGTTTGTTCCCTCTGGAAGGGTCAACAGGTGTAACCATTTTGAGTTTGATTTCTCCTTGATGGTTTCTGACCTGCGATGTTTGGACGGGTAATTCACCGTTGGTCCAGATGTGTCATTTTTGCTTGCATAAACAAGGCATCAATGTTCGTCCGCCATGGTAGATAAGTCGCTAATGTGGTCGTTTGCTGCCGCAAAATTCACGGGTTCGATCTCATTTCATGTGGTCGCATTTCGATGGAGGTGAAATAGCAGAGGCCAGAGTAATGTTCAATGCAAGTGCATGTTAACGAGTGCAAGATGGTCAAAATTTTTGGAGCAATCTCCTATATAATCATGTCACGGTTTAAAGACGTAAAACTCCACATGTCATTATTAATATTTAGGCGTCACTGATCGTGCTCTGCAATTTCGTTCGAGCTGTTTTGTTTTGTAATCACTCAGTCGTTGAGGGAAACATGCAATGACATACGCGTGCTCCGATTATGACGTCCCATCTGCGTTCCGTCTCGGCTTGTGTCACGTTTTAAATATGAATGTAATTCTTAGTCGGGCTACGTCAGGCATGCGGTGTTGTCCGGGGTGTCCACGGCGCCGCTCTCACTGTTCGATCTCACTTCCTCTCCCATAGCGACAGCTGCGGGCCCGCGCGATATCCTCGCCCGTCGGCAACCGCAATTTGTGCGAGAGAATTTAGGAAAGGGTAGGTACAACAGCTGCGGGCGCGCGCGCTTATCCTCACTCCTGGCAACCGGAACTTGGGGTGCGAGAGAATGTTGGAAAGGGTAGGTGCAGAGCTTTGCTGCTCATTTCTTTCGCCGTTCACTCTCTCTCCTCCCTGCACCCCACTTTCTCGATCGCTCTGGCCTCACTCTTGACCTTTCGCTGTCGGGGCATCTCTCTAGAACATCCGGAAATGTGTGCCCAAGAAGCCGCTGTGAAACGCCAACGCCGAACCAAAAACTCTGTTTTTTTTTGTTCAATTCACAGTATTTTTTAACCGTGCACGCTAGCTACTAGAGCTCGAAACTCATAACGCGTTTCGCGCGACAGAAAAACACACGAGCGGTAAACGGCACTATTGGCTGATTAGTAAATATATATTCTTCTCCTAACACTGGGTTTTCTCGTGCGAAACGTTGTAAAGGACGCTCCATAATGCATTCAAATTTCCTCACGATTCCCTTCAGAGAGGTGTGGCATTTTTTTTTTTTCACGAACTGCACCCTGACGACTACGTCGAGTGTGGAAGGCGTTCTTGGCTGCTCCATGCGGTGAGTTAGAACAAGGGAGCAGCCTGAAAATATGGAAGCTCTTACATTATACTAGTCCCCAATGAACAGCAATAAGGCAGGCACGTATTACGCACAACTGCGGTGAGTTCACGATGTGCACCTTCCTCTGACACATTGTCAAGTTAAATCATCTTACTTTAATATGCAAGTAATTGAGTTATTAGTAATATAACCTATTTGTCACTTGTATTAGCCCTAAAATAGCAAAGACATGACGTTTATAAATTTTAAAGCTTGATTGAATTGGCATGTACATACAAAAAGTGTACGACAATTCATGTTTTCAGCTGCTTGTTCACCCTTCGGTGTCCTTGCACTTGCGCGATAATTCTAAATGCACAATATTTTGTTGCGTACTGCACGCCCTTTTGACGTCTATCTATCTATCTATCTATCTATCTATCTATCTATCTATCTATCTATCTATCTATCTATCTATCTATCTATCTATCTATCTATCTATCTATCTATCTATCTATCTATCTATCTATCTATCTATCTATCTATCTGCCCCACCGCGGTGGTCTAGTGGCTAAGGTACTCGGCTGATGACCCGCAGGTCGCGGGATCAAATCCCGGCTGTGGCGGCTGCATTTCTGATAGGGGCGGAAATGTTGTAGGCCCGTGTGTTCAGATTTGGGTGCACGTTAAAGAACCCCAGGTGGTCGAGAGCTCCGGAGCCCTCCACTACGGCGTCTTTCATAACCATATGGTGGTTTTGGGACGTTAATCTCCACATATCTATCTATCTATCTATCTATCTATCTATCTATCTATCTATCTATCTATCTATCTATCTATCTATCTATCTATCTATCTATCTATCTATCTATCTATCTATCTATCTATCTATTTCGCTAGCTAGCTAGCTAGCTAGCCAGCCACTTACGTCTGGGTGCTTTTGTGATGACCCCCTTGGCTTGAACCAAAATTAGTGTGGGAGAGTAAGATGGTTTGACGAATATAATGCGCTGGTCAACACACGAACAATCTCACAATCCTGCTGCGTACGATCAAACACTTCCACTTGCTATTTTTGCTCTGTTCTCTTTTTTGTTTACTTTTACATATTTTTTTCACAAAAATTGCAGCATATCCACGGGGTGAATGATGATGATGAGTGGGGCGAAGAGCTGCAGGGTTTAATCGCTAAGCCGTGAACCTTCCGCGAATATCACCCACTACATCAGCAAAGACGTGACGAACACTAAATATTTATACCAGGGGAAAGAATGAGTGGAAAGACAGGGACATTTTATTATTCGTAAGTAGTAGCTACACGTCGCTTCCTTTACTTTATGGTCTCTGATGTGGTGGATCGGTGATGGGGCGTAGTCGGATGTTTGCAAGGGCGAAGTAGTGGGTAGTTTGCAAAGGTGTAACTATAGGCGGTCATGTAGAAACAAGGAGTAGACACAGTGAGACAATCTACAGTTCTTTAGCGCGCACTTGAATGCAAGTACACGATCATCTTGCATTTTACATTGGCTACTTCTCAACAGTATTTGCGTTATGATCGGTGAAATGGTGGGTCGGTGATGGGGCATAGTGGGATGTTTGCAAGGACGATGTAATGAGCACTTTGCGCAGGAGGAACTATAGACGCCTCGTAGAAAAATGAATGGAAACAGTGGGACACTCTATCGTTCCTTAAAGAAGCCCTGAAACACTTTTCAGGTAGCCATGGAATGAATTCACTTGGCAGCTTATTACTATGAATTCAACGCCGCGAAAATTTCAAGAATTTGTCCAGCGCGAGTGGACTCACAAAGCTTTGTCGTATGCTGCAATTGAGTTCTCTTTTTCTCGTCCTGACGAAAGCGCTGGGAGCTAAGCAGGGAAGAATGGTGGGTGCAAAGAAAATACGTCAGACGCGGCTCGTTACCTTGAGATTTTTTTTCTTTGAACGCGCAGCTTTTTCTGTGTAATCACGCGCGCACGCATGAACAAGTCGCGGCCTCTAGCTGCGATCTCTATACCGACCGAGTGCGATGTTTAAATCAGCCAATCAGAATCAGAATCAGAAAAAGATTTATTTTGTCATCGAATTAATTACAAAAAATTGTGTATACAGAAGAAGGTCCCATAGTCAGAGATTGAATCGGGACCTCCTAAAGTAGTGAATATAGAAAAAAATTAATTGATGCAGCAAACAGTGGTACAGAAAACAGGTAATGAAATACATCGTAGGTAAAAACGAAAAAGGAGTTCTACTTAAGAAAAACATTAGGAGAAAGCAGCAATAAAAACTGAAATGAGACAACATAAAAAATAGAGGTAATTCAACTCTCCTAAGTGGTTTTCAGATAATTACCGGGGTAAAAGGTAGTAAATATAACCTACGAGAAAAGAAAACTAAACAGTGACATCTGATATCAGCAATGTAGGATGATGTGATGCTTTGTTAACGTTAGGTTGTGAGAAAGCATGAAAAGAAGCGGGAGTAATAGAAGTCACCAAAACTTTCCAGATAATGGAATGGATGAGAGGAAAGTCTTCATATCTGTTTTGAATATGCCGATTGATTCCGAGGCTTTTATTCCTGAAGGTATAGTATTCCATAGATGGATTCCTGTGAAGTGGGCTGTTTTTTTACCATTGTTAGTATGAACTATTGGTAAGATAAAATTGTGATTTTGTGCAAACCTTGTCAAGTTTGTATTCTCTAGACTAGACGGAGGGATTATACACAAAGTAAGTTCATTTTTCATTTGCTTGAGAACTAGTATGCCTAGATTATATTTGAAAGTGTTTTCGACTGTTAGGATGTTGTTGGCATGCAGGAGTGCTTTAGCATCACTGCGATAATGACTGTGGGTAAGAATTCTAATAGAGTGATTTTGCATAGTTTGAACGGAGACGAGATGACTGCTGTATGTATTGCCCCAAGATGTAATATAGTAATTAATAAGAGAATGAATAAAAGCGTAGTACAATGAAAGTAGTGCTGATAGATGGGCTGGAGTGATTGATATGTGAAGTTTAACGTCCCGAAACCACCATATGATTATGAGAGACGCCGTAGTGGAGGACTCCGGAAATTTCGACCACCTGGTGTCCTTTAACGTGGAACCAGATCTGAGCACACGGGCCTACAGCATTTCCGCCTTCATTGGAAACGCAGACGCCACAGTCAAGATTCGATCTCGCAACATGCGGGTCAGCAGCTGACTACCTTAGCCACTAGACCACCATGGTGGGGCTGATAGATGAGCTTTATAAAAGTGGTTTTTGAGCTTGTTACTTCAGTTGTAGAGAGAAGCGAAAGCAATTTTTAGTTGTCTTTGATAATTTATTGTGAATTCCAGGCTGCATGCTGCGCTATATTGTTTGGCTGGCGTGTCGTCGAGAGTTTTTGTTACCGATTGGCAGTGTTTTCTGACCATGCTCGAAAAGTGTTGCAGGGCCCTTTTAACACCTTCACACAAGTACACGACCATCTTGCATTTCATATCGGCTACTTCTCAACAGTATTTGCCTTATGGTCGGTGGAGTGGTCAATCAGGGATGGGGCGTAGTCGGCTTATTGCAAGGGCGAAGTAGTGGGCGGTTCGCAAAGGGGGAACTATAGGTGGTCGCGTACATACATACAAGGGATGGACAGACCCACGCTTTCAAGAGCTTCATCCCTATAAAACTTGTCATGATGACTATGTATATGCATGGGCTGTTTGGCCACTCGTTTATGTATGCACCTGTCTGTTTTTGCGCAAAATACACGTGCTACGCGCATGTGGAAGGACGCACACGCACACGTGGTCGTGTGTTCAATTATCAGTATGGACCTTTCATCTTTTCTTTCTCTATCTCTCTCGGCTCGGCGATGACATAAAGCGCATCGTTGCTTAGTAAATTTTGTCTGTTGAAGATCGGTCTCCGATCAAAGCATCACAAATAAACAGCTTTTTAGAAGCGTATATTTCTTTTTTACCAGTTTTTACGACAACAAAAGACACACTCCTCATATATATATATATATATATATATATATATATATATATATATATATATATATTAAGTGCGTGCCCGAACAGTATATAGGAGCTGCCGCGTATGCACAAAATCGAAGCAAAGATCTCTACAAAGAACGTGCCCCGCCATGGTGGTCTAGTGGCTAAGGTGCTCGGCTGCTGACCCGCAGGTCGCGGGATCGAATCCCTGCTGCGGCGGCTGCATTCCCGATGGAGACGAAAATTCTGTAGGTCTTGTTCTCAGAATATGGTGCATGTTAAAGAAACCCAGGTGGTAAAAATTTCCGGAACGTCCACAACGAGCGTCTCTCATAATCATATGGTGGTTTTGAGACGCTAAACCCCACATGTTAATGAATTTATAATAAAGAACCTATGCTTTTAGGTATAATATTCTACCACTTTGGATGGGTAAAGACCGGCAAGTAACCTATAAAAATAGGTACTGAGTACTAAGGGTTACATATTTTCCTTTACACCTATAATACGGCTTAGAAGCATATAAGTTACTTTTTTAGCCTAACATATATAGGTATACTTGGATTGGAGAATGTGCCACTACTGTAAAGGTTACTCAGTTTGGAGTGCATGAGAGCGCTTGTGGCCGCCGCCTGCTACCTTATACATTTAGCCTCTATTTTAATGAACCGGCAAATGCAGGTACAGCGACCGATCGCTGTTTTATCAGGATCTGTTGGAATATGCGTCTCGGATCAAAAATACAATTTCGCGTGTGTGCACATAAGTAGACAAAGCGCAGTTTTCTGGCAGAATCGGCGATGCTGGTGTGCTGACAACAGCAGCATATATCTGCATAAAGCATAAGACATTTGTCTACGTGGCTGTATCGAAGGAGGCGATCACTTCTTACTAATTTAATATAAAAGTAAAACTGTGTCTCGGAATCAGTGCCACGCTACGCAAAAACACGCACGTGTAGAAGTCGCATTTATTTCAAGAAACATCTGCGGGTGTGACTTCCAGCCTTCGGTGACGGCAGCCTACCGACATGCTTAGCGTGCTGCAGCGTCACCACTCATCTCTTTTTGCAGGTGTAATGTATGAAATAAACGATGGTGGATGTCAAATCCACACTATCAAAACTGAATGGTACAAGGAATTTTGTCCAGCTTAAGTCCACCGGAAGACGCAGAGAATCAATTGTTCTACTATACCTAAACCGTGGCACAACCTGATTGACGTCGCCTCAATTACGTGCATTGTTGGCGATGGCTGAGATAGGTGATGTTTTGTATACGGACGACAAACAGGCGCAGACGACAAATAGATTATACATTACCGCGAATTACCAGCCAGTTTATTTGACTACCCTGCATAAGTTCACGCAGCCGATATCACAATACGACTTGCGACCCGTCATTTGCCCATTCATATATCTATAGAGCATGTACGTTTTTTCGTATACGCAAGAACCGACAGGCTCTCACGGCATGACACCAGACACTCGTTTTCTACTCGACTCCAAGACATTCTCTTTACGGTAGTTTGGCAGTGATTACTAAGACGCTCTGTGAGCGCCACAGTTTACGTCATAACGCATTGTGACCAGTAAATATGGTGGATACTGAGGGAGGTTGTTTGAGACAATTCGGAAAATTTATTTGCTGAAAATAGGTCAGACTCTAAAGGATCACTTTTTTGAAAAAGACGAGGCCATTTGGCTAGGAATGTACCCAGGACTGCTCATTTACATGCGTATACCTTAAAGAATGCCGGAGTTCTCATTAGAGCACTAGCGGATAAACCCGATTACTATGATGTATTTAGGTATACAACACATCAAGAGGCCTCCATTGTGTTCACAGCACCTCGTCGTATTGCTCGGTGACTGTGAGGTTGTGCTACTATGCACGAATCGTTTGATGACTTCTCAGTTGCTAAGGCCGCCTTTAGATGTATTACTTAATGCAAAAACACAAGTGAACCGACCTTCAGGTGCGCACTAAAGGATCCCACGTCATCAAAGATAATCAGTAAGAAGAGTGCGTCAAAATCAGATCGCGGTTTTTGCAAGTAAAATTTTTTGTCTTCCGCGAGGCTATAGAGATATGTCCCTATCGTAAATAAAGGACTCTTAATTATATGCAATGATACGTCAATATATAGTTAATGCTAAAATAACTTTCTGACGAGGTTTTATTAGTTGGCCGCAAACGGTTCACGCTGAACATCTACCCTATGCACTAATCTGTGCTAAATTACAACTCTCAAAATATAAATTACGTTGTACTTTTCAGATCTAATAAAGGGGAGACTTCAATTGGGTGTTTGACGGAATACTCTTCAGCTGACAGCGGGGCATAAAATTCCGTTTAATTTCATCCGTAGTATTTTGTGGTATATCATGTATATTTAAGTTCATGCATAGCAAGGTCCCCACTTTATTCTACCGTGGTTGTATTTTCGCACACTCGACAAGCGCATTGCACATCGCACATATGGCACTATATGTCACAATGTGCAAAGTACGATATCTATACACACGGCGATATTACAAGATATACATGGTTGTCCAGGAAGAATAGTGATGAGTGATGACACGTGCACATACCCCAGAGTAGTACGGCACATGTCTAGCTATGTATACACTTAAGCATTCTCTACGCTATCTAGCACATGCGTATTCGTATGAGTGTCCGAAAATGAGGACATACAGTAAAACGAAGGAAATGGTCAAGTGAATGAAAATTAAGCAAATTAAAGAATGCGCCAATAACCATGAGAGGATTCATTGAAGTGTTCGTACACAAGCTTCATAGTTGTCTCCGTGAAAAGACAATGTACTGAGACATAGTGGAGGGATAAAGTTTTTATGCCATCGAATCGAAATGTGAATGACACTATTTTCTCCCTATACATCCCAAACGCTGTTGAAGCGTCCCGATGCTCTTTTCAAACATTGTGTTCGTACACTTTTTATGAACAATCTCCGAGCCACATGTTCAACGGGCAGCTCCTAAGGTAGAGTGAGACCTTGAATGGTTCAAGCGAGAGGAACTATTCCCCACAGTTGAACTCAGAGCGATGAATCATATGTGTATATCTGACCATTATAAAGCCCCTACGATTCTGTGGTCATGTCAGTTGCGGTTCGCTTTCCCGCTTAGAGCGCATTCATACATTACACACGCAAACGCCAAATTCTTTGACATCACCGGCATATAAACATTGTGTCTGCTTTACCCTTTATGGAAAATGCCTCATCATGATGCAGGGCAACGTTCCGTGCAACAACCTACGCACGAGATCGCGGAACGAGTCGTGAATGCGCATACATATTATCAGTGAACAACATCGTCGTCGTAGCTAGAACGATGTGAGCCTGATTTACTGCACTGGCTACACTAATCGTTATTTTCATTTATTCGAGCTTCTCTTACTAAAACATCACAATACATACAGCGCTATCATATGCCGAAAATAAAATTATGGCATAAAAAAGAGCTCCAGTCCCTCATTTCAATGAACTTAGCAGATAACTACCACGGACTTGATTAAATGAGCATGATCGTGTGACATGAAGCTGTGTCGGCTCTACAATGTTGCTATTTATGGTACGTAATTGCGCTGTTGCTGGTACTACTGTCAGAGTTACATTGGAATGGAGCGGTATTGTCTGTACGCCATGTCATTGCTGCTTGTACGTTTACCTTAACGTTCTTCTACAAAGCGATGTTCAGATTACTCTGCACACACACACACGCACACGCACACGCACACGCACACACACACACACACACACACAGACGCAGACGCAGACGCAGACGCACACACAACCACCTTGATAGGGCTGTAACAGAGATGCTTGAATTGAAATACATATGTGACGGGGTATGGTAATAACCTGAGCTGGTCAAGAAGGTTGTTTTCTGGAATTCAAGACTAAATAACGCGGCCATAATGTTAGTGTACTAGCAAGCCTTTAAAAATGTGCAGGAAATTTTTGAGTCTGAGAAGTTCTGCGTTGAAAGCTGGCATTGGGCCACGGGGGATATGCACGTTTCATGCCCACTATAATAATCGTGCTGTTGCAGTGCTACAGCGAATAAAGATACAGGAATAATTACTAATAATGAAAACGTAATACAGAATCATCATTTTCACTGGTATAGCGCACCACGACAAGGACACACACAAAGGAGAGATGCACACACACACAGCGCTAACTTGCAACTAATGTTTAATTTCCGATCACACACGCTGTTTATACAACAGTAGACCGATAAAACCTGGATAATGTCACGTCAAGAATACAGCGTAGCCCATGCACGTGTCATCACCGATAGCGACAATCTACACTAGCCAGTCAAAGTGAAGATTCCAGATACTTCTTTTCTTTAGATGATAATGCTATGGAAGCCACACTCACACATTTTTCTTTCATTTTGTCTATTTCAAAAGCTTCAATAATTTCACGTGTGGTTCTGTCACGGGCCTTAAAGAGTATACGGGTGTTTTGGAACATAGGGACGCAACCGCACCTCTGACAGTGAAAGGCCAAATGGCCACATACAGCTCTTTCTACATTGTACTTGTGCTCCTTTAGTCTTTCATTCACACACCTTCCAGATTGGCCTATGTATTCGCAACCGCAAGTCAAAGGAGTGCTATAGACAACACGACAACAATTCACGAATTTCTCCCGGTGCTTAATCTTACAATTCTGTTTCCCGCTACTTTCTGCATTGACCTTTTTGCACATTCCTTGCAAATTTTCGGGAGCAGAAAACACTACATCCACACCCGCCTTCCTTGCTATCCTTCGCAAGTTATGCGAAATGGCATGCATGTAAGGCACTACAGCAACCTTGCCTGCCTTAGTGGCGGTTGCCTGGTCTTTGCCGTTTGCTCTTCCTTTCCTGCTTATACGTTCGGCGACAGCGGTCAACAAGTGCAAAGGGTAGCCAGAGTTCAACAAACGTTTTGCTTGAGCCCACAAGCTCTCATCAAGCTTGTGGTGGCACGACTTCATCAGCGAATTGTGAAAACAGGATTTTATCAACGCACGCTTTACCAATTTCGAATGAGTGGACGTGAACGGAAGAACCGGTTTATTCCCTCGCGGTTCATAGCTCCAGCATTCTCTTGCTGGCGAAAAATACAGCCCAAGGTCAAGGAATCTTATGAAATTGTCATGTGGTACTTCATGCGTCAGCACCAAGGGAGATAACACTGTCAAGAACATGGTTAGAGTTTCAGTGACAACTGCGTCAAAATTGTTATGATCATTATTGGCAACGATCAGATAGTAATCTTCATATCTAAAAACAGCAATAACGTCAGTGTGCTTCATACGTTCGTCAAGGATCTTGTTACGGTTTGCTAAAAGTAGGTCGCTCAGGTACGGGGCTATGCAGGAACCTATACACATCCCGTTCTTTTGTTTTACAGTGTTTCCATCCACGTCGCATATGTCGAGTTAAGATAAAAGTAAAGGAGCTCTAAAAACTGATCACTCGACAGACCGGCAGTATTTTGAAAATCAACAGCTCCTACTTTGTCTATACCTTCCGATACACACGCCATCAACTCTGCCTGAGGGAGGGTGTAATAAAGGTCCTTAACGTCGATCGAAAAAGCTAAAAGGTCTGCGTTTTCCTTGCCTGCAAGAAAGTCTAGTACTTGTTTCGACTTTTTCACCAAAAAGGGGTCGTCAAGAGATATCAACTTCAAATGTTTTTGTAGAAATAACGCGATGCACTTTTGCCAGGATTCATTCTCTGAGATGATCACTCTGAAAGGGCATTCAACTTTATGCGTCTTTGCCGTGAAAAAAATATCAAGATCCACTTGAACCCCAAACATGATAATCATGTCATGACATGCATGTCATAACTACATGCCACGCGCATGGTTCGCTCACGGGTGTTTTACTAGCTTCACATATACGAATTTTGGTGTATTGTGACGTCAATGATTGATGAAGGTATATGACTGGTGCAACCATGATAATCTTGACTTGCGTGTCATGTAAGAACATTGCAATATACCACGCTCATGATGTGCTCACGGTCATTTCGCTAGCTTCAGATATACTAAACTTGGTATTACGTGACGTGCTTGGACGACAAAAGTGAATGACATGTCCAAACATGATAATCAAGGCATACGTGTCATCTAAAACATGACTACATGCTACGCTTACGCACGCTCACAGCCGTTTCGCTTGTCCACATATACCAAGTTTGGTATCACCCGATGCGAATAGACTAGGAAGGTAAATGATGCGTCGAAACATACTAATCGTGATATGCGTGTCATGTAAATCATGACATCGTGCTAAGCTCATGACGTGCTCACAGCCCGTTTCGCATTAGCTCAAGATATATCAATTTCAGTATCACGGGACGTGAATAAATGACGAAGGTCAATGAGACGTCCAAACATGAAAATTGTGAAATGGAGGTCACGTACAGTATAATTTACGTCCATCCCGTAACGTTGTGCTGATTTTAAAGTGATATATTAACCGTTCTCATTCGTGCTTTTCATGCCAACAATTCTCACTGTACTTGGGATCTGCAAATTTTTCAAACTCTAGATATAGTTATTATCAATGTAGTGTGCCTCTTTGAAGCCGCTATTACCCAGATAATTTCCTAGATATGAACCCCTTTGTCCATTTTGGCACACCGTACGTAGTTGTGTTTTGCGTTAACGTGCCTAATTTGTTCACGTGCCTAATTTTTTTATGAAGCATTTCTTGTGTATGTGACATCTGTGCAATATTTCACATTTAAGGCTATAAAAATGTTTACTCTTTCCGTGGTTTATTAGTTTTACCGGGACACTTCTGTTTTCGAATAAACGCCATAACTCTCAAAATATAAGTCATTTAGCGCAACTTAGCAATCTTCGGAAGCACTCACATTTTCACACTCGCTTTCAGTCAAGAAGCACACACTAGAAGCGTTTTTTGAGTGGAAGCGAGTATGAATGTGCATTTGTTTGTTGCGACTGCTAACTTGCGCTAAATTACTTACAATATGATGGGTTGCCAACTAGCCCAAATACAAAGTTTATTCTGCCGCAACTCTAATTCCCTAATAGCTCGTTCAGGAACATTCTAAAACCCGCATTGCTGTAAAAGTTATCGCAAATTTTTTCTCGGCCCGGCGTCTCCCCTGCGCGTTGTGACAGCACTTTTGCCTTGATCAGAGTGGATTTCGCACTCATTATATTCATTGGCCTCAGCGAACTGAGTGCTCTGTTCGTGTGGTAATGAACCGGGCAGCGCAGAGCGCACCGTAAAGGGCTCTCGGTCCCGTTTAGCCAGTCTGTGGAATACATGCATAACAAATACGCGTTTGATGGCACCGTGTGCCTTAATGAACCACTATCCCCCGCAAGGTATTGGCAGCTGTCTAGTTGCATGCATTGCCTTCAAACAGCATTCTCCGGTGGGCTAGCCGAACGAGTATACACGGCTTTACACCTTGGTCACGAAATTCACGCGTATTTTTGTCTTTAAATGATTCACGCGTTCAGGCGTATTGGGTCAATTTCTGAGCGGTGTACATCATACACTTCCTGCATGCATTTTCATTTATACATTTATTTATTTTGAAAAGTGCCAATGAAAAGTTCTGGGCCTTAGTAAAGGTGCACTTTTGTTACGCTGTCCAAGAGCTAAAACACAATGCATAAAACGCAAAGAAACAGTGGTACAAGAATGTAGGGAGAAAAAGAAAAGAAATGCAAGTGAAAAAGTGTTTATCCGGAGTAAAAGCCAAGCAAGGAAAGCATAGAAGGCTTGGAAATATCAGGATTCAAGTGCAATGTATTTTGTGTTGTTAAAATGCGTACAATGTCTGTAACAGCGTAATTAGTACAATTTTATTTCAGATGGAAAGTACGGGGACTGTACATATCAAGGCGCGGCACGCAGAGTTATAGCGAGCACCTAATGCAGGCATGAGGAATAAAATTTATACAAGCAATAATGAAAGTTCCCGAACGAATTCAGTTTAAATGCGAAGCTCTCCCTTGCGTACTGCAGACAATTTGAGCATCTATCTATCTATCTATCTATCTATCTATCTATCTATCTATCTATCTATCTATCTATCTATCTATCTATCTATCTATCTATCTATCTATCTATCTATCTATCTATCTATCTATCTATCTATCTATCTATCTATCTATCTATCTATCTATCTATCTATCTATCTATCTATCTATCTATCTATCTATCTATCTATCTATCTATCTATCTATCTATCTATCTATCTATCTATCTATCTATCTATCTATCTATCTATCTATCTATCTATCTATCTATCTATCTATCTATCTATCTATCTATCTATCTATCTATCTATCTATCTATCTATCTATCTATCTATCTATCTATCTATCTATCTATCTATCTAGCCACCTACGCCACAGTGGTTTCGTGATCACTCCCTTAACTCGGTATGAACCAAACTGAGTGTGGGAGTATAAGATGATTTGACGATTATGTCTTGGTGTTTGTGACATGAGTGATGTTACAATCCCGTCACGTACGTCCTCAAATCCTTACCGCCAGACATGTGGCACATACCCGTGCACAGATATGTGCCACTGATATGCTGCAGTTATGTGCCGCAGCTGACTGACAGCCTATATCTAACCAGGAACAGCAAGAACAGACTTGAGTAATTCCAACGCATGAGTGTTCACAAAAAGTTGACATCGGCAACGTTGACCCGATGAATGCAGCGAATAAATGTCCAGGTCGCAGCAGAAATCGGACCTCAGCGTTCTGCATGGCGCTCAAGCGTTCTAAAACAGAGCCACGCCAGGTCTTTCAAATACTTTTCAAACAGACCATATTGTCCTTGAAAGCCTATTGTGGTGGCAGTGCTGGTTATATAATTCTATGAGCATTACTTTGTATACTACTATGATACAGCCGTCACGTCGGGTTGAGGCGCCATCCGCTGATGTTGACTTATGTTGCAGTGTTCAGGGGGAAACTTTATGTGCACCAGCGCTTCGTATCAGCTGACCATTCCAGGTGTTGCTAATATCCATGTTTCTGTTTCTATGGTTACACAACTGTAAACAACTGGTTATATAAAACATATGCGGCTGTTTAACGAGAACCTGTGCAGGCATTTGTACACTTTTAGTGCCATTTCGTAGCGTTCTGACCATCAAAAATTTACATCACAGTCACCTCCCATCCGTATGCTTCGCATAACATTGCTTTCCAAGGTACGCGGGATCTGCCTAATTTTTCGCAGTATCGGTGAAAGTAATGCGGTTTCCTCAAACGGAACCAAACTGTAGCTTAGGGCAAACAAATGACAGATACAATAAAATGAAAGCAGAGGACATTCGTAAAATATCAACAACTAAGCTGTTCGAGCTCGGGGTAAATAAAATATTTGTCGTGACCCAAAACTATCAATATCATGAAAAGGCATGCACTATCTTCATCCTCTGCTTGCACGCTCCCAGAACATGTGCACCAATTTGTTCAGCGTTTAGCTAGGGGGGTGAAAGAATGAGACACGGAAGAAAAGAAAGAGATAGTAAGCAAGAGAAAATTTCTCAAGAGGCGGCGGGATTTGAAGTTGTGCACCTGCGACACGAAGGCAAGCGTCCAAATGACCAAACGAATTCGCTTTCCAAACATATCTTTTAAAAAACTTCGCAAACCTTCGTACAGTATAGTCAAGCAAAGGGATAGAAAAAGGAAGTGAAAGCGAGGAAGATAGTAAAGAGGAGGGGATAGACTAAAGCATAGCTTATATAACATGAAAAATTGAGAATTGGAAAGAAAGAAATGGAGAAAAAAAAACAGAGAGAGTATCAAAGACGGATAGATAAATATAAATTGAGAAAACAAAAATCGAAAGCAAGCAAAAAATAGATTCGTTTGACATTTTTAAATGCCCCGCCGTGGTGGTCTAGTGTCTAAGGTACCCGGCTGCTGACCCGCAGGTCGCGGGTTCAAATCCCGGCTGCGGCGGCTGCATTTCCGATGGAGGCAGAAATGTCGAGGCCCATGTGCTCAGATTTGGGTGCACGTTAAAGAACTCCAGGTGGTCAAAATTTCCGGAGCCCTCCACTACGGCGTCTCTCATAATCATATGGTGGTTTTGGGACGTTAAACCCCACAAATCAATCAATGACATTTTCAAATATACTTGAATCTCTTTGCCGAAAAATAGCACCCTAGACAGCTTCCTGTAAGCTACGTTGTTCATTGCAGCCAGCAGCGTTAAAAATGTTGACTTGCGCGCGGGATGCATGCGAGGATCGCTTCCACGCAGAGTGAGTACGCACAAAGAGCAGTGACTGCTGCTGTCTTCAGAGTTTTCGTCAAAGACCAAGGGCGTGGCCTTGCGGTGGCATATTCGATTATCCGTTGTAATAAAATGCAAAGTGCATCTGCAAATGAAAAGTGCAATAAAAATACAAAGCGTATCTCAACCATAGTTGCAAAAAAAAACAAATATAAACGAAATACGGCATCACTACTGTGAAAGATGTGGATGTGCGTAGCCTGGTCACGCCGCGAGTCGCCTTCGCAGAATTACCACTGCTCCTTTCAACAAGCAGTCAATGACGTTAATCAAGCACGTAGAGTAATCCCGGAATGAGTGAAATCCTAAAAGGGAGATTCGCCAGCTCGGTGGCCACCAAGCTCGTGCTACTTTTCGATGCACGTTAACGACTTCCTACATGTTGCGACACCTAAGATGAGTGTGTCTTCTGCACCTAGTTCCGTCATGTACTTTCCCTAGCAGATATAGCGAAGCGCAGGAGGGTGGAGCAATGCTGCACTCAGCAAGATGGTGGGGACCTCTATTGGGCGCCGCAGTAGTCAACTGCATGTATCCGAAACAATTTTAGCAATTTTAGAATAATGTTGTAATTGCGTTTTGGTTATTACGGCCAATAATATTTTCTCAAACTATTTTCGCTTATTTCAATCTGGTTTTGAGTAATTTTAGCCATGTTTTAGGCCTGTATTGAATGCTTGACTGTGAACATGAAATGTGAAATGGTTACACTGTGACTGTGAAATGGCTACACACTTAAGAAAGTGTAGACTCTAGAATGGTTAATCTAAACTGGAGCTGCGGGAAAATTCTGGCACGAGAAAACAAACTTAAAGGAAATTGGCAACAAAACTAGAATGATTAGTAAACCACCTTTGACCGCTTTAATGGCGACCAAATTTTTTGAATGTGAACCGAGGCTGAAAGGGCGTAGTTAGTCGTCTTCCGCTTCGCCTTCGTCTACTTTGCTGAAGTTGTAACGTGAGCACTACAAGTGATCCACTACTCAGTATAATCAATATGCAATGCGACCGCGCTTGTAATGTTGATGGTTGCATCGTTGACTGAACCCACTTAAGGGTCCAGGTTAGGGCGAAATAATATATATATATATATATATATATATATATATATATATATATATATATATCACTTTTTTCTTTACAATTTCAGAAGGGTGTTCCTTTGAACATAATTTTTTGTTCATATTTTCAGTGTTTTTTGCGCTTCAAAACCAGCAAGTAGCGAGTAAAACACTCCCTAAGGCAAGTGCCTCGTATGCTCTCGGTACTAGTGGTCTAGGTTTCTGAAAAACTATTCATGTACGAAAGCCAAAATGCTTGTCATGAGCCAGCTATGTATAAAAAAATTTCAGGTAACGTCTATACAACAGTCCAAAGACAGTGTGCTTCTTTATATTCGCATTTGGTCTACGAAAGCATCACCTCGAACTCTTCCAGCTCCTAGTTTCATTTCACCTCAAGATGCTGAGGGTAAAGAAGGTCTTCAGAAAATGTTAATTTCATAGCAACCCATACAGTTCTCTTGCAAATGAGAACAAATGTCAGTTACGTACTGAGGGGCTGTGGAATTCTTACTCGGCCAGCTCTTCACAGGGGAATCTATTAGCCTTTTCAGCGTCCTTCGAGGTGAATTACGTGCAGAGTAACAATGGGTATGCTCTATTTATTTATTTATGTATTTGTTTAATTAATACTGCCAGTCTCTTTCCGATACCATGGCAGGTGGACATACAAATTCGACAAGCAGGTAAAAAACAATGCAACTTGTCAATAACTGTCACGGAATATCCAAATGTACATATTGAAATCACAAAAAATACGAATCAGTATAGAACACAGAAATATTATATAACTATACATATGATTTTAAATTGTTACAAAAAGTATACAAAAATTGAAGTTCTATTTCTGCATATTACAGAAAACCAGAAAACACTCTGCACTGAGCACTACGTCACTGACATGCCTGGAATGGGGATGAAATATATCACGGACTTGGCGTAGCACTATACAATGAGGTATTTGCTATTTTGATAGAAAGTCTGACAATGAATTCACGTTAGTAATGGAGGGATCTAATCAGTTCTCCTCTCTGACAGAGCGTTGAAAGAACGAGTGCTTGAAAGTGTCATTGTGGTAATTGTACTGTTTTAGTGTGAGTGGATGTTTGTGTCGGGTTACACGGGACTCTAATGAATGGATGTACAATGATGTGCTCATTTAGAAATATCTATGAAGAAGCTGGAAAATAAATTTCAGGCGTGCTTGCTTCATTCTATTCGCCAGTGTTTGGAGGCTGAAGCGTGTCAGCATATTTGTGGGAGCATAAATTTTTTATAGATGTTGCAGATGAGTCTCACGGCCTTCCTCTGCACATTTTATATTTTCTTTATGTTAGTGACTGTGCAAGGAAACCATACTGTGTTAGCGTATTCCAATACGGGTCTGATGTACGTGGTGTAGGCTAAAACCTTGGTAGATTGAGGAACCAGTCGGAGGCATCTGCGAAGATAAAACAGCTTTCGCCGAGCAACTGCAGTAAAAATTGGCCCCGTATTTGCATGTTACACTGCAAATGTCGTCAAAAGATGATAGTCTTGCGTCTGGAGAGAGTGAACAAAACATTTATTTCATGTTCTGCGCGAGAAAATTGGTGAATGGTGTACTGGTGTCGCTGTGTTAGTGTGCCTCGAGCATGCAGCAGAGGTGAACGAGCGCATCACGTCACGTCACACGGGAGACATGAGCGCTATGTGGCATCTGGTCATCTTAGAAAACGAAGCACGCGTGCCCTGCGGGCCCGTCTCGGAGGTGATAAGGTGTAGAACGGAAAGCGACGGGTGGGTGTTACCACCGTGTCGTCTTAGAAAAGCGTTGAAAACACTTGCCTTTTCGTGGAAGCGTTACTTGGAGAACGCAACGTGATAAACGCTAAGGTCCTTATAATTAATTACTTATGTATGCCTTTTACAGTAAGAGACACACATACAGAATATTGACGTGTTGTTATGGTGCCTCAGATATGCGCAGTACTTGCTTTTTAGTTGACAATCACACAAGTATGAACACTGAATCTTGAGCAATATTGGTGGGCGCTGCGGATGGGGTGGGTCGTTCGGAGTATCGTTTGGTCACGTTGGTGCCGTTTTGTGTACCATTAAAAGCGGGCAAACAGACAAATGTACAAACAGATAGACCGGAAGTTTTGCGTCTAAGGTCCCCAAGAGAGACTATGGTCTTTATATATTGGGGATGTGCGCATCCCATGGCAGATCAAAAGCAATCGTGACGCATAGATATTTTTGTGTGTTCACTTTTAAAAACGATAGTCTTTCTTGGGGACCTGTGACGAAAAATTTTGGTTCGTCTGTCTGTCTGTCTGTCTGTCTGTCTGTCTGTCTGTCTGTCTGTCTGTCTGTCTGTCTGTCTGTTTGTCTGTCTGACTGTCTGTACAGTTGTCTAATTGTCCGCCCTTAACGATATCCCAAACAGCACGAAACGATACACCGAATGGCTGGCCCCATGACAGCGCCCGCCAATATAGCTTAAGATTCAGCTTAATACTTGTGCGATTGTCAATTAAAAAGCAATTAGTGCGCATATCAGAGGCATCATAGAAACACGTCAACATTTGATATATGTGGCTTTATACTAAAGAAGCCATACATAAGTAATTCTAAGGACCGTAACGTTCATCACCCTGCGCTGACAATGCAACGCGATGCTCAAAAAGGCAACGGTTTCCAACGCAGTGCTAAGACCACATGGTGGTAGGACCTGCTTGTCGCTTTGCGTTCTACACTTTATTGTCTCCAAGAGGGGCAACCGCACGCCTTCATTCGTTTTCGGAGATAAGTGCCAGATAGCGCTCGTGTCTAACGTGCCTCGACACGCTGTTTCGCCTTTGCTGCATGGATTGAGACTCGCTAACGGAGCGCCTCCCGAACACAATTCACCAATTTTCTCGCACATAAATTCCAATAAACGTTTTGTTCACTCTCTCTAGATACAAGACTATCGTCCGTCGATGACATTCGCAGTGAAACATGCAAATACGAGGCCATTTTTATTGCGATAGCAATATACGGACACTCTTGGCTGGATTTCGCCGCTGGCGTCGACATCGAGGTGATGCACCGTATATGTATACGTATATATATATATATATATATATATATATATATATATATATATATATATATATATATATATATATATGAAAACACAAGAAAGAAAGAAATGAAGAAAAAAACACTCCGGTGCACAGAATCAAACGTGGGGAATCTGCGCCGTGAAAGCGAGGCGTTAACCACTGAGCCACCCCGGACAACGTTCTTCACCATTGAAACGGCAAGCTATTTATATCTACCACTTAACGCTGCTGTGTTTTGGGCATTACCTGAAAGATGGCGCAATAAGCGCACGTCGTCACATCGCGCAGCAGTGCCCGCTGTAATCTCCTACGCGTACTTTGCTTGGCTTAGAGAAGGGGAGCTGTGCTCCCTCGCGCGCCCTTATCTCGCTGTGGTGAGGAGGGGAAAATCGTGCGCCTTGGCTGCCCTCGGGATCTACGTGGAACGGTTCTTCTCTAGTTACCGGGCGCACCAAGGTCACTGAAGTCATTTTAGTCTCAGTTCACGAAAAGCGCGCTTTTCAAACTCAGCGAAGTAAAAAATGAGATGCTTCTTGACGTGCATCCGTACCTGTGAGTACGTTTCGTGCGTAATTTGTGAGCGAGAAACGTGGGGCACGTTTCGATCTGCTTTCCATTTTCCGCGCGACCTTTCAAATTGTTGCTATCGCGTTTATTGCCTCGCCTTTGTGGCAAAGCTGTGACTTTTTTTTATCTGCTTCCTTCTCCACGCTCACCGCCAGAGATTAGCTGTAGAGGTTAGGTAGGTAACCAAGTTAGCAGTTGTCGCGAAATTTACTGTGTTTTGCTTAATCACAATTATGCGTGGCAAAGGCGGCTGCGCAAGCAGACGTTTGGTGAGCAGGGTCACCGTGGGCCCAAGCCAACGGGGCATTTAGACCTGTTCCTACGCCTTGTCTTGCGTGACTTAGCCGTGTCCAACGTAAGGGGGACCTGGGGGTTGAACCGACGCTGGGTGATTGTACCTCTAAGGCCCTAAGGCAGACATTACATGTCCTGTCTGGCCCCGGCTTCACGTAGACGACCTCTGTTGGCTGACCGCACCTCGGGGTAAATTGGTGGCCTGTTTTTGCTATCGCCTTATTTTGAAGACGATAGTTTTCTTCCGGGTACTTTTGACGCAAAAATTTTGGTCTGTCTGTCTGTCTGTGTCTGTCTGTCTGTTCATTTGTCTGTTTGTCCACCCTTAACGGTACCCTAAAAGGCACCAGACGATACCCCAAACAGCCGACCTCATCCGCAGCACCCACCAATATTGCTCAAGCTTCAACGTTCATACTTGTGCGATTGTCAATTAAAAAGCAAGTATTGCACATTCCTGAAGCCACCATATCAACACGTCAATATTCTGTTTGTATGTTATACTAGAAAAGGCATATATAAGTAATTCTAAGGACCGTAGCGTTAATCACACTGCGCTGACCATAAAGCGCTTGCACGAAAAGTCAAGTGTTTCCGACGCTTTTCTAAGACGACCCGGTGGTGGTACCTACCCGTCGCCTTGCGTTCTGCACCTTATCACCTCCAAGACAGACGCGCACGCCGCCCGCTTGGTTTTCTAAGCTAACTGCCTGATTGCGCTCATGTATGACGCGTGACGTGACTTGATGCGCTCGTTCGCCTCTGCTGCACGCTCGAGGCACTCTAACGTAGCGCCTCCAGAATACCACTCACCGATTTTCTTGTGCAGAACATCAAATAAAAGTTTCATGCACACTCACCAGATGCAAGACTATCGTCTTTCGACGACATGTGGAGTGTAACATGCAAATACGAGGCCAATTTTAGGCCTAGTGCCCTTGATGCTATAAACTTTGTTGATAGCTTCTTTCTTCATGTTATTGATATGCAGCCAGTTTTTTTTTGGGGGGGGGGGTTTATAGACATTTGCCACGTGTGTAACCAGTTGGAGAGAATGTTTAAGATATCAGTCAACGCAAGGTAATCTGAATGAGTGTTAATTTCTTCGTAAGTAATGCAGTCTTCGGTGAAAAGCCAAATTTTCCAAGTGATATTGTCGGTGAGCCCCGCAGCGGTGGTCTAGGAGCTGAGGTATTCGGTTGCTGATCCTCAGGTCACGGGATGGAATCCCGGCTGCAGCGGCTGCATTTCCGATGAAGGCGGAAATATTGTAGGCCCGTGCGCTCAGATTTGAGTGCACGTTAGAGAACCCCTGGTGGTCGAAACTTCCGGAGTCCTCTACAACAGCGCCTCTCATAATCATATGGTGGTTTTTGGACGTTAAACCTTACATATAAATCAATCAATCAATCAGTATAGTCGGTGATGTCCTTATTAAAAATAAAAAACAAAGGCTCCAGAAGAGAGCCTCGTCACTTACTTCGTCACTTACTTCTATTGAATCGATTTGTAAAATTCTAAGGGGTGTAAGGTGTGGGATTTTTTCATTATCTTTCGTGAAGGCAGAGTGAAAAAAACTATTGTGTGTATCAGCTTTCACCCTTTTTTGTTCTAACGACAGCTGAAGAGCACTGAATTTCCTAGGGCGGAAATAGTTCCAGAGCTTCTGTGGTTTACCAAAAATGAACGATGGCAGCATTACTTTGAAGTAGTAATGTTTTACTAGTTTCATTTCATTTCATTTTATTGAGGTTGTTATGACTACATTTCAAGAAATGCACAACACTGATTTGATCCATAACCATAGGCTAGTAGGGGGTCTAACGGGAGGAAGTATACAAGCAGAACACAATTCGTATAGTTTCGCTTAGGTCTTCAAATCTGCAATAGCTGTTTTTAGGTATCACACATTCACATTGCAAATGTTTTTGTTCAAAGCCTTACGTAGTCGCTTGGCTTTTCGTTTTGCATTTAGAACCTTCATTATTACCCAAGTGTTGTTTCTGGGGGTCGCGTAAACCACAGTATAATGAAGTTATTCCTGCAGTAACAAACCGTATGTTTGAATCGTAGCCAGAGGTCATTTACGGTTGTGGGAGGGTCAGAGTTTAACTCTAGCAACTCGTGAAATTCATGAGCTAGATGGGTTAGTACACTGGCGGCGTCTGCTTTATTGATGTATGAAACCCGAGTTGCTATTGATTGAAATCCTAAGCTGTGTTCGAGTGTTAGGCGACAGATGGGTACTCTGTAGTCCGAAATACCATCCAGGACATCAACGTGAGCGTCGGCAAGGTTAAGCTGACTGACTCCTAATAAGTATTAGGTCTAACAGACTTGTCGCACGTGTTGGGCATGATAAGACAGATTCTTGGGCTAGTTGGTGATTGGGAATCAACATATTTGCACAGTGGAAGACTACGAGTAGTTACGACGTAACTTCGGAAGAAAATACAAGGACAAAAAGAGGGCTGACTTCAGCTGAAATTTTATTAGCGAAAACGCTGGAAATATATATTCGTGACAAAACATCAGCGCGCAATCACGCAACGTATTGCATCACAGCAAGACAATCATCATGTAAATATATGGTTACAACACCACAACTCAGCGCAAATTCACTATCTATTGTGTCAAAGCCAGAAACTCGATTTCTTTTTTAGTCAGAGCAAGTGAAGGCATGATGATACATCTATCACCCATCATTTGCATTTGATTGGCCTCAATAATCTCTCGAGTTAGCTGCTGACGGTGTTTGGCTACAACAGTGCACTTTTCAAATTCCGGTTTACAACCACAATCTCTACAATGAATACCCAAATGACCTTGCATAGCGGAGTATACATGGTAATGGTGCTCCTTTAAACGCTCATTCACGTACCAGCTCGTTTTCCCAACATACATTTTGCCGCGTGATAACGGGAGGGTGTAAAACACGGCAATCACTCATGCTACGAATAGCCTTCTATGTTTGATTGTGCAGCAGCTCTTTTGTGCAGACTGCGCATTCACCCATTTGCAGAGCACTGAAAGCTTATCTGGGGCTTAGAAAACCTTCAAATCTACCTTATCACCTATTCTTTTCAAATTGGGCAAAATCTTACGTAGAAGGGGAATCACAGCCACGTGCTTTGAGCTACTAGCCACGCAGTTCACTGGTGCTTCTCGTCTCTGCTTAATTGTCCTAAGCAACTTGTCCGCCACCGATACCAGCACGAAAATACCATGATGGAGGTTGAAATTCAACATCAATTCCAGTAATGCATCTGAGCACTTTGATGTATGCTGCATGCTGTTGCAGTTGACATCAGCAAGATTAAAATCACCCATAAGTATGATGGCAGAGCTGCCAATATGCTGATGAAGAAAATGTGTGTGGCAACTATACATTCGGGAGCAGAGGATGGGCTATGATAAATAGTACGCATGAATATTATTTGTGATGCAATCACACCAAAACAGTGCGTGCCAACTTCCCGGCGCAAGTGTAGAGTTAATGGGAACGAATCGCAGAGCCTTTGTCTGTGTTTACGTTCAAAGTCTCACGATTTGATTGATATGTGGGCTTTAACTTCTCAAAACCACCATATGATTATGAGAGACGCCGTAGGTGAGGGCTCCGGAAATTCGGACCACCTGGGGTTCTTTAACGTGCACCAAAATCTGAGCACACGGGCCTACAACATTTTCGCCTTCATCGGAAATGCAGCCACCGCAGTCGGGATTCAATCCGGCGACCTGTGGGTCAGCAGCCGAATACCTGATCCACTATGCCACCGCAGTGGGGCAAAAAGTCTCACGATTTTCGAGATTAGACGTTTTTGTTGCATTTATTCATGGTAGTATCACACGAGCCTAAATTACGAAATAAGATTCAACTTTGGACAAACTACAGACAACTTGGTAGAAAACGTTGGCCACACTCGACGATACACTGTGGATAGAGCTGCATGACAGCTCACAAAAGAAGCAAAGTAAGCATTATACAGCCATCAGCACCTTTAACTCGAATGTTTCGTCGCGTGGCCTCGGATTGCTTAGACATAGGTGAGTGCCACCAAGCTTTGAAAATGATATGCTTGCTGTCGTTAGCGATAGATAGAGCGCATGTGGGTTTCACTAGTAAATTCATGTTTCTAGTCTGCTTGACTGCCGAGTTGAATCAATGTCACCTAGAAAATATTAAGCCTGCTCACTCCCGCTATGACGTCACTCATTTTTACCGAGCGAGCGTGCGTACGGGAGGCTGTGAATTTATTGTAACCATAATCTTCCGTTAAAATATAAAGTGTTCGCGGCAAGTTTTACACGCTTAACAGCTTTATTCTGCCTTTTTGGGTGAAAAAAAGGCACTGGTTTAAGAAATGTATTGCACTTGAAAGCTTTTGGAGATTCACTTGTGAGTCATTTCTTCCTCGAAAAAGTCAAAGATTGTACGCAATCGAACGTGTGATTGATCTATAAGAGCCGAGTTTGACAGACCAACAAAATAACGAAATGAAAAGGGTAAATTTTATTGATTATTTATTGGCTTACACTTACACGAACGCAAAGACACATTAGAGCATCCAAAGAAGCTGTTGCTACTTCCTTGCATTCACTATCTATTTTGTCAAAGCCAGAAACTCGATTTCTTTTTTATTCAGAGCAAGTGAAGGCATGATGATACATCTATCACCCATCATTTGCATTTGATTGGCCTCAATAATCTCTCGAGTTAGCTGCTGATGGTGTCGTCACCTGTGAGTCATTTCTTCCACGAAAAAGTCAAAGATTGTGCGTAATCGAGCGCGTGATCGATCTATAAGAGCCCAATTTCACGGACCAACAAAATAGCTAAATGAAAAGGGTAACTTTTTTTTATTATTTGTTGGCTTACACTTACACGAACACAAAGTATACAAGTAAAACTGCAGTTTCTGCAGTTTTACTTGTATACCCACCCTTTCGAATATTTGTCTTCATAGACACGTAGTTATTTAGAAGATTGTGTGCTGATGCCACAAGTATGCTATTCAGCAAAACATCAGTGTGATGATTATTGACAAGAAAACAAAATCTTCCGTTTCACGAAAATTACTCGTGACCACGACACTAGAAGCGGCGTTTCATCTTTTGCTCGGGCCCCTCTCGCAGTGGTGAGCAGCCGGTCATATAACTTAGTGCCAGAGAAAAATCTGAATTGCAGACCAGATAGATCCCGTGGGTGCGTTATACTGTACTACCGGATTTTTGATTGGTATATTTGTGGTAGTGGTTTTTAAATATTCAAGCTTGAAGAAATCACACGCCAGAAAACCAATTAAGAAAGTGCTTCACCGTAAATGTCTACACGCCTCTAAATTTCAAGGAAACATTAGGCTACGGTGCTGGCCACAATAATACCGCAATAATGTGGTAGGAACACAGGCGATACAATACTCTGCACAAAACCAATGAACTAAGTATTGCAAGAGCATTCCTTCTATTTTTCGCAACCAAGTGAACAGAGGTAATATACAACAAATCCGTGGCGGTGATTACCAACTGCTAAATGTTTACCGACTCTGAAGTAGAAACACCTGTTCTGCGAACGTAGTACCACGCTCGTTTTTTATTTATACCAAGACGCCAACAAGCCACAAGCACGCATGACATATTATTTTAAAGCAAAAATTGAACATGGTCGACATGGGACCATTGTAAAGACTTGGAAATATGTAGTACGGACGCACGTACCTTGAAGTCACAAAGAAAACGGATGTCGACGTGAGCTTGATGAACGGCACGCTCCCATTTATTTCTTCAGTTGTCCTTGGGGAACGGAGAATACTCGAAACTTCGGTCCCTTTCGTGCCACAATTCACCATGAAGCATCGCTAACTCTTGGGATTTGCAGCCGTACAGTTTGCGAGTATCCAGTACACAAAACGCATAACAGACCCATGCTCCAGTTCACAGACAAAAAAAAAGACTGTCTTCTCCAGTTATTAAAAGCACGCCATGAAAACGTTCGCCGGGCTTGGCAACCCATGTTTGTCGAGCGACGAAAGCAAGCGTAGGCACGTCTGCGCAGCGAAAGACACCAGTCAAAACGGAGTGACGTATGAGCCCGCGGAAGGCATAGTGAGCAGGCCTGAAATTTTCCAGGAACATTGTTTGAAAGCACTCACTTAGCATCCCGTTTTCGCCACATTTTATTTGTGGCTACGTTATCACGTGTGGCCTTGGCTTTCGTTGTCGCATACTTATCTCGACAATAAACCATTGCTTGCGACAACTTACGCACCTTTTGAGGTGGCTTTCCATCTTTAATGGAAGGTCCTCAGATTATTTGAACGTGCCAAAGGTCTTATGTATATTTTGACAAACGTCGCATTTAATACTTTATTCAACCTAAATTAGGCAGGGTCGCTCAACACAGATGTGTGTTTGCGAAAGCGTGTCCTGTCAGGGAAACACACATGATTGCGGTTCACATGTAAAGTTTCTCGGAGGTACCTCTGTTTTTTTTTTTCAAATGTTTAAAAGCCACTCACGCTGCCAGATACGGTACACAGGGTGGCTGTTGAATAGATTTTAAAACAGCCAGAGTTCAAGCGAAGGGTAGCCATGCCATTTAAATTTATCGCTTTTACACGCAATAGTTATTACACGCACAAATTTTACTATTACACGCTCAAATCTTGCGCTCCCAGACCAAATTTTTCGTGCAGCGTGAACCGAGCACGAATGCACTCTCTAAATTGCGTGATCAATTCAATTTTCGCTGTCTGAAAATTAATGAATCAGAACATGAACAACGCCACTGCATTTAAGATTTCTTTATTGTGCAACTTTTACAAACGATATGAACGCGCGTTAGCTTTTTAAATACAGCCCCGCCGCGGTGGTCTAGTGGCTAGGGTCTCGGCTGCTGACCCGCAGGTCGGATCAAATCCCGGTTGCGGCGGCTGCATTTTCGATGGCGGCGAAGATACTGTAGTCCCGTGTTCTCTGATTTAGGTGCACGTTAATGAACCCAAGGTGGTGGAAATTTCGGGAGCCCTACACTATGGCGTCTCTCATAATCACATTGTTGCGTAAAAATGACACGAGGAGTGTCTATTGAGAATCTTTATTGACACTGATGCGTATAGCAACGACTAAGATAAAGGACACCACGCACACCCGACAGACCACTTCCGCGTTGTCGTCTTCTGACCGATGATATGTCAGCTACGTATACCATTACGCCCCGGCTGTAAAAGCACCGTCTCGGTGCTTATTAATTACGGTCTTCAGAAGGCAGGTAGTAAGGTTTTAGCCTGCTTACGTGCACAACATAACTGGGTGTGGTTGCAGGCAGGCTTGTAGTCTCCGATGCAGTATTGATCTCGTAGGTGACTTCGGTTACCTGCCGGATGATACGGTAAGGACCCATGTTGCGAGGCAACAACTTCTCTGATAAGCCAACTCGACAAACTGGGCACCACAGGAGAACGAGCGAACCGGGTGAGAAGCGAACGTCAACATGCCGACTGTCGTAGATGGCTTTCTGGATGGCTTGCGAAGCCGAAAGTCTAGAGCGGGCGATATGACGTGCGTGGTCGGCACGAGCAATAGCGTCGCGTGCATATTCGATTGACGGCGTTGTAGTGGTTGAAAGTAGGGTGTCGAGTGGTAACGTCGGATCACGGCCATAGAGCAAATAAAAGGGTGAATAACCAGTGGTATCGTGGCGCGAAGAATTGTACGCGAAAGTCACGTGAGGTAGTGCCAGGTTCAAATCATGGTGGTCGGACATATACACCGCGAGCATGTCCGTGAGGGTGCAATTTAGGCGTTCGGTAAAGCCATTTGTTAGGGGATGTTAGGAAGTGGTCAACTTGTGCTGCGTCGAGGAAGAACGCAGAAGATCGTAGAGTACTCGGGACAAAAATGCGCGGCCGCGATCCGTGAGTAATTGGCGAGGAGCGCCATGATGTATAATGACATCATGGAGCAAAAAGTCCGCAACGTCAGTAGCGGTGCTCGTGGGGAGCGCTCGAGTACTGGCATACGTATTCGCGTAGTCTACGGCAACTGCAACCCACTTGTTTCTCATGTTCGACTCAGGAAAAACACCAAGAAGATCTATACCAACACGAAAGCAAGGTACAGTTGGGATGGAGATTGGCTGAAGAACTCCCGCCGGGGGCGCAGTAGGTCGCTTCCTACGTTGGCATTTCTCGCAGGTGGACACGTAACGGTGAACGGAACTGGCGAGATCATGCCAAAAGAAGTGGCGACGCACGCGGTCGTACGTCCGAAATACACCCAGATGACCAGCAGTTGGTTCATCGTGAAGCTCGTGTAGCACCGTGGAACGCAAATGTTTCGGCACAAGAAGGATCTCAGGGCCATCTGGGTAGAGGCTACGACGGTACAGCGTGCCATTCAGGAGAACCTACATGCGAGCGATGCGTCGTTCCGAGCAGATTCCAAACAGTCAATAAGTTGTTGCAGGGAAGCATCACGACGTTGTTCATCCCCAATTTGAAGAAACTAGGACATTGACATGACACTGAGGCTAGGCTCGATGTCCGATTCATCTGGTTCATGAACAGGGTATCGGAATAAGCAATCGGCGTCCAGATGAAAACATACAGACAAGTAAGCAACCAAGTAGGAATATTCCTGTAGGCGTAATGTCCAACGACGAAGTCGTCCAGTGGGGTCTTTCATAGAAGAAAGCCAACACAGCGTGTGATGATCTGGGATGACACGGAAAGGGTGGTCATACAAGTAAGAATGGAATTTCGAAACCGCCCTGACAAGGGTGAGACTTTCCCGTTCTGTTATAAAGTAATTGCGTTAAGAATTCGAAAGCAGACGGCTTGCATACGCGCTTACACGGTCGTTGCCCCGCTGAATTTGCGCCAAAACTGCCCCAATTTTATGACCACTCGCGTCTGTTCGCACTTCTGTAGGAGCATCGTGGTCGAAATATTCAAGAGTAGGAGGCGTCGTCAGAGCGGTGATTAGCAGAGAGAAGGCGTCAGCTTGAAGAGAGCCCCAAGAAAATGGGACGTCTTGATTGAGAAGGTCGGTGAGTGGCCGTGCGAGTGCCGCAATGTTTTCCACGAACCGGCGAAAGCAGGAGCAGAGGTCTACGAAATTGCGAACATCATGAACAGAGCGTGAGACTGGGAAGTTTGTTACAGCGCGTACTTTCACCGGGTCTAGTCGCACGCCGGCAGCGTCAACAGGGTGACCCAACATCGTAATCTGACGAAGAGCGAAGTGGCAATTGGAGGAATTGAGCTGCAGGCCGGCTCGTCGAAATATAGATATAATGGTCGAAAGGCGTTCAACGTGGTGTTACGACCAGCCCCAGCATTGGGATTCTCCGAAGGTTTGCGAACCCCTCTGGGAGATCGTCGACGCATTCCTGGGATAGCCTGCACCTGAGACGGCCTTGCAGCCAAGCGAGAACAAAGGTCAACGCACTGGTTTTGCGCTAGGAAGCCAAGCAAGAGGAGTTGCGGAGGGAACTGGTTCCTGATCGACTGTGTCGTCGACCCCCACCTCCCCATTCAGGCTCTTCCCCCTCGCCGGGAGAATTCCGGAATCTGCTGTGCGTCCATGACCATGTTTGGGCATCTTTAGGGCGTCGTGACCATATTTGGGCATCGTGTTAGGTTGTGCCCCTCCATGTGTTGTGAGGTGTATTTCCCCTCCCTCGTGGCCGAGGTGCCGGGGCCACCACTTTGGCTGACGATGCGGACAATGCGCCCAGTGTTGGCAACGCGGCGCTATAAAATGCAGAAGACGTTTTGTATGTCTCTCTCTCTTCTCTCTTTGGATCAGTTGATCACTTTTCAACATGTAAATAAATCTCTGTCGTTCGTTCGGTTGCTTCTTCTCGCTGAATTGTCGGACGATGGATCCTGCGACGGGGCCAGCTACCGAAAACGAGACCGGCAGGACCCGGAGTCCCAACAGTGGGTAGCGAAGGTAGGTGAGAAAATGATCACTTCGTCCAGGTAACACAAACATGTCGACCATTTAAATCCTTGTAGGAGCGTGTCCATCATTCTCTCAAAGGTCGCTGGAGCGTTGCACAGAGCAAAGGGCATGACCTTGAATTGGTAACGATCATCAGGGGTGATGAAGGCGGTCTTTTCTCGGTCCATGTCACATACAGCAATTTGCCCGTAGCCAGATCAGAGGTCGAGAGATGAAAAGAAGGTGGCGCCTAGGAGGCAATCGAGGGCATCGTCAATGCGTGGTAGAAGGTACACGTCTTTTTTGGTTATTTTGTTGAATAGGCGATAATCAGTGCAGAAACGCCATGAGCCATCCTTATTATTTACTAATACCACGGGAGACGCCCAAGGAATCGATGATGGTTCGATTACGTTTTTCGTAAGCATTTTGGCCTTCTTCTTTCAATCACTTCTCGCTCGGACGCTGACACGCGGTACGGCTGACGGAGAATGGACGCAGAGTCACCAGTGCTGATTTAGTGAGTTACAATTTTAGTCTGGCCCAAGGGACGATCGTGGGTGCCGAAATGTCACCGTATGAGGTCAAAACCTGTCAGAGAGCATTGGCCTGGTGAGGCGAAAACTGCGATCGAATCATGTTTCGAAATATAGCATGTCTGAGCTGGGTGACCGTGAGACTGCACTTCGATCAGGACAAGATACAGTGACAACACTGACCTCGTCGTCTATTATGGCAATTAGCTAGGCTATAGACATCTGGCAGGGCAACACTTGAGGGGTAAAACCAAAGTTAAGGAGTGGAAGTAACACACAGTTATCCGCTATGGTCACGATGATATAACGCACAGTAACACTGTGCGTCAGCCGAACGTCAGTAATCGGCGTAACGATATAATCGTCGGGAAGAACGGGAGGGGCCGATGACAAAGACACCTACGTGACGGCTCGAGGTGGCAGGTGAACAAAAGTGGTTAGGCTGAAGCGGCTGGTGGGCTTTGCAGAGTAGTGTGCAAAGATGTAAGATCGAGGCTGAGGGTACCAGAAGAACAGTCAACTAAGGCCGAGTGTGCCGAAAGGAAAACAATGCGAAGTATGAGGTCATGAGGGCAAGATGCTAGCATGGCAAAAAGAACCACGGAGTGACGACTGCCAATGCTGACACGAGCAGTGCACATTCGGATAACTTGTACAGTACCACCATCAGCAACACGTACTGCCTGGGTCGTAGACGCCGTCATAATTTTTTGCAAGCCGCGGCGTTGAGAAGCGCTCGTAATAGACAGGTGTGTACCTACATGTGTCAATGAGGGCGGTCACAGGAACATGGTCGACTTGTAGTTTAAGCAGGCTGTGCTGCGCGGGAAGCGTCAGTAGATAATTTTCGGCCGTCATTGGTATTGCAGCTTCACCTCTATAAGCTGCAATTTCAAGTCTTCCCGCTGTGGTCGTCCAGAGAAGCGCGGCGAGGAAAAGCGCCGAGGTGGTGGAGAGCAGGATTGGCGACGTAGCGACGACGGGGAGCGGGAGTTGCGGCGGCCAGGCGAAGGGGCGTCAGTGTAGTGGCGACCAGGCAAAGGGGCGTCAGTAAAAGGCTCGTAAGATGACGACAAATAGAAATTGAAGGGTGCGGTGGCTGAACGTCGAGGGGTCGTCGGGTGCATGTGCGCAGAGGCAGAGAAAGTCTGACGTGGTTGGTTTGACCAACGGCGGCGGCAATAGGGAGAAACGCGCACAGGCTGGTGGCAGGAAAAACAAATAGGCTGGTCGTCGGGTGTGCGCCATTCCAAAGGGTTAGGGAAGGGCATTGCTGGAGGTAGACGGCGAGCGTGTTTTGGGGAGTAAGATGGGACATCAGGGCAAGTCAAGGGACATGCTGGTGGAAGGCCGAGGTTCCCAAACTCCTGCCTCACCCCAGCTTGTATGAACACCATTGACGCCGGTTGTTGGTCAGAGGTGAGCGTTGCGAAAACGGGTGGCTGAAGGGGAGCCGGACAAGCGGCTTCGATCTCCCGACGACCAATGCGCGTGACGTTGTCATACGGGGGGGACTAGCGGGCGGCTTAACACGATGAGGTTGCGGCCGTGTTGGGCAGCCGGGTGAATCGCTGAGTAATTCGATGAGTAAGTTCTGGCTATTGTTATTACGTGCGGTTTCAACATCAATATGCTGTCTCTAGAACGCAACAAACAAGCTCTTCTTGATCTAATTCTCTCTTATGGCCTTGAAAATGTAATTGATGTACCAACAAGAGTAACAGGTGTCTCCGAAACTCTCATTGACCTATGCTTTATCCCATGAACGAATGTCATAGAAGCTGGTGTTTTGCTATCTGCTGTAAGCGATCACATGCCAATTTTTGTCTTTTTCAACCCTCATTCAAAATCACATAGAATGCATGCCAATAAAGCTTTTAAACTTGGAAAGAATAACAAAAGCAATATTGCTGCTTTACAAACGTATGTTAGTAAAACCTCATGGTCCCATTTGTATCAATTAACGGATCCTGTCATTGCTTACAATAATTTTATCAATCACGTTAAGAAACTATATGATGAAGCATTTCCTGTAACAACCTTTAGGCAAAATAAGAAATGTAGAAAACCTTGGATTACTACGTCGCTTCTAAAAAAATCAACGAACGGGACGAACTTTTTAGTCAATCCATTGAAACTAGACAACCTCATCTCCTAACTGATTATAAAAACTTAGAAACAAACTAGGCTGTGAGATCAAAGAAGCAAGAAACTGTTATTACGAAAACATTCTCAATGTCCCCAAACGTGTGTGGAAAACATTAAAAAGCCTACTGCCGCAAAAAGAACAAATCAGCGTCTCTGAAATTGTAGACATCGGTACAAGTTATACCGGTATATGTTTAGCTAATAGGTTTAATGAACACTTTCCAAAATGTGGAGCATCAATACGTGATAATTATGACAAGCATAACTACAGGTCATACATTGCGCATAACTCTTTAAAGTCTCTTTTTATGGAGCCAACCACAGAATATGAAATTAAGTCCCAAATATTAAAGTTAAAAAATGCATCTGCATGTGGCGAAGACGAGATGAAAGCCGAGCCGATAAAAGCAGTTGTCGACAGTGTCAGCAATCTTCTATCACACATATGCAACCTCATTTTGGCTACAGGTATGTTCCCTGATAAACTGAAAATCGCTAGAGTAAAAGTTATCTATAAGGGAGGCGACAGAAATGACATGAACAACTACAGGCCAATCTCGGTATTACCACTATTTTCAAAAGTTTTTGAACAAATGAATAATGTAAGAATTATAAATTTCTGCACTAAAAATGATTTACTTACAGGCAATCAATACAGCTTTCAGAAAAAGAAGTCAAGTGAAATGGCTGTTTTAAGTATCAAATAAAAAATACTTCAAAAGTTCGAAGACAAAAAGTGTACTCTAGGGATATTTCTTGATTTTAAAAAGGCATTTGACTCTATTAAGCATGACTTCTTATTAAAAAAGTTAAGCTAATATGGCGTTAAGGGACTTGCTCTCGACTTTATACGTAGTTATTTGACAAACCGCTACCAGTACACAGACACTAATCATTTAAAATCAGTTCTGAGGGAAACTAAATATGGGGTTCCTCAAGGTTCCATTCTTGGACCACTTCTTTTCTTATTACATATAAATAATATAGTGAATATTGCGTTGACGCCAGATATCATTCTTTACGCCGACGACACAAATGTATTTTTCTCAGGAGAGCATCTCCATATGCTTCAATTGCAGGCTAGTAAATGGCTCAACAATTTGGCTGAGTGGCTAAATGTAAATAAACTTGAACTAAATACCAAAAAACTAAATATATAATTTTTCGCCCCAGAAATAAGACTATCGGGAATGACGTAAACTTGAAATTCCGTGGCGAGAACATCGAGCGTGTAAGAATACATAAATTTCTCGGTGTTCTTTTCAAAGAAAACCTCAGCTGGTCTCCTCATGTCGATAACCTCACAAGACGCATCTCACATTCAAAAGGTACTATAAGTAGAGCAAAGCAACTTTTGCCCAGGTGGTTAAAAGTTCAGCTAGATTACGCACTAATTGATTCTCATTCACAATACTGCCTTCTTGTGTGGTGAACTACAACAAAAAGTAATCTTAAAATGCTGCATATTCTACAAAAACGTATTTTTCGAGTTGTTGAATATGTGCCATATATAACTCACTCCGCTCCACTTTTTAAAGCAAATACCATATTAACAATAGAACACACACTGGAAAAGAAGCTAGGCATTGCAATATTTCAGAAAATAAAGTCATGTCAGGACATCTTTTATCGACAATTCCTGGGAAAGGCACACACTTACGAAACTAGAAAAACTATATATGATAAAGGTTTCATACGAACAAACTATGGCATGCAAAAATAATCTTACGCTATTGCAGATTTCTTAAATCATCATCCTGCCGTCATAAACTTGGTACAGGAAACCATGCACATGAAATGCTTCAAAAAAAGGTTAACCTCATACCTCATTTCAATACAAGAATAATTCTGTTTTTTTTCCTTGCTGCAGTCTATACTGTACATACTTAGAAAATTTATCCGTTTTATGGAACAATGTATATATCTATAAAATCCTGTAATGTTTTGCCTAACGATGTATAGTATATGTAATCTTTTGCATATGTTTTTGATTATCTAACTGTCACTGATGTTTGAGTTATGTGTCTCTAGGAAGGAATGTGACACTCAGTCAGGCACTCTGCCTTTTTGTCACACCTCCTAGACAGGACAAATGGACACATTATTTGTCTTTTTCGTTGTCTGAAATAAAACCTTTCAACCTTTAAACCTTTAAATACGGTGGCTCTCGGCTTCTTCATGCCACCGGCACTCTTTAATGATGGCGTGGACGGTGGCAACGTTGTTGAATACTAGAAGAATAAAGGCATCGTCTGCTATGCCTTTCAGCACATGGGCCACTTTCTCAGTATCACTCATGTGCTCGTCAATCTGGGGGCATAGGGAGATGTCGTCGTGAATGTACGCGACGTACGACTCCGAAGACGTCTGTGCACGAGCTGCCAGTTGATTTTGTGCTGCGATGTGCCATCCAACGGTGTCACCGAAAAGGTCACGGATCTTCTCTTTAAAGGAGTTCCAGCTTGTAATCTCCGCTTCGTGCGTCTCGAACTTCACCCGCGGTGGGCTATCGAGGTAAAAAAAGCACATTGCTAAGCATAGGAATCGGGTCCCACCTATAGCTTGCGCTGAACCGTTCGTACCGGTTGGTCAATTTGTAGACGTCAACGCCATCCTGACCGGAAAATACACCGGGATCACGAGTAGGAGGTAGAACGACGTACGCAGAAGTCACGGAAGGGGCATGTGGTGAAGATGATGGTTGTTCAACCTATGACATGACTGGACCTATGATGATGCGGGCGTTGGGGAGCTTCGTGATGAATACAGAGAAGTAACCAGCACCTCCACCACGAGGATGTTACGTAAAAATGACATGAGGCGTGTCTATTTAGAATTTATATTCACACTGATGCGTATAGCGTCGACTAAGATGGAGGACAGCACGCACAACTGACAGACCACTTCCTCTTTGTCGTCTTCTGACCGCTGATATGTCAGCTACGTAGTAATATGTTGGTTTGGGACATTGCATCCTACATATGAATCAAGGTTTTCATAGACATGTTATTTCTTTTGAGCAGCAGCTGTTAATTCAAACTCGCAACGTGCATAATCTGTCACACGCAATACTTCATTCAGTTTCAGTTTTATTCATCCAAAGTTCGCACTTAAAGGTATGCCGACGAGGGTCCCAAAGTCGGGTGACTGCAGTGGGACCCTCCCTTAATAATAAACATGAAATGTTTAATTATAACAGCATGTAATATTACACAACTCAAGTGGAAGTGAACAGTGGAAGTACCAGAAAAAGACAATAGATAGGTAAAATAACAAAAAAACATGCTCAAAGCAAAACAAGTTGATAATAACGGTTTCTACAAGTGGGATAAACAAGTCATAGAAGAAAACGCAGCTTAACAATCCTAATTACTAACACTTTCACATTAAAAATGATCATTGTTTTCAGCCTATCTATTCCTAATTACAAACACTTTCACATTAAAAATTATCAATGTTTTCAGCGTATCTACAGAAGATGAAATTTTTAAGTTCATGTTTGAACGCATGTAACAATAAAATTGATTTTAGTGAGTAGGGCAAATCATTCCAAAACTTATTCACTGTGAAGGAGGATGTCATTTCGCCCTATTTGGAATCACATTTAGTTAAAAAGAAGTTGTGATAATGAGCGAACCTAGTGCTGTTGATGTTAGTGAGTAATCTAGAACCGATTAAATGAAACACAAGCTGTTCTTTAAGATGTTTAGAAAAGTCACAGCTTTCCCGCAAAGCCGAAGCAATGAACACGATAGCAACAAATCGGAAGGTCACGCGCAAAATGGCAAGAAGATCGAAACGTGCCCCGCGTTTCTCACGCACAAAGTACGCATGAAACGTACTCACAGGCTCAGATTAACGTACATAAGCGTCTCAGTTGTTACTTCGCTGTGTCTGAAAAGCGCGCCCTTTTCGAAAACGGACGCTATGCAACGATTTCAGTAACCTTTGCGCGCCTGGTAATTACAACAGAATTCTTCCGACGAAACTCAAAGGCTAGCCAAGACGTTCAACTCTCTCCACTGCAAGACAAGGGCGCGCGATCGAGCGTACACCCCCTTATTTTCTATGCGGGCCAAAGTACGCCTGAGAGATGAGAGCAACCGCGTGCTCACTGCGTCAGCTTGCTGATAATGCTGAAAACACAATACCCCCCCCCCCCGTCAAGATGCCCACCCACAGCACTATGTAGTCGATATGAATAGCTTGACGTTTGAACGTTGTAGGAGGTACATCTCGATGGTTTAGAGTTTAACGCCTCGCATTCATGACACGGAGGTTCATGCACGTTTGAAACTCGCTGGCCGGAGTTTTTTTCCGTGATTTTTTTCTTTATTGCGTTTTCATATATATATATATATATATATATATATATATATACGCTGTGTCCAGCCGAGAGCGTTTATATAATTGCTATCGCAATAATAACATTATGGATAAGTCAAAATGAAGCAAGCTAGACCCAGTAAGAATGCGGTTAGACTGAAGGAGTGGGGCAGCACTGTAATAAAATGAACGGCTGGGAATGCGAATCGCCTGATTATGAATGCGCTCTAAGGACGCCAGAAGAGTGTTGTAGGTATTACCACCATGAAGTAATGTCATAGATATAGTGACTATGTATGAAGGCAAAGTATAAAGACAATAAGGCTTCAAGTGAGAAAATTGGACGAGATGTCATGAAGGATCCTATACCAAATGCTGTTCTTTGTTTAACATACAGTATGTGATTATTGAACTTCAAGTAAGGGTCTGATTTTACGCCAACCAAACACACACAGTCAGATGCAGGAATGAAGAGGGGATCAATAGATACTCGTGGTATAAAGGAAGCATTTTCTAAGAGGTTTCAAAAATTATCAATTTTGTTTTAGGTAGGTGTAAAATATCTTGTTTATACGACACCATTAACAGCATTTGTCATTCTGTTGTTTAGTTTATTGATCTGAGAGAGAAAGAATATAGATGAAAGAAAAGCAGGCAGGTTAAGCATGACTGAGCCTGGTAGGCTACCTTACACTGGGGAGGAGGTAAGGGGAATAAAAGTAAGACACAGAGAGAAGGAGAGAAATGTCACTCATGCCATTGACAAAACGGCAGTTATGTGCTTAACATCACAGGTGGTAAGTCACACATCCGTGTCTTAATCAATTGAGCACATTCGTTGCATTAACTTGTACGCGCTGTTTCATGCACCCAAAATCTGGCCGATGATGAAGCCATAATGGTGCCACTTGCGTTCTCAAGCAGCAGACTTCTGAAAGCTTGCGAGAACTAGAGCGATGGTGTCGAGCAGTTGCAACACGCTTTGAGCTGTCGGTGTCTGCATCATGCTCAGCAGCACGTGCATAGCAGAGTAGTTAATGATTTATGCGGCATAAAAATGGTTGCATCTTCAGCGTAAAAAATAACGTTAGAATCATTTAGGCAGTTATTCAAATCATTAATACATACAAAACAGGAAGGGTAGAGCCCTGTGGTACCCCTTGATTTATTATTTTAACACTACAATGAACGCCCATACGTACACTCATTTTTCGCGATCAAGTAGGTAATTTTTTATGGATGCTAATGATGAACCAGGCATACCAACGGGTTTTAATTTGTTAAATAAAACATTATGACTGGTTGTGTCAAAGGCTTTCTTGAAACCGAGAAGTAGTGACCTTGCGAAATTTCTGTTGTAAATGGAAGATTTCAAGGAATTGGTTAATGATAGCAATGATGAGTTCGAGGAACTCCTAGCACGGAAACCAAAGTCAGAAGGCTTTAGCAACTGAAATTTGTTGAGGTACTAGTTAATACGTTTCGAGATAATATACGATGTGGAACGCTAGGGTGCCGCGAAATCAAAGCCGCGAGCGAAACGTGGCGAAAACGGAATGCGAAGTGAGTTTTTTCGACACGGCGGTCGGGCAGACTGAAACAGAATTTCACTAGCAAAACCAACGAGCGCTCCATTTATTTTTAACTGCAGCTAGTATATCATTTTTAACGCCTGGCGGTGCTGACCTCAGTCCAAGCGAGCCAAAGCTACGCGTCGGAGAATTCGAGCTGAAGGTGCTGACGACTGCACAAGAGATTCCAAAGCCGGGGAAAATAGGCTTTTGAAATTATTACCAAACTTTTATCTGCTAAATGAAATTGTTGAACGGTGTTTGTGACAAAGTGTGTTCGCATTTCAGCCGTTATATAACAAACTTGATTATATCTAAATTGTGTTTTTCATTACTTAGGTACCATTATTTCAGGTGCATTCCAACATAACCACTTTATTTTTTAATTGCATTCTGCATGAATGATGACAGCTACTGAAGCAGGATTGGAATTATGCACTGTATAGTTTTCGTGTTACATAATCTCATAGATGCTAATTTACTCGATGCGCGGCAACAGATAAGGCAACAGACTCCACAGAGTGGAATTATTTTCTTTTTTAGATTTGTGGTCGGGTTACTGCCCCGTATCTTTGGCTGACGGCGCTCGCCCGAAGACAACCTTTGTGACACCTGACGGCTTGTACAAGTTCAACATCAGGCCTTTCGGTCTGTGTAATGCACCCACGGCCTTTTAGCGCATGATAGACACCATTCTGCGCTACTTCAAATGGCACACGTGCTTGTGTTACCTAGATGACGTAGTTGTTTTCGCTCTGGATTTCTCCATGCATCTTCAGCGTCTGAAAAAGATTTTCACACGTGTGAGCAACGCCGGCGTCCAACAAAATCTGAAGAACTGCTGATTTGCAGCATGGCAACTCACAGTGATAGCTAGGTTATGTCGTGACCAAGGACAGAATTCTTCCCAATCTAACAAGGCTTCCCGCCATGGCGGAATTTCGTAGAAGTGCGTCCGTCAAATAACTGCGCAGTTTCGTAGGCCTGTGTTCATAATTTCGATGATTCATACGAAACTTTGCCATGATCATATTGATACGCGTAAATTGCAGTTTAAGTTGCAGAGGCTCTAAGGCAAGTGCGACCCAATTAGTTCTGAGCCCGAGACACTTCAACCTCTTCTATGGCTATAGCGTCTTCCATTCGAAACTGGCACCAACACCTACGTAACATTACCTCTAGGCGGCAAAAGCACCGTCTCGATGCATCGGATCGATGAACGTGACGGGGGCGTTAGTCGGGAAACATGCACAGTCTCAGTAGCTGCTGAGGTGGACGAAGGCTTTGGGGTTAGTGGTGAGATCTCGTTAGTAGATTCGGTAACTCGACGAAGCACTCGATAAGGCCCGACGTAACATGGCTGGAGTTTTTCACTCAAGTTGACGCGACGCGAAGGCAGCACGAGCAAGACTAGAGAGCAAGGGCTGAAACTCACGTCACGGTAGTGACTGTCGTCATGACGCTTTTGGTTTTCCTGAGATGCCAGGAGTCGATCACGCGCAACGCGACCGTGCCGTAGCCACGCGAACTATGGTGTCGTTAGCGTAGTATGTGGTTGAGTTCACCTAGGAAAGAAGTAGTGAGTCGAGAGGCAAGGGCATGTCACGGCCATACAACAGTTAAAACGGAGAATAACCAGTAATGTCATGACGCGATGAATTATAGGCAAACGTCACGAATAGTAACGTGCAGTCCCAATCCAGATGGTCCTCAGACACGTACATAGATAACATGTCCGTAAGTGTACGGTTCAAGCGCTCAGTAAGACCGTTTGTTTGTGGATGGTAAACGGTGCTAAACTTGTGAGACGTTGCACAAGAATGGAGAAGGTCATCGACAACTTTCGAAAGGAAACATCGACCTCGATCAGTCAGCAGCTGATGCGAGGCACCATGGTGTAAGATGACTTGATGAAGAAGAAAGTCGGCAATATCGGCTGCACAGCTAGTAGGAAGGGCTCGCGTAATGGTATAACGTGTCGTATAATCAGTCGCTACGGCCACCCGCTTGTTATCCATAGACGACGTCGGGATAAAACTAAGGAGGTCCAGGCCAACACGAAAGAATTGTTCGCTGGGGATAGGTATGGGCTGAAGGTACCCAGCAGGAGAGATAGGAGGATTTTCGCGGCGTTGGCAGAGTTCGCAGAAAGTTATGTAGCGCTGAACCGAGTGGTATAGGCCAGGCCAGAAGGAACGCCTGCGAACATGATCGTAAGTTTAGTAAACACCCAAATCCAGTGGTGGGAGCACCGTGTAAGTCTGACTGGATAGTTGCTCGCAAGTGCTGAGGAACAACGAGAAGCAGTTCAGCATTATGTGGTGTCATATTGCGTCATTATAAAGTACCGTCATGCACAACAAACATACGGAGGGAGCTGTCCCGTGGTATTGAAGTAAGGCGTTGTATAAGTAATTCAAAATATGGGTCATGGTGCTGCTCGTCAGTAATGTGTATGAAATCAAAGAGCGACAAAACACAGGTGTCTGAATCAGTTTCGATGGTGTCAGGTGGTACGAGAAAATAGCGGGAGAGGCAGTCGGCGTCCTTGTGTAGCCATCCAGACTTGTAGGACATAGAAAACGAGTATTCTTGGAGGTGTAAAACCTAGCGACCGAGTCTTGCCGTAAGATCTTTAATTGAGGAGAGCTAACATAAGGCGTGATGGTCTGTTACCACGGTGAAATGCCATCCAAAAAAATATGGGCGAAACATGACTATTGTCTAGACAATGGCAAAGCATTCACGTTCTGTGATCGAGAAATTGCGCTCTAAAGCTGAAAGAAGGCGGCTAGCATAAGCGATTACACGATTGAGCTCTCCTTGTCGCTGGGACAAAAGAAAACCATAGCATGGCCACTACTAGCATCCGTACAGACGTCCGCGTGTGCAGATGGGTCATAATGACCCAGAACGGGTGGATTCACAAGGCGACCCGTAAGCGTGCAAAATGTCTGAGCTTACTCAGGACCCCTATTAAAGGGCCGTCTTTTTTAAGCATATCTGTTAGAGGACTAGTGATTTCGGCGAAGTCCTCAATAAAAAGTCTCAAAAAGGAACATAGCCCCAGAAAACTTCAGACATCAAAAGAGGTACGAGGAGTTGGAAACTCGTGGACTACAGGTACTTTGTTAGGATCAGACTGTATGCCAGTAGAGTCCACCAGGAAACCAAGGACGCGTAATTGACGACGGCCAAAATGACATTTCGCAAAATTCGGCTGTAGGCTGCTCGTCGAAAGACGTCAAGGATGGCCAAGAGCCGGTGGAGGTGACTGTCGAACGTCGATGAAAAAAATCAATAATGTCGTCGAGGTGACACAAGCAAGTGGACCATTTAAAACCACGTAGAAGAGAGTCCATCATGCGTTCGAAGGTAGCCGGGGCATTACATAGTCCGAAAAACATCCTTTTGAATTGGTAGAGACCGTCTGGAGTGACGAATGCCGTTCATCACGATCTCTGTCATCGACTGCAATTTGCCAGTAGCCAGAATGTAAGTCGATCGAAGAGAAATACCTGGCACCATGTAAGCAGTCTCATGCGTCATCAATACGTGGAAGCGGGAAACGTCCTTTTTCGCGATCTTGTTCAGATGACGATAATAAATGCAGAACCTCCAAGTATTGTCCTTCCTTTTTGATTGAAACGACAGGGGACGCCCATGGACTGGAGGAGGGTTCGCTGAGATCCTTGGACAGCATCTCTCTGTAAGTATGACGTGACATTCTGCCACTAACACACATTAGAGATGCCTATGTATGAGCGGAGCATCACCAGTGTGAATCGAATGAGTAACGATTAGGGTTCGACCAAGCGGGCGGTTGTCGAAATCAAATATGTCTTCGTAAGACATCACAACGCGACAGAGGGCGTCAGCGTTAGAATGTCGTAGGTCAGGAGCTATCATTTTGTTGAACTTCTCATTAGATGGCGGCGTCGTAGCTGAAGGTTTAGCAAACGCTGATGATTGCTCATGGCTTATTTCACATACTCCAGAGTCGTTCAAAGGGGACAACATAGAAAGATATATGCCATCAGGAAGAGCCTGTGGTGACGAGCTAAAGTTCAGGAGAGGAAGCCATGCGCGGTTGTTAGTGAGCGTAGTGATCGAGCTAAGGAAAGCTATTTGACGTTCTAGTGTGACGGCGTAAAATCGAGACACGACGTAAACATCATTCTGAAGTGGGGGGCGAGGCGACATGGGGACATAAGTCATAGCACCAGGTTGCAGCCGAATAAAGTCAGTGGAGCGAAGTCGGGGCTGGACATCTGCGCAGGCATCGGCACCGCACTAGGGTAGCCCAAGCCTCAAAATCCCGGTTTAACAGTCAATAAGCGCAAATTGAACAGTCAAAAAGTCCATTCTGAGAATCGCCACGTGAGGGCACTCGGCAAGTACAGTAAACAGAACTAGCACTTAGCTGTCGGTGATGAGGATACGGCCGGTGCACATTACCATGACGACAGTTGTACTGCCGTTGGCTACTAGTAGGACAGGCGATTCGGTGGGAATTAGCATTTTTGGCTACGAAGGTCAGAGCGCATGACCGACACCTGAGTTACAGTGACAATGAAGGGTTTAACGGGCACTTGATCAACAAAATCTTCGATTAGGTTTCGTTTAGTGAGGGTCAACAGAGGTTTTTCAGTCAGATTCGTCAACGCAGACTCACCTCTCAAGCCTGCATTTGTTAGTTTCCCGAGAAACGCTCTGGGTATGATGGGGACGGGGGTCACAGAGATGTAGGCGAACAGGACTGATGGCGCTGCGGAGAGGGCGAACGGCTAGTGATGAACCGGGGAGAAGTGGCAGGGTCAGCATAGGGCGATTCGGCGTGAGGCGACAGAAGACGAGCTGAGCGTTTGTAGCGACGGTCAGTATATGGTCGAGGTGATGAATTACAGTAGCTACAGCAGTGGCGGGAGATATGGCCGATCCGGGAGCACATGAAGCAGATTGGTCTGTCATGCGGCGTTCGCCACTCGGATTGGTTTTGGTACCGGTTTGCAGAATACTATCGAGGCAGAGCAGAGGAAATGATCGGAGCGGTCGAGTTGGGACGTGAAATACCAGCGGATGATATGTCCATATTCACAAATTCTTGGCAAACAACAGCTTGAATGAGCGAGATTGTCAGGTTGTCATGAGTGTGGGGACCATCAGGTTTCGGAGCCATAGCCTCAAGTTCGCGACGTATGGCTTGCGTCAAACATGGAGATACTGATTCATGCAGCGGTGGTGGTTCATTACAGGACGAGGTTGGTGCCGAAGTAGGAAGCCGGTCAAGCGTTGCACGATGCACTTACCGTGTGTTTGCTCAAAGGTGCGGCACTCTTTGATGAGAGAGTCAACTTTTGTGCAGCTCTAACATAGCAAGAAGTTGAACGCATCGTCAGCATTGTTCTTGATAATGTGTCCGACCTGATCTACCTCTAATATGTTCTCATTGGTTTTCCGGCAAAATGTCAGGACATCCGAAATGTTAAAATGCACGAATCGGTGATTGATTGATTGATACGTGGGCTTTAACGTCCCAAAACAACCATATGATTATGAGAGACGCCGTAGTGGAGGGCTCCGAAAATTTCGACCACCTTGGGTTCTTTAACGTGCACCGAAATCTGAGCACACGAGTCTACAACATTACCGCCTCCATCGTAAATGCAGCCGCCGCAGCTGGGATTTGATCCCGCGACCTGCGGGTCAGTAGCCGAGTACCTTAGCCACTTGACCACCGCGGCGGGGCGTACGAATCGGTAGACGTCTGGGCACGAGATGCGAGCTCCTTCTGGGCTTCTTCTTGTTGTCCAATTGCTTTCCGGAAAAGATCTCGTAGCTTCTCTTTACAGATGTCCCAGCTTGTGAGTTTGGCTTCATGCGTATCAAATCACGCACTTGCGGTGTCCCCTAGGTAGAATGTCACAATTGCCAGCATAAGTGTTGGGTGCCACCTCTAACTGTTGGCGACGTGCTTGTACATCGACAGCCACTCATCGACCTTGACCTTGCCAGTGCCTTTGAATACTCCTAGGTTGCGTAGCGGAGGCATCACGTATTGCACTGTTGCCTGAGTGGCCGGTACACATCCGTTAGCCAGAGCAGCGGAACCGATGTGACATCCACTGCAGAGATCCAGCTCCGACTTCCGTAGAGACACACCCAGCACTTCCACCAAAATGATACAGGTAGAGTTGCAGTTGAAGTTGCAGACGCCCTAAGGCAAGTGCGACACAGTCGGTTCTGAGCCCGAGAGCTTCATACCTCTTCTATGGCTAGAAGCGTGCTCTAGTCGACACTGGCTCCAACACCTACGTATTAATATTACCACTGACAAAGGGTTTTGGAAGTAACGGGCACTTCAATCTGCTTTTATATAGCGACAACCTAATCGGTCACCGGCGCCTCCCTTTTCGTAGGTCTTCCCTTCATGCGTGAGGGTGGTAATCCGACGAAAAATTTTGGCAGTCTCAACATGTGACGTGCTGACAATAATAATGTTCGACCGAGGCGAGTAGGTATAAGGAAATGGTCACTCATACAATGTGGTCGAGAATTGCCCGCCACCGCTACGCCACCTATGTGGCCGCCCTCGAGGGCATGTTGCGGGGAGTTATTCATGGGATAGAGACCACAGCACAACTCCGGAAGAACTAACTGCCAACCTCCGTGTGCGCACGCAGGGAGTGATAGTGCACGAAAGCTCGGTGCTACCAAAGCTGCCGTGATCCGTTTTGAGGGCTCCCTTCAGCCCCGGTACGTACTGTATTACAAAGGGGAGGTGGTCTGCCTCCCGCACAAGCCAAGTCTGCTTACAACCTGTCAAGCCTGTTTACACTCGGGGCACCACTCAGACGTATGCCTCACGCCGAACGCTCGAGTGTGTCGGCTGTGTGGTGTCCTCGACACCATTGACGGTCACCCCTATGCTGCCGAACGTCACCTGTGTGGGTTGCCCACTTAATGGGCGCCAAAGAACAGTCTCAGGGACTGAAGACCCCACGCCCACGGCCACTTCTTCAACTAGTAGCACCAGCCCGGGGCTGCAACTCCCGTCGTAACCTACCCACTCCCTAACTCCGGTGGTTCAGCAAAGAAAACGAAGCCTCAAGCAGCCGCTCCCACTCTCGCTCGAGGTCGCAGTTCTTCCTGTCCCTCCTTCCTGTGGAACCTGGCCAACAGCATCAGCCACACAAGCGACCCCAGAAGTAGCGGCAGCAGCCAAAAAACCAGGGGACTAGAGGGCAGCAGCAGCAGCAGCAACCCACCCGTCAAGAGTCCCAGCACACCTCCAGCAAATCTGCTGACAAGCCAAATTCCACTCCATCAGCTGACGCTGACAGTGAGGTGAGCTGGTCAACAAAAGTAGCTCCTCCCATCACTCCACTAAATACCTTGTCCATCGCATACGAACACTTCATCGCGAAAAGCATAAAGCTCGAACAGGAGCTGGCGGCTGTCAGGGCGCGTCAAACCAGAGACAGTGCTCAACTGCACGACCTCAAGGCGCTTTTGGAACGCAGCCCGACTCCCCCAAACAACCCGCCCTAACCACCCACGAGAGATAGAAAACCCCTAAAATGGCGCTATCGGTTCCTGCTGCGTGGGGCAACGCAGTCACACGCGAAGAGGTACGCCAAATGCTCTCAACGCTCGCGCAGCAGTTGTCGCAACAATTCAGTACCATCTTCACCCCGTTCCTACAACGCCTCGACTCTCTCAAGACACGCCTCGAGACCCGAATTGCGGAAACAGGCGGAAATATACGCAGGAAGAGTAACCCTCGTAGCTCGCACGCCACGACAGATCAAGGTTACCACAGACTACAGCTCAGACCGCATGCATTCAAAATCTTCGCCACCCCTGCATCGACACCCGGAGGCCGCAACCCCAATCTACCAAAGGCGTCACAAGCCGAGATCATAATACCGATGCTTTTCCACACAACGAAATAATCATGGGCAGCACAGCCCCACCAATTGGCGAACATTTAGAAGTCTGGCAATCGAACTTCAGTTGATTACGCAGAAAGCGGTGCCTCCTCTAACAGTACATTAACACACACCTTGTTTGGCCAGATGTCGTAGTGCTTCAGAAGCATGGAACGTCACCCATCTTTCCAGTTTATGAGTCCTATATTAGTCCGTTAGAAGGCAGAGTGGCCATACTGGTTGACAAAGTGCTAACGGCTGTTGGCTTAGACAACACCCCAGGCACCAACATACACCATGGGATTGTGTAGCTCATTCTCATGCAAAAAAAAGAGACAGAAGCGAAGTGTCATCATTGTCAATGTATACAGCGCCCCGAAGCGAAAAGCCAGTCCTCGCTCAAGGAGTCTGCAAATTAGTCCAGAGAAGCGAACTCTTACTGCTCAGAGACTTCAACACTCTCAAAAAATTAACGCTGGGGTTACAACCGTTCGGACGTCAAAGGGAAACAGCTTCCGGCTGCCACTAAAATGTTCAGCTTGAACTGCTTACGGATCCCGCATTCCCTACCCGGATCAGCATCAGTATGTGCAGGGACAGTTGCCTTGACGTCACCTTCGCCTGTGGCAGTGAAAACAATAACTGGGACAACCTGCAGCAATCCTTGGGGAGCGACACCTTAATTCTCCGCCCGAAAGAGACAGAGAGTGCAGTGCGTCGGTCCATTGGGCAAGCATTGGAGAAGCATTCATCACAATCTGGGACGTCTTCCACCGTGAGAGCAAACATTTCCTCGACAGCCTAAGAAACCTCTCCGACTGGTGCGCCCAACTTAAAGGGCCACTCACCACGCCCCATAACAAATTTTAGTTGGACGGTAGAACCTGTTGGCTGACCGATGAGGAACATTTTGCAACAAAAATGTTTTGAATCAGTTCATTACGACCAAATAAAACGCTTTGTTTGAAGCAGTGCAAAACGAGGATGAGAGGAGGCGAGTTCCAACCCTTGCAACTCCTAGCATAGCTTTCGCAAGACGAATCTCCTCCCCTCCCTCTCAGGCATCCGACCAAAAGGTCACGTGTGCATAACGTGCCCAAACAAGTCCAACCACCGAGCATGCGAGCGGCGTTGCTTTGTTGAGAAGCGTTATATTGTGGTATTCTGCCTGTTTCTGCGGGAGGGTTTGGAAACGCTGGCTTAGACGGGGTAGAATAGATAAGCACAATGAGAGCGTGAACGCGTACGAGTGTTCCACGGCAATCGTCTGCTCGATGCGCTGACCACGCGCGGGGCACGAACGCATACGAAACGCCGACACATTAGCCCCGCATCTCATTGCAGTTCATGGGAGAAAAATTGAAAAAAGACGCTCACATTCTCTTATTGCGTCTCATTATTAATCTAGAGCTTTATTATTCCCTTCAAGCAACAAATTACATAAACACCTCATGCCGTGCTAAATAATTACGCCATGTCACGTGCCACTGTTTGCAACGCCAGAGCAGAGTCGTCTACGTAGAGGACCAACGTCACTGCGTTGCCGTGTACATAGGGCGCGCGCCGGAAGAAGGGAGGGGTAGCAGCGTTCGTCTTGAAATTTGACCCGTTTCCGCGGCGTGTAGCGCTGCAAATTTTGGCAGACGTGATCATGAACGCTGCGTCTACGCATTGCGCTTGTCAGCTCAAAACTCAAACCTGGTGAGTGACCCTTTAAGAGGTGTATAATTGGTTACAAACACTTATGGCACAATACGCGTTATTTGTTTGCATTACTACCACAATTACAGTATAGTTTTGATTGTTGCAAGACTTTCAAGTATGCAACAATGTCGCCAAACTTTGACACCAAGTTTTTGTCCTTCCAGTGGTGCATTATGATTTGGCTTTTCTGATCAGAAAACTGCCTTTTGTAGTCCATAAAATCACGATTACCTATTCATGTCATTGTGAATCTCAGTTATAGCAGAACCCAGAAACTCATTGCTAGTTTCAGTTTCAGGAACATGCACCTTCATTGCGGTTGCCAGACATTCTGAAATCAGGCAGTGGTGCCATCTTGTACGCGTTTCGAATTCCGCTGGTGGCACTCTGATCGTTACCTCATAATTTCAGCAGTCTTTATCGGTCGCGAGGACAAAGGGAAGCTAACAGCAAATGAAGTAAATGGAGGCTACGTCACAGTTTTCTGATGCTTGCCTGACTTCCTTATATATCAAGCTGTATTATGTGGCTGATAAAACTGCAACGAACTCTTTTTGAAAAAGAGCTAAGTAATATTTGCTTGCATAAATTTCCCACTTAGTATATAATTTTGACCGTTGGCAGAAATTTAAGTAGACAACACCCTTGCCAGACTTCTATAAAAATATTTGGTGCTCGCTTAACCTTTACTTACATATGTAAATTTTCATTCAGTGATTGATAAAGCACTATGGTATCTTGAAAATTTAGATTACTTTTGAATGTATACATTCTCCACTTTTAATAAAGTTGTAAATGTTGTCAGACGTTCAATTGAGCAACATTGTTGCTAGGCTTTCACTAGAAGTTTTTATGTCACTTGCTTGACTTGTATTTACAACTATAATTCTACTTAAATTGGCTAATAGATGAGCTACAAACATTTCTTGAAAATTTCGGTGATGTTTGTTTGTATTATTCCCCAATTCAAATATATTTTTGATTTCGGTAATCTTTTAATAAACAACAGTGTTGCCAGGATTTTGCAAAATACTTTGCACTCGCTCGATTCATGTATAGAACTATTAGGCTGATTTGAGAGGTCAATAAATTGGTTACAAACACTTATGGCGCACTGGGTGTTATTTGTTAGCATTACTATCCCAATTAAAGTAGAGTTTGGAATGTTGCCAAACTTTGAAGTATGCAACAATACTGCCAATATTTTTAACACAGGTTTTTGTCCTTCCAGTGGTCTATTTTAGTTGGGATTTTCTGATCAGAAAACTGTTTTTTTAGCTCATAAAATTGCAACGAATACAAATTCATGTCACTGTGATTCTAACGTATTCCAGGCCCCGGAAACTTATTGCTAGTTTTGGTTTCAAGAACATGCGCTTTCGTTGGGGTTGCCAGACGTCCTGAGATCTGACAGTGGTGCAATCTAGTACGCATTTCGAATTCGGACAGAGGCGTTCCGATCATTATATCAAAATTTGAGCAGTCTACATCAGTCGCGTGGACAAACGGAAGCCAACAGCAAATGAAGGAAATGGAGGCTTACGTCATAATTTTCTGTTGCTCGCTTGACGTTCCTAAATATCAAGCTGTAATATGTGGCTAATAAAACAGAAACAAACACTTTTTGTTAAAAATTTAAGTAATATTTGCTTCCAATAATTTCCAACTTAGTAGATAATTTTGATTGTAGGCAGAAATTTAAGCAGACAACACCCTTGCCTGGCTTTCACAAAAAAAAAAAAAGACTTGCAGGTCGCTTAACCTTTACTTGCACATGTAAAGGTGCATTCAGTGATTGATAAAAACACTACGGTATCTTGGAAATCTAGATTGTTTTTGAAAGCATGGCTGTGTTCCAATACTCATCGTAGACGGCTAAATAGACAGCTAAATGGACGGCAGCCATCTTAACTCCCATACCAATTTTCACGTAGCCGGCAAAGTAGACAGCTCCGAAAAGACCACACCGTAGACAAATACGATGCAGGCTACTTTGCTGTCTAAACAAGATGGCGGTTCAGTGAATTGCTCAGATAGATCAAATCTCACCAGAATGGCCGCCTGCACGCAAGCAGACGCTTTCCCAGACGCTCAATGTGAGTAAAGTTTATTTTTTTTATTTCAAGACGAAATCAGTCAGAAAATACAACTGTTACGTTTTTGTTTTAGCTTTTTCTTCTCGACGTGAGGTGGCGCATTGTCCCGTAAAAGCTGTCTAAACGTGTTCCAATTCTCGGACAGCCTGGGCTCGGTGCTGTCTTCTAAGCAGTCTGCGTAGGCCGTCTACGTGCTGTCTAAGAATTGGAATGCAGCCCATATATTTCCCACCTGAAATATAGTTGTAAATGTTGTCGGACTTCTAATTGAGCAACAATTTTGCCAGGCTTTTACTAGAAGTTTTTGTGTCACTCGCTTGACTTTTATTCACAAAAAGAAATCTGCCTAAATTGGCTAATAGATTAGCTACAAACATTTCTTGAAAATTTAGGTGATTTTTTGTATTATTACTTTTCAATTCTGGCAGTCTTTTAGGTAAACAACAATGTTGCCAGAATTTCGCAGAAGACTGCGTTTGCTCGATTAATATTTCGAAGTATACAGCAGCTTTGAGAGCTGTATAATTGGTTAGAAACACTTATGACGCATTAGGTGTTATTCATTTGCATCACTACCCTAATTAAAGTATAGATTTGAATGTTGCCAGATTTGATTGTTCGTTTGATATGTGGGGTTTAACGTGCCAAAACCACCATATTGTCACGGCGGTCGTGACGTGGCCGAAGACAGGAGACTTCGTGTTAGGATTTAACTGTTTATTTGGGCGAACCTGTGCCCAGTAAACTGAAAGTCCAATTACAGCAGCAGTCTCGCACAGATAGCAGTCTCGGACTGATAGCGGCGAACGGAGCGTCGGCCTTCGATCAACAACTGACAAGCGGCGAAGCGCGTCGGCATTTATACTCTTGCCGTCGAATGTTCTAGCGTTATCGCTGGCGGTGGCGTAGCTTCCAGAACAATCTGTACCGTTCGCACAGTGGGCCTGATCTTATCGAAATGATCTACTACAGTCCGGAACCTTCTAGAAAACTGCAGGCGCGGTTTGCGCTGAGAATCGTGCGGTGTTTTCGGACGATAACAAAAACTTGGGAAATGGAACGTGGCATTGCCACCTTCTGAAAAAAAGGCATCGTCCCGATGCTTTAACTAAAGATGAAAGTACAATAATAATGCAAGAAAGTACAATGAATAAATTACGATACAACAATATTACAAAAAAAAACACTAGTTCAGTTTGTTAACGCGCATGAAACGGCTTGAGGCGCGCGACATGGACGACTTCAGGTCGCGATCGGCGTCGTTGAGAGTTCGTGATGCCGTCGGGGACAACCTCGTAATCAAGTGGGCCGAGCCGTCGAACCACCCTGTACGGTCCGAAGTAACGTCGCAGAAGCTTTTCACTTAGTCCACGTCGGCGTATCGGCGTCCACACCCAAACACATTCACCGGGCTGGTATTCCACGAAGCGTCGTCGTAGGTTGTAACGGTGGCTGTCGGTCGTCTGTTGATTCTTGATACGGAGACGCGCAAGTTGTCGGGCTTCTTCGGCGCGTTGAAGGTACTCGATCACATCGAGGTTTTCTTCGTCGGTGACGTTGGGTAACATGGCATCGAGCGTCGTTGCCGGGCTCCTTCCGTAGACCAATTTGTATGGCGATATCTGCGTCGTCTCCTGCACCGCCGTGTTGTATGCGAAGGTCACATACGGAAGAATGGTGTCCCTGGGTTGATGCATGACCATCGTGGGCTGGGACGCTGCGGTTGTCATTGTCGCTGCAGTCGCGGCCATGGCCTTCGTCTTCCGCGCCTTGTCTGGTAGAAGCCCGTACTGCGGTGGTAGCCCTTGCTGTCGGCGGCTTGTTCGCTGCTCCTGGTTGGTGTCGGTGTCTTCTCCGCGACGTGGGCTGGGTTCACGGCTTGACGGGGGCGTCCGGTACATGAACGAAGCAGCACCTCCACCAGATGTCACGGCGGTCGTGACGTGGCCGAAGACAGGAGATTTCGTGTTAGGATTTAACTGTTTATTTGGGCGAACCTGTGCCCGGTAAACTTAAAGTCCAATTACAGCAGCAGTCTCGCACAGATAGCAGTCTCGGACTGATAGCGGCGAACGGAGCGTCGGCCTTCGATCAACAACTGACAAGCGGCGAAGCGCGTCGGCATTTATACTCTTGCCGTCGAATGTTCTAGCGTTATCGCTGGCGGTGGCGTAGCTTCCAAACAATCTGTACCGTTCGCACAGTGGGCGTGATCTTATCGAAATGATCTACTACAGTCCGGAACCTTCTAGAAAACTGCAGGCGCGGTTTGCGCTGAGAATTGTGCGGTGTTTTCGGACGATAACAAAAACTTGGGAAATGGAACGTGGCAATATGCTTATGAGAGACGCCGTAGTGGTGGGCTGCGGAAATTCGACCACCGGGGGTTCTTTACCCTGCACCCATATCTGAGCACACGGGCCTACATCATGTCCGCCTCCTTCGGAAATGCAGCCGCTGCCGACGGGATTCGATCCCACGACCTGCGGGTCAGCAGCCGAGTACCTTAGCCACTAGACCACCGCGGCGGGGTGTTGCCAGACTTTCAAGTATGCAACAATGATGCCAACCTTTCACAAGATGCTTTTGTCCTTCCAGTGGTGTATTTTAATTTGGCTTTTCAGATCAGGACACGGCATTTTGTAGCCCATAAAATTGCAACTAGTGCCTATTACTGTAATTGTTCTTTGTTCAAAAAAAAAAAACCTTACAGGCCCCAGAACAGGGCATTGGGTAAGGGGGGGAGGAATCGGAATGGTACAGACAGGTAACGAACAGTTTACAGGCAGGATCAGTGCAAGAACAACGAAAAACTATATATATATATATATAAATGAGATCACATTTTAGGCTATACAGGGCGAGGTAAATTTGAGGGAATACAGCACTTGTTGATATGGACATGGCGACAGAGGGATACATTTTAAAATAAAAGACAAGGGGAATATAAATCACCGTTACGCAATGCACTCAGAATATAAAATCAGGGTCACATGGTGAACAAAGTGAGTAACTGACGGCGAAATGTATCGGGATTAGATATGGAGGCTATGCAATCAGGGAGGTCATTCCAAAGACGAACGGCCCGAGGCAGTGGGGATGAATTGAATGCATTAGTTGACCCGTATATGCGCATGAAGCTGAACTGATTATGCAATCTGCGTGAAAAAGAAAGAGGTGTTTGAAGCTGAAGCCGCGTTCGTTTATTAGAGGTAATATATTTCTGGAACAGACAGAGAAGAGCAATATTGCGACGGCTATCCAATGACGGCAGCTGAAGGTCAGATTTAATTTGCGTTATGTTTGACGTGATGTCGTAGTTTCGTGATATGAAGCGGGCACCTCTATTTTGAATCTTTTCTACCATAATAATCAAGTAGTTGTGATGAGGAGACAAAATTGCTGAGGCGAATACTAATATTGGCAGAATAAAGGTAAGAAAGGCTACTTTTCAAATATTAGTAGGGGAATTTCTATTCTTTATTCAAAAAAAACCTTACAGGCCCCAGAACAGGGCATTCTCACTTATACCAGGCTTCGGAAACTCATTGCTACTTTTGGTTTCAAGATCATGTGCCTTCGTTGCGGTTGCCAGACATCCTGAGATCTGACAGTGGTGTGAGCTTTTAGCGTTTCTAATTCACACAGAGGCGTTCCGATCGTTGCGTCAAAATTTGGGCATTCTTCAACGGTCGCGAAGACAAACGGAAGCCAACAGCAAATGAAGGAAATGGAGGCTTACGACACAATTTTATGTTGCTCGCTTGACTTTCCTAAATATCAAGCTGAATTATGTGGCTAATAAAACTAAAACGAACATTACTTGAAAAAAAGTTAGGTAATAATTGCTTGCATAAATTTCCTACTTAGTATATAATTTTGAATATTGGCAGAAACTGAAGTAGACAACACCCTTGCCTGTCTTTCACAAAAAAAAAAGACTTGCTGGTCGCTTAACCTTTACTTGCACAGGTAAAGCTGCTTTCAGTGACTGATAAACACACTACGGTATCTTGATAACTTAGATTATTTTTGAAAGCATATATTCCCCACTTGAATTATAGTATTAAATGTTGCCGGACTTCTAATTGAGCAACATTGTTTCCAGGCTTTCATTAGAAGTTTTTGTGTCACTCGCTTGACTTGTATTTACAAATATAATTCTACTTAAATTGGCTAATAGATTAGCTACAAACATTTCTTGAAAAATTAGGTGATATTTGTTTTTATTATTCCCCAATTAAAATATATTTTTGATTCTCGCAGTCTTTTAGGTAAACAACAATGTTGCCAGGATTTCGCAAAGAACTTTGCACTTGCTCGATTCATATTTAGAACTACAGAGCAGCTTTTAAGGGCCACTCAGCAGGCCCCATATGAAATTTTCGTTAGGCAGTGGAATTTGTTGGGTGTCTGACGAGGAACATTTTGCAACAAAATTTTTTGAATCGGTTCATCACGATCGGATGAAACGGGTATTTTGAAGCGGCGTGAAACGAGGATGGGAGGAGGTGAGCTCGGAACCCTTGTTGCTCCTCCGCGTAGCCTTCGCAAGCCAAATCATTTCGCTACCCTCTCAGGCATCCGACCAAGAGGCCACGTGATGTTGTAGGCCCGTGTGCTCAGATTTGAGTGCCCGTTAAGGAACCCCAGGTGGTCAAAATTTTCAGAGCCCTCCACTACGGCATCTCTCATAATAATATCGTGGTTTCGGGACGTTAAACCCCACATATCAATCATCAATCAATCAAGAGGTCACGTGTGCATACGAGCCCAAACAAGTCCAACGCCCACGCACGCAAGCGGCGTTGCTTCGATGACCAGCGTTATTTTGTGGTCTTCTGCCTCTTTCTGCGGGATGTTTAGGAAACGCTGGCTTAGACGGGGTAGAATATATGAGCACACTGAGTGCGCGAACACGTAGGAGCGTTCCACGGTGGTCGTCTGCTTGATGCGCTTACCACGGGGACACGAACGCATGCAAAACGCGGACACATTAGCCCTGCATCTCGTTGCAATTCACGGGACAAAAATGAAAAAAAAAACACGTTCACATTTTCTTATGCGTCTCATCATTTATCTAGAGCTTTATTAATCTGTTTAAGAAACAAATTACAAAACTACGCATGCCATGTGAAATATTATCGCCATGTAACGTGCCACTGTTTGCAACGTTAGAGCAGAGTCGTCTACGTAGAGGACCAACGTCACTGCATTGTCGTGTACCTAGGGCCATTCATACGCGCACGTCATGCCATCATTTTCTGGGCGCACGCCGGCAGAAGGGAGGAAAAGCAGCGTTCATTTTGAAATTTTACCCATTTCGACGGCGCGTAGCGTTGTAAATTTCGGAAGACGTGATCATGAACGTCTCGTCTACGCAGTGTGCTGATCAGCTCAAAATTGTCAAACCTCGTAAGTGGCCCTTTAAGGAAATTCGGGAGCATTGAACCATCACTATTAACAGTACACCTGTTCTGCCGGAACTGGATGGCCATCTGCTACATCTGCGGGAAGCCCGAAAAAGCCTCATCCGCAGATGGAGGACGCAAAATCATAACCAATGCCTCAAGCTAAGAATGACAGCACTCACTCCTCAGGCAATGCAGTGCGCTACAGAGCTGGCGTGACTCAATTTGCCCAGTTAAACAACTCTCTTCGAGGCTCACTGGGCACACTAGGCACGACCCACATGTGGCACTTTTTGTGTTCTTCAAGAGACTTCACTCGCACAAAAAATCAGACGAATAAGTCAGTCATACGCCTCATACACTCCTTTGAGGGTACGTATGATGAGCTGCTGGATCAAGTCCGGCGCTAATGCTTTGGTGATTTCCTCCCGCCTTAATCTGAGGCTACGTATCGTGGATGTGCCAACGACACTATAGACCGTGCAATAACAGTGGAGAAAGTTTATGCAGCCACTCGTAGCAGCAACCGCAATACAGCTGCCGGGGCAGACGGAATCGCGTACTCTCTTATCAGGAACCCCAAGGACAGCACCACACAAGAAATCACAGCGTTTTTCAATACTCATTGGCAATGTAGCACGCTTCCTGCTTAATAGAAGCACATGGAGGTCATAGTGATATCAAAGCCAGGCAAAACACTTCAGATCGGAAACCTCAGACCAATATCCCTCACTTCCGGCCTTGGTAAACTTTTTGAGCGCGTCATCACTAACCGCCTGCAAGATTATCTCTAGGAAGATGACCTTGTTCCGCACTCAATGTATGGCTTCCGGGTACATTTTTTAACGCAGAATGCACTGCTTTAATTAAAAGAAGGCATTGATAACACCCCCCATGAAGGAGGAAACATTCTCTTGGCTTCACATATTAAGGGCGCATTTGATAACGTTAGCCACCAGGCAATACTTGAGGGTCTCGAGGCTCTTCATTGTGGGCAGTGCGTCTACAGTTATGTTCAGGCATTTCTGTCGGACCACATCGCCTCGGTCGCTCTCAGCTCTATCTGATCACATGTTATCAGGGTTCTGAACAAGGGCACCCCGCAGGGCCCAGTGATTTCCCCGCCACTCTTTAATGTGGCTGTTGTTGGCCTGGCGCACAAACTCCTCCGCATCAATGGCAACCATCACGTAACGTACGTGGACGATATCACCATCTGGGCCATGTGAGGTCCCTTGGAAAAAAAAAGAATATACGCTGCAGCAGGTGGAGAAAGTTTATGCGCGTATTGTTTGACATGCGTCAAACAATAAGCGCAGGCTCGAGGCCTGGCCGGCGCAACAGAAAAATCTGAGCTTCCATGAATTTATCGACACAAGCTCCCACCATTGGCACAGAACGACCGAGACTGCCACTTCCACATTGTTCTTGCTGGTCAACAAAGTCCAGAGAATTTTACCATTCGAATATTAGGCATGTGGGTACAGTCGAATCACCATGTGAATCCCACACTTCCCTCCTCTGCACCGCTACACTAAAAGTGGCCAGAATGATATCTCGGGTAGCCACTCGTTTTCATGGCATGCGTGAGGAGGACACCCTGAAACTCATACGCAACCTCATGGTCAACAGAGTGACAGTTTTCTCTACCAACGCCTCACCAAACGTGAACAGGGCCAAGTAGACGCAATGCTCCGCAAGGCCTACAAAGTGGCACTTGAGCTACCACCGGGCACTCCTTCAAGCAAGCTCCTCGCATCAGGCCTACACAACACCTATGCAGAATTTGTGAAGCACAACTCGCCACACAACTGCAGCGGCTCACCAAATAGCCACAGGCCGTGACTTTCTGCGGTGGTTCGGCTACATCTGCGAGTTTCACAACGCAGCTTGTCGCAAGCCCATGCTAGACCAACTTCGTGCCACTTATCAGGTCGCTCCTATCCCCCGTAATAAGGATCCCCGACTACATCAGAGCCAGCAAGAAGCCAGAGTGCAAGCCCTCGAACCAGGTTATGCGCACAAGAACATTAGTACCTTGTGGACGCCACCAACTACGACCATGCAAACAATAAGCCAGTAGCCACAATCGTGAAACACACCCTCGCAGAACGTTCCAGTTTTTCCGTGTGGTGCCACAACAACACCGAGGCTGAAAAAACTGCTATCGCGCTCACTCTCATCCTCGGCTACGGACAACGATGGTCGCTGACTGTTCTCACGAACTCTAAAGGAGCTTGACGCAACTACCTACAAGGGCGCATCAGCCAACCCACTCTCAACGTCATCCTGAGCGCTACAGACACTGGCGAGCCTTTTAATACACACCCACTCAGAATTTGGCATCGGATTATATGGACTTCGAGTCTGATAAGACTGGAGGAAAATAGGGTACCTCGAGGATATATGCGAGCCGAGCATCTTCCAACTCCACCCTTGAGGAACGCGTTCCCGTTCCTTGCAACTATTCGGCCATCTTAAATCATTACAGATGACTTAGGAAAGCTTATTTCCTACCACAACATACACTAAATAAACAGGAATTGGTCTGCTGGAGGCAAATTTAAAGCAGCACGCTTTCAAATTTGCACATCCCGTAAAATGCATCCCTCGGCATACTCTCCTCTCTGTACATGGTATTAAGCTAAAGCCACTTTCTACCACGTCACGTAGGACTGTCAGGCCACTACAACCTTAAAACCAATAAAAAATCCGACAGTGGAGTGATGGGAGGAGCTGCTGGCCAGGGTGAACCTGGAAGATTAGCTGAGCCTGATCGACCGGGACCGCGGAACGACTGCTGCAAGCGGATTGCAAGCAGAGCCAGTCCCGCCACACCACCAGGGAGGGAGGGGGAACTGAGTGCTAGCAAAGTATATGTATGTTTAAGAATTGAAGAATTTGTTTATTTAAAAGTTGCACTATAAATCGAAATTGGTACTCTTCAGCTACTGGTAGAAATTAGACCTAGAATACTCGTGCACTCTCTTCGATAAGCAAGCTTTATCCTCATTATATTTGTTGCCAGAAGGACGAAATATTGCCTGTTATCACAATAGCTATACTGTGTTGATGTGGAACTTCTATAAAGTGTTAAAAGAAGGAGCTATCTGCAAAGAATTTGGATGAACGCCCCGTCACGGTGGTGTAGTGGCTAGGTACTCGGCTGCTGACCTGCAGGTCAGAGAATCGAATGCTGGTGCAGCGGCTGTATTTTTGATGAAGGCGAAAATGCTGTAGTCCCGTGTGCTCAGATTTGAGTCCACGTTAAAGAACCCTGTGATTGAAATTTCTTGAACCCTCACTACGACGCTTCGCAAATTTATATAGTGGTTTTGGGACGTTATAACCCACGTGTCAATCAATCGAGAATGCGGATGAACTATCGCACTCGTACAGAACACAATGTATTGTGTTCATGAAATGTAAACCTTCAAAACTTTCATCTTTGAGACCATTGTATCTCTAAAAAAGGGCCTGTATGGCCCAAGTAAGCGTTGTCATTGCCGTTTGACCTATTTCCTAGGTGTGGTAGTGTTTGCATGGTTAGGTGGAATTGACCATCTTGAACAGTATTTGGCCGTTAGAGGAACATAAGATATGACACAATGAGCCTGGAAACCAATAAAACAAGAAAATATGCAAGAAGCTGATTCGAATGACGACTACTTGAAATATTTCTATTATTAAAATTGTTCAATGCATCGTTTTGAAGAAAACATGAACTAAACTTGTTTTCCCTTTTCAACTCTCAACATCTCGAATAGAATGACATGAAAAAACTTCATTTGTTGAAAAAACCTTTTTTTTAAAGTCTCGAAATCAAATATTTATTGCATTTGTTCATAATTTAAAAATGAACAACAGGGGGTTAATTTTTCATCAGAATATACCAAACATAATTAAGAATCCACTGCATGCAATGCTCTTATGCGAAATAGTTTTCTTTTTTCTGGCAGTTTTGTCACAAAAATGATAAAAGTCATGTACTACGCAAAAAAGCTAGAATATCAACAATAAATGTGCAGCTTAAGAAAGGAAAAGAAGGCGGCCGCCCATTTGTAGAGCGAAGCTACAAAAATTATCAGTGCGTATTTCTCAGAAAGAAAAGCCTCTTAGTTGCTGGAAAGTTCGCGCTGGCTTCGTGCTACAAGCGGGTGGTTGTCTTTTTCCTCTTTATCTCTTCCGCCACCTTGCAAGTTGTCGCTGAACTCATTTGCAATACTTTGTCAATCTGCTTTGAGGAGTTGTCAGTAAATTCACACCCGCATTGCCAAGTGCTAGCTTCCTCAAAGGGTAGCTGAATTGCCAGAGTGACCGCCGCGGAAAGGCGTTGGTCCCGGATTCAAACCCCGGACCAGGACGAATTTTTTGGCAACTAAGAGACTTTTCTTTCTGAGAAATCTGTACAGATTTCCTTGGGACTTCGGGCTACAAACTGTTGGTTGTGAATGTAAACATTCGACAGAAGTCTGTCTGGTTAGGTATGAAGCAGGGAGATGATTTAGACTCCATCCAAAAGTTTTGAAGAAACCCGACGTTTTGAAAGCGACTTGGTTCCTTCCTCAGGGGTGACTGCGGAGACTACGTAGCATCGGCGTCTTCAAAGCACTTGAAGACGCCCCGCGAGTGCTTTGAAGACGCCGCTGCTACGTAGTCTCCGCAGTCACCTCTGAGGAAGGAACAAAGTCGGTTTGAAAACGTCGGGTTTCTTCAAGACTTTTGGTTGGAGTCTAAATCATTTCTCAACGGGTGGTTGTGGCTTTCCCTTTTGTTAACTCTTCCGCCACCTGGCGGGTTTCCACAGTACATATTTGTTTAAATAGAAATGCAGTTCTCATTCCATTGCATGAAGACACGCTGGCGAATAAAACGAAAGAACCTCCTAACACTTAACATATGGTAGATGCAAAGAAAATGTCTTAAAGAAGCCTTGAAATAGATGTATGGGAGGTATAGGGCCTATACCTTGTGCCTGTAACGTATTTGCATGAATAAATGAGCGAAGCCTTTGAGTTGGGGTTGAAAGAACATCCAACCGAGGGCATGATATTTTTCATTCTGATCACTTGTAATTTGTAATAATAACAAATAGTCTGGTAAAGATTCTTTGAGCATCAGCTTCCACGTTGGTCAAAAGAAAAGCACAAGACTTCTCAGGAAACTGTGCGCAAAAACGCCGCTGCATAACAATAATTCCATGATCATATTGTGCTTTTGTGCATGCGTGAAGTAAATTGTGAAGCACTGCACAAACCGATGGCGCTAGTACACACTTTACAACAGCGGACAATCTTCGTTGTTAACCACAAGACAGATGACAATGTCAACTTCTGAAAACTAACTAAGCAGTAGGAAACGCTTGGGAGGGGCAATCAGCCTTCGTAGCTTATACAGTACAATGTCAAGACATCAGTAGACATTACGCCGCATAACGTTTCCGTGAGATATTGCCCCTTTCACTAAAATACTACGTGTAAAAATACTTTAACGGCTTCCTTCTGAGTCCCCGTGGAGCTGCAACAATTTGAGCTTGCTTTGGCTCGCACTAGTGACGTTCACTGGTATCCTCGTGTAATTGCGTCTGCCTTTTATACCGTTTACGACCACACAGATAAAGGCGATGTCAGCGCTTAACACAAAAGAACGCTTCTTCCGAAGGAATATTCAATTACTACGATCATAGAATGGGTCTGTAAATGCGCTCGCCGGCCAGCCTAGTCACGCTTCACAATGCTTCACCAACAACGTTACGCCTATGGTCATTAGGGCTGCTAACTGAGCGCGGGATCCATTATATTGGCTAACAATGAACGACCGTGCCCGTATTCACGTTCCTAATGGATCGTCCGGTCTACAAAATGTAGGTGATCTATAAGCTTCGATCAGGCTATCTCGGAGTTGAAAAATCATTTTCTCAGTCAGCGGCAATGTGGAAGCTTGGGGCTACGTTGTATCTACTGCATTCAATGGCCTCCATTGTTCCCGCCCATGGGGCCTCCCTACTCCTGCTCGGTGCCGTGGCGTGCTTCACTTTTTCTCTCCGCCTTACTGGATACGAACTCTCATCCATCACGTCCATATAGAAAAACATTCACCTCCTGGTCAGCTAAAATATATCTTTAAATCGGCCGTGTTGATTCGAGTTGGAGGTCTACGCATTCTCGTAGCCGGTTTTCTCACGACAGCAAACTGCAAATACAGTGTGTGCATGAACGGGTGGAGTGATTTAGCACAGGTGGAGGTATCGTGAAGAAACACACGCTACGAGAATGAGAGTGCCGAAGAAACGAGTATTTTTAACTACGGCTGTTTTTCAAGACGTGCTCAGCAGAGGAACTAAGTTAGTGACTTCGTTCAGGTTAGGAAACGTCTTTCGCCTATGGAGGCTGGCAAAAAGTATCAATCAATAAAGTCGCACTGTTCAATTAGGATAACAACCATGGCTTTATTATTTTTAATGGAGAATCTAATTGAGGGATGGATAACGTACAGCTGCATCCATACCAAAAAAAAGATAAAGACAATGATGCAGCTGCCAAGTCAGATGGAAATCTGCAGAATGGATGCATGTACATGCTATAGTATTCCACTACCTGTCACACCTGATGGCGAGAAAGCCGAGCACGTAAAGCTCTAACAGACTCTCTAGCCAGCAGTAGTGAATTCACCAATTTCTCCCGTGGCATCCGAGTGGCGGCCGCTCTGTCTTGCAAATTTCGTTCCGTAGTGGCGCCTCGAACCAAATTGCTTGTTTTGAATTCTCGTTTACTAATGCATTTTCAGGGCTGCGAAGAGATACTCAGAAATTTATTTCAGAATGCAGGTATCGAAATACCAGTGCTGGAAGGCTAAAATACACATATTCAGATACATTTGTCTTTGACGAAACGGGATATTGCGGATATACATTTGCTAAAAGCCGAAACAAGTAGCCGGGAATACAGCTACTGAAATACGAATACCGAAAATGCTTTTTTTTTCAGAAGTGCTGATGATGCACAACTACATTTATGGAAGCGCGGCTTAATATTGTAAACAATGTTGCAGCGCATTGAAACTTGCAAGTAAAGAATATCGCCCTATTCACTAACAAATACGAGTGACTATAGAGAAAGCATACAAATATTTCACACAGAAAGTCCGCTTTCTTCGAAGGTTGTTGTCAAGGCAGACAATGCTTCCTTGACAACAACATCCGCTTTTTTGTGAAGGTCGTGCCTATAACAGCGTTTAGGCGACAGCAACCTTTCAGATATGCTGTCTGCTAGATAGCAATGGGAACCCTTCAACACAATACTTGCCAAGTTACCTTCGAAAAAATTGGGGCTGCTGCACCAGCCTTCCAAGATAGGGGCTTTGCTGTGAAGGCAGACAATGTTGCCTCTGTGGTTCAGCTGTCAGTGGTGTCAAATGATTCACCACGTGAGCCATTTTGTGCGGGTGGTAAATCCTTCACCGACCTCCCTGCGTTGCCGACAGGTGGCGTTCCAGAAGTCTTGTTTTCCTGTTTGCAAACATGTCCGATCATTCCGGTGAAAAAAGTAACGCGATGCCCGTCTCCTGCACATCATCTCAATACAATCGATACATCGTGATGGTGTGGAAAAACAGACAAACAAACAAGGAGTGCTATAGGCAATAAAGCACAAACAGATCTTCCTTAATCAGGTTCAAAAAATATTAACTTCCAAAAATGCCATGCTGCATAGCTTGAAGAAGGGTTTCTTGAAGGGCCAGTAGGCTTAGTGGGCTTATCTTCGTGTGAAATTTGAAGCTGTTGCATGGCTTCCGACATTGACGTCAATTAACCTTATGTCAAAATATTGCTACGTGCCAGTGCATGGAGCTGAAGAAGACGAAGCAGATAGACTGGCACGAGCTAATCTGTGTGGCTGGCGCTGCTCGCCTAACCGTCTGTAAATACATCGGTGACTACCCCTCTGAGTCAGTCTCCTTCACGTAACATATTTGGTGGAGTTGTGCGATCCCCGTCCTCGCCACGGAACTCCGAAGCGGACGCTCACTCGTGGCTTACAACATGACCACCCAAGACTCGGCTACATCCTCTCCGGTCGCTCCCCCTTCTGCCCGACCTGTCAACCCAGCGCCCGCAACAACATTCGTGACGCTTCCCGCGCTCAAAGACCCCGGCGTGTTCTCGGGCAGCGAGGGTTCCGACGTCGACCAGTGGCTACGCCTCTACGAACGCGTCAGCGCCACTTACAGGTGGGATCCCACTCTTATGCTGGCAAACGTCATCTTTTATCTCGACGGAACACCTCGTGTTTGGTTTGATAACCACGAGCATGACATAACAAGCTGGGACAGCTTCAAGGCAAAGATCCGTGAGCTTTTTGGCAACATCTCTGGTCGTCGTGAAGCTGCGAAAAATGAGTTGTTGACTCGCGCACAATCTTCCACGGAGCCCTACATCGGTTATATTCAGGCTGTCCTTTCACTATGCCGCCAAGCTGACGAAAATATGTCTGAACCTGAAAAAGTTGCCCATATCCTAAAGGGTATCGCCGACGATGCGTTCAACTTGTTGGTATTCAACAATGTGTCGTCTGTTGATGCCATCATTCAAGAATGCCGCCGGTTCCAACAAGCTAAAAGCAGACGCATCTCCCATCAGTTCCAGCGCCTCCCGAACACCACTGCGACGTCCTCATGTCTCGACACATATCATCCACCAGACAACTGTGACAACTTGACGCGAATCGTCAGGCGGGAGCTTGAAGCGGCTGCTCCAGCTAAGGTGGGAACAACGTCCCCTGACCCCTCTCCGCCAATTACGTTGCATCTCATTCAAGCAGTCGTCCGGCAGGAAATCGCCAGCTTGGGAATTCACTCTATCTCACCGCCTACCCGCACCGACTACCAGCCCCGATACACGCCTGCACGTCCCTTCCCGACCGGCTCTCCCTCAACGTTCCGTAATCCGTCCGCATGGCGAACACACGATGACAAGCCGATATGCTTCTCGTGTCACAGAATCGGGCACATTTCTCGCCATTGCAGAAGTCGCTGGGGTCCTCCTGCACAACCGTCCTCTCGTCCCTTATATGCACGTCCTGCCTATCGCCATGAGACCAACCGCGACCATTTTGCCCAGGAACCTGCTTCTGAACGCCGCTACTCCCGCTCTCCATCCCCCCAACGTCGCCAGTCTCGTTCTCCACAGCCCCGCCGACCATCTTCCCTCGCCTTCCCACGAGGTTCTCCGACGGAAAACTAAGCGTTGCAGCCCCCGGAGGTGGCGCTGCATCGCTCGGACTGACCGAAAATCCTCTTTTGACGATACCGACAAAACGGAACCTCATAGACGTACAAGTAGACGGCCTACATGTCACTGCTCTTGTCGACACCGGCGCCCAACTTTCCGTGATGACGAGTGATTTTCGCCGCAAGCTCAAGAAGGTTCTCACACCTGCGACCACCCAGTTCGTCCGTGTTGCGGATGGTGGCATAGCATCGATCGTTGGAATGTGCTCCGCTCGTGTGAGCATTGCGGATCGACACACAGTTGTTCTCTTCACCGTCCTTGATAAATGCCCCCACGACGTAATCTTAGGCCTCGACTTCCTATCCGCGCATTCTGCCCTCATAGGCTGTTCGACCAGTACGCTCCGTCTACACTTGCCCGCAACAGAACCTCTTACACAACGGCCGAGTCGCCTCTGCACAACGGGACACGCGCGCCTCCCTCCACAGACACTGACCTACATAGAGCTCGTCTCAATACCACCAGTTCCCGACGGTGACTATGTTCTGACCCCTATCACCGATGTTCTCATAAGCCGTGGCATTACATTACCGCACACCATTCTGTCCGTCGCAGGAAATTCTACGTGCCTCCCAGTTGTCAACTTTAGCTTGACACCTCAAGTTTTGCCGCAAGGGATGTCTTTAGCGTTGCTCTGCACCTTAGAAGACAATGCGGTAGATGTTTTCGCGATGGCCGCCCCTTCTGAACCCCACGCTCAACATCAGTCTGCCACTTGCTCCGACAGTGCTATTACTTCGATGATCGCTTCCAACTTAACACCGCAGCAGACTGATGAGCTCCACCGGGTTCTGCTGTCCTACATCGACGTATTTGACATCAGCGGCCGTCCGTTGGGGAAAGCTACCGGTATGAGCCACCGCATAAACACTGGTAATGAGCATCCTATTCATAGGCGCCCATATCGGGTGTCGGCGGCCGAGCGTCACATCATCCAAAGTGAGGTCGACAAAATGCTCGCCAAGGACATCATTGAGCCATCTTGCAGTCCTTGGGCTTCTCCTGTAGTGCTAGTCCGCAAGAAAGACGGTGCATGGCGTTTCTGTGTGGATTATCGACACCTAAACAAAATTACCAAAAAAAAAACGTCTACCCTCTGCCACGAATAGATGATGCGCTTGATTGCCTCTATGGGTCCCACTATTTTTCCTCCATAGACCTTCGTTCCGGCTACTGGCAGATAGAGGTAGATGAAATGGACCGTGAAAAGACGGCATTCATCACCCCCGATGGCCTATATCAGTTCAAGGTCATGCCCTTCGGCCTTTGTAACGCTCCAGCCACCTTCGAACGAATGATGGACTCCCTGCTCAGAGGATTCAAATGGTCCACATGTTTGTGCTACATGGACGACGTCATCGTCTTTTCAACAACGTTTGAAACTCACATAGAGCGCCTCTCAGCCATCCTGGGAATCTTCCGTCGCGCTGGCCTGCAGCTCAACTCGTCCAAATGTCACTTTGGATGCCATCAAATCACAGTGCTTGGCCATTTAGTAGACGCCAACGGTGTACAACCAGACCCGGCAAAAATCAGCGCCGTCAAAAACTTTCCTGTACCACGATCTGCGAAGGATGTACGCAGCTTTATCGGACTATGCTCCTACTTCCGACGCTTCGTGAAAAATTTTGCGCACATAGCGAGGCCGCTTACGCAGCTCCTCAAGAAAGAAGTCCCGTTTTCATGGGGCTCCGAAGAGGCTTCTGCGTTCTCGACTCTCGTCGCTCTTCTCACTACCCCTCCGATTCTGGCACACTTCAACCCTGCTGCCCCTACGGAAATCCGTACAGATGCAAGTGGGCATGGCATTGGTGCAGTGCTGGCTCAGAAACAACATGGCCATGATTGCGTTATTGCATATGCCAGCCGCCTCCTATCCGCCCCTGAACGTAACTATTCGATAACAGAGCGTGAGTGCTTGGCTCTTGTATGGGCGGTAGCGAAATTTCGACCTTATCTATACGGACGCCCATTTTCGGTAGTTACCGACCACCACGCACTCTGCTGGCTGAACTCTCTGAAAGATCCATCAGGCCGCCTTGGTCGCTGGGCTTTGCGCCTGCAAGAGTTTTCCTATTCGGTGGTCTACAAATCTGGCCACCTACACCGTGATGCCGATTGCCTCTCCCGGTACCCTGTCGACGATCCTGAGGACACTGACGAGCCCACGGAGAACTCTATCTTGTCAGTGTCCGACTTCCTTAATATTGGGGAAGAACAGAAGCGTGATCCAGAGCTGCTTGACATCATCAGCCGTATGGAATCCTCCACAAATGATGCTTCCGTCCGCTACTTTGTCATTCAAAAGGGTGTGCTATACCGTCGCAATTTCCGACTAGACGGGCCCGACCTTCTCGTTGTTGTGCCTAAGCATTTGCGCCGCTGTGTTCTCACCGAACTTCACGACGCTCCCACGGCTGGACACCTTGGCGTATCCCGCACGTACGAGCGCGTCCGGCGCCGTTTTTTCTGGCCAGGCCTTGCTCGTTCGGTACGCCGATACGTCGCCACATGTGACCTATGCCAACGTCGTAAGACACCATCGCTGCTACCCGCTGGCCATCTTCAACCAATTGACATACCCGCGGAACCATTTTACCGTGTTGGGTTAGACCTGCTTGGTCCTTTTCCCACATCAACATTGGGAAACAAATGGATAGCCGTTATCACAGACTACGCTACACGCTACGCTATTACGCGAGCTCTACCGACCAGCTGTGCAACCGACGTCGCTGACTTCTTGTTACGGGACGTTATATTGATTCACGGTGCGCCGAGACAGCTTCTCACAGACCGTGGCCGTACATTTTTATCCCAAGTCATCGCCGACATTCTGCGTTCTTGTTCGACGCAACACACACTGACAACCGCTTACCACCCTCAAACAAACGGCCTTACGGAACGATTTAACCGCACTTTAACAAATATGCTCGCTATGTACGTGTCGCCCGACCACCGAGACTGGGACCTTGCCTTACCCTACGCAACTTTCGCGTATAATTCATCCCGTCACGACACAGCGGGCTTTTCGCCGTTCTACTTATTGTACGGAAGAGAGCCGACTTTACCACTGGACACAGTCATCTCAGCTCACACCTCGTCCACCAGCGAGTATGCCCGCGACGCGATTGCGCGAGCCGATCATGCCCGACAGCTCGCTCGCGCTCGGCTGATGGCCTCGCAAACCAACCAATGCCGTCGGTACGATGCGGAACATAGAGACGTACATTTCGCTCCCGGTACCCTCGTTTTACTCTGGTCCCCTCATCGTCGGCTGGGCCTATCCGAAAAACGTCTGTCTCATTACACGGGACCCTATCGTATATTGCGTCAAGTAACACCTGTCACCTACGAGATCAGCCCCATCTGCCCATCATCATCTACTATGCGGCCCAGTGATATCGTACACGTCTCGCGGATCAAGCCCTACAATAATGCGTCAGATAACGACCTTTAAAGCACCGGGACGGTGCCTCAGCCGCCGGGGGTCATGCTACGTGCCAGTGCATGGAGCTGAAGAAGACGAAGCAGATAGACTGGCACGAGCTAATCTGTGTGGCTGGCGCTGCTCGCCTAACCGTCTGTAAATACATCGGTGACTACCCCTCTGAGTCAGTCTCCTTCACGTAACAATATGAACAGTGGAAAAATAATATAAATATTTTGTCATCATTAAATTTGTTTTATGTATTTTTTATTTGTCCTAGCTACACAAAGATTTCAGCCATGTATTCTTCCTCCGGAAATCTCCATCACCACCCTGAAGTCGCTCGTTAGTATTCACTATATGTCATTTTACTTCGAAGTCATTTTACAGAGGAGCAATGAGCATTGTTACAGAAATGAGGGAATGCTAATGTTTTCCGTGTAAGAAATAGATAATGCTACTGTGCTTTATGAGCCCCTTTATGAAGTATTCTACGAAGTTTTCTCCTCATGAGACATCAAACTGAGTAGCAGCGGAATACTAAGCTGAGGAAAGCAACCTTATTACTATGGGCAAGGTCCTACCCAGAATATTTTTGGGGTGTGAGGGAAGTGAACGGGGGTCAACAAATTTCCTAATTATGCAAAATTGCTTATGTGGACGTCCTTAGCACTGAAAAAAGACGTCATCACTAGGTCATGTGGCTTTAGGTACCATTCGTCGTTAACGCCACAAGGACGCCGTATTTTCCACTTCACACACGAGTAATTTTTTTTAATAAACGACATGTTAACCAGCTTTGTCATTCAAATAGAGAAGCCTCGTGATCTGTCACTGTGCGATTTTGAGAAAATTTCATTATTTCGCGAAGCGACCCGTTGCGACTTTTCTCTTGAGATTAAGTTGCTCGCGCAACCTACTTCGTTCACCGGTACAAATGCCGCCGAATTTTGACCACACTGATTGTTCCGATGAAACCCCTCTGTACGAAGATACGAAGTTTTCGTGCAAATGTTTTGCTTAAATATTTTCTAACGCCTTGCTACGGGATCAGCTCAGGCGACTATTTTCAGAAGATTGAGCGATATAGATGAATGGATACTCTGTTTCTTGAACTTGCGGTTCAGTAGATTACGTTGTACTGATCAGCAACAATGGTAAAAAATATTCACAAATGATTGAAGACCTGAAAGAGGAAAAAATGTGAATACAGGATTCACTTAACTCTGAAATGTATTGTTCTTTAGAGCTAGCTTCATGCGTATATCTTGTTAATCGGCAGCCTTTCCTGCCTGTGTAGAAGTATTGCTAAACGTGCAAACATTCCTTCGAAAAAAACTTTCTGCTGGACCACATTGGTGATGGTCCATCTTCAGCAGTATCTCTTTTTTTTTACAACGACATGCAAGTGAGAGAACGTAAGGCATGTTCTGCAGAATACAGGTCATCGCAAGTACTGGGCTCGCCCTGCCGTTGTGGTCTAGGGGCTAAGGTACTCGACTGCTGACCCGCAGGTCGCGGGCTCGAATCCTGGCTGCGGCGGCTGCATTTTCGATGGAGCTGAAAATGCTGTACGCCCATGTGCTCAGATTTGGGCGCAAGTTAACGAACTCCAGGAGGTCAAAATTTCCGGAGCCCTTCACTACGGTGTCTTTCATATGGTGGTTTTGTAACGCTGAACCCCACAAATGATCATCATCATCTGTATGTCCGGGGCCTTTTCTATTTACCCTAAAAAAGTGGCGCCTGTTAAACATCGACATCAAGAACTCGCTCATTCGGCCGTTCTAATAAATATAATTTTAAGTCCTTCAGAATGTCTTGGTCTAGAATTGGCGGAAGACATGCGGAGAGGAACTTTAGTTGGTTAAAGTTGGATGCATATTCCGGAAATTTTGTGCTGCAAGAGTAAGTGAGTAGAATGTGTGTCATTGGATAAATTTAAACTTCAATCACGGAAAACACAAAAACGGTAATAACGTGTAATGTAACACTATTTCAGTCGACGTGAAGGGCTTGTTGACCGTTTATGAATCAGCGAGCCGCGCGTCCTTCCAACAGCTTGTACTCAATAATTCAATCTTGGCTCCACTTGCTCCGCTGGCTTACCGCACTGAGATACGTCTCTTTCTTTATTGTCTGAGCGTTCGAATTGAGTGGCATGCCCTAAACAAACTTGCAGCAATACTTGGCGTTGATTCCGTTTTTTTTAATATTCAAACACTACAATTTTAATATACCAGTTATTACATTGCCGTTAGGAAGCGGAAACAACCGCACCATGCTGACAGAACTCTATGTCGAAAATAGATTGCTGAATATTGCAAGTTGTAAGTATTACGATGCTAGGCAATATGAACAATTGAAACAAAAAAAAACTGCAAGTATACCATTGCTGTTCTTCTTTACTCCAGCTTAGAGCTGCGAACATGGAAATTTGTTATTTAGCTAATCTTGCAACGAGTTCTGAGAAGGATCATTTGCATTTCTCTTACAAGATATGTGTCGCCGTCATTCTCACCTTGTGAGGCTCCAGATTGAACCAAAACCCCAATGTTGAGGCTTGGGTACTGCTGCCACAACTCGAGATTGTAAACCGGGAGCGCTTCTACGCGATGCTGCCCGGAGTGAGTGCATCCCTCGTGTTATACACTGCACGTGTCGTTTTAATAAACGGCTGCCTTGCACGAGCAACAACGGTACAGTAGTAACAAACGCTGACAATTTATTCGGCCCCCCTGCTGCGTGTCCTTTCTTCCACTCGTAAAGAATTCAATTTCGGCGGTGCACCGATGAGTGACGGCTTTCTCTGCGAAATGCAAAGCGTCGACTCTATTCCGCAGAGGCAGCAGCCGCCACCACCGCTGACACGTCTGTCGCGCCGTGAAAGCGAGGCAAATTTGGGAAGAGGTGGTGGTGGGGGAACTCTGGTGGCCCCCGAGGCCAGCCCGAGGCCACGAAGAAAGGAGAGAAGGGCCTGCCGAATCGGGCGGCGAGGAGCTCTGTGGCTGCGCTGCGTGATTAAATTTCAAATACTTTGAACGCTTCGCCGTAGGGCGTCCGCACTTGCTCGAGTAGTATGATTCCGCCGTATTCCCAAGGAGAATGGCAAAATGAATTTGGAAGAGAAAAAGGGTCCCGGAAAATTAAGGTACCATGGTAGGCGATCCTGCGAGCATCAACTCCGTCGCCCAAACGGGACCCGAAATATAGCCGCGTGAGGATATTGGCTTGTGTTGGAACGGTGAACCTCCAAGTAGATGATTGATATGTGGAGCTCCACGTCCCAAGCCCATCATATTGTTACGGAAGAGAAGAGACGCCGTATCGACGAGACTGTGGATGAGATATATTTCAGGCCAGCAGTAGCGGCGCAACCAGTTGACCAGTGACTGAGCCGAGACAACCCTTCGTCTTCCTGTTCACGCGCACAAGCGCGTGACGCCCTATAATATCAGTATGCTTGCATGTAGAATAATCCCCGGCAGCATAAGCGCGCCGTCTCGGCGCATCTAAATGTCACCGTCACTGGGAGTATGGTAGGGCTTCAAGAGCGCAACATGTAGAATATCGGTAGCCTGTGGGCCACATGAAGGCTATGGGGTGAAAGGACCAATTTCTTATGTCACAGGAGTAACCACACGAAGGACTCGGTATGGACCTGTGTAGCCAGTAATCAGTTTTCCCGACAAGCTATAGCTTAATGCATCGGACACCACATCAGGGCCAAAAAAGCTGGCGAAAAGTGTACAATGCGGTGTCGTTGATTATACAAACGCCGTTGCTTTTTTTGAGAGTTCAGAATGCGAGTACGGGTGGTTTCGCGTGCGTGAGAGGCCCGAGTGATAGCGTCCGGCCTTGGCATATCAATGGTCGGTACTGCAGGGGACGGGATGACGGTGTCTAGAGGCAATGTTGGTTTTAGGCCAAACAACAGAAAAAAAGGAGAGTAACCAGCAGTGTCATTGTGCGAAGAATTGTAGGCAAATGTGACGTACGGCAACGCAAGATCCCAGTCGGTGTGGTTGGAAGTAACTTACTTACGAGCATGTCTGTGAGAGTTCAATTTATACGCCCTGTGAGTCCATTGGTCTGCGGATGGTATGACGTACTCAGCTTGTGCCTTGTTTTACAGGACTTCATGATGTCGGCCATGACATTCAATAAAAAGGTGCAGCCACGGTCTGTAAGCAGCTGCAAAATCCGCGTTGCAAAATCGTGTCTTTTAGGAGAAAGTCAGCGACATCTGTGGAGCAGCTTGTTAAAAGAGCTTGTGTGATGGCATAACGCGTGGTGTAGTCCGGCTATCCACCTGTTGCCCGAGAAAGACAAGGGGAAAGGGCCAAGTAGGTCTATGCCAACGCGGAAGAATGGTTCTGACGGAATGTCAAGTGGTTGAAGGCGTCTGGCGGGAAGCATCGATCGTGTTTTGCAGCGCTGAATTTCTCACAAGCCGCGACGTATCTTCTGACTAAGCGTGCAAGCCCTGGCAAAAAAAAAGTGTTGGTGTATTCGGTCGTAAGTGCGTGACACACTAAGCTGACCGCCAGTCGGAATCTCATGAAGTTCGTGTAGAACTTCCGAGCGAAGGTGTTTCAGAATTACAAGAAGCAGGGCTGGTTCACCCGGCTCAAAATTTTGTCGGTATAACACACCATCATGGAGAACGAATGAGCGATGTGACTGACCGGAAGATGTTGATTCGAGCCGCTTGACGATAGCAAGCAAAGACGCATAACGGCGCTGCTCGTCACCGATCCATGTCATTTGCGAAAGGGAAAAGACGCAAGGGTCGGTGTCAGGTGTAGTGCTCGATTCAGCGACCGGGTAGCGGGACAGGAAGCCTGCGTCTTGAAGTAGGTGTCTGGACTTGTACGTCACCGCGTAGGCATACTCTTGCAGTCGCAGAGCCAAAAGCCCAAGGATCCTTCAGTGACGTAGGCCAACATAGCACATGATGGCTTTTGTCTGTAGTTTTTTCACCGTCCCGTGTGAACAAGCTATTTGTTCACGTCCAAATTATGTGTCAAGCAGCCCAGTTAAGTGCACTGCTGAAATATTTGAGCACATAACTAATGTTTCAGCCAGTGGGTGTAAAAGTGGGTTTTAGCATACGATGGACGCAAATGATGGACGCATAAAGAAACAGACAGGCACCACGCATTGCACGCAAAGAAAAAGCTGTTGGTTTGTGTATTTTATAATGCTTGCGGACCTTTCTAACTAGTGTTTGCTCTGGTGCACCTTCATTATCATTTCCCTCTTTCTTGTCATGGCTATTGTTCCGGACTGACAGAACAGAGGTCACGCTTCAAGGGTGCCGGCGCGATCAGTTTCGATTGCTCCTTTTAAATTGAACAACGAATATATCAAACTACGTGAACATTCACTACTTTATAAAAACTGGGTATGGCATATATTATCATGCACAGCTTTGTAATATAAGTGCCTGCACTCAAGTCGGTAATTAAGACGTGAAGGTACAAACTTTTACAGCATTTATGCTACGCTTGAGGTTGGCTGTGTGTCGTAGAGAGACGGTTATCTTCATTATGAACCGGCACGTGCTCTCCTATTTTTTTGCATTGTCTTCTTCCTCTTCCAGTTCGCTCCCAGAACACAAACGCACCTTTCTGCGGTGCAGTGAAATTCAGCCCATATCTGTGGCACATACGTTTTTGCTAGCCGCGATGGCTCCTTCGTCTCTATTTGATGAGTGCTGATAAGCGTAGCTTGCTCAATTTATTTGGCGCATACGCGCCAATGGTTTTTACAGCAGCGCTGCTACAATAGAGGTCGGCTGTGTGTCCCAGATTGAAAAAAATCATTATCCTCGTGAACCAGCGCGTGCTCTCATCATCATTGTTGCCTTGAGCTTCGCTCTCAGGACATCAGCGTCATTACTCCGACGTGGCATGCAATAACTTTGATGCGTGAGAATGAGTACAGAGAGAAAAAAAATGAAGAGAGAAAGATAAATGAATAAATATAAAAAAGATAGATTGTATAGCAGCTCACTGTGCACGCGATGATGCTCGCCTGATTTGTCTATACACACACACACACACACACACACATATATATATATATATATATATATATATATATATGCCCCGCCACAGTGGTCTAGTGGCTAAGGTACTCGGCTGCCGACTCGGTCGCAGGATCGAATCCCGGCGGCGCTGCTGCATTTCCGATGGAGGCGGAAATGTTGTAGGCCCGTGTGCTCAGATTTGAGAGCACGTTAAAGAACCCCAGCTAGTTTAATTTTCCGGAGCCCTCCACTACGGCGTCTCTCATAATCATATGGTGGTTTTGGGACGTTAAAACCCACAGATCAATCAATCATGTATATATATATATAAATATATATATATATGAGATCTAACAGACAATATGGACATTGTCTGTTAAATCTCATTATTGTGTCAAGAACACGGAAAAAACTGGCCCTTAGGTATACACTTCTTTCTCTTATATATATATATATATATATATATATATATATATATATATATATATGTGTGTGTGTGTGTGTGTGTGTGTGTGTGTGTGTGTGTGTGTGTGTGTGTGTGTGTGTGTGTGTGTGTGTGTGTGTGTGTGTGTGTGTGTGTGTGTGTGTGTGTGTGTATACATCTTAGCTACATGGACGTGACTGGCGTCAACCATTCTTTCGTTGAGGCACCCCATTTAGTCACCACGCTGGAAGGCATAATCGTGGAACAAAAGCTTCATATTTGAGAATTTGTGTTCATATGTCCGTTCTTTTGGAGATGCGTGTGCGATGAATGCACGTGTTGTCATTTCCTGCTTGCAAAGCCGATGACCGCCCTACTTAAAAACATTCAGTCTGACTGCACGTGGAGCTTAATGCAGCGTCGGAGCATGTCGGTGTCGTTAGATTTATTCTGCGCGACATGGCGAAAGAATATGGGCACCGGTCTTAATTTAGGAGCTTATTGCTGAAATTGAAATAGGTGATGGCATAGACCTTTATATGAACTGCGCATTGGTAAGGACGCTGCACCGAACGACGACCTGCTGCCTACTGTGACACATGGTGACGCTGTGAATTATTTGGTGCCTTCAACAAGTCACGCCCCACTGCAACAAATCAAGGCTTGCAACTTGCGGGGCACGTTTAGGCCACGGGATTGAATCCCTTCCGCCGTGGCCGCATTTTCGATGAAGGCGAAAATGCTTGAAGCCCGTGTGCCTAAAGGGCCACTCACCAGTTTCCCAAAATACAAAAAAGGACGCAATATTCTTTCCTGATAATTCTCGTCTTTCTTGGCGCACTACTGGGAACGTAGACAGCAGTTCCCATGACGTCTACAGCGTACATAGTGTCGATTCCTTGATGTACGCGAAATATAACATGTGATTTGTCTCCTGCACTGCTTTGCCATGCAGCCGCCCGTCCGTTCTTTTTAAAGACGATAGTCTTCCTTGGTTACCTTTGACGGAAAAGTTTTGGTCGGTCTGTCTGTCTGTACATTTGTCTGTTTTTCCGCCCTAACAATATCTCAAACGGCACCAAACGGCCAACCCCATCCGTAGCGCCCACCAATATTGCTGAAGATATAGCGTTCATATATAGTCGTGCGATCGTCAATTAAAAAGCGATTATTGCGCATATCTGAGGTGCCATAACAACATGTCAGTTTTTGTATGTCTGTATTTCTACTAGAAGAGGCGCACACAAGTAACTCTAAGGACTGTAGCGTTTATCGCGCTGCGCTGACAGTGCAACGCGATGCTCAAAGTGGTGTTTCATATGCTTTGCTACGACGACACGGTGATGGCACCTGCCCCTCGCTTTGCGTTCTACACCTTATCACCTCCTAGACAGGCGCGCATCTTTCTCTGCGGGCACACGCGCCTTCGTTTTCGAAGATAACTGCCAGATGGCGCTCGTGTCTAACGTGCCTCAATGCGCTCGTTCGCCTCCGCTACACGATCAACGGACTTTAATGCAGCGCCTTCAGAATACCATTCACCGATTTTCTTGCGCAGAACATCAAATAACGTTTTGTTCACTCTCTTCAGACTCAAGACTATCGTTTTTCGACGACATTTGCAGTGTAACATGCAGATTCGGGCCCGATGTTTTTTCTCTCGTGAACATTGTGCACTATCAACTGACCACACGTCATATTTTGCGTTTACAACTGCGCAAGCGGCGATAACAGCGTGCGGCCGAGAAGCGCGAAATCGTGATATGCTCTAGCGCTATAGTGCTCATATCGTTCACGTGCATTCAAGAACTAAGGGGCGAGGAGGATGCATCGTGTGTGTGAAGGAGGGGAGAAAATCACTCCCTCATCTTTAAAAGCGGGGTGGTGAGTGTCCCTTCAAATTTAGGTGCACGTCAAGGAATCCCAGGTGGTGAAAATTTCCGGAGTCGTCCACTATATAGTGTCTTTCATAATCATATAGTGGTCTTGAGACATTAAACCCCTAGAAGTATATTAGTACAAGTCGCCGGACGGGTACAACTTTTTCAGCGAATGAAATTAGAGCTTAGCATCAAAGTAGTTTCTATGACAACGTGGCGTCGTCCTAAGCGAGGTTAGTTAACCACACTTTTTCACGCTATACGGTCCAAGAAAGCTTCGTCATTGTCCAGACGCATTCTACCGACAGGATTTTGTTTTGAATTGTGCAAACTCGTGTTGCATCATAGTAAAGAAAGCGTTGGTGTTGTTCGGGAGGCTCAAGTGCCACTTTCGCATCCTGTTCCAAGCTCCGTGAACTGCGTGCCTTCTACGATGGCCTCCAGCTTGCCCTTCTGTCGCTCTTTACAGAGGTGAAAGCACGCAGGTGTTGTGGCAGTAGTCCGGTCATAGTGACCGTTGCCCAGTACTAAATTGAATTCCCCGTCGGGGTTCGTGTCATGCATTAAATTCACAGATTTTCTTTTGAAAGCGAGCACGTTCACACATATTGCACCACGAAGCCACACTTAACAACTCGAAGAATATTTGTAATGGTATTATTATCGAGGGTTTTAACGCCCAGAAACCACCATAATATTATGAGAGATGCCGTAGAGAAGGGCTCCGGAAATTTTGACCATCTGCTGCTCTTCAACGTTAACCTAAATACACGAGCCTCAAGCAATTTGGCCACCATGGAGATTGCGGCTACCGACACCGGCATTCGATCCCGCTGGCTGCGGGTCAGCAGTCGAGCACAGTAACCACTAGACCACCGTGACAACTCGAAGAGGGTTTATTCGAGCATAAGGCTCTTTTGTACATCACTGCGAATCTAGGCAGCATTCTAGAGAAGCGACGTAATCACGCTAGTAGATGTGTTAAACCTGGGCAAGTCTCAAAAATATACTTGATTCACAATACATGAAGACTGTAGCCAAGAATGTGTTGCTTCTTTCTTATGTCTCTTCTGTTAATGGGCACCAGCCAAGTGCTCCGGCACTTATCTGATATCCCTGCTAGCGCACCCTCATTTATTGCAGTGAAAGCTGTTATGAGATCAAAACTCGAGTCACGTGTGGCGCCGTAATTGTCCGCTACCGCCGCAGGTGTCCGTTACTACTATCGCAGAAATAAAAAAAAAAACCTAGCACCAATTGTAAAGTGGGGCTTGAAACCGCTGGGTGCCAGCCAAGCATTCTACGACTTAGCTACGCCGATGCATGCAACTGGTTGGCAAACTTGTCTTAGGCAGCCTTGATGGCGGGAAAGCAATCGCGGTAATATAACTTATAAAGCGTGTTAAGACAGCGAAAGAACAACCAGTCGTCGCACAATGTGAATAGTATATCGAGTGGGTTGTCCAATGCCCTAACCTATTAAAAAAGCTTGTTCGTGTTTCCCTACTAACTGTGGCGCATACCCACTTCAGCCATAATTCTTCGTCGTCATCAGCCACTGCATGAACAATTGGAGAAAAATTCTTTACAAGTGTTTAGCGGATACCACACTCCTCAGAAGATTGACTAAAAAAAGCATAGCAAATGCCGGCCTACTACCCCCCAAAATTCATTATTAATGCCCTTGTGGGTATCAAGCAAGTGTTCTTGCAGTAGTTTACCCAATGAGTGTTTTGAAAAGCTCTCAAAGGCCACTCTTCTAGCTTTCGCTGTGACTGTGCTGCGCCTTCCGTGCAGACCTGGCGATTTTTTTCTTTTTTATAGGCAAACTAAACCTTTTAACGCACGGCTGTGCCTGGCCTTTTTAAGCACAAGTTCCACTGCTTTCACTCCATCTGTAAAGAGCGCAAATGATCTTAATGAAGCCGGTGGCACGTCCGAAGAACTCAACTCGCCGCTACAAAGCTCCAGACTACGATTCCAGGTATTGTCAAACATAGCGGCGTCCTGCCCTGTCATTCCCGAATGCCACGTCCATGCAACCAATCTATGGGTATTTATCTCAAAACTTTGCATTTAATCTCCTTCGCAAGTTCTCATATATGCCGTATGAAAAATGTTTGCTTCACATTTGCAATGCCAGCTGACATTTTCTCCAAATGCTACCCCCCCCTCCTGACTTCAGCCTTGTTCATGGTTCCAGCCCTCGCGGGAATTAATTTCGTGACTGTGGCCCACACCCTGACGTGACTTTGAGAGCCCTGATGTATAGCATAGTAGTATAAGAAGGTATAGGAAAAAGTATGGGGAGAAGGTAAAACCCTAGCCAAGGACGGACTCTGCAGCTAGGTGTCCATCAGCTGAGCTGTGACCGAGCCTTGCGTGACTTAGTTCATACAACACAATTTTTTGAAGTCGTTAGTCACGTGAACGTCCTTTCCTTTTAGCATTTGCACCACGATTTTGAATTCACGTCTGAAAACGACTGGAGGAGGCTTTTCTCTCTCGCTCTCTCTCTCTTTCGCTGTATATATATATATATATATATATATATATATATATATATATATATATATATATATATATATATATATATATATATATATATATATATATATATATATATATATATATATAGTAAGCCTTTATTGTTTATTGGGCATCTACGTTGCTACACACTGATCATAGCGGACGAGCCATTGGCACTGTATTTCTTCAGCACGACCGGGACTTTCGCGAGGCAGTTTTCGAGTATGCAAGCCGCACTCTCACCTCCGCACAAAAGAGGTGCTCTGTAACCAAACAATAGTACTTGGCCATGATGGTGTATCCCGGAATTCCGCCCGTACCTGCATGGTCGACATTTTACTCTAGTCAGAGATCATCTTGCTGGTTGTCGACAATAAAAATTGCCGGCACGCATTGGCCGCTGGATTCTCCTGTTAAATGCATATGACTGAGACGTCATTTATAAGAATGGACGACAGTACCAAGATGCTGACGCTCTCTCACTATGCCGATTGCCACCACCGTCGGAGCACGTCACGTTAGCATGTCAGATTGGCTGCACCGAGGACGCCTCGTCAATTACGTTCATTGCTTTTTTGACTTCAACTCGTCCTTCGGAGCTTTCCACTCACCAGCGAGCCAATTCTTATTGCACTGACATCATCGGTCTCGTAATTGGTGCTTCATCTTGCGGAAATACTAGGCTAAGAAAATAAAAACTCAAGCTATTTAAGTTCGAAGATGACGTACTCTATTGTTTTTTTTTACCCGGAAGGCCATCGATGGGTTTCCGTCGTACCACGTGCTCTACGCGCCGACGTTCTGCAGGCTTCACACAGCGACCCGGCCATTGCACATTTTGGTTACCACAAAACCAACGAGCATGTCCGCAGCCTATCCTCCTGACCAGGTCTTCCCACGAGGTTAGCTTAATATATTGCCTCGTGCGCACTTTTCAAATGCCGCAAGCAGCCTACCACTGCCCTACTCGGGAGAGCTATTTCCTTGCCCAGCAGAGCCGTTCTTCGGAACTGACATCATCGGGCCCCTTCCAACTACACCAGACGGCAAGCTTTGAATCGTCACCGCGGTTGATCACTTCACCCGCTATGTTTGAGACGGCCTCGATCATTTCAGAAACTGATTCCGAAATAGCAACCTTCTTCTTGAACGCTATCTATCTACTTCGCGGGGCTCCTCGAGTGCTTTTGAGCGACCGAGGCAAGGCATTTCTTTCAAGCCCGCTCAGTGAACTTCTCCAAGCTTCAACAACAGTTCACAAGACAACTTCCAGCTACCAGCCGCAAACCAATGATTTAACGGAGAGATTTTATCACACGCCATGTGACATGCTGTTTATGTATATTAAACCTGACCATTGTAACTGGGATGCGATTCTCTCATTCATCACATTTGCGTATATTACGTCTGTTCAAAGAACCACAAGCTACTCTCGATTTTTCTTAGTATACAGACGTCAACCAACGTCATGGCTCGGTGTTTCTTTTTACTCTGCTCCTGCCAACTCTTCACCAGTTGTATGGGACCAATTTCCGTCACTTGTTGCCCAATGCCGTGGCCGCGCCTGTATAAACACAAAAGAAAGCCAAGAGGATCTCAAAGATTGCTACGGTGCTACCCACCACATCGTTCTTTATTGACCTGGTAACGATGCGTGTTCACGGACGCGTGCTTGAACACCTAGTTTATGCGAAAAGCTTGAGTCTTCCTATTTTGGCCAGTACAAAGTTGTAGAATAGACCTCTCCGGCGAACTACAGTGTTGCAATGAAAATATGGAAACATAAAATGCGTATATTAGAGAGGAGGTCTCATAATAAAATCTGTCAGGGGGACCTTCTGTTAGGACAAGTATAGATAACGTAAAACAAAGATTAACAATTAACAACATATTCAAGTTAACAAGGTACCACATACGTAAATACTCACCAATGGATGTACATACATAGTGAGTATACACACATGCAAAATACAAATCGATTTGAACCAATACGCTTATAAATGCATAAATAAGATCGGGTGATGCACGTGGTTCGTAAAAATGATTTAGATGATGCCTGAAATATTGTCTTGAAGGGCTTGATGTATTAATTGGTGGACATGAATTCTAGGAAGAAATTGTAGAAAACACAGCTGTCATTTTATTGGAATTAGCATTTACTTTCGGAAGCAGAAGGTTACTGCTTTTAGAAAATCGTGTGTTATTATTATTGTGAATGGAATTAGCATTTACTTTCGGAAGCAGAAGGTTACTACTTTTCGAAAATCATGTGTTGTTATTATTGGGAATACGTTTTAGGGGAAGTATGTCAGTGAGAAGGTCACCTGTTCTACTTCTGAATATTACAACACCTAGTTTGTGTTAACAAGTGAAAAAGTGGAGGTGATAGGTAGAATTTTGAAAGTTCTAAATAGGAGTGCTGCTGATGCTGTGTATGAACTATGAGTTTTGATACGAATTGCTCTTTTCTTAAGGGGAATGATAGATACCAGGTGAGTGGTGTACGTTTTGGCCCAGGATGAAACGCATGAAGTAAGGGGACTGTGAATAAATGCATAGTAAAGCGATTTGACAATGTGTTGATGAAAACAATGTCTTGAGCGAATGAGTATGCGGATGCCAAAATGAGTCTTCTTGATGACAGAGTTTACATGAAAGTTAAATTTAAAGTGAGGATCTGATGTGACATCTAGCAAAGTAATGAACTTTGACATGGTAATGACGCAGTTACCTATGTGTGCTTTGGGTTTAAATGTCCCACTTTTTGGGTGAGTGAAAGACCATGAAAGTTGTTTTAATATGGTTGATTTTTAATAAGTTATTATAGCACCATGAAACAAGATTATTGACACCTGTGTTTATACTTGATAGCCGATTATTGAGATTTTGGTCACTGAAAAATATTCTTGTATCATCAACATAAAGGATGCAGTCAGAAAATGTAAGTGAGTATGCTAAGTCATTATTGTCGATGAGAAAGAAGAGAGGTCCTGAAATTGAGCCATGTGGAACTACTTGGTTAGTTGTTATTGGATATGATAAAACACCAACCTAGTCGACAGCTTGGGTTATGTTAGCGAGGTAACTGTGCAGAAGGGTTAAGGTAGGCCCACCATTTCCCAGGAATTAAAAGAACAGCAAAGAGATAGTGTGGTTAGTGGTATAAAATGCTTTAGTTAAGCCAATAAATGCCACCCTCGCCCATAAGCCTTTATCGATAAACTGTTTGAAGCTATCAGTCAGATTACTTAGTGCTAATTCCCTAGAGCGCTTAGTACGAAAATTAAACTGCTTAGTTGACAAAATGTTAAATTTTGTTCGGTATTCCGTAAGGCGATCAATGGCAAACTTCTCAATGACCTTACTCGGAAATATGAGGATTGTAGTGGGCGATTATTGAAGAAAACTTTTCGGTCTCCTTTCTGAATGCAGGTGTTACCTTCTTTGATTGAAGATTGTAGGACAAACGCCAGAACAAAATGCAGTGCTGAGATGATCTGAAAACATAGAAGATAAATTGAGATTAACAAGTTGGATTTTGGAAAGGTAAGTAAATATAGGCCTCACCCTGTCTTCTCCAAACTTTTCATAGAGCGTAGACCTTCATCAGGTGATATGGCTCTTTAAGAAAAATGGTGAGACAAGCGAGACAATGAAGGCAAGCTAGCAGCGGTCGATACAGAGTTGTTGAAAATTGATTTAATAAATAAAGTGGCTATCGCGATGGGGTTGTTTAGAGTGCTGGTGCCATCCAAAAGTTCTCTTTAAGTGTGACCAGCTGACGCCCCCACTGACCTGACCAACACTGCCACGGGACAGAGGTCGTGCTTGTATTGGGTCTCAAGCCTTTTAATATGCGTCCCACAGTGTAATTCGCAGCCAACCTGGTCCCTTTTAGTGTAAGCATTTATTGGACTTCATTTTCCTTATCTGTAAATAACCACCAACAGTGTTTGCGTCATTCGTCGCCAGCGCCATCTTGTATATATATATATATATATATATATATATATATATAAAGAGATGTAACAGACAGTAAAGCCGAGGAATGAACAGGGGAATTTATCAGAAGCAATAGATTGTAAATAAGAAGAAAGAAAAGTGGGTGAAAAAATAACCAGCCATGAGCAGGAATCGAACCTACGACCTTCGAATAACGCATTCAATGCGAGCATCGAACGCGTTATTCGATATATATATATATATATATATATATATATATATATATATATATATATTTATATATATATATATATATATATATATATATATATATATATATATATATATATATATATACCACTTTGCATATACTTGTGGGATGGCGCCTGTTGAACAGCGTAAATTGAAAGGACTTAGCACAGTGTTATCAGCCCACGCTTCATCGGGTTATCGTTGCGCGGCACGTCCCGGAGAATCATTCATGAGCACACCATACAGGAAAGGGACTAAATGCGGTGGAACATGGTCCTGATCCACTGTTGACATTTCATTAGGCACCCCTTCAGATTGTTTGAATACATTTCAGCGGAATTAACGAATTTCACGCGTATGTTTTACAACTCCTGAAATTCGCATTTACTCGTCAAAAGAGCGTGTTGATGATATATGGTGTTTGTTTGCGCAAGGGCCATCTGATGGCCAAAGAGCGCCATGAACAATGATAAAAAAAAAACGAGCGTGTTATGTGATTGCGAAAATTGAGTACCGGGCTGTCAGCACGATATTCAGAGTTGTCACGTTACAAATAGATTAGACGAACGCCTTTGTGTGATGCCGCTGGATCACTTGTTCACTTATTCAGTTTGATTCTTTTTAGAGTGAACGCTTTACCAGCTTCTCTAACTATACGAACGAAAAAAAAAACTACTAACGAATCCAAAAATAGAAACACTTGTGTGCGCTCTTCTATTCTTCTTTCGGGGTGGTAATCAGCAATGGGTGAAAAAAAGGCTTTCATTTACTGACTTAGACTTGCATCACACGAACTACTACATAGGACACGCTTCGATTCAATCTTGCTTCTATTCTATCAAAGGTGTGGTGTTAAATACAAGAGTAAAGAAATAACATCATCATACTGAAAATGGTGTGACTAACAAGAACTGATACACGCACAACAGAAGCATTCACTTCCAATGGGCCGTCTTAATGGGAGAAGGCAAATATATATGCGATAACATTGCTGGACCAGCAAGAAACGTGCCACACTCTCTTTCAATGACAACGTGATCAGAAAATATGGTAAGTCTGCGAAGGACGCCTATCATAAAGAAGTGTGTGGATATATTCTGCACAGCGAAGTATCGTTTCATAATCTCTCTCAGGTTGACCTTTCCTACTTCGCAGTTCTAGATTGTAAATTGTCCAACATGCGATGGTGAGTTGCAAGTTAGTGGCTTTAGTACGCCGTGCCTCGCATGGAAACATGAGTCACTGGGCGCAGCCGTTTTAACTGAGCTTACCCATTATCTTATTTTTTAGCTATCCTACACCGGTATTCACCATGGCACAATAAACACGTGGGTGAACGTCAATTTTGGAAGCATGTAATTTTGTGCTTGTCACAATTATGCAACCAATTGTATTAGCATGAATCACTTAAGCCCGTACATATCAAATCATCCCCCTTTGTGGTCGGCTTTCTACGACTTAAATGTGTCAGACTAACACACATCAAAAAAGTATTATCTACCAAATGCCTCTAGAAATTGTGTAGGTTGAAACTTGGTAAACCCAATTCACAATGTGCTTAAGTAAAAATGTTCATAAGGTGCATGGGTAAAAAAAATGTTCAAGCGTTTTCATTACTTGAGCTTTTATGTTGAGATTCCTGCATGAGCATCACGAGTGCACGCCGACTATTTGTGTGATCCCTCTCCTTTGTACTCCTGGTTAATACAGTGCGCTAAACAGGCTTCCGTTATGATTTTGTGAGCCTATCTGCTGTGCTGCTTTCATAAGAGGCTTACAGACGCTACCAACGTAATGAGTATTACAGCGACTAGTTACGCCAGGCAAAGTCTCACTGAAGAAAACAAAAAAAAAATTCACTTTTGATTACGATACTGTCTAATGCGAATTCTGAGCGAAGCTTCGTGCTGGGGAAAGATCACCGGCGTTCCATGTTTCGGCTTTCTGTTAAGTACCAGCAATGCCATACATCATAATTTTTGTAATGTAGGACACCCTTGACTATGCTATTATTATTCTCTCTGTGGATCAACGAGCTTGTCGCTACACATGTGTAAGGTGTTGTGTGCGCTTTGCTGATGCTTCATGCGGCTGATGTTGATGACGATGAAGAATTGTGAACAAGCACATTTCAGTGAGTGCGTAGGGTTAAACCACGTTGCGCAATTAGCATTGTGACATGAATGTTTTTTTTTATTTTACTCTTCTGCCATGGTGTAGTACACATTAGGTTAATACGATTCCTAAGCGTGCATGATGCTCGTTTAGGGTCTTTTTGCGAATGAGTTTAATCGAAGCATCAGCGTGAGATTCTGATTGCTTTATGTGTAGAAAATCAGAAAAAAAATAGATCACGTATTTCTTTACTGTTTAAAAGGGATGTAGGTTTGGAATGTTTTACAGATAATGCTTTAAAAAAGAAGAGTTTTCGTAACATTTACCACAGGAATCAGGTTTTACACGCAAAAAACGAGCACGGGATAACTTTTTACCTAATTATGCTTCTTGGCCTCCACTGTTTATGGTGGTCGAGAATGGCTGGTTTTCCCTGTGACCCTGACAGGTGACCTGCTCGTGTGTTTTTCCGCGAGCACATTGTTCAGTTCATAGGTGTGCTCAAACAACAGGACTTTGTTCCCGGCTGGCTGGCCAGGATTGCAGCTCTGGCGCACCTTAAGAAAAGCCAGTGGCACTTTATTTTCAGTGGCTTCTTTTGACACTGTTCAAAATTTGTGTATTGTTCTAAATTGTGGATGTGCTACGACGTAATAAATCGGTAACAAAGTAAATCAAACAGCAAGGTTCTGTCGTAGAAAACTTTTCTTCCACGCAGAGGGCCGAAGTTCAGATCCAACTTGATCTCGAGTAGTTTTATCTTTCTCATTTTATTTTTTCATGTGTATCGGTTACGCCACCAACGGCTACAGCGACGCCGCTCAATGCAGAGACAGGCGCCTAAGAGCTGTGTTCTAGAAAAATTAAATGCTGTCTATTCACCGTGAAAGCTGTAGGATGTGCTCAGCACTGATTTGCGTGCTCTTTAGCCACGCTGTCAATCACGGGCAAGTGCGTGCTGGCTTTTCATGGCCGGAAGAAAACTATTTGTACTAAAGCGGGACTCTATTTCCTCCTCCACACTATCCTCCCCTTTTTCTCTTCTAAGATTTCTCCTCATGCTCACTTTTTTTCTTCATGCTGCTGTGTAATATACTTGGTTATGGTGCACTTCCCCCTTCCTTCTCGCCCTCATTTTCATTCCTCAACCCCTGCCGTACTATGCTACAAAATCTATACTATGCTTTACCTTCTCCTCTTCTCTTTTTCAATCTATCCTCCTCCTTTCATTTTCGCATCCTGATTTCTTCATCCTGCCACCTAGCTATACTATCATAAAACGGCTCTACTCTACGTGGCAAGTCTATTCATAATTTTGCCTGCGTGGCGCAAAGCGACGCCGTGAGAAGACAGCGGATAACACATGGTATAGGATGGCTGATGTCAGAATCCAACTGCCAGGGCCCCTGGGGCCCTTCACATTTAGGAAGAACAATATGTATCGCAGATACTTTTCACGCTAGCTTCTCTTCCTCCCTGTCACCCTCACATCTCTCGTGCTCACGTTCACTTTCCTTTCTCATCCGTTTGCTATATATGCAATATAGGGCTATGTCATACATGGTTTCGCAAGCAGGACGAGTGACCTGGTACGTTAGACGTTGAAAACATGGGCCCCTAACGTAATCCGCACCAATCATTTGTTGAACTTACACGTAAAACATGTGCAAAAACATCAAAAACTCAGCAACGTACGCCGAATTGAATAAAACAAGATAGTATTTTACCTTAATTTCTGCATCTAGAAAATTGTTCGTATAGATTCAGTTCAAAGACGTCGCTTTATACACACACACAGACAAAGACTCCGGTCTTTGTGTCAATGGTTGGAGTGAGTACATGGCTCTGGAAAAGCTCTTCAAAAGAAGTCGGAAAATATTTACGTACCTCTTACCCTAAAGGCAAACACATTGAAGTACTAAATAAAGGTCTAATATAGCTCCAGATTAATTTAAAACACCTGAGGTTATTTAACATGCACCAAATACTAAGTATGCTCTAGCATTTCGCCCATTGAAAGGCAGCCGCCACAATCAAGAACTATACCCACGATAAAATTTTGACTTCATTGGACATCACAACATGCATTTGGGGCAGCATTTCTGCATTTACTTATACGGATGCTCTTGCCATGACCAGTATTTCAATTGATTCGTATTTTTGACATCATCAGCAGAATGTCATACCACGTCATACGTCATAGTCTTCGCCAGGATGCTTTCTCGACAGTGAGGGAACGCAACAACTAAAATAGGCTCCTTCCTTTTACACTTTGCCTCCCCCTCAGCGTTGGTGTCTCTTAACACCACGATATTTAATTGCATTGTGTCGAAACGCGCACACAACCTCCCGTGTGTCCGAGCATTAGCGCAGTGTGTGGCCACCAGAGCGGGAATAGGCACCACCTAAGAAGCGTGGAGGTTGCAGAAGAAGCACACAGGCTACCTTCACAGTGCGAAAAAAGCCGGCCATGATGCGGCTTGGACGCTATATTTGCGCCCGGCCCAACGGTCGTAGAAAAAGCCCAATTAGGGTGGCTGCGAGCTTGCCTTTCGACCTACTTGCCAATTAGCGATCGAAGGGCTACATAGGGTGCGCATCCAAAGCCGTAGCAGCCATCTCCACAATCCCGCCGGCCGAGGTCGTAAAGCCTGCCCGCGCCGAAGGTTCTCTGCTGGTACGGCACGCTCTTGAGAGCCGTAAAATGTTCGGCTCCCATGACCCTTAGTCTGTGTCCTGTGCCAGCACTTGGCGATCGGCCTGTAGCCTCTGAGCCATTGTCTCGTTTTTCCCTCGTCAGGGTTGACCAGCTGCACTGACACATCCAACCCGTGAACTCTTTTGTGTCTTTGAAAAGAGCCCAGAATTCTCTCTAATGCTGGTGGACAGATTGAATACGTGACTTGCGTATATGTACGACATGGCTCTTGACGACTGCTTCTATCATCCACAAGCAGCCCTTACAGCCTAGCTGAAAAATGTCTCCGTTGACATTGGATCCGGCAAAGGAGACATCGATCGACAGGGCAAAACATTTGTGTACTTTTTGTATTGCCTCAAAACGTTGTCCGCGCACTCAGTTAATCTAACATTCTCTTTACTGGCAGAGACTCGACCACAAAGTAGAGGTCATTTCCCGCAAAATAATATCATTGCCACTAAAGTTGAGTTCCATAGCTTCCTTAAAAACAAATATTTCAATTTTAAACCTGTTATATGTGGCGTATGTCTCGCAAGTTTCATACAATGCGACCGTTATATTATTATAGATATGAAGTGCCGTCGGATGTTGGCCAAACAGTGTATTTGCTATAATTCATAGTCAGGCTCTTAGTAGCAGACGATATATACGCGTGCACAACTTCGGTGAATGACTGTGGGTTCAGTACTACGATTGTACTTCATTTTGCATGGCTTATTCCAAGTCTATATAACCTTGAATTAGGTTACTTGAAGTTTGAAACAGAGCGAAATAAGGAAGGCCAGTTTGAGAAACACACAACGGCACTTTTGTTCTCTTCTGAATTTGAAGTACGTCGTGCCTACTCGTTAAAACTTCCATTTTAGCTGCATGGGCCACGAGAAGGCGAAGGGTGGTTCTACACACGATTGCATTTAGAGAACGTGACTTGTCTACCACACGCATTGAGGGCTTCAGGAAAACAATATACATCTAGGGCTTTTGAAGCTACAAGTGCTTGAAAGATTAGAACAGCCCAAAAGGAGGGATATGCAGTGCTAAGCAGGCACGTTCGCTGAACGATACGGTGACTGAAAGCAAGATTACGCAATAACGCAATTTCTTTATTGCAAACAAACTGCTGCTGCTCGTCTACATGAAATCAATGCTATATTCTGAATGAATTGCTCCTGACTTGGCATATTCTCCTTACGAGAGTCTTGCATCCACAGGTTTCAGCGGGGCTCCTTAAATATACTGTTCTAGTATCTACGACCAAGAAAAAAGGCAACAGTCTTGCACTCACGCAATGAATTACATTGGGCTGATTCATTTATAGTAGTGGTGGCTATTTTTTGAAGTACGTTTCTGCGTTATGCAAATAAAGACAGTTGTCCACTAGAAATAAACAGCAGTAGCAGTTGTCTAACAAACGATTTTTGAGACGTTGAAGAGAGGCTGTATATGGAGCCCAAGAGATCTCCGTTTCGAACTCTGCAGCATTTGCAACAACGTCTTGGGTTTCTGCTGCACGCAACAGTGCGAAAAATAAGAAACATACGCAATACGTGGTTTTTATGCAGAAAGCCCGTCGCAGGCATTAAAAAAGAGAACAAAGCTAGTGGTTTGGTTGCTTGACATCTCAGCTGTGCTACGTGATCCGGATACCTATCCTATTCTCTTAGTAGGGAAGCCTGTACTCACATGGTCCAGAGTTCGAGTCTTAAGAAATAAAATATTTGGCCATCGTAGAAGCACTAAACATTTCCCAATTACCCCATCAAAGAGTGTCATATCATTTTATGCCAACAAGGGCATCACAATATTTGTGATGAAGTGATTGTGTGTAGCCAATGATTCTTGAACCAGATTTTATAAAAAGACTTGCTGGAAACCTTTTCAGCCTATGTTTTTATTTTGCACTCTCCGACAGCTACAAAGCCTTGAACGCCAAGTCACAATTCATACAACATGAAATAATAGGGTACAAAAAAAGGACCTATTAATACTGCTGGCTAAACTAATAAACAAGGCGTGATTTTCAACAAGTAATTTGACAATGAAATATGCCCCAACCTTGTTCGCACTAAGCAGCCTGTGTGTCACCACTTCAATGACGACGCTCATGCCAGATGAACGGACGTTTTACACCTGCTGCAGGCGGACCTTCGGGCTCATAGAGAGAGATTAGGGCAATACAAGTCAAAACTCCTATTTTCTCTGATGGAGACTGTAACTACAGTAGTGTTAATAACTCAGGAGTGCAAATCAGACCGTGCGCTAATCAAGACGCTTGAGCCACTAGCGACTCTCCTGTCATGGAATGAAAGCAGACTTTTATGAACCTTATGTCTTGAGGATAGTAATGCCATCGGCGTTCGCAATATATCTGTAGCAGTAAAAGTGGCTTCTGCTCAGCTACCTTCGAAGCTACTGATAGTAAACAGTGTGCGCAAATTCTAAAGGTGGTTGCTGTAGTGTAAAGAAAAAAAGGCTTATCTCCCTTTGTAGAAATCGGTCTAACACGAAAGTAATTGTGTCTACACAGAGGTAGTTGAGCATTTATTTTGCATTGTTTCATCACGAGGGGGAAGGAATGAATGCTACAGCAACAAATTACAAGGTCACGCAAAGAACAACAAACAGCTTAAAACATGCAGCGTGGACTTCAAGCAGTAATCACGCACTAATTGAGCAAACAAAAGACGTGCGTAGACTAGCTGTCACAGCTCTACACTTATAGAACGCTGTACAAACAGAAAGAAGGACGCACGACACGAGTGCACACATATACACAGGAAAAGTGTGAACTTTTAGAATTCTTAGTTCAGCGTGTGTTAGCAGCGTGCTTTTTTCGCAAACGTGGACGCGGCAGCGAGCCGAGTGACCTGAGCGCTCTCCTGAATCCCGACTCTGATAAGCGCGCGTCCAGAAGAGACCACGCTCTGTGGAAGCGGCGTTCATAAAAACGTGAGAGGGGCCGGCCTATGAAGCGCCCAACGTGAGCCATTCGCACCATACCGCTACTGATGACGAAAGCGCGCTAAAATTGCAGAGATATAAGTATACGGACAAACGGCGAATGACGTATATAAATAGCTTGCCGTTAGTAATTTCGACAGCGTACGTGCCGTGGCCTAGTCATGACGCGCGCTGCGGATCGAGAGGTCTCTGGTTCGTCGCGGCGCAACACAATCGTTTTTCTTTGCTTTTTTTCTAGACAATCTGTTTGTATAAAATTTTACATCATCATATCCGTCACGTAAATACGTCAGTAGAGCGGTGGGAGGCCCCGGCATAAAACGTTTTTGTGTTGAAACAAACAGTGTATTGAAATATTTAGCATACCGGAAATTTTTTAGCTGTAATATCCTACCTAGATGCCTCATGCATTGATGATTATTGAAGATAGAAGGTGAAAGGCCCTGCCATGGTGGTCCAGTGGCTAAGGTACTCGGCTGCTGACCCACAGGTCGCGGGATTGAATCCCGGCTGCGGCGGCTGCATTTCCGGTGGCGGCGGAAATGTTGAAGCCCCTTGTGCTCAGATTTGGTGTACGTTAAAGAACCCCAGGTGGTCAAAACTCCCGGAGTCCTCCACTATGGCGTTTCTCATATTTATATGGTGGTTTTGGGACGTTAAACCCCACATATCAATCAATATATCAACATGAAGGTGAAAGCCGAACCTTGAATAAATATGAACTCAGCTTTCACAAAAGCGAGACACATAAAACACCTTCTCAGCGGGCAAAGTGTAATCGAATATATTCTTCAAGTGCCTTCTAGTAAAATACATCGTATTAATTTCCTTTCCACCAAGTTTTACCTCTAATTCTTTAGCAACACTCCTTCGGTTGTGGAAAGATATATTTTTTTTACTTTTTATCCTGGCCATTAAAGAACGTCTTTTTAGAATAACAACAAATCAACAACACCCATATTAACTGCTAGATTCCAAAAAAGAAGACAAAATTGATAAATATGATGATAAACCGAAAATAATCCTGAATTAGACATTTGTGCTTCCACTGGAAAAACCGTAAATTATCTCAAAAAGTGAATAAAAATATTGCCAATGTTTATTCCGTTTGAAATGCAGCTGTTCAATATTTTACAGTAAATACGGCAACAATTCTTTTTTCATTGTGTCATGGGCAATCAGATATTGTTGTAAAAATCTTTGGTCACACCGAATTAAGCTGGTTTGACTTGAATGTGTTTAAACAAACTTATTCCGGTATTGCCAAGAAGAGTGTTAGTGTCACTTGCTACTGATCTCCACATCAGTTTTTAGATATTAAGTGGCCATGAATTAGCAAAATGAAGATAACATGAAAGCGTAAATGAGAATGAAGTGTTACAGTTGGAACACGAACATTTGCTTCATGCACAAAAATGTACGTGTGATAAAAACAGGCCTGAAACATCGGCAGTTATTTTCATACTTTGTTGATCTAAAGCACTGAGTATTAATAACAATAAAGTATTTGTTTTACATGAACTTCTTTTGTACTTTGAAAAGTCAGTTTAATTTTAGAGCATTTAAAGTGGTTTTAAAGCGATGAAAATTCTTGAATCGTGTTCACAATCATCAGTTCATTAGTGCAGGTGAAGCATGAAGCTGAACAAGCATGATAGCACCCGGCCTCTTCCAATCTCCTGTTTACCATCCTTCCTCGCTCGGCTTCAGCTGCTATGCAGCCAAAACTCCAGTCCCTGTGCGGATAGGGCCACTATGTGATAACTAGACTCAAAATGATAAATGCCTCCTCTAAAGACGGGTGCGAGATTACTTTTGCATGCAGAGCTTCACGTTCTTGCTGACGCACAGCGTATTGCAAATGATTTGGCAGACGTGCGCCTTCAAATATCACAACAACAAAGCGTCGAGATATATAGCGGCTGCCGCATAAAGTCAGCAAATTTCTTGTATTACGCTTGGCCCATCGAAAGAAAGAAACATTTTCTGCGCAAAACACCAGCCACTGAAAAGACCTGACTTCATGTTTTAGACACATCGATGCCACAATACACTACACTTTTTTCTTGTTTTTCTTTCGGACGGGCACCCTTTTATTGGTCGTTGTGGCTTGCGAAATCATTTTATCCATGAGCTATAGAAGATCGGTTTGAGAAGGATACCTTTTTTATACCATTTGGGGGACACAGTCCACAGCAATAATTACAGGGTAAAGTATGCATTGGGATTAACCTAAATAAGAAATACAAACTGAAGGTAACCTACAAATACGCGGATGACATTCAGTCATGATAGAAATAAAGTGAAACACTTCAATGAGGATCTTGAATTAGCGAAGCATTGGGTAATTTCTGGGTCATGGGTGACTTCCACGCAAAAATGCGGACAGGAAGGAAAACAAATAACTGGAAGTTATAGCATCAGCTCCAGTATTAGAAATGAAAGACGTTAGTCGAATTAACAAAGAAAAATTAGCCTCGTACAATAAAGGCTTTCAAAATTAAAGCATAAGGAATAGAAATGTACTTTGTAGCGTTTAACTGAGAAACAAAAGACCTACACTTCATGCTTTGTTGTGACCAAGACATAGTACAGATCCTTTAAGTAGCAGGTTAGGTAAAGCGTGCAGTTATAACGGATTACCTAATAAAGGCTATGGTCATTCTCAAACCTAAAAGAGATAAAAGAAAATTGCTCTTTAAACAAGAGAGGCCCACCTAAATGTAGCGAGTGCAAGAAATAATGTGTTGACGAGGTTGCCCTTGTGAAAACAAAACGATGGTTTAGTACCCGAAGTTGATAACGCAGATGAAATAAACAAAACCGTAGCTATAGACTACATTTTGTAAAAGCAGTTGAAAGGGGAAGAAATGTACATAGACAAGAAGTATAGCAAAGTCTATCAAACTACAAAACATGTCAAAAAGAAACGACAGCCATTAAATGTCAGAGCCTCTACAAATACGTGTCTTAACTGACGCAGATAAACATGAGGAAACTCGTTGATGAACAGAAATATAGCATGTAAAGAACAGAGACAACTGTAAAAAAGAAAAAAAAACAGCAGCAGCAACAACGCGGCTAAAATAAAACCGCGTAGGAAGGACTAACTGGATGCAATTCAAGATAAACAGGGTAATGTTATTCGCAATTCCGATTACATAGTGAAGGTCATACAAGACGTCTTTCTCGAAATTTGTAGTTCGCGCATAAGTCATATAACCTTGAGTGTAATCAGCGTTGAACAGGGCACTGAAGTCTCATGCACAACTATTCAATAACTTAAAAGGACTCTACAAGGAATACCTCGCAGAAAAGCAGCCAGAGAAGATTACGTAACCCACCATCTGAAATTCATGAAGGATATTTCATATTCATGAAGCTTGCTACCATTTACACACAGTGTATTAAGACCTGAAGTGACCTGGTAAGTTCATGTACTGCTAGCATTATATTGATACACCAAAAGAGAGGTGTAAAAGAACGTGAATAACCTACGTAGTGTTCCTATAGTAGCTAATACTTAAAAGACATGACTTCAGACACGTGGGTGTTGTCTACCATCTTATTCTAAAGTCTTTCTTCCCCCTCCTCTTCATTTATTCCCCTTTTTTTCTTTTTTTCTTTCACTCAGCGCAGACTGCTTCAATTGAAACCCATCCGCTCACTTTCAGTTCAATATAAAAAATTTACGAAAGTATTTTTTATAATAAGCTGAGACAAACATGACGTTATGTAACCTAACGTGAAAAGTGGGCTCAGGAAAGGGACGCTGCGCGATACATCACGGTAAATCAGGTAGATAATACAGAACGTTGTTGTGTACAAGAAACTCCTCTATATATAGCTTACATAGGGAATGGAAGTAATACAGCCGACTCGGAAGAAAACCAGCCGTTCTGACAGTATTTCTTCACGAAAGGGTGCTTAGCACATTTGAATACTTTCGCCAATATTGCGAAGACTCCACAGCTACCTTGCTTTTCCAAAAAAAGAATCAAAAACTTGCCAAAAACAACGCGGTCAGGAAAGCAGATGCAATCTCTACATTGGTGCTCATTGCAGGCTTTGAACTATACAGAAGATCACTTTGGAGACAAATGGGAATAGAAATTCACGGAGAGCATCTGAGCAACTGGCGGCTTAGCTACGTTACTGTGTTTTTCAGCAGTGATGATGATGAAGTAAAAAAGGAGAAAAAGTGATTTATTGAATGACTAAAACAAGAGAGTGTTACAGTACTGCTGAAAAAAAACAGAAAACACGACAAAAATAATAGCAAACATTATAAGTTAAAGACCACGCAATTTGTTGCGGAACGGTAACTTTAAAAAATAAAAAAACGTTAGACTTGATGGCAAAGCAACGCAGAGCCCCCGATATCCTTGTCGAAATTAAGGCAAAAGTTGAGGAGCTATCGCACGCTATGAAAGTGGATGACCAGCGAGAGCTCTTTAGAACACGACGCAGAAATGACGCAGAATTTAAAACTGTAGCCAAATACACTCCGTGCAACTGAATCCGAAAGTTATTTTCTGAAAGCCCTTTTTGAACTTAGCGTATGCCTATTTGAAGCCTTTCGCTGATGCAGCACGCACCGTAATGCCTCGAAATGCGTCTTGTTGCACTGTTCGCTACATGCACTCGCCACTACGTGCATGATCCTGGTTGGAGCTTGCCGCCTATAGTGTTCGTTTGTTCGCTTTTAGGAAGCCGGTGGTGAGTAGCAGGTTTAGCCCAATTTTGTACGTGTCTGCCATCGTACTTTGGTCAACCAATGTTCTGCGGGACAAAACGCCCACTTCCATAAGCAAGGCCAGTGGGAGGAAGCCCTGAGAGGCGGTGGTCCCCAGGCACATCTAAGAGCTGTCTAAAGGGCTCGCGAACGGGTGAAGACCTGTTATTGTGCGGATGAGCGTGACCACCAACTTCGACTTTATAGTTCTTTAGGACAATACTTAAAGTTTCTAGAAAAAAAGGGCAAGGAGGTCACGTATTGGAAACAGCAGAAGGCCAGTGGTTATTTCGTGTGACAGAATGTACACGAAGGCATAGGAAACACCGCCGAGGATGACAACCCCATAGGGAAGAAATACAAAACATATTGCAGTCATAAAATGCAACCAGTTCGCGCAGGACTCGGTCTGAACATCGGGAGAGACCCTTTTGTTCTGCAGTAGACACTCACTGAGCTGATTATTACGGGGATAATATATACGCAAACAGAAACTAGAAAGTAAGGGAGTTGCGCTATGGGGATGGCAGGAAAAAAGTGAAAGAGAACGATAACATCCAATAGCAGTCCACGCTATAAAACAAAGGCATACTCAAGGAGCAGCATGGAGCCATCGCCTAGTCGCGACACGGATGCCCTTCTCTCCTCCGTGCATACCTTCGCGGCAGCTGCACTCAGCCGGGCGACACTCGAAGAGTGAGATTCCGCCTGCGTGCTTACAGAGAATGATCTGGATGCGGACAATGTACACTGCACTATTATTCCTCCCCCTCTCCTTGAGCAACGGTACTCTCCCGCGAAGTGCGCGTTCCAGGCGCCTGTCAACCTTTGTTTCATTTGGTGCGTCCCTTGTCAAAGGTTCCGCCGCACTTCCCTCAGCCGCTCGAGCTGGCTAGTGCTGCACTCTTACTTAAGCTGGGACCCGGGGCGATGCAACTCGACCGTAAGTGCCTTTGTCCATCGTGGATTAACAGTAGCCATAGCGAACGCGGAAGAGCAAGCCGTGCAACTCGCTAGCGAGAGCCTCAAAGGAGGGATGTCACACGGTCCTCAAAGGCGAGCACTGGTTTGGCATGAAAGAGTGCAAGGGCACTGTGAAAAAAATGAAGTGCAAGAGAGTCAATACATTCCTGTATCAGAACGTAAGTAATGCAAGCGGCATCTTGTGTATGGAATAGAAATTCATAAGGCGGCCTAATGGGTGAACGTTATCATAGGGGCACTTTCTCTCGTCTTGCGACGTACAACCTGCGTAGAACGAGCAGAACGAGCACACAGATAAGTACACAAACCACCCGTATAGCTGATCAAGAGTGTGTGCGCCTTTTCCGTCTTAGTTTTCTGTGCTGTATATCAGAAACTTTCAAACGAGACTTCTTAGCCACGACCAAGTTAATATCAAACAGATTTTTACAAAGATGGGCTTCAATGTCGTTTTGAAACCAGGAATAATCAAATTATGGATTTCCGCTGAACTAAATATGCACAGATGAATAAAATAAAGTGCACTGATTTCATAAGCATCACGGGGCAACGTCTCTTCGACAGCTTACGTTTAATTTGAAGTGCAGTTGTAGACATTGCGCCAAGATTACCATATGTCTGGTCATGCGATGTGACGAAAAGTGCTGCCTGTCATGAACCGTAACAGGTAAATAAAATGAGCGGGTGAACATGACCTAATGTTAAACCTTCTTAAGCGTTTTGAGCAGGGTGTCTTCTGAACAATACAAGAGGTATACTAGACAAAAACATCATCATCATCGTCAGCCTGTAGGACTTTTTTTACCTTTTTTATGGAGGTAGCATCTACGCTACATTATGTATATTTACTTAGAGCGTAAATATACACTAAAAGTAATTATACATGTAAAGGTTTTGTAAATGCCAGAAAACTTTTATCTATCTATCTATCTATCTATCTATCTATCTATCTATCTATCTATCTATCTATCTATCTATCTATCTATCTATCTATCTATCTATCTATCTATCTATCTATCTATCTATCTATCTATCTATCTATCTAGCCGCCTACAACTTTTAGCTCTCCTGGCCGTTTTGATGAAGGAATCTATACCGAAATCGGTATGGCATAACATGACTGTATGGCGAGCATAAGTGACTAGCCATAACATAAAAATCACGAAACGTATGTCATGAATGTCATAATTTACATGTCATTTTCTTGCTGCCCTTGTAGTAGTTTTATTCACATCACATATTGCTAAACTTGTATAGTAAGGCATGACAAAATAGCGAACATAAGTGACAGGCCCTAACGTAGAAATGAGGACATGCATGTCATGTAGGTCATGACTACACGCCATGCCCATGGTGCACTCGCGGTGGTTTCACTAACTTCGCATGTACAAACTTCGTATTGCGTGACGTCAATGAATGACGAAGGTATATGACTGGTGCAAGCATGATAATCATGACATGCGTGTCATGTAAGAAGATGACTATATGCCACGCTTATGGTCCGCTTGCGGCCGTTACATCAGTTTTACATATACCAAATTTGGTATTATGTCACGTGCATGGATTACGAAGGTAAATGACACGTCCAAACATGATAATAATGATATGCATGTCATGCAAAATAAGACTACATGCTACGCTCGTAGCGCTGGCAACCGTTCCACTAGCTTCACATATACAAAATCTGGCTTGGATGACGAAAGTGACTGGTGCAAACATGGTAATAATGACAATAATTTCATGTAAAAGCATCACTACATGCCACACTCATGACGTGCTGGCGGCTGTTTCCCTAGCTTCACACATACCAAGAGAGAGAGAGAGAGAGAGTGAGAGAGAGTGAGAAAGGAAAGGCCGGGAGGTTAACCAGATATTGGCATCTTGTTTGCTACCCAGCGCTGGGGGGGAGTAGGGGCCACATACCAAATTTAGTATTAGGTGACGCGACTGGACGAAGAAGGTAAATGGCATGTCCAAACATGATAAAGATGACATGCAGGCCACAAAAACATCACTATTTGCTTCGCTCGTAGTGCGCTCTCGGTCGTTTCGCTTGCTTCACATATACAAAATTTGGTATTACGTGACGTGAATGGACGACGAACACGAATGCCAGGCGCAAGCATCATAATCATTACATAGAAGTCATATAAGGCATAATTTACATGCCTACCTCTGCTGGTGCTCATATTGCAAACGTTAGTGGTGCCGTCGTTACGCGACCATAAGCAGCATCCTGGCATCTTATATACATACGTCAGTGCGCATAACATTTCCACATGCACGTCCATCCGCCTCGTAATGTTGTGCTCATTTTAAAGTGACATATCGACCTCCCTCAGTCACGCTTCAATTATAGTCAATTCTTATTGTGCGTGGGATCTGCCTATTATTCTTCACTGGACCTTTGGTCAGGATACTGCCAGGTAGGTATCGATGAAGTCGGCTGCCCTAATTGTGTTCGTAACTCCTGACGGCAGGTACGAGTTCGGTGAGCCGTTCGGGCTCTGCAATGCCCCTGCCACTTCGAACGTCTTAGGGAGAACATACTTTGAGGTCTCAAGTGGCGCATGTGCCTTTGCTATTCGGATGACGCCGTGGTTTTTTCAAAGGACTTCGGATCCCATCTCCGGGGTCTCGCAAGTATCCTAGAATGCATCAGACAGGCTGGGCTACAACTAAATTTGATGAAAAGTCACTTAGATGCCCGGGAGCTCACCATCTTAGGGCACGTTGTCAGGAAGGATGGCTTTCTACCCGACCAAAGAAAGCTTCGCGCGGTCACCGAGTTTCCCAAGCCATCGGCCCTCAAAGAACTCGTGAGCTTTATTTGCCTATGCTCGTACTTTCGATGATTCATTCATACTTTAGCATTCATTATGGACGTTTTAACATGCTTCTTGCTGACAGTGAAGGTAACTCGGCATAATAGTTCACGTGCGAGGATGCATTCGCGAAATTATGTCATCTATTGACATCGCCCTCAATTCTCCGCCACTTTAACAAAGACGCCCCTAGAAAAATCCACAGAGATGCTGGTGGAGTCGGCCTCGCCAGCCCTATTCTTGCTCAACGAAAGTCTGGCTTTAACAATTACGTCGTTACTTACGCAAGTCGCACTCTGATCAAGGACATGCTTTGTCATGGACAAAGAATGTCTAGCCATTGTTTGTGAAATTGCAAACATTAAACCTTACATATATGGTCGAAGTTGAGTAATAAGTGTAAGGTATCCAATGTAAAAATGTATAACACAGAGAGAATTGAGCGCGCTCTCAAGAACGGAGGAAGCGTCAAAGCAGTGAAGAGGAAACTTGGGATAGGCAAAACTCGGATGTATGCACTACGGGAATAACTACCAATATGTATAGGATAATTAAAATAGCGGAGGAGTTTTGAGAGATCTGTACAGTAGCCGGGACAACCATGACCTTAATATAAGAACTAGCAGTGACCCAGATGACACCCCCCCCCCAGTAATTATAGAAGAAGTCAGAAAAGCCTTAGAGAGCATGCAAAGAAGCAAAGCTGCTGGTGAATATCAAGTGACATCATATCTGCTGTAAGATGGAGGACAGATTGTGTTAGAAAAACTAGCCACCCTGTTTACCTGGTGTCTCTTGACGGGAAGAGTACCAGAACCTTGGAAGAATGCTAACATCATCTTAGTACATAAAAAAGTTGATGACAAGGACTTGAAGAAATAGAGGACGATCAGCTTGATCTCCGTAGTACAAAAGCTATTCACAAAGGTAGTTGCTAACATAATTAAGACAACAATAGAATTTAATCAACCAAAGGAACAAGCAGGATTTCTAACAGGCTACTCAACAATCGACCACATTCATACTATCGTGATAAAGAAATGCACAGAATACAGCATACCACTATACAGAGCCTTCATTCATTACGAGAACGCGTTTGATTCAGTAGAAATATCAGCAGTCACGCAGCCACTGCGGAATCAGGGCGTCGTTGAAGCATATATAAACATCCTGAAAGAAATCTACAGGGGATCCACTGCTACCATTCGGCTTCATAAAGAAAGCAACAGAATACCAATTAAGAAGGATGTAAGGCAGAGGGATACAATCTCCACAATGCTATTTACCGCGTGCTTACAGGAGGTTTTCAGAGGCCTACAATGAAAACAGTTAGGCATAATAGTTATTGGAGAGTACCTTAGTAATCCACGTTTCGCCGATGGCATTGCATTGCTGAGTAACTCAGGGGACGAACTGCAACTCCTGATTACTGAATTCGACGAGGAGAGCAGGAAGGTAGGCCTTCAATTAATTCTGCAGAAAACTAAAGTAATGTAAAACAACCTCGGAAGAAAGCAGCGCTTCGAGATTAGTAAGATTGCACTTGAAGTTGTTAAAGACTATATCTATTTAGGACAGGTATAACCACGGAGCTGAACCACGAGATTAAAATAACTAGAAGAATAAAAATGGGATAGAGCACCTTAGGCAAGCACTCTCAAATCATGACAGGAAGATTGCCACTATCCCTCAAGAGGCAGGTATATAACAGACTCATCTTGCCGATACTTAGCTATGGATCAGAAACCTGGAGATTTACAAAAACGGTTCAGCTTAAATTAGGGACGATGCAGCGAGCACTAGAAATGAAAATGGTAGGTGTAACTTCAAGGGACTAGAATAAAGCAGAGTGGATTAAGGAACAAACTGGGGTTAAGGATGTCATAGCTGAAATAAGGAAGAAAAAATGGACATGGGCTGCACATGTAGCACGTGGACAGGATAACCGCTGGTCATTTGGGGAACTAACTGGATTCCCAGAGAAGGCTAGGGGGTTAGGCGGAAACAGAAATTAGGTGGGCAGATGAGATTAAGAGGTTTGCGGGTATGAATTGGCAGCAGCAAGCACAGGACCGAGTTGACTGGCGGAACATGGGAGAGCTTTTGTGCTGCAGTGGACGGAGTCGGGGTGATGATGATGATCATGGTGATGATGATTATGACGACGACGCTTCAGATCCTGCAACTCTACCTGAAGTCACCACCTATGCGAAAGAATGCAGGCAGCTCGCATGATTGTTAGTTGCACAAGACCAAGCACACAATAAGGACCACTATGACGCCAACCTGCCTCCTCAGTCATATTTGCTTGAAACGTTGGTGTGGCTTCGCGTTACCTCATCTGCTCCTGGCCTTTCAAGAAAGCTACCACCTAAGTACGAAAGCCCCTACAACGTCCTACGTCAAGCATCCCCGTTAAACTATATTGTGGAGCCAGTTCAATCATACACAAAGCACTGCCATCGTGGCCGTGAGATTGTTGACGTCGACCGACTCACGCCGCAGTATATGACCCACCAGTTGTACCAGTTCCTTAGGTCGCCTGCATGGCTGCTTTTCTGCTTGGGAGTGATTTGTGCAATGAATAGGGCGCCGACATCAGTGCCCGCAAAAGGTGAAGAAGAGGGCTGTGGTTGCTGCGTTTCGGGTACGCTGATCGCTTCACCTGTGCTAGTTGTTTAATAAACGCGTCAGACTCAATTTTAATTGTGTGTGTGTGTGTGTGTGTGTGCGTGTGTGTGCGTGCGTGTGTGCGTGTGCGTGTGCTTGTGCTTGTGCTTGTGCGTGCTTGTGTGTGTGTGTGTGTGCGTGTGCGTGTGCGTGTGCGTGTGCGTGTGTGTGTGTGTGTGTGTGTGTGTGTTGTGTGTGTGTGTGTCTAGTGACGAAGTGTAGCCCCAAGAGCTCGGGAAGGTATAGTTGAACAAAAGGCCCACAGCTGTACAATTGAATGACCGGCCCACAGCTGTCGTTCTTAACTTATATAATTTTCCTTAAATGGCGAATAACATACGAGAAATATATTATTTTATCACTGCCTTGATGATTGTTTTTTATGTAGTAAGAGGCATCTTAAGACGACGAGAACACAGCAATGATGGCGTTAGTAGCAGGAAGAAAACTGTTAACTATTTATTTAGTGTCTCATGTAGTAGGCTCGAATAAAATAATTGCGGGCCTTCCGGCGAAAAGTCTATGGCTACTCTGACATTTTGAAGAATCGGCCCCTGGTAATCCTCAAGGAGCAATGAAAGTGGACCAAGTACACTGGTGAAACTAAAACTGAAGCTCCGATTAGCGTAATTGATAAACGACCAGAATGTCGTCACTGTTTACTTTATCAATCGAAGAGGGGTTAGAACGTAGGTACGCAAATTGAGCTTTAATTGCAAACAAAACGCGCACAACTATGAAGAGAAGATAATTGTTCAACAACTGTATTGACGTCTCGAAATACTATGGGAGTTGCTTCTTCCAAATTTCGGGTTATGTTTTGTCAGCGAAGTTTGTCAGATTCTATTATTCCCTAACTAATACTAGTAGCTGCTTTCCTGGAAATTAAAGCGACGTCAGTCTCTTCACATGAAGGCGTGCAAGTTTCCTCTTTGACATGACCACCTGTCTGGAATCGATAAAGGTTTAAATAAACCAGTTTCTTTAATTCCTGTCAAAATTGTTTCTGCTGCTCAGCTTAACATGCTTGTCGCCACACAAAAATAATTATGAAGGAAGCGTGAAAGTGTCTTATTTTCTACATCTTTGAGCAATATGGGTCACGCTTCTTCAAACATACACATTTCCTGATTATCTGCTTCAATAGCTGAAAGGGCTTTATGACTGTTCCACATATCGACATTTTCAGTCCACCCCCGAAACCAAACAAGTCTTCCTATATTACGTGTGTCAGTGGTAGAATACTGGGCTGGCACGCAGCGGGCCTGGGTTTGATCGCCACTGTGTCCTTGGTACTAAATATTTGTTTTATTTCTCGAAAGTGAATACGGACACTGGTGGCGGCGGCCGCGGACAACTACGGCGCCGAGCATGACCCGAGTTTTGATCTGATAATGGCTTTCGCTGTAAAAGAAAGAGGGTCGCTCGAGGGACTCGTTACTTTCTGAGACAAAAGCAATGAGACTAACAGACATTTAGCGCAAGGAAAGCATAAAGGAGGGTTGACATTTTTTTTGTTTCCAAATTCAGCGAAATGATTATTGCCTGAATATAGTCGAATTAAAATACAATTACAGGTACCCTTACCATCGTTGACAAACAAATTCAGAACCTTTGTACCCCGTGTGCGATTGTCTATTTAGCTCATTTAGCTACAGAATAGTTCGACGTGTTCGTTTATGATTCATGTCTCAGATAGTACTAAATGTAGAAGTACAGCCTTAGGCCACCAAAGTATCATCATCATCATCATCATCATCATCATCATCATCAGCCTGACTACGTCCACTGCAGGACAAGGGCCTCTCCCATGTTCCGCCAGTTAAGCCGGTCCTGTGCTTGCTGCTGCCAATTTATACCCGCAAACTTCTTAATCTCATCTGCCCACCCAACCTTCTGTCTCCCCCTAACCCGCTTTCCTTCTCTGGGAATCCAGTTAGCTACCCTTAATGACCAGCGGTTATCCTGTCTACGCGCTACATGCCCGGCCCATGTCCATTTCCTCTTCTTTATTTCAACTATGATATCCTTAACCCCCGTTTGTCCCCTAATCCACTCCGCTCTCTTCTTGTCTCTTAAGGTTACACCTACCATTTTTCTTTCCATTGCTCCCTGCGTCGTCCTCAATTTAAGCTGAACCCTCTTTGTGAGTCTCCAGGTTTCTGCTCCGTAGCTAAGTACCGGCAAGATACAGCTGTTATATACCTTCCTCTTAAGGGATAATGGCAATCTACCTGCCATTATTTGAGAATGCTTGCCGAATGTGCTCCACCCCATTCTTATTCTTCTAGTTAATTCAATCTCGTGGTTAGGCTCTGCGGTTATTACCTGCCCTAAGTAGACATAGTCTTTTACAACTTCAAGTGCACTATTACCTATCTCGAAGCGCTGCTCCTTTCCGAGGTTGTTGTACATTACTTTCGTTTTCTGCAGATTAATTTTAAGACCCACCTTTCTGCTCTCCTTGTGTAACTCCGTAATCATGAGTTGCAATTCGTCCCCTGAGTTACTCAGCAATGCAATGTCATCGGCGAAGCGCAGGTTACTAAGGTATTCTCCATTAACCCTTATCCCTAACTGTTCTCATTCTAGGCTTCTGAAAACCTCCTGTAAGCACGCGGTAAATAGCATTGGGGAGATTGTGTCCCCCTGCAATACACCCTTCTTGATTGGTATTATGTTGCTTTCTTTATAAAGCAATATGGTAGCAGTTGATCCCCTGTATATTTCTTCCAGGATGTTTATATATACTTCATCGACGCCCTGATTACGCAGTGTCTGCATGACGGCTGATATTTCTACTGAATCAAACGCCTTCTCGTAATCTATGAAGGCTATGTATAGTGGTTGGTTATACTCTGAGCATTTCTCTATTATCTGATTGATAGTATGGATATGGTCAATGTTGAGTAGCCTGTTCGAAATCCTGCTTGTTCCTTTGGTTGATTGAATTCTAATGTTTTCTTTACTCTGTTAGCAATTACCTTTGTAGATAGCTTGTATACTACAGAGAGCGAGCTGATCGGCCTGTAATCCTTCAAGTCCTTGTCATCTCCTTTCTTATGTATTAAGATGATGTTAGCGTTCTTCCAAGACTCTGGTACCCTTCCCGTCAGGAGACACCTCGTAAACAGGGTGGCTAGTTTTTCTAACACAATCTGTCCTCCATCTTTCAGCAGGTCTGATGTTACCTGATCCTCACCAACAGCGTTGCCTCTTTGCATGCTCTCCAAAGCTTTTCTGACTTCTTCTATCATTACTGGTGGGGTGTCAACTGGGTTACTGCTAGTTCAAACACTATTAAGGTCGTGGTTCTCTCGGCTACTGTACAGATCTCCGTAAAACTCCTCCGCTATTTTAACTATCCTATCCATATTGGTAGTTATTTTGCCTTCTTTGTCCCTTAGTACATAAATCCGAGTTTTGTCTATCCCAAGTTTCCTCTTCATTGCTTTGAAGCTTCCTCCGTTTTTCAGAGCGTGTTCAATTCTCTCCATGTTATACCTTCTTACATCGCATACTTTACGTCTATTAATCCACTTCGAAAGCTCTGCCAGTTCTATTTCGTCTGTTGTACTTGACACTTTCATGATTTGACGCTTCCTAATTAGGTTCTTCGTATCCTGGGAAAGCTTGCCAGTGTCCTGTCTAACTACCCTGCCTCCAACTTCCACTGCACACTCCGTAATGATACTCGTCAGATTATCATTCATTGTATCTACGCTAAGGTTGGTTACCTCACTAAGAGCCGAGTACCTGTTCTGAAGCGAGACTCTGAATTCCTGTACTTTCCCTCGCAGTGCTATCTCATTGATTGGCTTCTTGCGTATTAGTTTCTGTCGTTCCTTCTTCAAGTCTAGGTGAATTCGAGACCGTACCATTCTATGGTCAGTGCATCGTACCTTGCCAATCACTTCCACATTCCTCCACGATGTCTGGGTGTGCACTCATTGTAAAGTCTATTTCGTTCTTATTTTTTCCAATAGGTCTCTTCCATGTCCACATGCGGTTTTCTCGTTTTCAGTAGAAGGTATTCAAAATCCGCAAATTATTGCGTTCTGCGAATTCTAGTAGTAGCTCTCCTCTGGCGTTTCTAGTGCCGATGCCATAATCTCCTACTGCCTGGTCTCCAGCCTGCTTCTTCCCTAGCTTTGCATTAAAGTCGCCCATCACTATAGTATACTGTGTTTTTACCTTACTCATTGCCGATTCCACGTCTTCATAGAAGCTTTCAACTGAAGCGTCATCATGGCTGGATGTAGGCGCGTAAGCCTGTACTATATTCATCTTGTGTCTTTTATTCAGTTTTATTATAATACCTACCACCCTTTCATTAATGCTATAATATTCCTCTATGTTGCCAGCTATGTTTCTGTGAATTAGGAACCCCACTCCCAGTTCTCTTCTGTCTGCCAAGCCCCAGTAGCAAAGGACGGGCCCATTCTGTAGCACCATATAGGCGTCATCTGTCCTCCTAACCTCACTGAGCCCTATATATCCCATTTAACACCCTCTAGCTCCTCGAATAGTACAGCTAGACTTCCCTCACTAGATAAGGTTCTAGCGTTAATTGCCAAGTTCAGGTTCCAAAGTTCAGCTTCCACAGCGAATTAAGCTCACCGGAACTGCTCCTCCACCTTTTAGCCAATAAGCACAGATTATTCAAACTGCGGGAGCGGGAGCGGCCGCGTCAGCAGCACGGGTAAGTGAGCTCTGCACATATCTACCTATAACTTTAGCAATTTTGGTTCTCGGAGGGTCAGAGCTAGTGGTGTCTATTTGTTCGTGAAGATACAAGGAGTTCAACCGCTACAAGTACTGCTATTATAAACGAAAATTTTAAATTTTAGGAGCGGAAAACAGTCTGAATCTGTGAAAACAACAACAGTCGGACCACGTGTTTTTTTTACGATCGCTTGTAGCTTCGGTATTATTCTACCGGGAAACTTCTTACTTATAAAGTTGAAAGTCCTTAAGGTAGACCTGACGCTACTGAAGTTTGATCAGGCTAGGTTTAATAGTTCCAGAGTTATTCCGCAATAAAAATTAAGCTTAATCACTAAAAAGATTAAATTGGTAATATCACCTCGCAAACGCATTTAAATTTTGTCTGCTTAATATAATAATAAACTGCACCTCATAGGCTACCAGGAGGCCCAATTCCGTACATTCTAGGCCCCTAATTAAGGTGGTAATCAGCAAAAAGCTCATTTCATTAAAACAAATTTTCAAAAGGAGCTACAAACGCCACCGAAAAATAGCTAATATCTTCTTTTAGAACACAACAGTCCGGTTTTTTCCGTGTAAGAATAATTTTGATAGCTTAAGGTAACCGGAAGATACAGTTAGAAAGAATATAACGGGAACCGCTAACAAACGTGTGGCCCCCACGTCTTCCCTCGCTCAGAGGAGGAGGGTAGCTCACTGCTCGGGAGAAAGGTACGCCCGTCAGATCAAAGTCTTGAACCACGTGTTTTTTTTCCTTACGATTGTTTTTTAACTTTGCTAATAACCTACCGGGAAACTTCTAACTCATACAGTGTAAAGACGTAGTTGTAGACCTGTCGCCACTCAGGTTTCATCAGGACAGGAGTAATAGTACCAGAAATATTTTGTGACCAAAATTAACCCTAATCACTAAAAGGGTTAATTTGGTAACATCATCTCACAAACGAATATAAATTTGGTCTGCTTAATGTATTAATAAACAGCACCCCATAGGCTAGTCGGAGGCCCAACTCCGTACTCTCTAGACCCTTAATTAAGGGGGTAATCAGCAGAAATCTCATTTCATTAAAACGTTTTATAAAATAACCACAAACTTGACTGATACACCGCTGAAACCTACATTTAGAACATAACAATCCGGGTGCGGCGATGGCGTAGTGGTTAGAGCATCCGCCTCGCATGCAAGAGGTCCGTAATTTAAATCCCGGTGCCGCGCAGTTCCTCACCGAAAAAAAAAAAACGCGTGTCGATGGAACTACATTAAGAGGCCTGGGGTGCGGCCTCACCGGCAACCACCGCCGGGAACGCACTGCCTCACCAGAGAAGGATTGGCCACCCTGGTGCAGTATCTGGCCACTACCTCCCACCAAAGTATATAAAAATTAAACTTAGTTGTAGAATACGCCATATTGCATCTTGGATGCGCGAAATAATGTTTTGTTTTTGGGTAAACGCTCCTCTACATACATGAAAGACGCTTTCACATTTGAAGATTATTTATTGCAAACTTTAAGGGCCTTTTTCTGAAGCTGACTGTTCAGCCACTTTCCAAGAACTCTCTCAGTTGGGGCTAAGGTATTTTAAAAAAACTTGAAAAAAAGTATTGCATGGCTAGCGGCCAAAAAAAGTGGAGCGGCATACTTTAGAGATAAATTTGGTGAGAAAAAATGTCGATATGTGTAGCGAAATTACAACCACGCTAAAAAGACAGGCCAACACAAAGAGACACACAAAGCTGCTGCCGAGGAAAGGAAACACTGCCGCACCGATTTTTTTCGCAGCAGCAAAGTATACTTCTCGAGAACACCGAAATGAGTTTCTTTCAGCATTATGCTCTATTCTGCGGTTCTTCGGCAATTTTTCTTGCTTAAACCTGCGTCTGTGTGCCCGTCCTGATTGAAGAGAACAGGAGAACATCCCTGCGTGCCAGGATGTACTTTTCTATGCTGAACTTCTCAGGTACTTTTTTTTTAATTTTAAAGTAAGAATCGTTCCCCGCATCCTAAATGCACTATTTCTCCACAAGGAAAGGGGTAGAAAGAGGGTACAACAATAATCATTTTGAAGAAGAAGGTTTTTCGCAGGCCCTCTTCCAAGACCACACTTGCTAGAGCGGGTAGAGACATGTATTAAGAGCCGTATAACCTGTATAGTATAATCGCCAGAACAGAACACCAATATTATTGGTAGAGCTGCTAACGCCTTTGCGCCTTCAGAAAATTTTCTTGCAGTAGGCAATTGTAGCTTTCGAGATACCTTCGAAAACGGCAGGGAAGCTGGGCTACATTATTATCAAGTTCAGTTTTTCATGTAGAGTTTGAAGGATATGCAGCAGAAGAAATCAGCATATGTTAAGCAACAAAACCGATCTGGAGGAGGTATATGGCTGCGGAATATGACTCTCTCCGAACCTTGTACTAGTTCAAATACAGAACGTAGCGTCGCGAAGCGCTGTTACGCATGGTTTTCCGTGGAAGACAAAATGCAAGGCTGACTTATCTTGCTGTATAAAGAGTGACCTAGATTATATTCAAGCTTGACTTTCAGAAATAAAGACACCTTGCGTAAAGAACAAACGGTGGTACACATGTCTTGACACTTACCCCGGGTCTCGACCACGCAAAATATTGCGTATCTGCATTGCAATATACCGTATTTTCTTAAAGATGTTCTTTTCACTATAAAACTTTTTTTACAGACAATAATACCACATGCCACACGTGGCAAGTTGAAGCAGTAAGCATTGAAGCACATTTGGCCGTTTTTTTAGGTGAAAATAAGAATTGTTAGGCGAAACGAAGAAGCTCTCTTACAGATTAATTGAGACAAAAGTCTTAGGTTCCTTATCGGGCAAACTTGACCTTCGGTGGCGACCGACCCGTAGTGTCGTGGAGGACTGATGAAAAAAAATTCTCATCACGTGATAAAATCAAGATATGACATTACCATAACCGCACAAATAACAAAGAATTGTGACGTCTTCAGGACGTTACAAATTCTGCCATGACGTGATACTACACAATGCTTCTCGACGCCGTTGTAGCCAACGTTTCTAGAACTAGGTAAGTTGCAAAACTAAGCATTGTTGCGCGGTGCTGCCGCTGCCAGCGACGAACGTGGCGCTGCTGTCGCATCCGGATTCACTCACTGCATGCTCGCTCGTGTCATTCCAGAGACCTCCATCGCCTGTGCATGTTGCAGTACGTCGATATCTGTCGAGGCTTCTTTCTGCGTGAACAGTTTTGTGCTTCAGCGTGCCCTGTTCTGCTTTGTATGTGTTGCGTGTTTTCATCATGCCTAGATGTTGCCTTCCCGGCTGTAGTGCAGCTACAAGAAATGAAAGACACCACGAAATTTCTTTTGTGCCTACGTGTACCTGAGCAGCGAGAGGTATGGCACCAAACTATTCCTCGTGCGTATCAGAAACTGCCTAGCACCTCACGTGTGTGTGACATGCACTTTCATCAGAAGGACATCCTGAAGACTTTCACTCACGTCGTATGGTGAGAAGGTACAAATTGCCAGAGAAAAGTGGAACCTCGTCGAAGGATGCGTTCCCCGAATATTCCCAAATTTGCCCGCTTACCTTTGTCGCAGGGCCCGCGACAAAGAAGCGAAAGCTGCCCGATAGGAGTGGGGCATTTTCCAGACTATCATCGGCGAAAAAGAATAGACTATCTCTGAGCACAGAGTTCGAAGACAGTGAAATAAGTCCCGACATGCCGTCAGCTAGTGGCGTCTATTCCTTTCAAGATATGTAAAACGTTTGTCTGCCTGCTGCATGCTGCTGGAAAATTGTTGAGAATGGCGAGACAAGTCGTCTTTTCTAGTGCTCAAAAAAGCGCCACTCGTGAAGAAATGTGTTGTCGTCACAGAAAACATAACAGTCACCATTAGCAGCCGTCACCATCACTTGACCAAGTCGCCCGACAATGCAGATACCATCACCCAATTGGTCGAACTTCTGGAGGACATGGAAAAGCTGAAAGTGTGTTCATGTTCATGTTCCCAGTGTGTCAGCAGGCAGACTCGTGAGTAATGACTACGAAGTGCTCACCGATACCCCAAAGTGCAGTCTCTGCTCGAAGCTTTGGATGCAGCTGTGTTAACAGGTTTTATTAGTGCAACTCAAGAAGAAGCAGAGGCAAGACATGCTCAAGATTATGGCCGCACGGGTAGTTTTTCGGCGGTCTAAGCTGCTAAAGAATGTGACCGACATAAAAAAAGTAAGCTGTTTACATAACCAGACAAAAGACACGAGATTGTGTCTCATCGATGTAATTTATTTTCAAGCATAAAAAAAAAACACAGCCACGAGATACGATGCAGGACATTGTAATTGGGTTTTTCGCGTCTAAAAATCTATTGCGAACGCACACCTACTAGCAACTAACCGAAAGACTTTTGTATGTTATGCTATAAATATCAATCATTGTTTATTTTGGACTGTTCAGAAAACCGTAATTATACTATATTTGCTTTACACCTCTAAATATTACGCAGTATTAAGTTTCTGTGGCAGCACAACAAATCTCGATAATGTACTGTTGGCAAAGCTGTGTCAGAATGGCCGTCATGGCGCCTTGCCACGACGACTACGCGTTTTCGTCTGCTAGCGGAAGCTTGTTGCGCCGCCATTGCCACCAAATTGAAAGTTGTCCGGGCGCTGTGTGCCGAGAAGCTTGACGCAAGGAGTTTTGCAACTTACCTAGTCTAGAAACGTTGGTTGTAGCAACATCTTTTGAGCAGCGAATAAAACTGGTGAACGCGCGACCTCAAGAGAAAAAAAAAATAATATGGTGCATATGAAGCCACGGATTGTGTTTGGTGCTCCCTTATGCTATATCTACTGAGAAGAGGAAGGCTATCGCCTTCGAGTAGTCTTAGATGAATGCACAGAAACTCTGCGAGTTTTTGGTGAAACTTTGTGAAATAAGTCTCGTAAGTGGGTTCCGCCATGTTGCGTCTCTTCAGTTGTTAGTCTGAGTTTGGTTTGTCGTGGCGGTGTACTTGTGTCGGTGTTTGCACGCCTTGTGTGTTCAGAATGAAGTCTCGTCAGTTCACTAAACGTCCTAACAATAGGGATGAACGCTCGTAAATAGTACACGGATATTTCTTGAATTATCTGATTTATGTGCACGCTCTTACCACGTAAAACATCGTAATGCCTTTGTCTGTGAAGAAAACATGGAGTATAAAGCTTTAATTTGTCAAAAAACTTACAATGAATGATGTAATGGTTTGACGGAAATTTCGCAAGCCGTAGCGAAGTTGGTAGCGATATTTTCTGACGCTTTATACGACTACGATGTGTTTAAAAATTTTGGTCACGTATTTCTTTTGAGCAAAATAAGAGCAGCAATTATGGCATCTATAACAATTCTGCCTTTGCCAGCTTCTTACCAATGTGCGGAAGTAATAACCTGATAAACGAAGACAGACAAGTTGTCGGCATGGCCAGCCCTGTGGTGAGTGATGTAACTGTGCGGAAAAATTCTCTAAGCATTCACAGGTGCGTTGCACTTGAACTAAATCAACTGCAACGGCGAACAGTTCAACAAGGGAACACACCGTGTGATACAAGACGCTACTCTTTTGTGCGATTCAAGTGCTGCTGAGCAAGATGCAGACACCGATAGCTCGAAGCATATTGCAACTGCTAGGCACTCTCACTCTAATTCTCTAAAATCTCTAGAAGTTTGTTGCTTGAGAACACTAGTAACACAATTATGGCTTCGCCATCGACAGGACTTTGGGGGCTCGGGACCACCCGTACAATTGTGGTAAAGCAACGACCTAACGCGGTGCTCTACTTTAGGCCACGGGACTGGCTCACCATCTGTCACTGCTGTTACATCTACGGCAGCAGTGACTCTTCTCTTTTCGTCTCACCAACCTTTATTCACATTGCAGAGTAGCCTATCAAGCTCAGCCATGGTGAACCACTTTTCATTTTTTCCACCCTCATTATCTCTCTTTCTCGCTTTGAATATATATATATATATATATATATATATATATATAGATATATATATATATATATTGGTTTGAGCGGACAAACGTACGAAAACTTTTATTACTCCTACTTTTCGGCCGGGGTCCGGCCTTCGTCAGGGAATACCTGACAAAGCTATTCTCTGACGAAGACCGGGCCCCGGCCGAAACGTAGGAGTAATAAAAGTTTTCGTACCTTTGTCCTCTCAAGCCAATTTCTATCTATCAGTGGATTCACAGAAGATACTCGCTTGATTTATACATACACACACACACACACACACACACACACCCACACACACACACACACATATATATATATATATATATGAGATCTAACAGACAGTAATGCCAAGGAATGTACAGGGGAAGTTATTAGAACCAATAGAATATAAATAAGAAAAAAAGAAAAGTGGGTGAAAAAATAACCAGCCGTGAGGAGCGAACGCGTTATTCGAAGGTCGTAGGTTCAATTCCTGCTCACGGCTGGTTATTTTTTCACCCACTTTTCTTTCTTCTTATTTACATTCCATTGGCTCTGATAACTTCCCCTGTACATTCCTTGGCATTACTGTCTGTTAGATCTCATTATTATTGTGTCAAAACACGGAAAAACGAGCCCTTAGGTATACACCTCTTTCCCTTATATATATATATATATATATATATATATATATATATATATATATATATATATATATATATATATATATATATATATATATATATATATATATATATATATATATATATATATATATATATATATCGCGGGGGTGCTAATACATGTTCGCCTTAAGCAATATCTGGTTAAGCTTTGCGTAAAAAATTAATGCTGTACCGTTGTTTCTCAAGCCGTATTCTGCTCTAGCTACTCGGTAGTTTGCAAACGTACGCTTATTTAATTGCAGAGCAGTTCAAATGAACTCTCGGAGATGAGGCTGGCGCCAGCAAGCAGCTAATGAGCGCATGCTGCCTGACCATGTGGCATGTAATCATTCTTGTTCACAGCAACTGTGGGCAGCTGTTCCTGCG